>NC_137793.1:21711018-22360788 GCF_963383645.1 Muscardinus avellanarius | reverse complement strand
AAGGAATCAGCCCTGGGTTTCCAGCCTGCCCAGCTCAGCAGCAGCAGGCAGAGCACACAGCCATCATCCGAAAGAAGACCCAGCTTGGGTCAAGTCGAGTTCCCGGCGTAATGCTGGCCATGTTCTTTAAAAGCCGAACCTAACGTGTTTAGACCAGAGCAGAGAGAGCTGTCTGCTCTCCTCCTGCCGCCATGACAACGAGACTGCACTCCATTAAACCAATTTACTCCATCTTCTCAGACTCGGAAAATGGGAGCAATCTCTGGGGAGGGCTGCCTGATCCCTGACCTCCGGCTCACCCCGGCGTCTTCAGCCTGGGAGGCAGAGACTCATTTGCTGTCACTCACCCACAGTTATTGAGGTCCCTGAGATGTGTGGTTCCACCCTGGGATCTGCATCCTTCTCCCCAGTCCTCCTCCCCCCCCCCCCATTAGTTTCTGATAGGAGCTGGCTGGGAGAACAAGTGCTTCTTATTTGAGATGGCTTAGTTACGCTAATTGCGCTTAATTTCTGTGTGCTGGGCGCAGCAGGGGCTTGCTGAGAGCTTGCAGGGCATTCTTGGAAGCTGGCTGGCCCTAGGCACTTGAGAGCTAGGCCTGGGACTAGGGAGGAGATTTGGAAAAGGGAAGGAGGGCAGAGTGGCCTAGCAGGGGGCCAGCTTTGTATTAGGTTTCTTCTTGGGCCCTGCAGGTGCTCCCCGAGCCCCCACATCTGTGTTGTAATCTGTCTGTTACCATGAGCTTTCCTGCAGAGGTCAGAGATTCTGTTGTGGACATCTTTGTCTCCAGAGTCTGTTGAACCTGGCAGAGGTTGGACACTGGGCAAATGTTCATGGGTCAACCAGGGGGTCGGTCATTGACTGGCATCTGCCCTCCAGGAGGAAAGGGGTGTCTCAGTGTTTCTTCATGGCTGCCCAGCCAGCAGCTCAGGCAGGGCCTGGCACATGTTTTACAGATGCAGAACAGGTGAATGAATGAACAGATCTCCTCTCCCAACCCTGCAAGGCAGGGCGGGAGCACATGTCACTTGGTTGTCATTCTCTATTTCCTCCCTGTCCTTTCCAGCCACTGTGACTTTGCACTTAGCTATGTGACTTGCTTTGACCAGTTTAATAGGGAAGCCAGGCCTAACTGCAAAGTCTTAGCCCTTTCTTCCCAAAACTTCTGGGTCAGGAAAGGGTGTCACTGAGAGGAAGATGAGTGGGCTCAGGAGGTAGGTGTGCCAGGCCCTGGAAGGCAGCTATGACCATGGATGCTAGCAGAAAAGTGAGGCTGGGCAGATGGAGGATCTTGACCTTGAATGGTTCATAGGTCCTCTTCCTGTGAGGGCTTTATGGATGACTTCACATCTTCTGGCCTTTCCCTACTCTGAGCAACTGGCTCTAAGCTTTCTGTCCTACCCTCTTGGATTCTGACATTCTCTATAGTACAATGACTTTCATGGGAAGTAACCTCACCTTTCAAAGATGTTGTAAGGCACAGGGCAGAGAAATGAGCCCTGAAGGTGAGTTAGGAGGTGTGGACCTGCTCTACTGAGCTTTCTCCATGGGACCAGAGTATGTCAAGCTCCTCTTATAACCTGGACATGCATGACTACAAACCAGGGATGGAACCAGAGAATCTGAAAAGACTTTCCTTGCTTTGACTCTAAAAGCTGGCCCTCCCTTTCTTCCCTCTCCATCCCACCCAACTTGGCACCACTCATCCCAGAATCAATAGTGGCTGGTATCACAATCTGAGAAAAGTGCCTCTAAGACTCTTGAGCAATGGTGGATGAGTTGAACTGTCAAACAGAAGACCGGGAATCAAGTGCAGCTTTGGCACTTATTATCTATGTCACTTTTGAAAAGCCAGCCGATTCAGGGAGGCCTTGGTTTCAAGATGCAGAAAATAGGTCATAATAGTGACATTGCAGAGCTGTTGAGAAGATGAAATGATAGAAAAATGAAAGTGCCCTACACATATTGCATGTGTAATAAATTTGGAATATGCATCTCTAGGATAACCCTCCAGACAGAGGACATGGACACAGGCCGTGGCCTGGAGGGTCATCAATAAGAGACAGGCTCTGCTTGTCTATAATCATAGGGCCATTTATTAAGGACACACTAGCATACTAGTACCATACAAAGCACATTATCCATTAGTCCATCAATTTTTACAACTCTATGGAATAAGTAGAATAGTTATTTTCATTTTGCACATGAAGACACTAAAGTAGAGAAAGAGAAGGAAGGGACTTGGCATGCAATTAACCGAGTGAGCCTGGGTCCAGAGGCCTGGCTCTTCATGGCTGTGCCAGGATATCCTCCGGACTTTTCGGTACACAGAAACACACAAGTAACACGAAACATGGCCAGCATGCGGTGGCCAACAATGGTTTGCCCTTCTGGTGTGACTTTCATCAAACTGTGCCTTGACAAGGCTCCATAGGCCTTTATAAAGGGAAAATTTAAGATGCAGGCCAATGAAGCTCATGGTGATGTTTACAATGGACTTGAGCAGAATAATAACTGCTTCATGCAGAATTTCTCTTTGATATCAATGGGACTGGTGTGTTTTTATGCTAAGATAAGTGGTTCTTGCTTCTTGAGCATGCATCACCATCACTGTCCTGTGCAAGGCTTGTTGAAACACAGATGCCTGGGCCTCAGCTCCAGATGGAGCCTCTGATTGGGCATCATTCCCAGGCGATGCTGCTGCTGCTGCTGCTGCTGCTGCTGCTGCTGCTGCTGCTGCTGCTGCTGCTGCTGCTGCTCTGGGGGCCACACACTGAGGACCGCTGCTTTAGAGAGCTACCTGCCCGAGCTAGTCATTTTTCTTTGCAAGCACAGCTAAGAAGCTTAGAGTCAGGTTAGCAGCCACTGCAGCAAGAGTTCAAGCATCTTTCATTTTAAGCTTACCTCCAGGTTTCTTTTAAATGTCTTTCATTCTCATATTTTTTCTCAAAGTAGAAGACTTGTGTGTGTGTGTGTGTGTGTGTGTGTCCGTAAAAATTACATAGAAAGGAATTAATCAAAAGTTTATTTAAAGGGCGAAGTTGTTGGGTCCTGATGTTTGGCCGACAAATGGTAGGATGTGAATGCAACATCTTTACGAATCAATGTTCTCGTATGAAAACTGCTAGCTCCAGCTTCATAAGCCCTTTGGAAAAATTGCTTTAGATAATACACAGCGAAGTGCTCAGCATGGTGCCCAACACAGCCTGCTCAATAAATGCAAGCAATTATTATACTTATTATCAGGCAAAAAAGTAAATAAATAGCATGTGGCTGTCTGGGCTCTCTGTTGACTCTGGCGCACTGGAAGGAGGCGAGGAGAGGAGGCACTTTCTTGTTATGTGTGATAAGCAGCCTCCACGGGGAAGACCTGTCTTTGCTGCGTGTGATTTGGCAGGAGACACCAGGAACCAACCACACACGCTGTGGTGAAGGACATTTTTGCCTGGAGCACGACATTGTGGGCAGCACCAGGAGGCTGCTGCATACTGTCATGGTGCAGGCAGACATCTTATGTGCTCGAGAAGATGGCAGGAAAGTCAAAAGACAGAATCCAGGCAGACAGAGTCCAGGAAATGTTCCCTATTCCACCTAGGACTGTGCTTCCCACCTGGACTTTAATCATGAGTTTAAAGATTCTTCCTTCAGCAGAACAGATTTTATAGAGCAAGAGAGGAGCAGAATGGTCCTGTGACCACTGCTTCTTTAAGCAAGGTGTCAAATCACATACTGACTTTATTCTTATACTAATTTCATTTCAGTATGAGTCAATCAGGTAGACATGTTCTATCTGTTTTATGGGGAGGTAAAGCGAGGCTAAGAGAAGCGGAGTGAACTGCCAAGCTCCCACGACTGATGTCCTTTGAGCTCAGCTGTCTGCTGAGATCATACAGTTGACCTCAGTGACTCCTACAACAGGACAAAGTGACAAAGTGAAACCCAACAGACTTGCTGCCTCTAGGCTGAAGCCCCTTGGGAGGGACGCACAGCTCCCCTCCAACCATCCTTCCTTCCTCTCTACCTGTCGCCAGCTCCCATCAGCCTCCGGGCCTGCTTTTCTGCTCTGATGATGGCTGGCTGATAAAATGGGGCCTTGTCTGGATTGACTCTGATGGTGTCCTTATTTCCAGAAGAGCCTGGGTCTGGGAGGCAGATATGGGAGGCACAGGAGGGAGTGGAGTACAGGGTGTGAGTCAAGCGAGCCCCTGAGTGGAGTTCTGATGTCTGCATGTACCTACAGTGACTCCTTGCTATACTTTGGGCACGGTGTGTCTCCCCCAGAACCTGTGTTGAGGCTCGATTTCTTGATGCAGCTGTGGGAGGAGGTGGGGCCTAATGGGAAGTGGTTAGATCATGGGAGCAGTGCCATGCCGGGGGCTGATGCCCATCTATGGGGGTGGATTAGGTCTTTGAGACTGGAGTAATTGCCTTGGCTGAATCAATGACCCATCTGGTCTCTGGAAACCTGACCCATTCTTATGGGACGGGCATTATAAAGCGAGTTCAGCTTCCCACCTCACTCCCTTGCTTCCTCTTCATCACGTAACCTGTGACCTCCCCTTAAACATGTGTTCCTGCCATGGGATGTCAGTCTAGCTACTATCTTGCAGCAGCCAGAGGGCCCTGCCATACTGGGATCCCCAACCACCAGAATCATGAAAATCTCTTTTTCTTTATATATTACTTGGTGTCAAGTATTTTCTTATAGCAACACTAAATGGGTCAAGATACTCCACTCATCCAAACATTGCCCTGGAAGTAAAAACCTTTCAGAAGGTTTCCAAGCAAACCAACACAGTCCTAAACAAGGGCCTAAAGATGTGGAAGAGTTGGCAAAACACGGGTGGGAATGGAGTGTTGTAATGGAAAGAGCTCTAAAGTTGGGTCAAAAGGCTCAGGTTGTCATTCTAGCTGTGCAATTTGCTAGCACAGTGTGATTCTGGGCATGATCCAGGTATGATGTGGCTCTTCCCTCCAGAAAGCATGGCTTCCAGCTTCATACCCACCCTGAGGCCAGTCTCAGTCCTTCATTTCATCTCCTTTTTAAGGGGCTGAATGATGGCCTGAAAGACACCAGTTCCGAATTCCTAGAGCCAGCAAATGTAACCTAATCTGGCAAAGATTTCTCAGCCATGATTAAGTTAAGGGATCTTGAGTTAGAAAGATTATCCTTGATTGTACAGCTGGACCCTAAAGGCAATTGCAAGGGTCTTCTAAGAGGGAGAGGGAGAGGGAGAGGGAGAGAGAGAGAGAGAGAGAGAGAGAGAGAGGGGAGAGGGGAGAGGGGAGAGGGGAGAGGGGAGAGGGGAGAGGGGAGAGGGGAGAGGGGAGAGGGGAGAGGGGAGAGGGGAGAGGGGAGAGGGGAGAGGGGAGAGGGGAGAGGGGAGAGGGGAGAGGGGAGAGAGGAGAGAGGAGAGAGGAGAGAGGAGAGAGGAGAGAGGAGAGAGGAGAGAGAGAAAGAAAGAGAAAGAAATATGGGGTGATGTGGTCACCAGCCAAGGAACGCTGGCAGCCACCACACACTGGAAGAAGCAGATTCTCTTCTACAGCCCCCAGATGAATTGTAGACCTGCTGACACCTGTTCTCACCCCAGTGGTACTAATTTTGGACTTCCAGTCTCTATAACAGTGAGAAGTTAAATTTCAGTTGTGTTAAGCCCACACAGTTTGTGGTAAGTTGTTATACAGCCCCGAACAAATTCAATTCTCAGAGTGCCAATAAACTGTAGGTTTTACTGAAGGTTTCATGGGCAGAAGAGGAGAAGAGTTCTCAGTGTACATCATAAATCTGGGAGGCTCTGTATTAGGGCCTCTGTCTTCCAGAGCTCTGGCCCCCTTTCATTTCATTTCTACGTAACCTCTCCATGACCCTGGGGTGTCCTTGGCCATCGACCCCTTAGTCTGAATTGTCTACCTGGGCAAACAGAAGGGCCCTCCTGGAAACAGCCTGTTTGTCTGGAAAACAGGCAAACAGGCAGGGATCAATGGCACCTAGGATTTTTCTTTCCCATGAGCAGAATGAGCACAGACTTCAGATTCAGACTTCAAATTCATATTGTTGACTTGCTGCAAATGGTTGATTATGTTAGATAATGATGTCTAGATTAATTGAGAACTGACTATGTGTCGGGCATTATTCTGAGCTTTTGACAAGGATTGACGCCTGGGCTAGGCATTGTTATCATCACCTCATCTCACCCACAAGAAAGTGGAGGAACTAAAATCCTAATGAGGAGCGGAGCAGTCAGGGCTGCACCATGGTGGTCTGAATCCAGGGCCACCCTTAGGCATGAGGGACCAGCAGAGGCAGGACAGGTGGGAGTGTCCCACTGACGACCTAAGCTGGGATTCAGCCACATTTGGGAGTGCCAGTGAGCTGCAGGTGGTTCATCTAGAAGCTTTAGATGTGTCCTGGGGGAGGAGTTTGCAGGAGCAGCTGGTCAGGAAAGAACCTAGCTCCAGATCAGGTGCTGCCTCAAGGGAAAGAGAAATTTCTTGGGGAAAGCTGTGTTTCAGTGGAGGGGAATGAAACAGCTGATATGACATTCATGGCTGAGGTTCTTTTGAAGCTTAGGGGAATTATGAACTGGAGACATTGGAATCATTGCTGGGAATGTGGTCCTATTGGCATAGGCTATTGAGGTAACAGTTATACATCTTAATAAGTGTTGCTATGAAGCTTAAATGAGGTAATGCGTGTGTGCTGGATATGTCACATGGCTTGCCAAACCAGCCCCCAAATGCCCAATACATAGCCCAGAACGAGGAAACATTTTGAAATGGCCAAGTTCTGGGTCATGGAATCCTAGGCTCCTCCCACTCTCCTGTTCCCCAGCCAAGCTGATTGGTCACCAAAAGCTGTCAGTCATTTTGCCATTTTATGGGCGGCTGAGAGACCACTGCCTGGTGATATAACAAAAAGCAAAACAAAACAAACTCCCTCGAGAACCCCCCCAAGAGAAACAAAAATTATAAAAGATGGTTTTATGCCCAGCAGGATAGCCATAAGAACAGAACAAACCAAAACAAACAAACAAAATCAAACCGTCATGTTGTGGAGGATGTGGAGAAAAAGGAACACTTGTCTATTGCTAGTAGGACACAGGTTGTGAAGGGGTGAGCTGGTGGCTGGCAGGGAGAGGTGTGGTGGGGCTCTTCTCCACTCTACCTTTCTCCAAGGTCCTACCTTGTAGTGATCCCAACTACCACTGCCCATTGATGCACAACCCTTCAAAGTCCAGGCCTCTGGCCAATGTGGTACTGTCCCTCAGGGGAACGGACATACTGAGTTATCTTTTGAGCTAAAAGAGAGAAAGCAGGAGCCCTGGTGGTTCAGAAAAACATCAAGAAAGGGGCTTTGTAGGTAGCCGGGGCCCACAACCTCTTTTCTGTTGAAAGCTGGTTGCTGAGAACTTCCTTGCCTCTGTGGTGTGCACACACCAGCAATCCTCTTTTGGGGACTGGACCTGTCTTGGCTGCGTTTCTCAGTCATTCTGGCTGGGCAGGGATGTCGAGCCACTTCTGGGGGTAGGCAGAGCTGGGGGTAGCCTGAGCATCCCTCATGGAAGTCTCATGGTCAGCCATAGTACAAAGGGTCTCTAGCCTCCAGAAAGCACTGGGGATAAGAAGGGAATGGGACACATTTTTCTGTAGCTTCTTTTCCTGCATCCCTCATGGGGTCAACCCCATACACTTGGGCTTTCGGAAGACAAAATGTCCTACATCTATGCAAGGCTTTGCCATTCACAGGTCTTTGTCTTCTTCCTAAATAATACGATGAGCCATAGTGAAGGTAAAGATGCGCCCGGAGCCAAACATCCTAAATATGTTACTCAGCCTTTCTGTGGTCTCTCTGGTCTCTTTACCTATTGCTTGGAATCCTGTCTATTAAAGCATGCCTGGGTCCCTCGTGGGCTTTGGCATTAGATTAGGCTTCTAAGACATCTTGATTCCACCTCCCCTAAATGCTCTGAACCAATACAGTTCCCAAACTAATCCAGTTGGATTTCCATCCCTGACTACCAAAAGAATCGACAGATTTTACCTGAGGAAATTTCCCTAGAATTGGACCCAGCCCTCTGGCCTTCCCCAAGTCAGGAGATGGTGCCACCTGTTGGTCTTCCCTCATCCCCACGGCCAAAGTCACCATGTCTGGTTGAATTTGCCCCCCTCTCTCCATCTCACTTTAGGTCTCATCACCTCTTGCCTTTAACAGTTCCCCCTGATTGATTTCTGTACCCCCGGTCTCTTCCCTATGACTTCCTATTTCTTTCTAAATCTACCCTCTATTGGTAAAGTCAGAGTGGTTTCTCATACAAAGCTTATTTACCTCTTCTGCTGACATCACACATTGTCCTTGTACTAAAGCGCAGATGTTTTCTTGCTTGGCATTGTAGCTAGGATGGATGGAGCCTGGCTGAGGCTCCCAGCAGGGACCCTTCCCTGATCAATACCGTCTGAGGCTCTGCCAGGCTCCCTCCTCCCTGCCCTTGCTCAGCTGGCTCCTTGTGGGGACATCCTCTATCTTCCTCTGGCTAGCTGGTCACTTGCATGATCCTGGCTCCCCCCACAGGTGCATCCCTGTCCTCCTCAGGCTGCCACTTACCCCTGTGCACATCCTATCATGTTGCATGTGTTGACATGTCTTTCTTGATGAATCCAGAGGGATGAGCCTCTGTCTCCTTCCTCATGGTGTCCTTGGCCTCCAGCGCAGGGCTTGCCCCATAGAAGGTGTTCAATATGGAGCCAAGTAAATAAGTGAACGGAGAATGGTCACTGAGCCTGAACCCAAGTTTTTCCTTTGGTCCCTGCTCCCCACCAAAGATGAGATTTGGCTCAGTGCGGCCCCTCTTTGCACCAATTCTGCTCAGCAGAACCTCTAGCAACACTTTGAATTCCTGTAAATTACTTCCCTGCTATGGCTTGTAAGCTAGGTTGCCAAGCAACGAGAGGGAACTTGGTCCTTATCAAAGGGCCTCATCAGTACACTCACGCTGGAAAGATGTCCTAGAGCAAACTGGGTGTGGGCAGAACCCCACTCCCTCACTCCCCAAGCCTCTAGCCCCGCTGGGTCCACAGCCTTGGTCAGGGGCTGGCCGTGCCAGGATTACCCCAGACATCTCCTTCTGGAAAGCCATCTGACTGGCTCCCTCTGGGGCCAGGAGAGGCGCAAGCTCACTGGGCCTACGATCTGGGGTAGGACCTTGGGACCATATTCTTTGGAATAAGAAAGCCCAGATTATCCTGAGATAATTTCTTTCCTTCTGAGTCTGGTCCCCACTCTGTTCAGTGGGACCCACTCACCTGGCTGTGGGGAATGAAATGGGATGATCTGATAAGGATGCTTCTGGGAGGCTTCTCACTCGACAGCAGCACCAGCGTGCAACCTTCGCCCTCAAGGTCTGACATCACACTGGGCTTGGGGACACCTCAGCCTGGGTTGCCAGGTCTATCTGTGCCCAGCACTGAGTGAGCCACTGAGGGAAATAAAGAGAAACCCAAGATGCCATCGTCCTTTGAGAACATCCTGCTGACCATCCCAAACAACACAGTTTACAAGGCAAATGTGTGGATGGATGCCCAATGTAAAGTTTTCCTTCCAGTGTTGAGGACTATTTTTTAAGGGCTGTTTCCTGGGGATCTGCTCCATACCAGGAACTGAACCAGGCACCTCACCCTTGTCCTCCTAAGGTCTCTAGGATGCACCCCCCGTCTCCACTGCACTGAGGCTGGGCTAGGCTATGGATTTGATTCCAGGTCTGTTTGGCCTGAAGCTCCCTCAGGGCTGAGAAGCAGGGAGGAGCAGCGTGAGGCAGTGGGGAGGACCCTTCTGTGAGTCTGGGTCAAGGTTGGGGCACAGACTCCCCTCCCTAAGAACTGGTGACAGTCTTACTGTCTTCAAAAACAAAGGAAATTCACGTTATACAGGGGCTCATCTTAAATGTGCAGAGTTTTACAAATAAAAAGCATCATAGGAGAGTCAGCACATGGTGTGGGGCGAGGGCCACTGGGATCCTGGGGTCTCTGAATCACACACACAGGCAGCCTCCTGCCTGGGGCAGATCTGGGCAGGATCATTTAAATGGACCATGGCTTGGGCCTCCAGGCACCATTTTAGTCTCTGAGCCCCCGCTTCCGGCCCCCGCTGCCTGATTCACTGCCCTCTGCCAGGACCAAGGCCCAGGTTAGACTCCAAACAAGTTCCTTCCCTTCAAGAACAACTGTGCTGTGTCCAGGGGCTGCCCATGGCCCCTTATTGTGTTGTGACACCCCCATCTCCTCCTCATTATGAGAGCCAGGCCTGACTCATCTTTGGTCCAGAGCAGGTGTTGAGTGGAATAGTTGAAAGGTGGAAATAATGCAATCGTTTTTCTGCTTTCTCCCATCCTAAAGTATTTATTGTTTCTGACCCTATCTGCCTTAAAATTTCATTCCACTTTCTCCTTCTGTCTATATGACTTTTTAATACCACTGTGTCCTTTGGGGATTAATAACTAAGAGGAGTCCTGAAAAGGCTGACTGCCTCTTCCGAAGAAAGGGTCCCAGAGCTGCAGCCTTGGATCTTCGGGGTGATGTGGGAGTCAGAAGGAAGTTCCCAGGATGTTCCAGTCTGGCTCCCAGACGAGGTTCCAGCCTCTGCCTCCAACTCCCACTCTGTCTCTGGGGACTGCTGGCAGCTGACTGCGGTTCTGACCCATTGCTCCCATAATTACTTCCAAATGCTATTTTCATGAAGCCATATTCTCCTCCACACTGCTGTGAGTCCCAGCCGTCACTGACACGTGCCCCATTAGCTCCAAATCTGGAGCTGGTGTAGTTAAAAGGCACGGCAGCCTGGCGTAGTGTTGACGTGCCGACCATTACCAGTCAGCTTTGGAGAGAGGCAAGAAGTGGACATTTATTGATCACCTTAAAGGTACTTGGGTCTTGGCAACTGCAGGTATAATCGTTGTGATCTTTAAATATTTTGTGATCTTTTTAATCAAGCAAAAATCATATGTATTTATGGTATACAATATGAAGGCAGAGAAGCAAATCGGCTCTCTGTGAATGCCTTTGGGATCTGCAAACAGCCTTGCTTGCGGTCAGGCTCAGCCTTCAGCTCTCTGTCCTCTCTGCCCCTCTGCCCTTTCCTCAACACACACACACACACACACACACACACACACACACACACACACGAAGGACTTACAGAGGGAGTCACATGGTTCAGCATCTGTCTGCGTTCCCCCTACTCAGTCCCAGCTTTGCATTTGTAACTGCAGAGCCTGGGTGACTTCTGCCCTCCGGTCCCAGGAGGGTGCTTCGGAGGTGTGAGAAGGGCCCCTTTTGGCTCCTCTAGGCTTCCCCTCTGCCCGAGACCAGCGTTTCCTCTTTCTCAGGTAGCTCCTCTCGTGTGTTGAAGTGATGCCTCCTGAGCCTCCCCAGTGGGTTCCCATCAGTGGGTGACCTTGGCAGGGGGCCCGGCCCACTCTGGGTGTGCACAGTCTCACTCAGATGGGCGCTCCCATCTCTTCTACTCCAAAAACCCCATAAAACCCCATGGGAGAGGCCAAGTGAGTACTCTGGTTCCTATTTTACAGATTAGAAAAGTGAGGATTGCAGAGGCTGGAGTGAAAGATCTCAGCCAAGTCTACCCAGCTCCTGGTTCTTGCAATCTTCCATTCAGTTTCTTTTTGGGGGTTTACTTCAGTATTTATAGGACTAAGTTATTTGTCCATGGTCACCTGAGTAGAAAATAGTAGCAACAGAATTTGTTGGATTCCAGAGACCATGGATGGCCAGGTACCTGGCACAGGACAGGCATCCTGAGTGTGTGGACCCATGACCCATGCGGGTGCCTTTTCTCTGCCGATTACCTCCCTTTCTTTGGGTTCCTGCTGGCCATCTACCAGGCAGGGGGTGGGCTGCAACTCCCCCCTTCCCCAGCTTCCCTCAGCTGCTAAAGAAGCAGGTGGCTTCCCTCATCTCCCATTCAAAGGGTGTCGAGCTGGCAGAAGGCAGATGAATGAGCTTCTCAGCCAGGGAAGATTTTGTTGCTAAAATACACGGTCTGATTAGGAGTGATTGAAGGGCTGGAGAGAGAGAGACTGTAGTTGGCTGTGATTTGTTCCGATTTGAAGTAGTTCTAAACAAGTCACCGGGAGGCAGGAGTGGGTGCGCCGAGTTCAGTGGCGCGGGGCATTGGCAATGATACATTTCCTGTGGATGCCGGGGCCCTTTCCAGCGATTCTGGACAGGGTTTTCAAACAGTTTTTGAAATCAGATTTGGTGCATTTATCTTGTCTCTTTTCCACTTGGCATGAAAGCTTCAACTTTTTTTGTCTTTTTTTTTCCCCTCTCCCTCTTTTTTCTTATTTTTTTATTTTTTTCCTTTCCTCTCCAGCATCAGAAGTGAGCTGCAAATTAAGTGAAGGCAGCTAGGGAAACAGAAACCAGCCTGGTGTGGAATAATGATGTTATCCATGGCCCGAGATCAGCCACGGCGCTGCCTCCCCTGTCTGACAAGGAGAATCTGCTGGAGGGAATTCATCCTGTCAAGACTGAAGGCAGTAATTGGGGCCAGTGATTCATGACCCCTTTATGGGCTCATGAATACATTTATCTTCCAGATTGATCTCATTTCTAAAATCCATGATTGTTCTGTTCCGGCAAGAGAGGGTGGCAAGGGCTGGCTGGCGTGGGGGAGAAGCCTCTTTGCAAACAAAGCTGAAGAGAGGACACTTGGGAAAGGCTGCTGGGTGAAGAGGTTTCAATTAGACAGGGTGAAAGAGGACTGACTCTGCCTGCAATAAGGCCGATAGCTCTTCCCTTGCCTGGAGGGGAGGACCAGAGAGTCACCTCCCTGCATTGACCACTCTGATGTGGTTTAAATTATAGGATTGCCACAGCTGCAAGAGACTGTCTTGCTCCTGGCCTTTAAGCCAGACTGAACCAGACAGGCACCCTTACTGAGGCCCCAGTGCTTATCCTGGGATGATCAGATACTGGGATACTTGTCCTTGGCCTGACCCCCAGCAGAATCAGGATATACTAGTGGTTAGGAGTTCAGATGTCAGTGGGTTCAGGTCAGTTGGGTTCAAGCCCTGGCCCTTCCTTTTAGCAGCTGTATGAGCTTGAACAGACTCTTTAAATGCTCTGTGAGTCATTTTCCCCTTAAAACTCACTGGTAGCATGGTTTTTCAGCTAAAGGGGGGGTCAATGCATACGAAACACCATTTACATGAAGTGCTCAGTAGGTGTTTGCTAACACCACTCATTGTTTCTGGCTCTGTCCACCTGCTTCCCAGGAGCTTGCATCCTTGACTTCGATATCTGCTTCTAGTCCCTTGGTGGGGTCGCCTGGGGATCCAGATTCCTTTTGTGTTCTGACATAGGCACTTTCTGTATGCAGTTTAGCCCTTATCACAGCTCCAGCCATGACTCCAGAAGCCGGCTGATGACTCAGGCCCCACACAGGAAGGGTGTTCAGGAAGGGTATTCACATAGGACTTGCACTTGGGAACAGCTGTCCCACAGAACTTGATTGCAGGTGGCTGAAATACTTGCTCAGAGTCACTTGGCTAGTAGCTGGGAGGACTGATTCCTGGCTGCTAGTTTGGGGCTCTCTCCACTGTTCCATGCTGCCTAGGACAGGATTTTCTCCAGGGTGCTGCTTCTCTTCTGGATGAGCATGTTCAGGCTACAGCCCTGGACTGTGGGCATGCCTTGCTCACAGACTTCCAGAGCACGCCTGGGTCTGTTAAGCTACATGCAGTCCAGCCCGGGTCTTTAAGGTAGAAGTTTCTCCTTTAGCACTTGGTCGAGGAGGCAGCTGTGCGTGGTGGCAGCACCTCCATGTGGCAGCTGCCCTTGCAGTCAGTGTTGTGAGTGGGCATAGCACAGGACATCGGTGCTGGCAGAAAAATGTGCTGGCCTGCAGATGGACAGTGGAGCCTGCTGCCTCGGGTGGGGACTGGGGTGAGGGTTCTGCTCCTCCAGAACAAGTTGTTTGGATGGCTATTTCTTGAGTTGAGAAGAAAAAAAAAAAAAAACCCTTCGCATGTGCTTCTTCTTACTGCATTCAAGTCCATGTTTCAAAAGCCTTGGGACTTCCAAAATAACTTTTGGGGTTCCTACATCTCTGTGCCTTTTCAGAGCCTGGAGTAGCTTGACATTTGCATCTCTGGCAGTGTCGTGCAGGCAGAGCAAGATAAGGAAACTGTGGTCAGATAGACTCAATAATATCCCCTGCTCTGCCATGGGAGAGGCGATGGTTGAAGCTTGGCCTTCTAGCCATAGAGTGCTGCTCTCTTAACCATGTGGCTAGACTCTTTTCATGGAGGGTAAAAAGTCAAATGCCATCTCTCTTTACTCCAGTCGAGGGTGATCTAGGATCCTTCCTGGGGTGTTCGGCACCCTGTAGCTGGTTTTGTGAAGAATCAACACAAATAAGTAAAGAAGAGAAATCCATGGAGCTCCTACTATGTGCTTCACATGGTGTTGGGTATTGCTGAGTATTCAAAGGTCCTGGCCCTGCCATTTTCTAGCTGTATCATCAAGGGGAAGTTATCCTTCAGGCAGATTGGGTCTCCAATCTGTAAAATGGAAGCTCCTTGAATTATATCAGATACCTCCTCTTTGAGCAAGAATCATATGGACTCCATCTCCCAAGGGCCATCTTGCATTCTGTTACGCCTCAGAGGTTCTGAAGGCTTAATGAACTTTTCTGAGCTCACGTGCTCCCTGATGCCAGAACATATTTCTTCCCACAAGCTCCTCCTCTCTCTTTTCTACAGGAATAGTTGGGAAGGGGAGGCCCCTGGACATGTGTCCCCAAACTCCAGCCTTCTCCCAAGGCCCAGGCTGCCATGGCAACCCCTCCATCTCCCTCCAGTCAGGAAGAGTGATTGAAAGCTCAGGGAAGATGGACCCCCCAGCTGGGGATGATGTCTCTCTTAATGAGGGATTGTGGGAGGGTGGAAAACACACCCGATTTATCTTTGTTGCCTAAATACCTCTTAAATTCTCCCCTGAATACTTGTAATTCAGCAGAATACGAACAATTATAGTAGGAAGCTATTCATAGGTGGAAGGGGGCTGATGGAATTATTTATCAAAGTGACATTTTAATTATAGTGAAGCATGAGTTTGTTGTCACTGAGATGGAAGGTGGTGTTTTCCAGCTTCCATGTTTCCCCCCCAGGGCAAATTAAGAAGACTCGCATCTTCATGATAACTCCATTAGGTGCTGGGGACACAGGAAGCCAGTGGCAATTTCCTTCTGGGAGGAGGTGAGGTGAATTCTTGCAAGAGTGTCTGCTTCATGCCAGAAAGTGTGGGGCTCCTGGGACACATGGGGTTGACAGGGAGAAGCAGGTGGGGTTACAAGAGCATCTCTGTTGTCTCTGGGAGGTCACTTCTCCTCTCCACACTCCACCTATGGAATGGAATAGGCCTCCTGCCCAATCCATTCTGGCACACACAATCTTTTAAAAGGTAATATAAGTGTACGGCAAATTCCAGTGATGCAAAAGTGTATGCAGTCACTTGAAGTAAATGAGCCCATTTCTCTGACCTCCTTGGTCTCCGGTTCTACTCCAACCAGTGTGTCTAGATTCTCCTGAATTATTCCTGAGACAATGGGCACATATATAGTATGTTAGTAATCTGTCAATCTGTGCTGCCTTTAATTTTCTTCTTTCACTGTAGCTGAATAGTTTTATCTCCCAGCTAGGAGGGAAGCAACAGAGGCACGAGTGAAGCTTTAGGCTTCTTCTGTGATTGTCCATAGCTTATAGTGTTAATGCTACTGTTAATGTTGTTAATGATACTGCAGCACGATCAGCACCTGCCACGTACCACACTCGTGCATAGCACCGTGCAGAACCTTAGTTCAAACTGATTCCACCGAGGAAGCAATTTCTGTCCACATATTTTCTGGATGAGGCGTCCAGGTCTGAGCAGCCAGTTCCAGTGCTCCTGGTCACCTGCAGCCTGTGCCTTTGGCTGTGGCACTGGGCGTGAATCACTCATTCAACATGTAGTAGAGTCTAACTGGTGCCTGCTGCTGTGTCAAAGATAATGAAGAAACAGTCGCTCATCTCAAGGCACTCACAATCCATGTCCAAGGGTGGGTGGGGCAGGGAGAGGGAAGATATATAAATCAGTGTGACATTGTGGCGCATTAACAGTGAGTTTAGTAGAATGTGTTTAGTACTGAAAAAGAGGAAAATTAGTGTTCAAATACAAGCTCCGTCACTTTCTAGCTGTATAGCCTCTGGTAATTTAGTCGTTTTAGGGCTTAGTTTGCTTAACTGTAAAATGGACATAATAATGCCTACCTCATTTGTCTGTTAGAAGGGTTGGGAATACTATTTATAAAGAAGTGAGGGGAGTTGTATAGACATTTCTCCAAAGAAGATAAAGAAATGGCCAATAAGCACATGTTAAAGATGCTAATCTTTAGGGAAACAGAAACCGAATTGACAATGAGATAACACTTCTTATCCTTTGGCATGGTTAATTTTTTTTTTAAAAAATAGAAAGAAACAAACCCCAACAGCAGAAAACAAGCATTGGTGAGGATGCAGAGAATTTGGAACCTGTGCATTGCTGGTGAGAATGTAAAATGGTGCTATAGAAAACACTATGGCAGCTCCTCGAAAAATTAAAAATAGAACAACCAGTCGATCCAATAATCCAAATTCTGCTTCTGGGGTATGGAACTAAAAGAATTGAGAGCAGAGACTCAAATAGACACTTGTACAGCCATATTCATAGCTGCACTATTCACAATAGCCGGTAGGTGGAAGCAACCCAAGTGTCCACAGACAGATGAATGGATAAACCAAATGCATATGCATGCGATGGAGTGTTAAAAGGGAGGGGAACTCCGACACACAGTCCAATATGGATGAACCCAGAGGACATGCGGAGTGAAGTAAGCTAGTCACAGAAGGACAAGTACTGTATGATTCCTGGTATGAGGTCCCTAGACTAGAATGCCGTCTAGTATGAGTTTCCTAGAATAATTAAGCTCATTGTGAAGAAATGAGAATGGTGGCTGCAAGGGCCGGGGCTGGGGCATGTTATTGTTTAATGAGTTTCAGCTCAGTTTTGCGAGATGAAGAATGTCCTGGAGATGGATGTGTGCTGGTTACCCAACAATGTGAGCGCACTTGGTGTACTTAGTACCACTAAAAATAGTTGTGATTATAAATTTTATTTTGTATGTCTTACCACAATTAAAAATTGGGAGACTTCAGCAAGACAAGTGCTAACTCTCTCTCCTATTTTATTGTCCCTTTCTTCTCCGTCACACTGAACCCAGGACGCACCACACTCCAGGTCCTGGGAACGTAGCCCACGCCCCTGCCTCTCGGAGACTCAGACTTTACTGCACACTATCATTGGGTGTGATTTGAGCTGTGCTTAAGGTCAGCCTAGAGCCCGGGGAAAGCAGGAGGTGAGCCTGGAGTGTGTACATGTGTGTTCACACCTCTGATTCAGCTCAGGAAGGTGGAGGGGGTCAGAGAGCAGTATCTACAGGACTGGTATCTCAGCACACAGTAGCTTCTCCAGGTATGTGGTGGTCTGTGTGGCAAAGCCTGGTCAGGCTCCTCAACATCTTTGTTCTTGCCTTCAGGCCAGTTGGGGTGGCTAGATGCCCGAGCTCTAGCTGAGGAGACAGGAGTGGAGGTGATAAATTTGGGCACAAATTGATCTCTAGGACTCAGGCTCTTGAGACTCAAATACACACAAAAAAATCTTTTCTCAGCTTTACTCTCCAATCTCCCCAGCCCTGAGACAATGAATGCTGCTGTGCCAATGGGGGAGGGGAGGGCAGCAAGAAAAATCCCAAGGTAGTCTCCTGCCCCGGGCATTAGCTCCAATCTCCAATCACGTCTAGGCCTGCCCCATACACACCCTGGGACTCAATCCAGTCTCTTTTCCCCATCTAGCAGCACATGAGAAATGATGGGGGCCATGAGACATAAAAGCTTGCATGAAGCAGACACACCCCTTCACTCTGAGCAGCTGGCTATGTTCACAGAGAGCTAAGCTGTTACCATGTATTCAGCCTCTGAAACTTTGGGTCTGTTTGTTACAGCATCTATACTGTTCTGACTAATACAATCTGGCAGGGGACCCAATTATTTGAAATGGAATTATTAGTCTCAGGAATGGCTAGCAAGCATAATAGTGAATCCTTTCCAGAGGAATTGTTAATGTAGCTGGAGGTGGAGGTACAGGCAGCTTAGCATGTAACATTCAAGGCAGCCTATCTCTTTCCCAGCCCCAACACTGACCACCTCGCAACCATGAACCAAAGCCTAACTCCTAAATACCTTCCGAGCAGATAGAAATGTTTTAGCTGCAGTCAACCAGCCTCTCATTGGGGCTCTCAACTCCAGATTTCCTGGCCCATACTTGCTTTGCTGCCCCTAGCAGTCCTAGGAACCATGATCAGCAGGGCGTGGCCCCTTGCTCTCCCAAGTGCCTCCTCTAGGGAGCCGGTGTCTGGTCACCATCAAGGTGATTGATGTTGCCTGACTCTGTCCAGCACAAGGTATCAAGGTTTTCTGGATGACAACATCCTAGTCTTCCAGACTGGGCCAAGAGAAGTGTGAAAATCTCCAACTGTCTCCTATGCCCATGCAGAGCTCTCCCTACTGCTCTGAGGCCCCAGAGCTGCCAAACCCAGCACTCACCAATGATGGGTGTGCATCTGTGCTGGGCACCTGCTCAAACCTTCCATATGAGACATCTGATTCTGGTCCTGGGTGTTCTGAGCCATCCCTACCCCCTGTTGCAGAGGATGACAGGGACACCATGCAGGGAGCTGGAGCCACCACTCCTCCTCCTCCTTCTCTTTCTCCTCATTATCATCACTGTCACTATCTGAATCACGACACCTTGCCGCAGTACTGTGCAGGAAGTTCCAGAGAGGAATCGATGAGAACGGTCATCGTTTATTGAGGTACAGTGCCAGGCACACTTTACACTCATGATCGCATTAATATCCACAACTGCCCCACTTACAGATGGGGGCACTGAGACTCACATATCACCCTGCCTGCACAACAGCTAAAAGGCACCTACGCTGACACCGAAGGACACTCAGCCAGCATGCTCTCCAGCCTCAGGGTTAGCAAGGCCAAGGCCCTTTGGTGAGAGGCGCTAAGGACCTGCAGAATGACTGTCCCCTCCCACCCCTCAGGTCTGGGGAGGGCCGGGCCACAGAGATGGAGAGCTCTCTAACACATGGCCCTCCTGGAAGAGAGCTCAGCCCCACAGAGAGTGAGCGTGGCCCACGTGAGCATCTGTCACGCGCCGCTTGGCGGATGGCCCTGTCTGCCCTGGGAGGAATATTTGCGGGAGTGAATGCATTCAGCCCTAATTCCCTCTATTCACTATGCTATTATGAGCTGAGTTCTAGATACCATGAGGCGCGTTGATTACTGTGGTAATAAGCCGTCTCTGCAGCTGGCTGAGAGGCTTACCAGGACTTCGGGCATGGAAGCCGGTCGGAAGGAGGTTGGCGGCAGGAGGCACCGGGGTGAGCTTGGTCAATGCCCGGTGATGGAAATGTGGTAGAATGTGCCAGAAAAAGTCAACACATGACGGGCACTAATTCCATGACTCAGGCTGCTTCTACTGTGGGGTTCAAGTCCCAGCTCGTCCTCTACCTCACAGCAGACCTTAAGCAGACCACATGTCCCCTCCCTGCTTCAGAACCCCTGCCCCCTTTAAAAAGAGGAAGCCACTGGGTTTAATGTTATCCAAGGGCATTTTTACCTATGAAATTTTATGGCTTCTTTAGAGAAAAGGCACATAGTTAAAAGAGAAAGCATTGAAATCGGATTTGTTTTTTTTTGTTGTTGTTTTTTTTTTGATTCTGGGTTTGCCATTTATTAGCGGTTTTTCTTTCTTTTTTTGGGGGGGTGGTGGTACTGGGGGTGGAACCCAGAGGCTTTCTATCTCCGGGCTACACTCCCAGACCTTTTTTATATATTTTTTTGGAAACAGGGTCTCACTAAGTTGCTGAGAGCCTCACTAAGTAGCTGAGGCTGGCTTCGAACCTGTGCCATCCTCCTGTCTCAGCCTCCCAAGCGCGGGGATTATAAGCATGTGCCACCACACCCGGCAGTTACTTTGTTTTTCTGAACCTTAGTTTCCCTACCCTATAAGATATAGATACCAGCAGATCTACTCACAAGGCTGTCGGGGGTTTGGCATGTAAAAGGTTAACCCAGTGCTGGACACTCTGAGAACACCATAAATGGGGAGCCCTGATGATAGTCATGAAGCCCCAGGCACCCACTCTGCTGCGGGCTGTCAGTGTCTTCCCTTTGGGAGCGCGGGGGGAGGTTTGACTGTGGGAGAAACGCAGAGCGAGGGATGGCGAGCGCATGGATCTCTATTACCACTGATTGGAGCCGAAAATAAAACTGAAACTCAGCTGGAAAGAAGTAAGCCTGTGAGTCACTGGAGAAAAGAGCCCCTCTGCCAACCACCAAGTCTCAGGAGCTGTCCCTTCACGTCTCTCTGTTCTTGTCACTGTGACCTGCCTCTCCTGGGGGCCCAGCACTTCCCCCAGCTTCCCATGGACTGTGTCTCTCTCCAAACTGCATTCACAGCTCTTTGACTCGAATGCCCCTGTTCAATATAGCTTTTCTTGCATTATTCCCCTGAGCCCAGACCTTTCACGACTCACAGGCTTTTAAGTTTGGCATTCTAAGCTTGTCTGAATTCTGATCCCAAGGTCCCCTATAGCTCTTATCTCAAACTGTCCAGCCTGGTCTCCAAGTCTTCATGAATGGGCCACACACAGCCTCTCTCACATCCTACGTCGAACCCCTTCTAAAAACAGAGCATTAAAGAAGTAGTCCATGCATTCATTCCTCTATCCAACAAATGATTGGGTTTATAAGAAGCACTGCATCTTGGGAGTGTGGCATGGCACTGGTAGACTGCAAGTGGTTTTCCCTCTTCCAGCACCTATGGCAGACATCACTAGTAGATCACCACACTTCTTTTCTTGCCAGGTTTAGGTGCAGTCTCAGAATTGTCCTCAAAGCAGTTCCTCAGCAGCCTCTACTCATCACCGAGTTGGCACAACACATATCCCATCCATAGGTAGTGGATTCAGACACATGGGAGACTACAGTCCCATTCCAGTACCAAATCTTACCCCAGCATAGCCTCAGAAGAACAAGGGTTCATTCTGAGCACGCATCTCCTCAATGTGAAAATAAGGACAATCTCTGGGCACGGTGGTACCTGCATGTAATCCCAGGCAGGTGAGAGGCTGAGACAGGAGGATCACAGGTTCAAGGCCAAGCTTCAGCAGCTTAGTGAGACCCTTAAGAACTTAGCGAGACCATTTTAAAGTAAATAAATATAAATAAATAAATAAATAAATAAATAAATAAATAAAAAGGACTGGGGTGTAGTTCCACGCTTCAATCTCCAGTATAAAAGTAAAATAATAAAAAGAACACTGGACTGGGGGATTGGAGCTAATGCCCGGGGCGGGAGACTACCTTGGGATTTTTCTTGCTGCCCTCCCCTCCCCCATTGGCACAGCAGCATTCATTGTCTCAGGGATGGGGAGATTGGAGAGTAAAGCTGAGAAAAGATTTTTTTGTGTGTATTTGAGTCTCAAGAGCCTGAGTCCTAGAGATCAATTTGTGCCCAAATTGGTAGAGCGGGATTGGAAGATTTGGAAGAGTTGATGAAAGGGCCAACTATCTGCCATCAGGCTAGATACGGCTTCTTGACTCCAGTGAAACCTGGGGGTAGGAAGAGAACTCAGGTGCCAGAAACCCACCAGGATGGGTGAAGAAATAACTCTAAAGCAGCCTAGTGTGTCGTGGGATGCACAGAGATAACCAGAAGGATGGCACAGCAGGTCGCCCAGTGTGCATGCTTTTGCCTGCCCCGTTAGTGCAGGGAAATCCCTTTACCCACAGATTCTGAGAACTTTCATTTTTATCCTGTGGGCAACTTCTCGGGAGTTATGAAGATATATGAACCAACTGGCTCCCTAGCTCTCTTGTCAAATACACTGAATCCATTTATTAAATGGTCTTTAAAAAGTGCTTTGTGCTTTGATAAATTGGGCACAGCAGGCCCGGGGGGCAGTTTGCTCCCCTGTAATTCAAGAAAATGTGCAATCCTTCAATGGCAAGTTCTTGGAAAACTGCTCCCACACATTCGCTGCCTCTGGCTCTTCCCCCACTTTGACACCGGTGAGTGTGGACTTTGGGAAACCTATGGAAAAGGACTGGAAGGCAAAGGGCATTCTGGGGGGAAGGAAGGTGCCCTCAGCTTCCAGCCTTTCCTTTTGACCTTCTTCTTCTTGGTCAGCTGGAAAGCTGGTCTCAGGATTTCTTTGAGAGCAAGAAACTCTAAAAACTGGCCTTACATAAATAGTCTAGGAGTGGTGACCTAGTATTCCTTAGTTTCTGGGTGTCCATTGCTGCTAACACTTGAACAGCCTGAAAAAATGCCAACAGACAGAGAAGAGGGTAGGTACAACTTATTGAACAACTGCTAAGTATTAGGTTGTGCTGAGCATTTTATTTGCATTCTCTCCTGTTTCTTATAGCAACCTAATGAGGGAGAGCATGATCTTTTATTTTACAGACCAGCAAATGCATCTTGCAGAAGCACCTGCTCATGTCCATTGAGCAAGTAAGTGGTGAAGCTACCTGCCACCCTGGTACCTTAAGCTGTTATGTGAACTGTCTGCACATTACCTGCCATTCGCTCTATGTTGCCAGATCTCAAGGTAACTTGACATTTTGTCATTCCATAGGTGGATTTCATCATCATATGCGGGTCCTCGAACTGCTTATTAAGTCAGGGGCTCAGACCTTACTTCACATTATAATCTCTTCTGCACTGTTAACGCCATGTCTACAGAGCTCAGTGTGCACATCCAGAAATCCATGGAGAAGAACTAGTTCAAGGATAACAAATCTCTGTCTACAAGTTGTCACTTCCCTAGCAAATTTGTCTCCCTTCACAGGACTCCCTTCTACTGGGTCCAGGGGCAACCTCAGAATCCTTTTGAAAAACAGTTCTTTAGGAAGCCCCAGCCAATGACTTAGGCACATGATGTGAACCCTAGTTCCCATTTCTGGATGAGGAGGTGGCCCAGGGTTCTTCATGTCCTGGCACTCCTGGAGGCTGTGGGTGTGGAAGGTGGAACTAGTGGTAAGATCAGACTTGGGAGCTTGAGTCTAGCCTAACTTGGCCAGTCATTAGCTCTGTGACCTTGGAGGAGTCAGTCTTCATCTCCACACCCCAGAAACTTTGTGTTCTTTAGGTCTGAGGACTTACCTAGCTCTTATAATCTGAATTGTGATACTTCTCCTGCTGAGGATGGATGTTAGTGCTTTGATATGGCTTGGATAAGTATCCCCAAAGGCCCATGTGATGAAGTCTTGGTCTCCAGCATGGTGCTATTGAGTGGAAACTTTAAGAGGTGAGGCCTGGTGGAAGGTCTTTAAGTCACTGGGGGCATGCCCTTGAAATGGATCATGGGACCTCAGTTCCTTCTCATATTCTCTTTTTTTATTTTGCCATGTGGGCCCTTTTACTCGGCCAAAGATTCCCACCATGATGTGATCTATCACAAAGCAACAGGGCTAACTGATCACAGACTGAAATATCTAAAACTGTGAGCCCAAACAAAATTTTTTTCTTTGTAAGGTTATCACCCCAGGTATTTGTGATATTGAAAAAGAGCTGGCTGACATATGGTCCCACAAGTTTTGTATAATAAGGCCAAAAAGACATCACCTGGGAAGAACCATGCCTACCTTGAGGTTTATCAAGGCAGTGGCTATGCTAGGCCCTTTAATGACCCTACAAAGAGCTGTTTGAGATAAGACTCAAATGAGTTGATAGAATGGCCTATTCTCAGAATCAAAAGTACCTCAAAGGCAGTTCAGTCACCTGCATCTGATGCCTGAATCCCTATATAGCATCCCCAACAATAAGTTGCCAAGCCTCTGCCTGTGCAAATCTGGTGATAGGGAGATTGCTACTTCCCCAAGCAGGCTGGCATTTGAAGAGCTTTTCCTTATATACTGACATTAATTATCTTCATTGCACCTTGTAAGTCTTATACCCATAGAGGTTCCTCTAACCCTTCTGTGGCTTGACAGATCTTTAGGTATTTGACATCAACTTTAATGTCTTTTACCTCTTCATTCATGCCCAAGTCCTGCTATGTGTCTACTTTTTCTTTACATTAAGTCATCCTCTAGTCCTCCAGCTATTCCTTAAGTGATGAGATTCTGGTGTTCATGCCCTGGATATGCCCAGGGAGGGAGTTGTGTCAACATCCGGTCTAATCAGAGCCATTGAGGTAAGGTCTGCTCAACGCAGCATAAAGTGGGAGATAGTAAGATGGCTGTGGGTCTGAGTCCTGGAGTCATATGACTTGGGTTTGAACCTTAGCTTCATGTGAGCCACCCAGGGACTTCTCAGAACCCCCAATGCTTAATCTAGATGTAAGTCACAATAGTACCTGTTTCATGGAGTTGTCGCAAAGATTAGGGCTGGTGCATGCAATGTACACACAGAAAATGATAAATTAATTTGAGTTATTACTTCTTAGTCTTTATAAAGATGCATTATACCTCTGAGATATACCTCCAGTCCTTTTTATTTTTTTATTTTGAAATAAAGTATAAGTTGTGGAGGGTCTCACTAAGTCACTAAGGCTATTCTCAAACCTGCAAGCCTTCTGTTTCAGCTTCCTAAGAACTAAGATTACAGGTATGCACCACCACATTCAGCTCAGTTTTGTCCTTTCTAGACTGGGACATGGACCAGTGGGTGGTAGCAGAAGAAATGGGGTTGAAAGAGGTTAGGAGACCCAAGTAATTAATAGCCCGGAAACGAAGAGCCATTTTTTTTTCTTAAAGACTCAGAATATCAAATTTAGAGCAGAGAAGACTAAACCTCATCCTGACAGAAAGTACTGGGCATATCTATGAACTTTCAAGAAGCTCATTATTTTATTTTTATTTTTATGCCTTCCCATTTAGGGCCGTTCATCCCAGGGTGTTTAAGAGCTGACTCAGGGCAAAGTATATAAGCTGGTAATGAGCTTTTGGAACGCTGCCCCTCCTCAGGCAGGGGATCAGAGAAGATGTATGCAGGGCCCTGGGAGGAAAGCAGAGAATGCCTGCTTTGATTCCTCCTGAGCCACTATAAGCCCTGGCCCAGCAGGTCTTCCGTCTCCAAGCAGAGCCAAATCTGGCTCTGAGCTGGGGATAAAGAACCCGGGTCCCAAGAGATCTTTCAGGGTTGTGTGAAGAACCCCTGGCTTCCTCTGCAATACCACAGGACTTGAGGGCCTTTGGTGGGGAGCAGAGTTCTTGGGGAGGCTTGTTAGAGCCAGGAGAGGTCAGCAACTCATGGCTTTTCCTACCTCTGCCATCAAGATGCTGTCATAGTATAGGGATATGCATTATGCTAAAAATGCCCAGACTTTTGGTGACATGGACAGCTGGTAGGGTCTAGATTTAACTCTGTTAACTCTGAAAGCAAAGAGGCAGGATTATTTATGTGGTCTTTCTGAGGCTGTCCTCAGCAAATTTTCCAACATTAATTCTCTATGTTGCCCATGGACCACCTGCACAGAATTTTTAAAATACATATTGCTTTTTTTTTTGGTGGTACTGGGGTTCCTGGAAGCCCTTCTACCTCCGGGCTACACTCCCAGACCTATTTTTTACATTTTCATTTTGGAAACAGGGTCTCCTAAGCCAGCGCGCGCGGCTGGCTTCGAACCTGCGCGATCCTCCTGTCTCTGCCTCCCAAGCACGGGGATTACAAGCGTGCGCCACCACACCTGGCTTAAAATACAGATTTCTGAGGCCATCCTCAGGTCTGCTGAATTAGACTTTCTGGGAAGAGGCAGAAGATGCACTAAGATTACACAGTTCAATGGATGCTTCTTACGTGCATTAGAGTTTGGGAGACATTGCACTCAGATGCAGGTCTCCTTGCCTACTCAATAGGTTCTGAGGCTTCTGTGGCTTTATGAGCCACATTGCATGCAGGGAGGTAGTAACTTTGGATGAAAGAGGAGGGAGTGGACAGAATCAGCTATGTGCTGCACCCGCTGGGCTCTGGGTGGCTTGCCACATGGCAAGACAATAACAATGGCTGCTGATATTCCTGCTCCAGCCATTTTCAGACTATCTCACCATGCTCCAGTTATAGCTTTCCCAGTTCCTCAAACATATCCAGCTTGTTTCTGCCCAAGGGCTTTTGTTCCTGCTGTTCCTTCCTCCTGGAATCTTATTCTCCTTGTCCATCAATGTCTGTGTCTTCCTCCATATTCACATCAGCTCAAACACCCTCCTTCCTCCAAGATCCTCCTTGAATCCCAGTAGTCTATCTCTCAGATACTCACTCCAGTTTCTTTATTTCCACCTTGGCACTCATCATTTTTTGCAATGTGTTTGCTTATGGTCCATCTCTTTCTACTTTAAGATGTCTTTTTGAGTTTTTCCATTGTTGGATCCTCATTGTCTGAACACAGCCTGGCATGTGTAGGTCTTCAACATGGGTTTTCTGAGTAAATGGGAAAATGGATTCTCCAAGACAGTATGTCTTAGGTAACCACTGTTAGTTCTAGAGTGGCCCTTTCTCCATGGATCTCCAGGGATTTTTTGGCAGGCTCTCCCAAGAAGTATCTTTACCTTATATCTCTTCTCATGTGTAGCCTGTCTGATGGTAGAAAATAGACACAGATTTCACAGGCTTGTGCCTATGGTCATCAGCCCAGCTGAAACTCTGCTCTCTCAACTGCACTGAGGCCAGGCCAGTTCCCTTCATTCCTACGTTGCACTTCAGTCCTTGCGGGAACCTCAATGTCAGACTCACTCTGGAGCTCTGGAATCCCAGCTCATTCAAAGTCCTTTTGGCTGTGGTGCTTAGAGATCCCTCACTAGCATTTTCACTATACTAAGACTCCTTCAGAGCATCCTCTGCTGTCTGCAACCCAAGTCTTCTCAGTTCTCTACCACTTAGTTACACCCCCAGCTCTAAAGTGGAACCTTTCATTGTTTCACAGGACCCTTAGGGTTTAGAGAAGCAGCTGCCTTTAATATAGTTGCATATATTGACTGAATATATAAACAGTACATAAGCTTTGTCTTAATAATAATTCTACATCTAGCAGTCTATCCTAAAGAGGAATTAAAATTTGTGCAGAGTTATTCATGAAAACATTTTCAGGATAATATAAAATTACAAACAACTTAAAGCCCATTAATAGGAGATTGGTTAAAGAAAATGTGGTATATATACATAATGGAATATTATTCAGCCATAAAATAATAAAATCCTGTAATTTGTGGAAACAAGCCTGAAACCGAAGAATATTATGCTAAGTGAAATAAGCCAGGCACGGAAAGATAAGAATTGCTTGTTGAAACTAAAGAAGTTGATTTCATGAAAATAAAGAGTAGAGCAGTGGTCACTAGAGATTAGGAAGGGAAAGGGGGAGGAGAGAGAGAGGGAGGTCAGACAATAGGTACCTAAGTACAGTTAGGAGAAATAAAGTCTGTTTATTATATAATATATTTATTATATTCTACAGTATAGCAGGGTGACTATAATTTATGACAATTTAGTACATTTTGTAGAGAGCCAGGAGGGAAGAGATAGAATGCCCCTAACAGAAAGAGATAACCCATATTTAAGGAGGTGAAAATGTTAGTTACCCCGACCTGATAATTATTCATTTCATACGTACATCAGCTTATCTCATCATACCCTCATAAATATATACAACTATTATGTGTCAAGTAAGAAAGGGAAGATTGGGACTTCCGGGAAGATGGCGACCGAGAAAAGCGGGGCTTAAGAGCCCCGCTAACAACCAATCTCCATTACCACAAAATCAGCGCCTTTCATAGCCAGAAAACACCATCACCAGAGAAACAAAAAAATCACCAGGCTCCAGAGAGAAAGCGGACTGAGAACAGAGCTCAGAGCCACAGAGGAGATATACCGGCCTCACGCCCGAGGACGTGGCAGCAGCACCATACTGCCGGCGGCAGCGGCGAATTCACCGGACGGCCACAGCAAGCCGAGGTGAGCCGCTGCGGGATAGCCAGGCGGGATCTTTCGGCGCAGGGAGCATCTAAAGCTCCCAGTGGCTGAGCTCAGCACATGCTGCAGGGACTCAGAGTGGAACTCAAAACCAGAGAAGAAAAAATATGCCAGCCTCACAGCCGAGGGCATGGCAGCGGCGCCATATTGCCACCGGCGGCAGCAGCAGTGAATTCACCGAGTCCAGTACAGCTACATCTGCGTACTCAAGAACAGTGAGTCAAACTGCGGGCCACAGAGGAGAAATCCCAGTACTGTACTCCCTGGGACTTGACCCAGTGGGGGAGTGGCGGTGGCAGAGATATCACACCATAGGAGAACGTGCAACCTGGCACCCCCCATAGTCTAAAGCAGCCTCTATCGACTCCCTGGGTCGGAGACTCTGTGATACAACCCAGTAAAGGAGTAGTGGGATCAGAGATACTACAGACTTGAAATCCAGAGCACCTTAAGCAAAGTCATAGTGACCCAAGGGAAGAACCCAGAGAAGGCACAAACCTCCGAAATCATGGGAAAGAGGAATAACACTGGAGCAATGAATGCCCACAACCCCACAACATCAGAACCCGATAAAACAGAAAATCAGAGATTTCTAGAAGATCAAATCAGGAAAATAACTGTAGAAATAATAGAGGTGCTTCAAAAAGAATTCAGAGAGAGCCAAAAAGAGATAAAGGATGCAATTAATGAAGTAAAGGCCTCAATTCAAAGCATGAACAACCGATTAGACCACATGGAGAACAGAATCTCGCTCTTAGAAGATGATCATTCCAAAAATGAACGCATAGTTTCTAATCTAGAGAAAAATATCCAACAGCAGGAATCTGACATCGAAGAAATATGGGCCCATTTCAAGAGAGCTAACCTAAGAATAATTGGAATAGAGGAGGGAAAAGAAAGTGAAACCAAAGGGATCAACAATCTCTTCAAGGAAGTAATAGCAGAAAAATTTCCAAACATAGAGCAAGAGGTCAATACTTAGGTCCAGGAAACTTATAGAACTCCCTTTAGACAGGATCTGAGAAGAGGATCCCCACACCCCATAATTGTCAAAATGACCAAAATGGAAGCCAAGCAGAGAATCTTAAAGGCAACAAAAACAAAGGACCAAGTGACATTCAGAGGCAAACCAATTAGAATCACTCCAGACTTCCCAAACCAAGTCATGAGAGCCAGAAGGGCTTGGAGTAACATATTCCAAACTCTGAAAGAAAACAACTTCCAGCCAAAAATTTCCTACCCAGCAAAACTTTCTATCAAATTAGATGGAAAAATAAGAAGCTTCCATGACAAACAGAAACTGAAGGAATTTATGTCTTCAAAACCAGCGCTAGAGAAAATACTCAAAGAGATTAACTACAAAGAAGAAATAGGTAACACACACCAGAACCAGAGAAACAAGATTTTCCATCCAACAGACAATTAAGAGTGGTTATCTGTGGAGATTCATTATTTATGTTAGTCTTTTACCTATCTCTAAATTGTATTGTTTGCCTTTATTGTTGTTAATTTTTAGGATGTCCAGTTGGAATATTAATATACCTTCAGATATAGCATTTGGAAATATTTTATCCCATTCTATTAGTAACTTTTAACTCTGTTTACATTGTCTTTGGATATACAATATTTTTTTTATTTTTTAGGGAGTTTGTATACTCTTCTGGTGCCTGTGCCATTGAAATCATATCCAAGAAATCACTGCCAATTTCAATGTTGTGAGGTTTTATGACCCAGATTTTCTTCTAAAAGTTTATAGTCTTAAGATTTATATTTAGGTCTTTTATCTATTTTGAATTAATATTTGTATATGGGATTAGGTAAGGGTCCAATTTTATTCTTTTCCATGTAAGTATTATTTTTCAACAATATTTAGTTAAAAGATTATTATTTCCACCACCAAATGTTCGTGGAAACCTTGTCAAAAATAACTTGACAATATAGGGAAGAGTTTAGCTCTAGGCTTGTATTTAACTCCAATGGTTTATATATCTGCCTTTAGAACAGTACTACACTGTTTCAATTATTGTAGCTTTATATGGTTTGAAATCAGAAAATATATATCTTATAGCTTTGTTCTTTTTCAAGATTGTTTTGGGTATCTAGAGTCCATATTCCATATTAGGATAGATTTTTTTTCTGAAAAATAAATATATAAATATATGATAGTTTCACCTAAAAAATAGAAAAAAATATTCTCTGGTAAGAAAGAAAGCAAAAAGAAATATTGAAATGTTATCTTTAAGTCATCAAAAGCTTGGTATCAGACAAATGAAACTGTTATGTGAAATTATCATTTTTAATTTTGGATAAATTTCTATAATACTAGATGTCAACCACTAAGCCAAGCATGGGAAGGAGGGATGGGGAGAGAATGGGGTGGGGATCGGGGGGGTGGTTGACTGGGCGATGTGTGCATGTATGTCTACAAAAGTTTGTATCCCACTATGATGTATGAATACAGTATATATATATATATATATATATATATATATATATATATATATGTCAAACACAAAAAAAAGAAAGGGAAGATTGGCTAAATAGGTTGCTCTTTGAAAAAACATGGAATTTGCAGCCAACATAAGTGAAGCTTTTGACATACATGCATTTAAGTGGCTTTCAACTATTTTTGCTGTTATAACTAACACTGCCTTGAGCATCTCTGATTCCACACTTGTGCTGGTCTCCGATATGTCCTTATAGTATGTCCCTAGAATTTGAGTCGAATATCTGGTATACATTCTTTTATTTTGAAAAATCCTACTCTTTTCAAATTTACCAGGCTATCTCCCAAAATTCATGGATGAAATTACTCAGAGTACCTGAAAGAATACTGTTTTTTTTGTTTCCTTAACTCATTTTAATCAAACAAAAACAGTACTGCCCCAGAGTCAGAATGAACAAGTAAGACATCCCGTATTAAAAGATTCAGTTAGAATGAAGACAAAGGCATCCTATGAGCTCTGACATTCACACGCAACAGACACATAAATGGATTTCTCATAGGCTCCAGCTTTTGACTCAATGTATCCAGGCAACAGAAGTCTGGATTTAATAACAGATGTTCGCTGCATAGCAATCACCATATAATGCCAGGGTAGACTAAAACAGCATTTTATCAACCAATAAATGTGCTGTTTGCTTTATTTTACCATGTTGTTCTTCGGTTCCCTTCAAAACCGAGAGGACAGATTGAGTCACTCGGCATCTGCTGGGAGCAATATGCTTGGCTTCATTTAAAATGAAAAATCAGGTCTGTGTTTACATTTTTCACCAAAGCATGGGATCTGATGTGCTAACACTCCCAACTGGGCTAGCCGGAAGGGCTTTCAGGAAAATCTCAGGGGAACTGGAACCAAGGCGAGGAGTCAGTCGCCCTCCTGGGAAAGACATATGGTGACCATTCCACTTCAATCAACCCTGCCAGGGGGAGGCCCACATTCTTCCCACCCCCATAGACCTGGTGCAGGCAAGAGACCCCCACTGGGCTCCTCCCACAGGCACCAGCTCCAGGCTTTGAGAGCAAGACTCTCCTTGGAAAACACCAACCGTCCCATAATGCTTAAATCACGATCGATGCGTAGCCTGTAAATTTATGAATACGAGTGTATAATATTCTAGACCAAATTACTACAAAGTCTGCAGACAGTTCAGATGGACTGAGAAGGAGTTGGGGAGGAGGACAAAAATGCTAACATTTGTAATGATGCACAATCAGCCCCCATGTCTGCAGGTTCTGCACCTGGAGTTTCAACCAGTGGTGGGCCAAAAATATTTGAAAAAAATATTATGTCTGTACTGAACATGAATAAACTTATAGCGAATCATTTAGCATAATAAATATTCACCTAGCATTGCATTGTATTAGGTATTATAAACAATCTAGAGATAATTTAAAGTTTATGGGAGGATGTCATAGGTTATATGCAAATATTATGCCATTTTATTTATTTTTATATACATTTATTGGAGCATTGCAATTATATATTATACTGAGGTGTAGAGTGATAGGAACATATATAAACACAGCTCTTGGAGCATTTCCTGTTGGATACCACTCCCCTCCCTTCCACTTCTCATCTTTGAGATTGGAGTTGGTAATTTAATATATGTACATAGCATTATTCCAACTGTTATATTCCTCCTCCCCTGAACTCCCTCCACTGCTCCACTGGAGTCTGCTTTTCTATCTCATGTTACCCTTGTTTCCCAATTTCTATCTAGCTTCCATATATGAGAGAAAACTTACAATGCAGGAAAATGAATGGGTGGAATTTGAAAAGACTATGCTGAGATTAGTGAGCCATGCCATTTTATAGAGGGGCTTGAGCAGCTGCAGAATTTGGTGTCTGTGGGGGATCCTGGATCCACTCCCTCATGGATGTCCAGGAATTGACTGTACTGTGTGCTAGGTACCAGGCTAGTTTTGTTATTATTTTCTCCTTTAATGATAACATTATTCTGAGTTTAATACTCATTTGCCCTACTTAGGTAGAAGAGACAGAGGCTTAAGAAGTTGAAGTCACTTGTCTAAACTCCTAATAAATGATGGGCTATGGGGGCAGGGCAGAGAGTTCCGTCCAGTGTTGACACTGGATGTGGCTGATTGTGACTTTCCAGAGATGTCTGCAATGATACCTTCCGTATGCTCTCTTAGAAGCTTGCCTCTCTATTAAGAGATGGAGTCCACAGCCCTGTTACCATGTCAACCAACAGGGTGTAGTGGTTTGGATATGGTTTGTTCTCACCAAAACTTGTGTTGGAATTTGATTCCTAAAGTCATGGCATTGAGAGGTGGTGAGATCTTTAAGAGATAATTAAGTCTTTGTGACTCCATCCTCATGAATGGGTATCTTTCCTGAGAGACTGGGCTAGGTCTCTTGAGACTAAAATTAGAGTTGTTGGAACCAGATTAATGACCACAAGAGCAGGTTATAAAGTAAGGTTACTCCTGGTGCCCTAGCCACTTAAAAATGTGCCCTCTTGACATTCTTCCATATGCTCCTACCTTTACCATGAGGCCTCCACGAAGATGCTGGCATCATGTTCTCGTCCCTCCAGAACTTTGTGCTACATAAACCTCTTCTCTTTGGAAAGTTCCCAGCCTCAGGTATTTTGTTATACCAGTGGAAAACAGACTAAGACAGAAGGATATGCTATATGACTTCTGAAGCTAGGTCATAGAACGCAATATACCATCCACCTTGATTTCTGGAATACTTATTCTCAAAGATTCTGCCACTATGTAAGCAGTCTGACTGCCCTGAGTTCACCATAATGATAAGGCTCAAGCAAGGAGACTGTGCAGAAGTTTATATTGTCAGGAACCAAGCTTATATAGAGAGCCCCTACTTGTGGCGTTCAACTGACAGGCAGCACCAATTTGCCAGACATGGGAGTGAGCCGTATTTTTTCAGCACTAGAGATTGGACCCAGGGCCTTGCACATGTAGGCACATGTTCTACCACTGAGCTATACCACTATCTGAGAATGAGCCATGTATCTTCCATGCCCTAAATGAATTCTCCAGATTTCAGTGGACCAGAGAGAAGCCATCCCTGAAAACCCATGCACAATTGTAGACTGGTAAACACAATAAATGAGTTTTTTTTTTGTTTTGTTTTAAAGCATACCATTTGTGGTGATTTGTGACACAGCAATAACTAACTGGTACACTGGGGAACTTAAAAAAACAGGTAAAAGAGTTCCATTCACACCGGCTCTTACATGCCTGGACAAAACTTTTCAGTAAAAGCAAAAAGAAATGTTATGTAGAAAACTCCATAACTCTCGTAATACAGTGAATTGTTAAGAAGAACAGCCAATAGCTATTAGCAGTCCCGTCCTATGCACACAGTGGCAAGTCAAACTGGCATTTTGATTCTAAAGGTACATTGTGAAAAATCGTAGTCCCTAGCCAGGCGTGGTGGTGCACGCTTGTAATCCCAGTACTTGGGAGGCTGAGACAGGAGGATCACAGGTTCAAAGTCAACCTCAGCTACTTGGTGAGGCCTTCTGCAACTTAGTGGGAACCTGTTTCAAAATAAAGAATAAAAAATAATGCTGGAGTGTAACTTAGAGGTAGAATGCTGCTGGGTTCCATTCCCAATATGCAAAAAAAAAAAAAAAAAACCCAAAACAAAAATCTTAGTCCTTTTGCTCAGAGGAGAATGGGAAGAAGATAGAAAAGAAGGGGAGGATGAAATGAGGGGCTGTTGTGAGTTCTGAGCAGCAGAGCCTAAAGGATGGATGGATCAGTACACACCAATGCAGTGTCGACAAAGAAGCTTTCCATAACCAAGACAAAATAGCTGAGATAACTCATAAGGAAGAAGAATCTATTTCATCTCACAAAATTCATAGTTTCAGCCCATGGTCGGTTGGCCTGTGGCAAGACAACATACAATGGTGGGGGCAAGTGGCAAAAGAAATCTGTTCATCTCAGGGTGTCTGGGAAGCAAAAAGAGAGGGGAGAGTTGGGGTCCCACAATCCCCTTCCAGGCACACCCCCAGTGGCCTAACTTCCTCCCCCTAGCGCCTGCCTCCTATAGGTTCCACCACCTCCCAATGGCACTGGCACAAGACACACAGCTCTTTAGAAGACATTTATTTAAACCATAGCAAGGTGAGACTAAAAAATGGGCAGGCACAACTGGAGAGCCTGGTCTCAACTTATGCTTAAGGCTTTTAATTGACAAAACCCCTCCTAGAGTGGGGGATGGGACATCACAGAACTAGGATCGAATTCTCTGCCAGGGTAGCCAGGGTGACTTAGAGTAGGTCGCATGAATTTAAAGATATGATGTAATTGATATTTTTTACACCCCCTTTTCCTACTTAAATGTAAGTAACACAGGCCTTTTGAAAGTAGGAAAAGGAAAATTTCAATAAGTGTTGGCTTATATTATTTTTATCATAATCTTATTTAATGTGCACAAACATAAAACTTAGGTATAAAACCCTTATGCTTTTTAGCACTGTTCAGCTATAAAACCAAAACAAATTTCCAAATTAAACACTAATAAGACTGCAAAACCACTACACTTCAAATTAACAACATTACTTTAATGCGAGGTTGTTTGGTTGAAACGGATTGCTGCTTGCAGTGTGACTGGTTTGGGGTTCATGGATTTCTTTATATACATTTTTATTTCAGCTCACCGCTACTACCTAGTGCTAGGATGATTCCCACCTCCCACTGCTGTTCTCTCTGGGAACTACTAGAGGATCATTCTCCTGCTGCAGATGTTCTGGGTACCTGAGCCTGTGTGCCTGCCTGCCTACCTTCCCTCCCTCCCCTTCTCTTTTCCTCTTCCCTCCTTTCTTTCTTATTTTCTTTCCTCAATATCCACATGACAGTAAGATTAAAAACAAAACAAAAGCTGGGTGTGGTGGCGCAAGTTTGTAATCCCGGCGCTTGGGAAGTGGAGAAAGAAGGATCACGCAGGTTCGCAGGTTCGAAGCCAGCCTTGCTGGCTTAAGAGACCCTGTTTCCAACAAAACAAAACAAAAAAGATAGCCTACTCAACTGGAGGCACCAAATTCATTTTAATAACATCTCTTAGGTCTGAAGTTAGTAAAATTTTTTAAGATCAAGGGCCAAATATTTTCAGTAAATATTTTCAAGTTGTGTGTAACACTCTCTGTTACAACTATTAAACTCTTTTGTTTCATTTGCAAAGGCAGCTTCAGATGATTCAGGTTTTCTTTGTTATTGGAGGGGGATTAGGTCCAGGATTCCCCCCCTTGGGTACCCCAATCAGTGAATACTCAAGTCTCTTGTGTAAGTGGCATAATATTGGCATATTACCTACACACATCCCCTATGTAGTCTACACCATCTCCAGATTTCTTGTAATATCTAATACAATGCAAATGTTATGTAAACAACTGTTATACTGCATTATTTAAAGAATAATGTTAAGAAAAGGTCTGCACATGTTCAGTACAGACAAATTTTTTTCGCAAATATTTTTTAGCTGCAGCTGGTTGAATCGGTGGATGTAGAGCTCACAGACATGGAAGACAGATTTATGTGATCTAATGAGTGTTGCTGTTTCAATACAACTTATATATGGACAGAGCAACTTGAATTTCATATACTTTTTAAGTGTCACAAAATATTCTTTTTTTGGCTTGCTTGTCTCTATGACTTAAAGTCATTTAACTGTAAAAATAGTTTTTAAAGTATAGGCTATCTAAACATAGGCTGTGGACCCATTAAGTCCTTGGGCTATCGTTTGTGGACTTTGGAAGTAGATGATTATGTAGTGGTTAAAATAGATGATCTAGAACTAGATTTTTAAACTATTACCCTAAATAAAAAATTAAAATTAAATAAAGTAGTTACCCTGGAGGATTCACAGAGTCTGGAGAATATCTCCCAGAATTTGAGATTGAGAGGCACTGCCCCAAGACATCTCCAGAGAACAACTGTGTCTAACGGGGCTCTGGGAAACACTTTTGAGAACTTGAAGGAGTAGACTATTTTTGTTTTTTTGGTGGTACTGGGGTTCCTGGAAGCCCTTCTACCTCCGGGCTACACTCCCAGACCTATTTTTACATTTTTATTTGGAAACAGGGTCTCCTAAGCCAGCGCGCGTGGCTGGCTTCGAACCTGCGCGATCCTCCTGTCTCTGCCTTCCAAGCGCGGGGATTACAAGCGTGCACCACCACGCCTGGGATGAAGGAGTAGGTTTTCTTAGACTGCCACAGCATCTCCTTCCCTAGCCCCCCAAAATAGGCGACCCATCAAGTGCATAATAGTGGTACCAACATTACCCTGGACTGTCCGCAGGAACATTGAAGTAACTGGAGTTCCTGAAAAGAAATGGTTTGCCCAGCATGCTTGGGGAAGACTGAGTAGGTCTGAGTTGCGCTGGGGCTGAGCAGCAGCCCTGGACTCAGAGTTGGTCTCTGCTGCTTACCAGTTCTGTGGCCTTGAGCTTAACCTCTCTCGCCTCCGTTACTTCCTGTGCACAGGGCTGCTGTAAAGTCTCCTTCCCCTCCCTCCCCAAATATATCAGTGGGCTTTATGAAGCCTAAATAAGATAGTACAGCCAGCCTTCAGGATCCACAAGTTCAGTGCCCTCCATTTGCCCAACAGGCGATTGAAAAGAGTCAAAGAAAAAGAACATTTGTACTGAACATGTGCAGACTTTTGTCATTAACCTATAAACAATCTGGTATAGCGACTATTTACATAGCATTTACATTGTATTAGGTAATATAAAGTGTACAGGACGATGTGCATAGGTTATACGCAAATACTACAGCACTCTATGGAAGGGAATTGAGCATCTTCAGATTTGGGCAACCTTGAGCATCCTGGCACCAATATCCCTTGGGTACTGAGGGACAACTGTATAGATAATGGGCTCAGTACAGTAATACAGCAAGCATTTGCTAGACCCTAGCCATTAATAAAGTCATATCATCAGTTGTTGGATAGCTGTCTGCACTTCCTTGAGCCCCATCGGAAGTAGGGGTGGTCTCAGGGGCGGGCGGAATCAGACAGCACAGAAACATCCTGTGCAGCATGTGTGCCTCAGGCAGCCATCAGCCCCGCCCCAGAGCTGGCATTTGTTCCAGCGGCAAAGTCCCGAAATGAATATTTCTGTTCCAGTCAATAACATTGTACAACTTGCGGTGAAAACTGAGAGGCGATTAATCATTGAAACTGGAAGCATTTGATCCTACGGCAGAGAGGAAAGAGGAACAATGTACTAGTGATTTCAGCATTCTGTGAATGCCTTGATCTTTAAGCGCTGTCTGGTGGGGTTATAAATATTTTCCCTTTGGTGTTGGGGGTTTGCTGAAGCTTCAAGAAGGCACCGTGTGCCTGAGGAAGGAGGGTTTGGGGTGCACACCACCCCCGGCATCTGGTGGGTGCTGGGGGTTGAGGGTTCCATTTGGGTCCATCTGTGAGGAGCTTTTCTCTACTCAGCGGGAAAATTTATGCAGAAGTTGCAATCTAAGAATCAAAACCTCTGAGCAGATGTTTTATTTAGCTTGTTTATTTGGTTTTTGCTTGTTCGTGTGTGTATGTGTTTAATGTAGGCAACTCTTAAAGAATTGGGACATTATGCATATGGTCTATTTCCAGGATCTCTTGAAAAGTCAGGAAATCTGGCCACACTGTTTCATATTCCCCTGGGCAGCACCAGGCAGAGGCTGAGCAGCAGGTGCTGCTTCTGATGGGGTCTGTGCGCCTCCCTTCACCCCAGCCCTCAGCCCTTCCTCTCCTCCCCTGTCAAATAGACTCCTTGGTCTGTCATTTATTACTGTGCACAGGGTGCTATTTGTCTTAGAGTAGAAACATACTTCTTGGTATTCACGTCTCTATTAAACGTGGGGAAATGAAAGATAGATCAAGAGGGACACATTTTTCAAGGAAAGTGATGGGAAACAAAGTTCTCATGATACTGAAGGATATTCCTCTGCATTTTGTATGCAAATGGATAACCTGGCTGGCTGGCTGGCTGGCTTTGTCTGGCCCAGAACTACAGACCATTCCTAGCCCTATTCCCTAAGCTTCTGGGTATTTCCATATTGCTGCATTAATGACAAAACTCTCTCAGTGTCTACTGAGTCTCTGATGTGTACTGGGTTCTGTGCTTGGTCCTGGACCCTGGTGAATAAGGCAGATATATGCTGTGCCCTCCAGACTGGCCAGGACAGAGAATCCCAACAATCCAGAGTAGAAAGCCCAGCAAAGTGTTGTAATAGGAGAAAAACCACAGAAATTACAGCCAGAGGGGTATAAATGATGGGAAAACCCAATCAGGAGTCAGCAATCTTTCCAGGGAGAGCTGATGTTTCCACTGAGAGCCTGAGGGCGAGACAGCCAGCTGTTCCAGGGGAGGAGAAGCATATGTAAAACAGGAGAGGAAGGCATTTGAGGAGCTAGCGGGAGGAGGCTAAGTCTGGCTGGAGTTTTCAGCATGAGGAGAGTGGGCCCAGGGGGTGTCAAGAAGTGAGTCTAGTGAGTGAGAGACAGAGAGGCTGCGATGGCCTTGGGGAAGGGGTGGAAACTCATCAGTTTCCTGGAATGAATGGATAAATTCCAGCAATTAGAGGAGGGCAAAAGTTGGCTAGACCCTGAAGGATAAGATTTTGGAGTGGAGAAGAGAGGGAGGAGTATAGTGGGGAGGAGAGAGGGGGGTGAATGTAGAGTGGGCAGGAGTGGGGCAGCAGCGCTCTGAGGGTGGCAGCTCTTTCCACCCCTCCTGCTGCAAGCCCTGGAATCCAGAGCGACCCAGACACAGGGAGCAAGATGCAGCCTCCCAGCTAGACAGATCTGGTGACTGGCTTTGGGACAATACTTGGTGCAGTTCAGCCTCAGTTTCTTCATTTGTAAGCAGGACAATGAGAAGTGCCTTCAAGCATTGCTGTGAAGGTTAATTGAAACTAAAAACATCTGGCACTTAGGGGAAACTTAATCAAAGTTAAGTTGATTTCTCATGGATTTGGGTGTACGTTTTCAAACCTGATACCAAGCCTGGGGCAACTTAGCTTGATTTCCTCCCTGGAGGCCGCTCCTGTTTGGCCTCGCCTGAGAGGAGCCCCTCAGTGGGTGCCGCCATCTGCCTCTGGTGTTCCTGTGCCGACCTGCCGCCTGGCACGGGGCCGCAGTCATAATTACCACTTCTGAATCGATTCCTTCGAGCCCTTTTGAGCAGGCTGAGGAATGCTGTGATTAAAATGATTTAAAACCTGCCTCCTATTTCACAGCTTTTAATATTTGATAAGATTTTGGAGAGAGCTAGGGATGAGGGCAAGGCAGGAGATCTGGCAGTTTACAGTCCCAGCTGCTGCCCTCTTAGGAACCTATCAGGGGCAGTCAAAACAGAGAGAGGGAGAGAGAGAGAGAGAGAGAGAGAGAGAGAGAGAGAGAGAGAGAGAGAGAGAGTATAAATGTGAGGATGTGGGGAAGAATAAACAAGGTACATTCTTCAAAGGAGAAAACCCTAGAAAGAAAAGATAAGACCTTTATTCTTCCAAGTTGTTTGTGGCTTTGAATTCCAGCCATAATTAAGAATATTATTATGAAAACAATGATAAGAAAACTGTAGTGTCTATCACTTATTAGGTACCTAATCTATGCCAGGCATGTGTGGAAAGAATATACCTCCTTTCATTTGCCCAACAATCGTAAGGGAATATATTTTTTCTTAATAGAATACAGAGGCTCAAAGAGGCGGCGTGACTTTTTCAGGGCCACCTGGCCAGTTGCTGGGAGGGCTGAGGTCCCTGTTGTTTATACCCGAAACCCCCATCACCACTCGTTCAACGCTGTAGAGCATTAAAGTACAAGCAGGCAAGTGTTGCGAATAAGCAGGGACCGAGGTTTTGCCCTTGTCCCCACCCATCGCAGTTATGTTAGGAGCCAACAATTCCAACTGCCAGTTATTCTTTGCAATTACGTCAGTTCATTCTGGGCCTCTTTGTGCTAATTTTCTTCCTTTCAACCTAATTTTGATGCTTGCTGAAATGGAGGTTCACCGAGGACAGTGTCCTTGTTTGTTGGAAAAATAACTCACCCCAGGCTAGACAAGTAGTTACTAAGTTCCAGGCACGGTTCTACCACCTTTCCCCCCCAGTGCCTCATTGATTTGCCCAATAACCTGCTGAATTAAGTACTAGTGTTATCTCTATTGGACACGTGTGGATACTGAGATTTAGAAGTATTGGGAGGTTATTCAAATAACCCTGATAGGAACCAGGACTGCTCTCTAGTGTAAAAAAGACAGCTCGAGGGGTCTGAAAGGGTCACAGAAGGTGTGCAGAAAGTGTCAGGAAGAGCCAGGAGTGATGGTGCACACTTAGAATCCCAGCATTTGGGAGGCTGAGACAGAAGGATTGCAGTTCACTGACAGCCTCAGCTACTTAGTGAGGCCCTTTGCAACTCAGTGAAACCCTGTTTCAAAAATAAAGAATAAAAAAATAGGGCTGGGGTGTAGCTCAGAGGTAGAATGCCCCCTGGGTTCCATTCCCAGTAATGCAAAAATAAAACAAACAAACAAACAAACAAAAAACAGTGTCAGAAAGAGCTCAGTGTTTTGGAAGGGACAGTCAGTGAGAGCCCCTGCTATGCATCACAGGCAGATTTTGGGAGCTCTACTGGGACCTGGGTCACAATGGGCTCCTTAAAACCACCTGGAGGAGTCGCTTTGTTCTCCTGATCTCAGGAAGGTGGTGGTCTTTCCAGATGGCGGCTCTGCTCCTTCTATGTTTCTCGGGCTATCCCAGACCTCCTGGAGGATGTGCCTTTTGGGAGCAATTGCTCCCCTCTTTGAGAGGAAAGAGATACCTCAGAGCCTGTGCTGTGGAGGGTCATTCAATATCGAACAGTCCATCTTGCACCATAGAGGAGGTAGAGCAGGACAACATTAGCCATTGACAATTCTGCATGGGACCCAGTGGGAGAGGAAATGAGCAAGCCCAGACCGTTTCAGAGAAGGAACCAGCATGAAGAAGACTCCAGCTCAATGTGGGCATGTACAGCATTGCTCATAGTCACAGTGGTCTGTAGGTGCCACCTGCCTCCTGTGAGGTGAGCTCATCACTGCTACAGGTGTGGGAACCCAGGCCATGCATGGCGGATGCTGTGGAGAGGACTTTGGCATCAGGAGGAGGTTTATGAACTGTAGGGTGTCCTTTGAATCTCAGGAGCTCAGTACCCAAAGAACAGAAACCAGTCTCTAATTCTTCTGTATAGTCTTAGAGTTCAGCATGGTGTTTGGGACATGCCAGATGCCCTAAACATGTTCAGTGAGTGGATGAATGATTCTGCTGCAGCAGAAACAAACCAAAGTGTTTAGAAATACTACTGAAGAAATCAGGTTTAAACAGAAAGAATAGCAACTGTAACAACAATTTGCAAAGTCCTCTGCAGTTTAGGTGATCCATACAAGTAATATCTTTTGCTTCTGTTTTATCAACTAGGAAACTGAGCTTCAGAGAGAGGCAGCCACCTATCAAAAATCACACCCAAATTGGGCTTGGTGGCCCATGCCTGTAATCCCCGTACTTGGGAGGCTGAGACTTGGGGAGGAGGAGTACAGGTTTGGGGCTAGCCTCAGCAACTTAGGGAGGTCCTTAGGAACTTAGTGAACCCCTGTTTCAAAATTAAAAAAATAAATCTGGGGGTATAACCAAGTGAAAGAACACCCCTAGGTTTAATTCCCAGTCTCTCTCTCTCTCTCTCTCTCTCTCTCTCTCTCTCTCTCTCTCTCTCTCTCTCTCTCTCTTTCACACACACACACACACACACACACACACACACACACACACGAGAGAGAGAGAGAGAGAGAGAGAGAGAGAGAGAGAGAAGAGAGAGAGATATCACATCTATAGAGGTGTTAGATGGGAGACTTGCACTGCCCTGGGTCTGACTCTATAGCCCCTGTTTCACCATCCTGAACCTGGTTTCCTCAGCCTGGCTGAGGCTGTGGCCTGGACCCAGTGATGCTCTTCAGATGCACAGTGGGGAGAGGGAAGGAGAGAGTCTGTCTGTCCAGGGGTACATGGTGAGCGGTGCCTCCATAGCCAGTTTTGCTGGAAGGTTTGTATTTTCCTCTTGGAGATTCCTGGCCAGGTCTCTGGACTCTGCCAAAATGCTCTACAAAGAACACCCGGTATTCTATTGGTGGCTTCTTTCTATCCTAAGGGCTCTTCTCTCTACTCCTCCTCTCACCTACTGCAGGTCACCTTCAACCAGTGACCTACCCCTGTGCCTTGGGGTCTGGGTGGGATTTCAGATCCCATAGTTCACTGCTGACTTCTGGAAACAAAGCACCCAACCCCCCCTCTGCTTTTTTCAAGCTTCTGTCCAGAACACCATCACCTAGTACCCCATCCACATATTGCACCATTTCCTGGCCAGATGTTTCCCATGCAACATCTGGCTAGAAAAGCTCCTCGTTGAACACCTGGCTTCCCTACACTGTGGCCTGAACTGGGCTACCCCACTCTGTGTGTGTGTGTGTGTGTGTGTGTGTGTGTGTGTGTGCGTCTGGGGATGAAACCCAGGGGCATTTGACCTCCAAGCTACACCCTCTGCCCTATTTTTTATTCTTTATTTTGAAACAGGGTCTCACTGAGTTGCAGAGGGCCTCACTTAAGTAGCCGAGGCTGTCCACGAACCGTGATCCTTCAGTCTCAGCCTCCCAAATGCTGGGATTACAAGTGTGCGCCACCACGCCCGGCTTCCCACTGTTTCTTGATCTTTGCTTCTTTAATGATTAGATGCTGACCTTCTGTCTGAGCACAGCATTTTTCCTTCTTCCTGAATTCTTGCCTGATTTACTGTATGACCCTCCAATCTCCTGCCTGATTGCTTAATTTCCCCCATGCCACTTTGACTCTTAACCCCTCATCTAACCTCTTTTCCTCCTGACTTCCCATCAGGTGTTTAGTCTGACCTCTGACCCCTTCACCTGTATTCCTTGTCTGACTCATTCTTAAATGTGGATTTCTCCACAGTGACACTAGGGCTGTTTCAGACTGGAGACGTCTTTGTAGTGTGGTGTCTTCCTGTGTGTTGTAGGATGTCTAGCATCCTCTCTTGTCTCGATTCAGGAGACACAAGTATTGAGTACTTTTCCATGTCATGACAAATGTGTCTCCAGATGTTACCAAACATTGTCAGGGGCAAAAGCATTGTATGCTGAGACCACCGCCTCTGACCTGTGATCGCCTGCCCCGGCACCTCGCGTGAGGATCTGTAATCTCAGTGGCAACAGAGACTGAGCATCTGTGTTTCCAGCTCTTTTGGAAACAGCTCTCCCCTCTCCCTAAGCTACAGACCCTGTCCTCCAGAATCTAAGCCAGACTCTTTTTTGAATAGCCAGCTGCTAGCCACAGACTTCCTATTCTTGATATTCCATGCCACATCTTCCTTCTTCCTGATTCTTTGTGCCTGTTTTCTTCCTTCCCCTGGTTTATGATTTTGCATTTTAATAACCAGCTCAATTTCTCAGGTGCTCTGGGCGGGTCATTAATTTCATGGTGCTCTACTCCCATTAACAGTTTTTGCCCCTGACAACCAGGGACCTGTTTAACCTCCACCCCAACCTCCTCTGCTTTGTTTTGTGCTTTGATCCAAGCCTACCTCTCCAGTCTGGCTGCCAAGAGAGAAACCAAACTGGGCTTTGTGTCAATGCAGACGATGAGGTCTCCAGGACGATTTGTTTCACCTGAATGAAGTGAGGTGGGAGGGTGTGGGGATGCATGGGCATCGGCAACGGTGAGGCCTCAGCCCGGTCTACATCTTTTTTTTTTTTTTTTGTCATTATGTGACCTCAGGGAAGTTATCGCATGTCTCTGAGGCTCTATTTAATGCAATATTTCCCCTTTCCTTTAAAAGATCAAATGACGAGACATGGAAGTACAGGAAGTTCAAGACTTAGAAGAGGACAATTTCCCCCATACTGTCTCCTCCCACTCTTACTCCATATTTCATAATTATGTTGATGTTAACATCTACTCTGCATTTGTGTCATTTCTATATGTTGTAGATATCGTAACACTTTGCCATGTCAAGTGGGGATGGGGCACAGTACCTAACTGCTTCTGACAACAATCCTAGAAAATAGATATAATTTCCATTTTACAAATGAAGACCTTGAAGTCTGAGGCCCCACAGGGAGAAAGTGGCAAGGTTAGGGTTAAGATTCAACTTATACCTACTTTTCATTGCGGCATGGGGGATTGAACCCAGGGGAAATCTACCTCTGAGCTACACCTCCAGGCCTATTTTATTCTTTATTTTGAAACAGGGCCTCACAAATTGCAGAGGTCCTCACTAAATAGCTGAGGCTGGCTGAAAACCTGCAATCCTCCTGTCTCAGCTTGCCAAGTACTGGGATTACAAGCATGTGTCACCAGGCCCGGCTAACTTGTACTTACTTAAGTACATAGTTTGAAAGAAATGGCATGTTGCTTCTCATATAAAATTGATGGACTTGAGATGGTATCATGTGTGAAATGTATGTGACAAGATAATAACCGGTCTAACAATGCCTGGCACATAGTAGGTACTCATTAAATATTTGTTTCTTTCCTTATCTATATTTTTGGATAAATAATAAAAACTATCAGTATTTACTGAGTAGAAGAAGGTCTTTGGAAGTTCTTCCCTGGCCATATTCTACTTGATTTAAGTTCCTAAGACTGATGTCTTGTCTGTCCCTGAGCTTCTGGCAGGACTGTGGACAGCGCTTAATAAATAGTTATTGATTCACTATTTCTTAAAGCGCCTCCATGGTGACTCTGGGGAGAGAAGGGGCTGGCACGCTGGCCCACGGCTGCTCTCAGACAAGGGCGTTTGCATAACTGGAACGAGCTGTCCCCATCTCTAATAGAGAGCCAAACGTCACTAATTGGCAGGCAGAGGCTGTGTTCTCTCTATGGGAATCAGAAGGGAGCAGAACATGCCCTGAATGTTAATTTTCTCATCAGCCTGCACTTGGGGGCAGAGGAGAGAAAGGAAGAGGAAGAAAGATTGAGAGACACAACAGACTCCATACACCAAGCTCTGGTCTCATGGCTATTTCATTAAAATGTCCTGAAGTTAAATTTAAAAAGCATAGGATTTGGATGCAGACAACTAGGTTGAGTTCCAAAATATTTTCTTACCACCTAAGTCAGAAACATTTTAGTCTCTCTGGGCCTCAGTTTCTACATCTGTCCAGTAAAAATAAAATGGGTAAAGACATTTATTAAGTGTAATGGGTAAAAGCATTTATTGAGTGTATGAATACAACCGGGTAGGTTTTTCAAAGTGACATCAGCCATAAAAACTGTTCTTCAAGAGAGTAAGCAGAAATAAGTCTCATAAAATTAAACATTAACATAAATAATGTCAAACTACATATAGGTTTCTGGATGAGACAGGACAAGACTCCTCTATCTCCTATAAGAAGCAACATTATGTTCCAGCACCTAGTGGTATTAAAATGCAGATTCACAGGCCAAATATATGAATAGAATGTGGTTCCACAGGTCTGGTGGGTATGGGATGGCATCTGTTTCCCCACCCGCCGTGGTGGCCACAATTCACCATAGAGGGGAGGCTGCTTCAGGACCACGGTCAGCACCCCATGCTCCGTCCCCCACCAACCCTTCTGCTTGCTGAAAGACCAGATAAGGTGTCACAGGAAAGATGCTGTTCATATAGGCATCATTGGCCCCAATTTACCTTCTAGCACCCTTAGGAACATTTCAAGTGCATCTTATCAGGGGTGCTACCATAATTAGAAAAGTATGGAGCTATAATTTTTGAATAGTCCCAGAACGTGAGTACAGTTTTTAATGTTATTAGCAACTGCTACTGTGCTAATATACAATATTCCCTATAAGGTACCCATAATTATAGAAATTTAAAATGAAAAATATCAACAAAATGTCCAGTGGTTTCTTCCTGCATCTCTGAGATTCAGCAGACCTCTACTGAAGCGTCTAATTTTTGATGTATTCACAGTGTGCCTTGATATGGTTTGTGGGAGAAAGAAGAAAGAAGCTCACCAGGGCTCTGTGTGTGCATTAGAAGAGTGCATAGGGCAGGGTATTGGGATGAGAGTCTTCCTGAATATGTTACAAATCATGAGATCTTCTGCCCATAACTTCCAAACTGTGTGTATTTGCCTTTGCATTTATTATTCTACAAAAGTAAGATAAAGGATGGAGGGAGACAACAGAAGACTTTTAGTATGTTATTTATGCCAAATAATAGAGGGTATCCTTTGCTGTAGAACCTCAGGCTAGAGGTGAGGTGTGGGTGGCAGAGTACATGAGCAGGTGATATCAGTGATGTAAAACTGGACTGAGGATCATGAACCTGCGTCCAGCAGGCTGTGCACACGGCTCCATGCAGTTCCGTCAATAGCTGCCCCTGGGATGTAATTCTGATCAACTGAGCAACGGATTGATCCAAAGTCAGAATAATCACTAGCCTTTTCCCTTCCCTGCAGTGCTTGCATGGATAGGTGGTATACACTGTGTCCCTGCTGAGGGGGATAGCTGCAGCTTCTGCCAGATCGATAGATGAGATGGTCACCTATACTCTGGGAGAGGCTTCTCACTGGGAGTGGGGATGAGTTCATGATATATTGCTGGATGGGGGATGGAGAGGATGCTAGGCTCTTCTAGCATCTCCCTTGCAGTGCCCAAGACCCAACAGGAATATGATAAGAAGACATGGATCTGGATGTGTGTTGGGTGAACCCAAGGGAGCGATATCTCTGGATAGCAAACCTGCAGCCACTTGGTGGGTCTGGTCCTAGGTTCCCTTTTCTGACGGAGGAGGACTGCAGGGAGCCTCAGGAGCCGTAGTTTCATGTGGTTTTGGGGGGGCCTGAACCCCAGTCTGGGCAGATATCCCACTTACTGTGTTTCAGCTCTCCAGCTGTAGCCCTGGGCTTTGGAAGACCAATTTCTCTTTAGTACAATTCCAGGAAACTCGAAATGCAAATGTGCCCCTGGTTGGAAGGGCTTTTATGAGAAACTGGAGCATGTCATTCTCAGGCATGAAATTGGCTCAGGGGCCGGGAGATGGTGAGCAGCGGATGAGCGTATGGGGCACCCGCAAGATGCCAGGCTTTGGGGAAGCCTTTTTCAAAATAAATAAACTCAGAGGAACCCACTGGGCTTTGGGAATTGGACAAGGAAGTAAGCCCAGAGAAGAGAGCATTCACTTATTCACCCCAAAATGCCTATCAAAGGCCTGCAATGCATCAAGCATGGATGTTTTCCCAGCCCTGAAAATTTGGCCTGAGCAGGACACAGGGAGCCACCACCCCTACAGAGTCTATGCTGCGCTGGCTACAAAGCCCCATGTGGTCACCTGGTCATCAGGCACAGATCTGACAAGGGTGCTGGGTGCTCACGTCACTGGTCTCTAGTCACTGAGCAGTCTGAGGCTCACTCCTGTCTCCACACTGGGATAGGCTCTTTACCTAGAATCCCCTTTACCTTAAAATGTATATTCCTTTGTGGGGGCTCTCTGCTTGATTTTCCCTCCCTCAAGAGGCCTCCCTGTCATTCAGCCACCTCCCCTCTTTGCTTTCATTGTCTTTACATTTGCTGCTCATCTATTTTTTTCCTGCTTGCCTTTGAAGACATCATATAGTCCTTGGGTGTAGGCAAGTCGGAGTCTCAGTCATTTCTGTAGCCTCAGTTTCTAGGAACAATCCTGCCACACCACGGGAACTCAATGAATCTGTACAGATTGGCTAGAAGTGAATGGACCATTGGTGTGTGCCTACTCTTCACCAGGGTCTTTGTGCAAACCCACACAGGAATGAGTTAAATCAGATCGAACACAGAGCTGATGGTTGGAATGTGGCTTGTCCCCTTAAAACTCATGTTGAAATGAAATCCCCATGACGAGATACTAAAAGGTGGGCCCATAAAGAGGTGATTAAGGTTCTACCCTCATGAATGAATTAATGCATCTTTATAATTAACAGGTCCTCTCAAGAGAGGGTCTGCTGAAACAGCCTGCTCGGCCGGCTCTGTCTTGTGGTCCCTGCCTCTCACTGCCTGAATCCCATTTCTGTTTTGGGACTCTGCCAGCAAGAAGGCCCTTACCAGGTACAGGCTACCTTCTACCTTGGACCAGAACCAGGAGCCAAAGTAAACCTCTGTTGTTTATAACTTATCCAGTATGTGGTAATGTGCCATCAGCAACAGAATACAGGCTCGGGCAGCATTTAAAGGATGAGTGTACAAACTAGCTCCAGACAGTGCCCTGGGGCCCTGCGGTGGAGCAGAAGATGGTCTGGACTGCTCTGAATGTGGCCCCCACTAGTTTCCTTAATGCACCTGTTCCAGCCAGGTTCCTGTACTTGCCGGGTCCTAGCCTGGGCCACCACCCATCCCCCACCTCTGCTCCAGCTGTCTCCCAGGCCCCCGTGGATCTCACAGCCACCTCAGTGACCGTTCAGACTCTGCCAGACCCTGCTGTCATGGCCACTGTGCATACAGTGCCATCTGCTTGCCAATGGCCCCCACTAGGGCTGGCGAAGCAGGCAGGAGGGCGATGTTCATCTGAGGATCTAGAGGCTGGCCAAGCAGAACGGGGACTTTTTAATTGACATTTAAATGTCAACGCGCCACATTAAATGTTATGGGTGTTTCATCGCAGCCCTGGAGGAGCATAAACACATCTCCAGCTCCTTAATCACCGCCCACGTTAATTACAGATGGCCTTTGGTACGTGGAAACACATCCACTGCAGAGGCTGCGCTCCAGCCGGGAGCCAGGGTCCCCCTCTGAGGGCTGGAACGTCCCCTTGCCTGTGGTGTGAACTGGACACTGGCTTCAGAGTGGACCCCTGTTTATGAGAAGGGTGGACAATTAAAGAGATGGCAGGCAGGAGAAACTGGGAGGAAGGAGAGAGCAGAGGTGGAGGATGAGCAGAGGAAGTGATGGAGAGGGAGAGAGAGGAGGGAGAGGCTGGAGAGGGAGACACACAGAGAAAGAGAATTAAGGGCTGGGAAGGGGACCAGGGTAAAGGTGGAAAGAGATGAAGACAGAGCAGGGCAGGGAGAGAGAGAGAGAGAGAGAGAGAGAGAGAGAGAGAGAGAGAGAGAGAGAGAGAGAGAAAGAGAGAAAGAGAGAGAGAGAGAAGTGATGGAGAAGTATTACCAAAATGTTTTCTTTTGAATAATTCTAGAAACATGAATCCCAGGGATGCACCAAGCATACCCCTCCCCCAACATAGGACACCCTTATCCCTGGGGTAGGGATAAGGAGGCAGAAGAGAAGGTGCTCCTGGAAGAGAGCTGGAAACTAGGTCACTGCCATGCAGCGGGGGTCATGCGACTCCCACGGGGCGGCTGTGGACCAAGACCCAGGGCTGTGGTGCAAGGTGCCATGGTCATGGACAGTCTAAGAAGACCCAGGCTTGTCTCTTCTGGGCTTTGCCAGTGTGGCCTGTTGAGACTCTGTGGCTGTCTCCCAACATTAGATCTGAAACTTGACCCAGCATGCTTATACTTTCAAACCCCAGGCTGGGGATGACAGGTGTTAGGGATGCCATGTTGATGGCTCATCATGAGAAGGAGACAGAGGACTCTCTTCTGGTGATTTCTATGGCTGAGAGGTGGAACTGGAAGACAGGTGATGGGTGGGTGTGATGAGCTCTGCCTGCCCCACAGAAGGTGATTGCTTGGGACATATGGCTCCTCCCAAGACTTTCCTGCTGCTGCTCAGTGCTGACTCTGCAGAAAGTATTTAGGGAACCCATCTTCCACTGACTACCAGCTTTCTTTACTTATCAACTGAAACATCTTGTCACACGAGCTTTTTGGTTATAAAGCAGTTGATCTACAAAATGCATGTATGTTGGGTGCATCTACATTGCAAAGCATGATACTAAATGTTGCCCATGAACCCCCTGCAGCCAGCTTTAGAAGAATGGTTTGCCAAGATGCCTAGTCACCCCTGGGAGCAGTGGTCTGCCTTGCTTATATGGGCGAAGGATAAGCAGGAGGAAATTGGGAGTGTAAGAAAAGTGGTCAGGAGGCTGGAGTGGTGGTCAGGACACTGTTCAGAGCTCAGGCTGACAATCTATAGCTTTGGGGTCTTGCTGGGTTGTGGGTTTCTGTCTACACTTAGGTAGTTTTATTTAAACCCTCAACATACCTGTTTAAAACTCCAACAATTGTCAGTTAAGCTCAGTGTCTGTAACTTGAGCCAAAGCTCTCTTGAAGCCTGACCCCAAACTCTGGGGATACAGAGATGAGATGTCTGAGGACTCTTCTTTGAGGAGCCCCAGTCTCGAGGGGAGAACTGGCTATAACAAATACAGGCAGCATGCAAAGCCCCAAGAACAGAGGGGTAATTATGAAGGACCAGCAAGTAAAACTCATTTAGCTTAGAGGAGGCAATGTTTAACAGAGTAGGGAATTTTTGAATTGGACTTTAAAGGACGAATAAGAGTCTGCCTAGTGGCCAAGGAGGGTGAGTGGGGCTACCCAAGGTGGTAGAGAAAGTGTGAAGTAATAAGTTTGAGAAGCTAAAGCATACTGAAGAAGCCAAAGGTGCGTAACATGTATGCCCGCTTTGTAGGTGATTCGGCTTGTATGCAAATAACCAATTATGGGTTTATGGGATAGGTTAAAGTGGAATGACATAAACAATGCCTTGGGACTAGAGAAATAGAATTTTGGGGAAAATGCATTTAGGTTTACCTTTATCAGATTTGCAAAAGTAATTTAGGTGGCAAGAGAGAGGAATTAAGCAGCCTAGGGGGAGTGGCTGCGGCCTTGAGGAGTAATTAACCTGGGCCTGGGGACAGGCTGCTTAGGTCATGTAAGCTCCCGGGGCAAGATGTTATGCAGCCCTTCTGTGTCGAGGCAGACTTGACTGAAAAATGCTCAGGACAGCTGGGTGCGGTGGCACACACCTGTAACCCTAGTATTTGGGAGATTGAGACAAGAGGATCGCAGGTTCAAGACCAGACTTAGCAACTTAGCAAGACCCTATGTCAAAATAAAAAAAAAGGTTGGGGTGTACCCCAGAGGTAGAACACCCCTGGGTTCAATCCCTAATAACACACACACACACACACACACACACACACACACACACACACGGGCACACATTTAGAATTGAAGCCTTTTAGGGATAGACGGCAACACAGAGAGCATTATATTTTATGTTTTTGCTCTGCAGGTGGAGGAACTAAGGCCCTGGGGAGGAGATGGGAACTCGCTCAAGGCTATTTACCTTATTAGGGGCTAACAAGATACAGTCCCATATGTCAATGTGCAATTTCTGCGTTTTAAACAACTCTTGGATTTATAAGCACTTTGTTTTATTTTATTAGATTTGTATGTCACGGCTGATGCCCTTAAGGATTTCTGTTTGTGCTTTTCCAGCTCATTAAAACATAGTAATAGACTTGGGGACCGTTAGGGTTTTGATTCCCTGAATCATCACTGGGCTGCTTCTTTCTGGGAAATACACAGGTGCATTGAACGACAGCCCCCAGGGTCATTTCTGGCTGGTCGCTGGGCTGCAAGCTGCTAGGGTGCTGCTTCCTGCACAGCCCACCAGGGTCACCCCAAAAACCCTCCTATGACCTTGACCTTGAATGAGGTAATTCTTTCCACTGGAAGCCCACTCCCACCTTCCTCTACAAGTGAGCCTGGTGTCCAGCTGCCAGTGATGAAGCTGGAAGGGACTGTTCCCTAGGCACCAATGAGCTTGCACCTTCTGAACTTAGATAGCAGGAGCCGTGTAAGTAATAGGAATCCTTGGCCTCAGAACTATGTTTTCCAGTTCACAGTCACAGTCACCTGGGGTGGGGATTTGCTGCAGCTGTTTTGTAGCAAATCAGAGGAGGAGGAGGCAGGGGCCTGGTTAAGTCACTCAGCCAAGGAGGGGCAGAACCAAGACTTGTCACCGAGTCCCATAACTTGAAGTACAGTTCTCTCTCCTGAACCAGAATATCTACAATTTTCCAGTAGGCCCCAGACGGCCTCAGAATTGAGTGTGGGAAGACAAGGAGTGGAGACAAGGAGTGGCTATATTCAAGGCTAGCAACCACCGAAGGCCTGCTAATACATCAGATGCGAGTCCAGGCACACTGTTTGTCTCTTCTCACTTAAATCTTCATAATGACCTTATGCTAAACCCCTCGGATTAAAACCAGATCTCTCACTGTGACTATAAACCCCTGTGATTTGATCCTTGGCTACTTCTAACCTCATTCTTACCCACCTTCTCTCCCTCCCTCTACCCAGGCACTCTGGCCTCCTTCACATTCTTTGAACCTGTTCTCACTGCAGGGCCTTTGCACAAGTGGCCCCCTATTTCTGAAAACAATCTTCCTCTCAATGGCTGAAACGTGTCCTCAAAGAGGCCACTCTGCCCCCACTTCGGCTCTCTTACCACCCTGACATTGTCCCTGAGAGAATGAAGCGCCGTCGTTCATTGCTGGCTGCCTGATCCCTAGTGCAAGCCTTGCATATGACAGAGGCTCAGTAAATATTACACCACGAGCCTTGTGAAGATGTTATGTGACAATGAGGGAGGAGGGAAGGGGAAGAAGCCTGGGGCTTCGGAGCCGCTCCTCCAGGCCACACCTCCCTGAGATGACCGCACAGTGACACAGCCTTTTCAGCAGAGAAAGTTGTTGGCACAAGTTTATCTGTATTCATTCCAGAAAACAGCCGTGATAACAGGAGCCAACATGTCTGAACACGTACTCTGAGCCCCGTCCCCTGGATACACGGATTTGTTCCATCCTCCTTACAACCCCATGAGATGATTAGCTGCATTGGCCCTATTTATGGCTGAGGAGAGAGGACAGGTTGAGTTACTTGGCCAAGGCCACAGGGCCAGCAGGAGGCAGAGCTGGCTTGGAGCTAGGGCAGGCTGGGCTTCATCTACCCACTTACCCTGTACACTCACTGCCTTACCGTGAGGCCAAGGAGTCTATCCAGGGTCACACAGGCAATATACAGACATGCTGGGACATTTACAGAATATACAGAAATATATACACAATATTCAGAAATGCTGGGACATAAGGCAGGATGGCCACTGTCTTGCCCAAGATATTTTTTTTCTTTTTAGGTGCTAGAGATTGAACCCAGGGGCTTTCTACCACCAAGATACATCCTAGCTCTATTTAATTTTTATTTAGAAATAGGGTTACTCTAAGATGTCAAGAGCCTTGCTGAGTTGCTGAGGCTGGCTTTGAACCTGTGATGCTTTTGTTTCAGCTTCCAGAATACTGGGATTACTGACAGGTATCACTATGCCCAGCTGTTCAGGATATTTTAACAGGCAGCAGCAGCAGCGGCAATTGGAATCCAGGCTGCAAACCAGCAACAATTTACAGATGCAGCAGCTGTGGCCAACTGTACAATGAGGGTCTAGAAACACTCTGGTGCACTGAGGTGGTGCTTCTGTCTTCCTCCATCACAGTTAAGGTCCTGACACAAATGCCCAGGACTTCATTCACAAGATGAGCCACACACAGATGAATGGAGACAGTCGGAAGAGATGCTTCATGCTGCTGGAGCTGGGCAGCTGCAGGAGCCCGTTTCCAGGCCCTCTGCCACACACCCACTTCCCACCTCTCCCCATCCTGTCCTGTCTCTCTGTCCCTCTCCTTGTGGACACCAGCTCCACCTCCTGTGGAGGCTGTATCTGGAGTGAGAAGGGGTTTCTGACTGCTGACTGGAGGGGAAGCCAAGTGCAGACAGCACCTGGAGGCACTATAGAGGGTGGGACTGCCGGATTGTGGAGTGGAGCCTGGATGATGGGCACACCGCGCAGGGGCCCGGGAATCTCCTGCTTGGCATCTCAGAGGTCGTCTCCCCCACCTGCACCCTCACACCATTTCTTGCAACTAAGAAGAACACAGGATTTGGGGACCTCTAGAACACACTAGTGAGGATGGAGGTTTTAATTTTATTTTTAAATTTTAATGAATTGATTGATTTTTTGGGGGTACTTCAGCTAGAATCTAGGGGCATTCTACCTCCCAGTTACATCCCCAAGCCATTTTTATTTAGGGTCTCATCTCATTAAGTTGAAACTGAGATCCTCCCATCTCAGTCTCCCAAGTACTGTGATTGCAGGCATGCACCACCATGCCTGGCTTTTGTTTACTTATTTTTAAATTTATTGGTGCATAGTAGTTATACATCCTAGCGAAATTCGAAGTGATGCATTCGTATCTGCACATACCATCCCCTGTGTTCCCTTCTGCATCCCACATCTCTCCTCTCTCCTCCCTCTCTGTACTTGCTGATGAGGTTGGTAGTGACGTGTTCGCAGATGAACATAACATTACTTAGTCTATTTCCTTTCCAAAGCCTCCATTTTCTCCTCCCTTTCTCTCTGCCCCAATTATTTTTCAGTGTCCTACTGATTTCTCTCCTCATTTTTATGAAGTCAGTTTTCTTTCCTGTCTTCTCTCTAGCTTCCACCTGTGAAGAGAACGTGTGGCACTCGACTTGCCGAGTCCGGATGATCCCCCAGCAGGATTTTCTCTAGTTCCATCCATTTTCCTGCAAAGAGCATAATTTAAACACCAAAACCCCATAAATATCCTGATCAATCAATGGGCAATTGAACCAAATAGACATTTCTCAAAAGAAGAAATACAAATGGACAATAAAGCTATGAAAAAATGTTCAATGTCATAAGCAATCAGGAGAAATGCAAATCAAAACTACGCTGACGTTCTAATTTCAGCTAGAACGGCAATCATCAGGAACACAGACAATAATAAATGCTGGTGAGGACTGGGGGACAGGAGCTTTTATATATGGTTGGTGAAATTATAAATTAGGACAACTATTATGGAGACCAGTGTGGAGGTTCCTCAACAGGCTAGGAATGGAGTCACCACATGCTCCAGCAGCTGCACCACTTGTGTATTTCTAAATGAATTAAGATAGAATACTATAGTGATGCAGCACGCCCATGTTTATAGCAGTACAGTCCACAGCAACCAAATTATGGAAACAACATAGGTGTTTGTTAGCAGATGTATGGATAAAGAAAATATGATATATACGCACAATGGAATCTTACTCGGCCATAAAAAAAAGAATTAAAAAAAATCACAATGAGCCGGGCGTGGTGGTGCACGCTTGTAATCCCCGCGCTTGGGAGGCAGAGACAGGAGGATCGCGCAGGTTTGAAGCTAGCCCCGCGCGCTGGCTTAGGAGACCCTGTTTCCAAATAAAAATGCAAAAATAGGTCTGGGAGTGTAGCCCGGAGGTAGAAGGGCTTCCAGGAACCCCAGTACCACCAAAAAAAAAAAAAAATCACAATGGCTTAAGACAAAGTGTCAAGCCCATCTGAGCCTCCACCTCATTGATGCTTGATCTGGGAATGTATCTCAATGAGCCCCAGTCTGCTCATCCGTCAAATGGAGATACTGAGGAACTCTAGATGAAGAAGGAGATGCTATAGATGAGCAGATAAGGCAACCTAACTGAGGGGATGGGAGGAGGAAGAGGGAAATCCTCTAAAGCACATGATGTACTTTAACAAGCATTTCAATTTCAACCACTAAGCCAAGCATGAGAGGGAGGGAGAGGGAGGGGATGGGGCGAGAATTGGGTAAAAGCTAATTGGGTGATGTGTGCATGTATGTCTCCACCATCTTTTATCCCATTAAGATGCATGACTAAAAGCCAGGCATGGTGGTACATGTTTGTAATCCCAGAGCTTGGGAGGCTGAGACAGGAGGATCTCACAGGTTTGAAGCCAGCCTCAGCTACTTAGTGAAGCTCTCAGCAACTTAGTGAGACCCTGTTTCCAAATAAAATATAAGATAGGTCTGGGAGTATAGTCCAGAGGTAGAAAAGCCCCTGGGTTCCACCCCCAGTACCACACACACACACACACACACACACACACACACACACACACACACACGTATGACTAAAATGCACCAATAAAAAAAATTTAAAGGAAAATAATAAAAGGGTTTTAAAGTCAGAAAAGTCAAATAAAAAATTCTTGATTTAGTAAATATCAGGTATCTTGATGCCTAGACAGAGGTTTTTCTCAGACAAAGTCTACAACAGTTTATTGGGAGCACCAAGTGCTGTGTGCATGTATGTCATTGTCAATGTGAATTACATTATGGTGTGAGACTATAGTGCACCAATAAAAGCACACTGATATATCTTAAAAACAAAAGTAACAGTATGTTAATAAATGGAGAGGATATCTACCTTATAGGGTCTTGAGAATCAAATGTATTGATGTGTTTCATGCATATAATACCGACCCCAGTATGCATTTTGTGCTCAATAAAGTCAAGTTATTATTGTCACTGTGAGGCTGGGTCAAAGGTCCTCAGCAGAACTGTCCCCTCTAGCCCAGCCTTGTCCGTAGTGGGCAGGAGGCTGGCTTGGAGGGTACCAGGCAGCCAGGCTAAGCATGGGGGTGTTTCCATGCCATAAGCCTTACTCAGCAATTTCTTCACCTACCCTGTATCCTGGAGGCCCAAGGTTTCCCCCAAATGATGGGACGGTTTTAATAACTTGGTGCTTTATAATTCTCAAGCCTGCCTTCATGTCGCAGGGGTTCAAAGATGTCTCCCTTCATCACTCTGAGTCTGGAAGGAGCATCCCCTTTTGGCAGATGGGGACTACCTTCCTACAGAAGCATTGGGCAGCACAGATAAGCAGGAAACACTTAGCCTTGACTTGGACAGAACTTCCCAGAACCCACCCAGGAATCATGTGAGGCAGATCCTGAGGGGTGTGTGGCCTTCCCAGAATGCAATGCTATAAAGGAAGGGCAGTTGAGGCTGCAACCAGCAAGCCCTTAGTTAGAATCCTGAGGCCACCACAATGAAATGTACCTTCCTCTTTCAAGAGCTTCAGTTTCTCCATCTGTAATATAGGATGATAATGCCAACCAGGCAGTTTCTGAGATGGTTAAATTCAGTACCCAAACAGCATACAGTAGGCATTCCTTACGTGTTGGCTCCTAGAAGATTATACTCAATCCTTCTGGGAAGGCCCTGTTTCTACCTCAGTCATTTGCCCTACAGGGTCCTCCGTAGGGAACTGTTTCCTTCCTTCATGCACAGGCGCTCTGAAATCACCGCCAGCCAGGGATGCTGTTCATCTCCAGGCTGAGCGCACATCTGCATTAACCTGAGTAATGGCGGAGCTCAGTCTTGGCCTAATTGGTGAACCTAGGCATGCAGGTTATTTATTGGTGGAGCAATGAGGAGCTCCGGTATTCTTGTTCTCTGAAGATGGGGCTGGGAAGGAAAGTGATCTGCCTCCGCCTGCCAGCGACCGATGAGGGATAATTACAGCGCTTGTCAAAATAAGATGTGGAGATAGAGCCCATTCCCCGCCAGCCAGCTTCTCAGCTCCCCGGGGATCCCTAGTTTAATTAAATACCTGGTGCAAACGCTTGGTAGGCGCTGGGTGTCGGCAACATGCCTGGATTAAAAGTCCACCCCTTAACGGAGCCAAGATGAGTATGTTGCCTCTCCCTGCCTCACAGGCTCTGCCCGCAGCAGAGCTGGGTTGAAAGCGAAGGGTGAGAAAAGAGGAGGAGAGGGAGAAGGAGAGAACAAACAAAAGCAAGATATAGACAGAGTCAAATGAGGTTCTGGCTTACAGCCCAAGGAATTAAACAGGACATAAAAAGAATTTCCCAGCAGGTTGTAGTGGCGCACGCTTGTAATCCCAGCATTCAGGAGGCTGAGATAGGAGGATGCGGTTCTCCAACAGCCTCAGCTATTTAGTGAGGCCCTCTGCAACTCAGTGAGGCCCTGTTTTAAAATAAAGAATAAAACAATAGTGCTGGGAGTGTAGCTCGGAGGTAGAATGCCCCTGGGTTCCATCCCTAGTACGAAAAAAAAAAAAAAAATAGAAGAATATCCCAATTGGAAAGAGTGCCTGCAAAGAAATTTTCTATTTTGATTTTTAAAATAACATAAAATTCACATCTGGAGGACCAGCCACGGCTGGGGAATATCTTCCTGGGGAAGGTGGCTGTCCCCCTGCCCTGGGTCTGTCTTCTGACACTTGCCAGGTGCTTGAGAGTCCCTATCTCCTGAGCCGTCTTCCTCCTCTTCTGGCTTCAAGAGCTGCAGTTCTCTCTTTACCACCCTGCCTGGCTGAGTTTTGTACACAAGACTCGTCCTTTAATCCCCCAACAGAATGCCAAGCTTGGCTGCAACATTAGACAAGACTTAACTAAAATCCCAGGGTGACAACCGGAAAATAAACACTGAGCATGTTTTGAATCCAGATAAGCTGGCATGCAAAATGTGATTTCCTCTCTTGGGACTTTCTCATCTTTCTTAGCGTTCACAAGCCCAGGGTTCCTATTGGCACAACATCCACCAATTCCAGATGCGCCCACTGATTCCACATCGAGGGTCTTTAGCCAGTAGCCTCTGGATTGGGTCTAATCCTTAGAGATATTTGAGGCACATAGTCATTTAAAAACGAACAGACAAACAAGCCAGATGTGGTGGCACATGCTTGTAATTCTAGCATTCGGGAAGCTGAGACTGGAGGATTGTGGTCCATGGACAGCCTCAGCTACTTAGCGAGGTCCTGCACAGCTCAGTGAAACCCTGTTTCAAACATAAAAAAAAAATACTTAAAAAATGGGGCTAGGGGTGTAGCTTGGAGGTACAGTGCCTCTGAGTTCCATCCCCAGTACTGTAAAAACTAACCAACCAACCAACCAACTAACCAACCAACCAACCAACACACAAAACTTTATGTGACATCTGTATATCCAGGATCTCAAGAAAAATCAGAAGATGTAGCTTTTCCAGGCCACATTTGCACAGATACGATCACTGAAGCTGCTTCGTTCATAGGTAGGACATGCCCTTGCCCATTGAGTAGTTGACATTGTCACACTGGATCCTAAAATGTAAGGGCAAGAGCCATGACAGTCCTGCATCCTCCACTGCCCTGTGCCATGTGTCAAGTGGGATGTAAAATCTTACAGACTTTTCATGGGGAAAGTTGACTCATGAGCCCCCATCCATCTATCCATCCACTCAGTCACAGTGTCATGAGAATCTCCTTTTCCATGTACTGTGCCAAGTCTGGGAACAGAGGGCTTATTAGTTAGTCTTTGTGTTGCTTTAACCAAAATACCTGACAAGAACAACTTAGAGGAGGAAAGATTTATTTAGCCCATGATTTCAGAGATTCAATCTGTGGTTGGCCAGATCCAAGGAGGTGGCAAAAGGATGTAGGAGAGGATGGCAGCTCAGCTCATGTGAGGGGAGGGAGGGAGGGAGGGAGGGAGGGAGGGAGAGAGAGAGAGAGAGAGAGAGAGAGAGAGAGAGAGAGAGAAAGAGAGAGAGAGGAGAAAGAGAAGAGAGAGAAGAGAAAGAGAGAAAGAAAGAAAGAAAGAAAGAAAGAAAGAAAGAAAGAAAGAAAGAAGAAGGAACAGAGAGAAAGATGAAAAGAGAGTGAGAGAGTGAGAAAGAGAGAAAGAAGCCACTAAAGAATGCATCCATATCACCATGCTCAGGAGAGATGCTCTGGCCTAATGGAGACGAGATCTTTCCACTGTGCTGGTTCATGGGAACTAGTGCTAGTGTGACACTGAGTGGGAAAGAACATGCACCAGATGGTCTTGGTCCATATCCTGGCTCAGTGTGACCTTGGACAAGATACATAGCTTCTTTGGGACTCACGTTTCCTCCTCTATTAGATGGGATAATGATACCCTTGATGTCATGCATTAGTTATGAGAACTAATATTTGTAACATGATTGGGACATAAGTGAGAATGCTATTCAAAGATATGAGTAATTAATAAATGCAAACCAGGAAGACACAGGTTCTGGATGAGTACATATTACATGATTTCTAGGCATCCTTCCTTGCTCTGGGTTTTATGAGTTGCCAGAGGAATCCCTTATGGTGCGGTTGTGAGGATTATCTGGGAAGTGCCTGTGGTGTTCCACCCAGTGTCTGGGCCATAGGAGGATCTCATTAAGGGTAAATTTCTTTTTTTTTCCCCCTCTTTCTCGCTCTCAGTCGACAGCTTGACGTTGAAGCATGTGGCCTCCACATACCCTTGGAAGGAATTCCCTGCATATCAAGCAGCCCAGAGATGAAGATGATGTCATTCTTGGGAGCCCTCCAGGACCAGTTGGGCTGGGCATCTTGAGGGAGTAGACAGCTGAGTCCACCATGTCCGTGTGCTGGCCAGCTCCTTGTCAGCATCCTCTGGCCTGGCCAGCTGCTGATGGCCTCTCATCTCATCCCCCTGTGAGTCCTTCCCCACACAGCTGCACTTGGAGAAGCATCAATTAGAGCTTGTCGTCTTTATTAAAACCTAGTAACATGAGGCACTTAGAATAAAATCCTAGCTCCTGAAGGTCCAGCATGAACTGCTCCTTGCTGCCCCTCCACTGCTCCTTCTGACACTTTTCACATTTTCTGTGGTCCAGCTACACCTGCCCCTCTCTGCCTGCGAATTTTCTCTCCATCTTCCCTCAGATTTCTACATACCCAGCCATTTCCTAATACTGAAGCCTGAGCACAAACACCACCTCCTCAGAGAGCCCTCCAAGATTTGAACCCTGGAGGAGGCTCTTCACTCTGCTCCCCTTGTCTTCGGTTTTACTTCTTGTTCAGCCCTTTTTGTCCAGAGTTATCTTGTCATTTTGTTTGCTCGACTGTGGCCTCTGTCAGCCCGCTATTTTAGCAGCAGGTCATAAATTCTGTGGAAACAAGAACTCGGTTCTGCTCTGTTACATTTGATTCTATATCACGGTCTCCTGCACAGTGCCCAGCACACAGGAGACCCTTAATAAATGTTTGAGGGACCAATGTGTGAATGAATGAGTTTATTTCTTTCAGATGCCAAGGGATGTTTCGAGGTCCTCCTAGGGTCTGATGCTGTATTGAGAACTCCAGAGACAAATGTTTCTAATTTTAATAACCTAAAGGCTGGGAAGAGCAGAGGACTGGTCTCCCCTCAGCCCCACATGACCTTTATCATGCACATGTGCATGCATGCACATACACATCACATCCTGTGCCAGATCAAGTGATGCTGTGTGGAGAGAAGAAAAGTCAATGGAGTTTGTATTCAGACTCATCTGGATTCCAAACCTGGTGAAGCTCTGGTCCAGGGTTATCATGACAGTGAGCAGTGCGGCCTCTGTGATGAAGGGAGGAGGGTCTGGTCTGCACAGCTGTCATGTCAGAGGGAACTTATCCTGCACCTTTGCAATGGTCACCCAGGTGTGTCTACTGTTCTACTATGAGAAGACCTGGGAACAAACTGAACCAGGTATAGTGTGTCCTCTCAACCAGCATCTCCTAGCATGGACACAGATCACCACCTGACCTTGGATGTGGCACACAGACAAATGCAGAAAGCATTGCTGGAGCCCAGGCAAAGTAGAACGATGGATCATTCCAAAGTACAGGCCAGTCAAAGCCCCAGAGAGGCTCAGATCATTGAGCTGGATCCTGAGGGGTGAGGACATGAATGGTTTGCTAAAAGACAAGAGGGAGAAAAGACAAGTAGGGGAAGGAGTGTGATGTGTGGGAGTGGGAAAGCAAGCAGGTGTGAATGTGCCTGACGTGAGTGTGCACAGTGGGTTGAGGGGGCTGGACAGAGGCTGTACAGTGAGTCAGGCGGAGACAAGGCAGGGAAGGAGGCAGTGGACAGTCTTTCATCCCTGCTAAGTCACTTGGCACCTTTGGCTTGAGCTAGGGAGACTGCAGATGCTACACTGCAAGGAGGAGTTGGGGTTAGACTTAAACTTCAGGAGGACCACACTGGTGGGGTGCAAAGATGATGGGAACAATGGGAATTGGAGGAAGGAAAATAAGGGGACTGTTGAGAAAAGGGAAAGGCCTGTTCCAAGCGCACAAAAGGACAGGCTTGGGAGTTCTTTATGAGGTAAATCAACTTTTGTTTGTTTGTGGTACTGGGGATAGGACCCAGGAACATCCTACCCCTGAACTACACCCCCAGCCCTACTTTCTATTCTTTATTTTGAAACAGAGTCTCATTAAGTTGCAGGGAGCCTCACTAAGTAGCTGAGGCTAGCCATAAATCTGTGATCCTCCTGTCTCAGCCTCCCAAGTACTGGGATTACAAGCATGAGCCACCATACTTGGCTAACTCACGATATTTTTTTTTCGGTACTGGGAATGGAACCCAGCGGCATTATACCTCCGAGCTACACCCCCAGCCCTATTTTTTCTTTCTCTCGTTTTCTTTCTTTCTTTCTTTCTTTCTTTCTTTCTTTCTTTATTTCTTTATTTCTTTATTTCTTTATTTCTTTCTTTTTTTTGTTTTCTTTTTGGTGGTACTGGGATTCCTGGAAACCCTTCTACCTCCGGGCTACACTCCCAGACCTATTTTTATATATTTTTAAATTTGGAAACAGGGTCCCTTAAGCCAGCGAGGCTGTCTTCGAACCTAGGCGATCCTCCTGTCTCTGCCTCCCAAGCGCGGGGATTACAAGCGTGTGCCACCATGCTCGGCTATTCTTTATTTTGAAACAGAGTCTCACTGAATTGCAGAGGGCCTCACTAAGTAGTTGAGGCTGTCGGCGAACCGCGATTCTCCCATTTCAGCCTCCCGAATGCTGGTATTATAAGCATGCACCACCACACCTGGCTTAACTCACAAATTTTAATGACAGATTTAATAAAGAATTGAGTGAAAAGAAAGAGTTGAAGATTATACTGCTATCATCATCACCATCACCACCCCAACCACCATCCTTGTTCTTATCACCCTCAACATCATCATCTTCACCAACATCACCACCATCGTTATCACCACCGCAAGCATCTTCACTATCATCTTCTTTCCAAAGCTTTTACTGGATTTGAGCCATGAACTGGCCACCGTTACAAGGGCTGTTTTGAGAAGAATCCTCAGTTCTATTAGAGATCCTACAATCCTTACAATCCACCTAGTTGCCTCCCTAAGTATTTTATGAAATTCCTTACCTAGAAAAACTCTTCCTTCTCTTTCAAAACCAAGGATGGCTCTATTGAGTTGTCCTCAAGATTCTGTTAAGTGATACACTTTTGCCAATAAGTTTTGCAGGCCTAGGACAGATAAATAGCCGAATGCCTGATTCATGAGCCGGTTCCACGGCCACAGTTCAATAATTGGAAGAGGATTTGCATTCTAGACACTCAATTCTTCTTTCTTAATGTCTCCCAAGATAGCCCATGCTCCTATCTGTGATACAGAAACCATATCTGTTTTATTCACCAGTGTGCTCAACAGTGCTAGGCATATAGTGAGATTTCAACAAACATTTGTGTAATAAGTGTTACTTTCTTTATAACCAGCTTTTCAATATATCTGTGACAGAAGTAAATTCTATCTGAAAAAATGAATTAGCACTATTCTAAGTTCCTAATATTTTTGTGGTCACATAAGATTTAGAAATATCAAATCAAATCAAATTAAATAGATTTCCTTATTATAGGACTTCTCTGAGACATTAATGTGTAATGTACTTTGTGAGGCTCTAAGTTCCAGGTATAAAACATTTCCTAGGTGTATTTAAACATAGCCTTATCATGGTTTAGTGTTTCAAGGAACACATTTCTGTATTGCTGAAGTTCAATCAAATGTTCACAGTGGTTTCATCACCAGCAAGCCAACTACCATCATCACAGATTTCTTTAACTATATTACTGATTTGGATAAGAGACAGATAATGATTTTATCAAATAGTTGCATGTATGTTAGCTCATATTATCTCCTTGAAGCAGAAGAGGTTTTCTTAGCACAAACATTATCATGGTCTAAAGGTGGAACTAAAATTATTGTTTTCAAAAGGAGACCAGGAATTCACACTTTGTTTTTTTATTTTTTCATTGGTGCATTGTAATCATACATCTTAATGGGATAAAAGATGATGGAGACACACATACACAAACTTTGAAATGTGGATGAAAAGTCTAGGTTATCCAGGTTAATCTAGGGCATATGTTTTTTAACCAGTGTAGATATTTTTCTCACTCAATACAGTATAGATTCTCATAATAGAATCCCTGGCTCTGGTGGACTTGGAGTTGGGGCAGGAGGGCTGACTTTTGGGTATTCCAAGCCAAACAAGGGCCCCATCCCTCCAGGCCACTGTGAATTCCAGGGTGCACTGCCAACTCTAGTTCCTATGCTGGAGGTACCAGCATCTGGATTTTCTTGTTTAGAGGGGCATAGGATAGTTTTAGCCCTAGAAAACTGGTGACTCTGTGTGATTACAAAAACAGGGTCCTGGTGCAGTAGGTCTACTGCCTTGAAATAATTAGTTATAAAACAACTACACCATAAACAATTATACAATTAGGAGTGATGGGTCACTCCTAGCCCCTGAAGTGAGCTGCAAACCTTGCTTGGAAATTGTAAGGCAGTACCTAGTAGGTAGGTAGAGTTATCCACATAAACTTGAAGCTCAATATTATGGTGAATGAGAAATTATATCTTTAATATGAAAATGAAAGAGAAATGAACTAACACAGAAAACCTGCCTGTCCTGACTTTGGTGAAGGGAGGGAACTCATTTTGCAGGACATTTGTAACCACACACTGGCCTTCACTTGGGTTTGTGGTCAGAAGAACTTCAAATGGAAAATTCAGTTTAAAATGGTCTTAGATTGGTAGTTCTCTTAAGTTACTGAAAGATGCAACCAAAGTCCTTTCTGGAGAGGTGAAATTTGAACTCAGTCTTCCTATAATTCTCAAGGATAAAAGCCCAAGAATAAATCATCATCAAAAACTACAAAATGCACAAGAAAACAGAGCCCAAAGAGAGCCAGCAGAAACCACAGATAGAGAAGCAGATCAGCCAATCTTCAGATATTAGAACTTTTATAAGACATAGGAGATATGATGGTAATGTTTATATGTTCAAAGAAATAAAGGCGTGAAAACATGAGCTAGTAATATAATAAAATAAAATGTCTTTGCAGATTTGAAAAAGAACCATATAGAATATCAAAAAATGAAAAACGTTAATTAAATGTTTTAAGTCTCAGTGGATGGGTATAGACAGGTTAAAGAGAATGTTAGATGCAACTAAGGAGATAAATAAATAATAAAAAAAATTAGATAGTTAAATACACTATACAGAAATCAGGCTAGAAAGACAGGAGAAAGAAATGAAAAATGATTAGAAGATGTAGGAAGTAGAGTGAGAAATCTAACACAGAGCGCTGCTTATGGCTATTCAGGGTAAACAGCATAATTCTCAAAGATGCAGGTAACACCAAACCTATGGCAGAGAACTCTTAAACGCCATCAGAGAGAAATGTCATACCAGCTATAAATAAATGGTAATCAGGCTAACAGCTGTCTTCTCAACGGTAAGAATGGAAGCCAGTAGACAGTGGAATGTTACCTTTTATGTGGGAAGAGAAAATAATCAACCATCTACAAATGTGTGGTGAAATTATACTTCAAGAATGAAAGCCAGCTACTGTTTTAGACAAATAAAAACTGAGGGTGTTACCACCAGTAGGTATTCACCAAGGGAAATTCTGAAAGATGTAACTTAATCAGAAGGTATTATATTTGAAAAGCATGAATGTGATTAATATGCATGGAAGTCTAAACTGATTTCACCGTGCCAGTTAATATTACTAATTTCTGATTTGCTGATTTAAAAATAAGATAAGGTAGCGCTTTCAGGCACACTGCAGTAGATTATGAAAGCCCAACTCCACACTGCAATAACTCTAAAGAAAAATGAAAAAAATCTGCAGCAAAAGAAATGTTTGAAGGCTGGCAGAATGAAGGGAGAATGGAGCATAAGTGGATCATGATTGTAGGAAGGGAAGAGGCCTTGGCAGGAGAGTGGATAGTGGCTGAGAGCTTCCTTCCAGGGGGCATTTCCTGACAAGACTTGGTTTGAGGACTGGTGTTAGCCCAAGCAGAGGTTGCCTTCTGAGAGAATCAGAAACCAGCAGGGCTTTTGGAAGTTATTTGGGGCTGGCATGATGAAATGGATGTGGGAGGAGCCTAAAATATAAGGAGCCAGGTCACTGTCGGCTTTAACACATAAGACCTTGCTTACCACCAAGGCTGTGCAGGTAGCTGGGAGGATGAGGCACAAGGGTGGGATGAAATCTCCTCTAATCACACAGGATGTAGGAGAGACCATTTCACCAGAGTTGGGGCCTTGACATACAGGCTGGACTATTTTTTCCTCAAGACATATGCCAGATTGTGAAGATAGCAAAGCTCAAAATATCAATGGGCATGCTGTCCTCTGGATCTTTAATGTTCTCTAAAGGCCCGTGTGTTAAAGGCTTGGTCCCCAGCATGGTGCTATTGGGATTTTTAGGAGGTAGGTCCTAATTGGAGGTTCTTAGGCCATTGGAGGTATAACCCTGAGAGGAATCTGTAGCCACAGCCCTTCAAATTTTTCTCTTTTTCCTCTTGATTCATGATGTAATGTTTTGCTCCATCACACTCCCTGGCCAGTGTGCTGCTTCATCGTGGTCCCAAAACAAAGGAGCAAAATGAACATGTACCTACAGAACTGTGAGCTCAAACAAACCTTTACTCTTTATAAGTTAGTCATCTCAGGCATTTCATCATAGCAGTGGAAAACTGACTAACACGATATGTGTGTTGAAGGTAGCGGCTGCTGAATCTCCTCTTTATTTTTAGGGCTGAGGAGACAAAGACCATTTAGGTTTTTAGTTGAAAGTCATGGAAGGCTAGACTCAAGTAAGCAAAACAAATCAGAGGCGGTAGATTCTTTATAAAACCACAATCAATTTCAAATCCAGACTAGATGGAAGTAAGCAAACTTCCATTGGACTCCCTAGCAGAGGAAAGAAGAAGCTTATCTGATGGAGCCTTCATAGTTTATTTGTTTACAAAGCCCAGCATAAATCAATCTTGTGAGGCATGTTGAAAAGCCAGGGCAAGAAAATGAAAAGGAATCAAACAATACAAGCCAAGCTACAGAAGATGCAGAAATTGTGGTCATCAGACAAGAACTTCAAATTGGGATTAGTGTGTTAAAGAAGACAGAAGAAAAGATGGACAAAATAAATTGAAATACACATAGCCCCCTCAAGTTTACAATGAAAAGTTATTTTCAATCAATAAAAGAAGTAAAAACTTCTTTTTTCAGCAGACTGAACATAGCAGAATATAGATAGAATCAGTGACTTAATGGAAGAGCAATAGGTAACATTTAAACTAAAATCAGAAAGGAAAGAGAAAAAAAGCATTAAAAAAAAACAACAAAGTATAAGCATCATGTGGGATGTTATCAAAGGACCAACATACAGGTAATTGGTGTCCTGGGAAGCAAGGAAAGAAATTTTGCAGAAGCAAAATGTTTGACAAGATAATGATCAAAAGTTTTCCAAACTGATAAAAGACATCAATATACCAATTCAGGATACCTGGTGAACTTCCCAAAAAGTTAAATATAAAGAAAATCACAATTGCACATTTCACAGTCCAAATGTTGAAAATCAAAGGCAAAGATAAATTCACAAAGGCAGTCACAGGAAAAAAAAAAAGCCATAGTACCTTCAAAGAAGCATCCATAAGGCCATTAGTTGATTTCTCAATAAACTTTGAAAAGCCTAGAAAATATATTTAAAATGCTGAATTTTCAAAGAAGCACCACTCTAGTATTTGCATGCACAATATTCTACAAAAATGAAGTGAAATTTAAACATTTTAAGATAAAAGACAAGCTGAAAAACCACCAAAAACTCAATGTCATCCCACTAACACTAAAGACAAACCAAAGGAAGTTCTTTAGGCTAAAGGAAAATAATTCTAGACAGAAACACAAAATCGCAAGAAGGAATGGGGACTATTACAAAGTAAATACTTGGATTAATATAAAATAATATTGACTACTCAAAATGGCAATATTAATACCTTGGGAGATTTACAATTTAAGTAGAAGTTAAATATTTAATAATAGCACAATAAGCAAGAAGGGAGTACTAAAGTTCAACTGCACTGGGCGTGGTGGCCCACGCTTGTAATCCCTGCGCTTGGGAGGCAGAGACAGGAGGATTGTGCAGGTTTGAAGCCAGCCTCGCTGGCTTAAGAGACCCTGTTTCCAAATAAAATATAAAATAGGTCTGGGAGTGTAGCCTGGAGGTAGAAGGCCCCTGGGTTCCATCCCCAGTACCACCAAAATAAATAAATAAATAAATAAATAAATAAATAAATAAATAAATAATATAGACCATAAGCCAGGCATGGTGGTGCATGCTTGTAATCCTAGTACTTGGGAGGCTGAAGCAGGAGGATCTGGTTCACAGCCAACCTCAGCTACTTAGTAAGGCCCTCTACAACTTAGTGAGAACCTGTTTCAAAATAAAAAGAATAAAAAATAGGGCTGGGGGGTGTAGCTCAGAGGTTGAATGCCCCGGGGTTCCATTCTCAGTACTGCAAAAAATATAAATATTGGAAATATATAAAATATATAATTTATATATGATATATAAAATAAAAACTATAAGTATATGTCTAATTTAAAATATATTGTATGGTCTATATACAAATAATATATATCATAATAAGCTAGGAAGTATGTTTAAATTTCTAGAGTCGCCACTAAAAATAATTCAAGAATATGAAACAAAAAGAATGAGAAAACATAACATAATAAAAATACTTGCTTGATTGGAACAAAAGATAGGAAAGAGGAAATGGAGAAGAGATAGTTCCAATACAAAACAAAGAGCAAGGTGGCAGAATCAATACCAACGATGCCAGGAAGTATATTAAATATAAATGCACTAAATATACGTCTATATGAATGCACTAAAAACAAGACAAAACCAAAATAATGAATAATAGTCTCTACATTGGGAAGGGGCAGTCAGAGTTCAAACACTGAAAATCTATTATTGTTTAGGAGAAGGGTAAAGGTATCGATGAGATTAGATTTTACATACGCATGTTAAAATATCTAGAGGACTTCCTAAAAGAGTCAGCCTGGTAAGTTTTCTATTCTGAACTACTTTGAGAATTCTGATGAGTGGGTCTGACAATTAAGCATCATTATTCAAATCTCTGCAGTACAAGGCTTGGTAGAGAATAAAAACCTTTGCAACATCAAACTATCTCCTAATGAGCTGGTCACTTAAGCATGTCCAGCATGACTCCACATTAATTCTGTTGCTGTCCCTACTCATCTCACCTAGGTCTTTGTGGTTTTCTTTCACTTGTTGGTTGCTGTAAACATCTGTTGATATGATAGAGACTCAGAGGACACCCATGAAGAGGGACAGCACAAACTTCACCAGAGCCTCGCCATTTCATGAAGTTAGACTAGTGCTGTGGGATAACTCCTGCATTCCCCTTTAAACTACAAAGGAGGGACTGACAGAATTAAGGTAATTAACAACCCAAGAAAAGAAAACTGATAAAAGATGCCAGGTGTTTCAAAGAGAATAATCTTATCATCTAGTGATTGGAACAGGCCCAAAGGAAAACTGATAAAACTCAAATTCACCAAAAATGACTCTCCTTATTCACCGTGCTGCCTAACAAACTGAGTGAAAAATATTACATTGTGCTAAGATGACTTAGGTCTAAAAAAAAAAAAAAACCATCATCTTCTACAAAATCAACTCTTGGTAATTCCTGGTTTTAATGGGAAAATAGAATATTTGATGATATAATTACATTTTCTTAATAGAAGATGATTTCAATTTCATTTGTTTATGGTATGGCCCCATTCAAACCTGTTTGCTTCACTACTTAAAATGAACATTTAACTCTTGTCTTAAGAAGATCCTCTTTAAGTGATATTTTACTGAAACTAATTATCCTTAGAAAAATGAGGACTGCCTGTGTCTATTTTTAAAAATCTAATAATTATCTTTCTGTATATCCACACAGCAATGTGCTGTGGTCTGAATGTTTATGCCGTCCAGAAGTCTATATTGAAAATTCCAGGGGTAGTCCAGTGGCGGGGCGGGAGGTGATTCGTCATGAGAGCAGGGCCCTCGTGAGTGGTGAGTACAATTAGCATCTAGTAAACGAGGCCCACAAGTGGAGTGCTGGTTTGATCCCTTCACCACGGGAAGAAGCAACTAGAAGGCACCGCCTAGGAGGAATGGGCCCTCAGACATTCGGTCTGCTGCTGCTGGGTCCTGGACTTCACAGTCTCCACAACTGTGAGCAAAAAAATATCTATTTTTTTAAATACTTTTCCTGGCCTAAGGCATTTTGTTATAACAGCCCCAAGACAATATGTGTATCTGACTGAGTTTCTTTCCTTGACAAGATTGAATTTTGACAATTTGTGTTTTTTTTTTTTTTTTAAATTATGAGCCAGGCCCTTTGCTAAGATTATATGTCATGGAATCTCCCCAGCAGCTCTAGAAGACATTTTAGATTTAGAAGCTGAGGTCTAGGGAGTTCATGTGATGAACTTTCCTAGTGTCACACAGGGAGTTTATGATTCAGTTTAGATTGCCAACCCAGTTGTGTCTGATTTCCAAAAAAGCTATTAAAAAGTTAATTTGTGTGTGTGTGGTGCTGGGGATGGAACCCATGGGCATTCTACCTCCGTGCTATACCCCCTAGCCTTATATTTTATTCTTTATTTTGAAACAGGGTCTCACCGACTAGCAAAGAGCCTTGCTCAGTAGCTGAGGCTGTCCATGAACCAATCCTCTGGTCTTGGCCTCCCGAGAGAGGTGCTAAAGACTTGTTAATTTTGGATAAAGAGTTGTTAATTTCGAGGCTCCACTTTCTCATCTATCTTCCCTCTGTAGGGGCTATGATAAAGCCTGCTGCATAGTAGGTGTTTTTAGTAAATGTTGGCAGATTGCTGCTTCACTTTGGCCCTTAGTTCAGTGTGATATGGCTGAATAACTGTTATTACCATTGTTCGGTCTGACTTTTGGGTGTATGGCTGGGAGCCCAGGTGCTACAATTTGCCGATGGGAATACCTCTTTAGAGTGGGGCTGCCAAGCAAGCATTGTTCTCATCTTGCTTCTCTCGACGAGATATATTACTGGGATGGGAGACCTGGAAGGGAATCAGTAGTTCCCGAGCTTCTGAACTGTGCCAGGCACTGCTGGAAGCATTTGGATTTGTTATCTGCATCCCCTAAGAACTCTGCTGGGCAGGTATCATCTCATTTTCGTAGATGTACAAACGGCACCTCAGAGAAGTGAAGGGTTCTTTCCAGGGATAGCAGTCTGCAAGTAGCAGACCAGAGTTAAAACTGTCAGATTGCAAATCCCTCTCGCTCTTCACAACATGGATTTATCACTGTATCCAAACCATTTCAGAAAGTGGGGGTGGGGAGGAATTGCTTGGGGCTTCTGTCGCTGCCAGGAGGAGAAGACGGCAAAGACAGTCACCAGGGTGGCCGCAGTGTGAAGTTTCAGGAAGAGTGCTTGCTAGTGAGAAGTGGGCTGGCTCAGGCCACACTCCCGGGGCAGGGCTGGGGGCTTCAGTCCTTTGGCTGAGAAAGGTGATTCTGTCCCAGTAGGATCAATGAAGCTGGTAGCGCTTGGAGTCCAGGACTGGCTAAAAGCCTATTATGCATTCAGATAGAAGTTTCACGGTCAGAAGGATTGAGAAATGATCCACACAGACTCCAGGAAGGTAGTCAAGGGGAAAGCTGACTGTCATGCGAGGAATGCCTGGGGCTTGGCACACCAGACAGACAGAAGGATCATGTGGAACATGAGGTCATTTGTAGTATAGAATCATCTGTGGCAGTAGAAGGGTATCAGAGTTCATCTATTTCCTACCATTATCCCACTTCATAGATGGGGAAAACAAGGCTCAGAAAGGTATAGGGACTTGTTCAAAGTCATACAGCCAAGATTATAAAGACCACACTCATAGCTGGAAAAACAGAGCTCAGAAATAATGAGGTATGAGTTTGCCTAAGAGGACCTATGAGGTTATCTGTCCTTACTCTTCTATTCTCAGATAATTACCTATCCTTACTCTCCTGTGTGATCACTGCGGCAGAAAGAGGGACCAGAGATGGGACATTTCAGGTCTGATGCACAGGTGACAGTGAGCACAGTTGGAACCTCCAGCATCTTCCTGCTTTTCCGTGTGGCCACCAGGACCTTCTCTACCGGGGGCAGCAAGACGTGCTTAGGTTCTTAGGCCACTGACCACACATCTAGTCCTTGTTGCCTGCTGGGCTAATGGGTCTTTGGAGGACTCCCCTGTCTGTGGCTGAAGGAGGGTTGGTCACTGCAATGCCATGGTTACAGGAGCAGTGAGAACAGAGTAATAAATACATCCCTTGATCGGTCGGCACATTTTCTCTAACACCTGGCCAGGGAGGTTCCGTGATCTGTGTTACAGGCCTGAGGAGGCTGCTGGTCCCCTCGGCCGGTGCTCTGAGGAGGGAGAGTCTTCCTCTCATGGGGAGCTCTGTCATTTTCCCACCTGTTATCTGAAAAGCATCATGGCTGCCAGTGTAATTTAGATAAATTATAGTCCCTGAGATCCGTGTAGCAGTGCTGGGCAGCGGCTGCTGGAGCGATAACTCATCACAGGGATGCTGTGTAAGAATATGGATTCATTTTCCATTTGGCAATCCCAGGGCTGTAACAGTGCCCGGGCTCTAGCAGCTTCCAGCAGCCTCTGAAGTTCCAGCATACCTTTCTGAGGTTGTGCAGGGTGGAGTGAGGAGGGTGCTGGGGGCAGCCTCTCTATCTGGGAAGCCTGGCAGCTTGCCTCTTTGCAGGATGTGGTCTGTGGGAGCCGCCTGCCAATCAAGCTCTGAAGTCTATCTTATTGGCCAGTACTATGGTTTCAATAGAATTTGTTTCCATCCAAACCCATGTTGGGGCTTGGTCTGCATTGCAGTAGAAGGGGGCTCAGAGGTCATCCACATAATAGTGTCGAAAGGTTGTGGGACCTGCTAGAGGTGTTTGGGTCACAGGGGTGGAGACCTCATGAATGGATTAATGCCTTTCTTTATCTATCACAGGAGTTTAGCCCCTTTTCTCCCTTGTATGTACACATACATTTCAGCTCACCCACCGTGCTAGGAAACAGCATGAGGCCCTCCCAGAAGTAGAGGAGATGCTTGCACCAAGCTCTTAGACTTCCCAACCTTGAGCCAAAATAAGCCTCTTTTCTTTAAAAATAACCTAGTCTCGGGCATTCTGTTATAGCAACAGTAAATGGACTAAGACACTCCTAACGAATGCCTTCCTAGGGTCCTAAGCTGTGCCAGGACCTGTAGGAGTTCTAGGTGCTGGGGAGACAGTAGATCAGGGCCTGGCTTTCTGGGGGCTTGGAGTTTAGTGGGGGCAACAGACCATACACAAGAAAACAAGCAGATTCACGTGGCATTTAGATGGATAAGTGTCAGTGCAGGAGAATCTCAAGAGGGAGGCTGAGGAGAAGCTAGAAAGTGACTCGTCAGGTATCACTGGAGAAATGAATGAGTGAAGGGACCGGTGAAGGAGCATGAGGGAAATGATCCCTCCTGCTGGAGGGACGTGGGCGCTCCTGTGCCGCAGTACTGAGCTTACTGTGGCCACTGGACGGGGCGCTTTTGAGGATAGCACTTGGTCTCACTATGTATCTCCTGTGTCATGGTGTGGTAGACAGGAGACTTCTGGAACAAGGAGTGGTGATGGGAAGGGTGGAGGTGGGGATGAAGGAGAGTGAAAATTGTGTGTGTAAAGGCCTTTTGTAACCCTTAATCCAACAGAGTCCAAAGTCGGGGCCACCAGGGCTGGGGTGCGGCTCAGAGGTTAGTGTTCACCAGGTGTGCTCAAGGCCCTGTCTTCACCCCCAGCACTGTGACCAAAAGTACAGCTGAATCATGACAGTAACGATGGAAGCAAAGTCCAGAAGTGATGAGAATAGGAGCTGACGAGGCTGTGGGAAAGGAATCAGCCGTAGGGACAATAATCATAATCGTGTATTTACTATCTGCTATGGTTTGGTTGTAGTTTGTCCCCAAAGGGATCACGTGTTGAAAGCTTGGTCCCCAGTATCAAGCTGTTAAGAGGTGGTGGGACTTTTAGGGAGTAGGGTAGGGAGTTACTATGTCATTGGATGTGTGCGGGACCCCAGGTTCTCTCTGGTTTTGTCTGGTATCATGAGATCTCTTTCTTCCTCTTGCTTTCCTGCCATGATGACCTCTGCCATGGGGTGACACAGCCAGAAGGTCATCACTAGAGCTGACACAGTGTTGTTTGGACTTTCAACGTCCAAATGATGAGCAAAATAAACCTTTTTTTAATAAGTTACCCATTCTCCAGTATTTCATAACAGTAGCAGAAAACTAACTAATACACCATCCCTTGTGTGTCTGCTTTGTCAAGGCCTGTGGGGCCGACCAGATCATCCCTGCTCAATCATCAGTCCAGACTTCAGTCTGGTGTGTGCCTCAGTGTGGTTACAGGGGCACATCTCTAGTTGAGAATATGTCTTGAGGCCAAGCACTCCTGCGTCATAGCTTTTCTGCTCACACTAGGGAAGGACTTCAGGATAGTCATTGAGGGATCTGGCTTAGCCCTGGCTGGGAATCATTCTCAGAGCTTCAGTTTGCTCATCTGCAACATGGGGAGAATCACAGTAGCATCCTCCCGGAGCTATTTGGATAAGGAGAGGCGATTGGCACATTATGGCATGGTTAATTGCTCTTGCCTTAATAGGCTGAGGGAACATGGCACTGGGGGGAACAGCCGCTTCACTTGGAGTCCCTGCAGGGACACAGTGGCCCGCTCAAAACAGACAGTCTGAAGACAGTCCAGTGAAGGAACTGTTGGCAGGGGTGTAGCAGGGCGTGTGTGGGAAAGCACACAATAGTGCAGTTACCCCAGGCTAGGAACAGGGGTGCCTCAGCACCTCATCTGGACAGTGAGGGCCAAGAACAAGAGGGGACTATGTGAACAAGCCCACTGGAGCCCTCAGGAGGTGCCAGGGAGCCGAAATCCAACATCTCCTTCCTTCTGTTGGTGTCCCTGCTTCATGAGCTGCTGAGTCAGACGTGGGGCTCATTGGTGGGTCCTCCTGGGCCAGCCCCCAGCCTGCAAAAAGGCAGTGGGAGTGTATCCTCAAGGCAGAGAGATTCTTGAGTGCAAGGACTTGAGCACAGGGCAACGGGAGGCAGGCACTTACACATGCACATTTACACATGCTCATGTTGCAGATAGAGAAATTGAGGCTCAGGGGGTGACATCAGATGCCCAGAATCACAGAGTTTGGCATCCTTACTCCCATGTCACACCCCTAGCTGTTGCCCTCCGTGGCTCCTCTCATGCTTACCCTGAGTTGGGGTTATTTTTCTCATTTTACAGGTAAGCACCATGTTTCCACACAGGTAAAGTGACTCGTTCAAGGCGAGATGGCCGTCAGAGTCAGGGTTGTAGAGACCAGGCCAGGGGGCCTGATGCTGGCTGTTTTCATCACTCAGCTGTCAGGAGGAGGAAAGGTTCTGGAAGCCACATTCAGATCAGAGCTGCCAACGATGTTTCCAGAGCAGAGCTGCACAGTTTGCTCTCCTCTCCTCAATCCATCTCACTGGCAGCTCTGGAGGCCTCTCCCTCCCTCATCCCTCCTTTCCCTGCCTCCCACCATGGCTTCTCTCAGGCTTTGGAGTGGGCTTTCTTGACTCTGCCTTTCACTCTAGACAGATGCTGCATGCAGCTTCTCACCAAGGTCATTTTGAACTCCAGTGCGGGTGGAAGGCAGGGGATCTCCAATCACAGAGTGCCACCCAGGGTCCTGGCTTCCCTGATGTCTCAGCAGGTGTTTGGCTCCTTCCCTCCCCTCATTCCAGCTTACCTGGGGGCAGGGGACCTGGGCTGGCAGCAGAGAGATGCTTGCCTTCATCGCGTCCTCCTTGGAGGACGTGAGGAAGGGTCAGAGGAGGAGAGGGAGATTTTGTTAATGGGAGAAGACAGTCTCTGGTCACAGCCTGGGCAGAAAGTAGTTAGCTCTTGAAGGAGGTGGACAGGGTTGTTTGTTCTCTAAAGGGGATATCTGGCCCTCTTTGATAAAATGACATTTTTACTGCCAGGGAAACTGAGGCTTAAGGAAATGAAGACAGTGAACAAGGCCACACAGACAGTAGACATTGATGGAATGAACTAGCAGACCCACATCTTCTGCCCTGGGCTAGTGAAGAAGCTTCCAGGTTAGGATCCAGGAGTCTACAGTGTGAGGCAGGGTTTTCCTCTGACTTGCTGTGTGACCCAGGAAAATGTCTCCCCTCTCTGTATTTCAGTATCTCACTACTTGACAGTCCCCATCACGTGTGGGGCACAGGGGTACTGCAGAGAACAAACTCAATCCTGTCTTGATAGGACTTATATTCTGGAGAAGGAAGGTCCATGCGTTAGACTCTGACGGTAGCTGTGCCAGACTGGGAAGGTTGGCGCTGTTACCGACTTCATTATTATGCTGTGGGGCCAGCCATTCCTGAGGCCCCTTGTTACCCTGATGTCCCTCAGGTAGAAGGCAACAGAGCACAGTTCACACTGAGCTGCAGATCTCAGAGATTTGGAATCATTTTATTTGGTCTGGAGATGAGCAATCAGATTTCTTTCCCTCAATCGTAGATTTACCTTCTTAATTATGTTTGAGTTAGAGTTACAGTGATATTAATTCTCACTCTCTGAATAAATGCGGAGGGCAGGTGTTTGCCTAGGGAAAGTCCTCTCTGCATGAGAGAAACCCACAGAGCTGGGATCCCTGCAGGTTCTTTCTTTTTTTTTTTTTTTTTTTTTTGCGGTACTAGGGATGGAACCCAGGGGCATTCTATTTCCAAGCTACACCCCCAGCCCAACTTTTTTATTCTCACTGAGTTGCAAAGGGCCTCAAGAAGTAGCTGAGGCTGTCCGCAAACCTCAATCCTCCTGTCTCCACCTCCCAAATGCTGGGATTACAAGTGTGCAGCACCATGCCAGCCTCCTGCAGGTTCTTAGAGGAGGTTCAAGGAGAAATCCCAGAGTGAGGTTCCAGAGGACAGAGAGTTTGAGGCTGAGTAGAGGGAGCCTCTGAAGGCAGTGCCCGCCCCTCTTTTCTCTGGTCTCATGTCACTAGGAGTTGGGTCACTGTACACCTGCTCGATATGGTTGAGGAAGCAAAAAATAAACAATCTCCAGTTCCCTGTCTTTCCACTCCTTCTATTCTGCAAAAGCCATGGGTCTTCTTTTCTTTTGTTCTCAAGTACAGGGTAATAACAGCGAGGAAAGCTTATGTCTTCCTTCCTCTGCCCTCCACAAAGACACCCCATCGGGTTTCACTGTTATTAAACCAGAAGTCAAGTGAATGTGCTACCCGGATGTCCAACCTGGAGACTGGAGGACATAGCCTCTTCCTTCCTAAAGTCTCTAAGGACAGTAGGTGCTGTGGTTTGGATATGGTTCATCACCTCTGAACTCATGGGTTTCAATCCCCACTGCAATGCATTAAGAAGATGGGAACTTAATTCGACTATGTCACTTTGGGGAGGTGATTAAGATTAGATAAAGTCACCAGGGTAGAGCCCAGTGATTGAGTCCTTGTGGTTTTATAAGAAGAGAGACCGAGAACCCACAAACACATACACTCCCTGTCTCTTACCAGGTCACACCCCTCAGGGCTTAGACAGCAAGAAGACCATCACCAGATGCAGACACTTGCACCTCCAGAACTGTGAGCTAAATACATTTTATAAAATCACCCGATGCCCACCCCCGGTTTTCCATTATAGTAACCCAAATGGATAACAGGCACCCTAAAGTGCAGTGGGGTAGGGTCTCCAATATGGAGCCTGAGAGGAGCTGTCCCCAGTTGCTGTGTGCATAAGGATTGAGGTCTCTGCAGCTCCCGCTCGCTGAGTCAGCAGTCGCAGGGTCTGCAGCTACAGGGATGATTTAGCATCTAATGAGGAAGAGAAACTGGGAGAACAGACAAATACAGCAGTTACTGCCTGAGGGGGAAACATGCTCATCAGATGCTGTAGGAGAAACTGAGGCAATCAGTGGAGGCAACCGCGCATGCGGGAGGAGGCCTCGGGTCCTGGTGGTCCCCCTGGGTTAGGAGGAGGCTGTGGCTTTGGGCCTCGCCTCCCCCCAGTGGGCTCAAGCCCCCAGCCTCACCTCTGTGGCTCCGTGGGGCAGGAGCACAGGAGGATGCTCGAGGGTCTGGCCCCAGCAAATCGTCCCAGCCCACTCTCAGCTGCATTTACTCTTTATCAGTGATGCTGGTTGGGTCCTTTTGTAGGTTAGGGGACTGCGCTCAGAGAGGGAATGGCTTTCCAAGGCTGGCAATTCAAGAGTTGAGCATGTGGTTCACGTGTGCCTTAGGATTCAAAGTTAGAGCTGTTCCAGGTAAGGAATGAGAACTTGAGTAACTTCAAATTGTGCACACGGCAGCCCACTGTTAAAGGGCTTATTACCACATTATAGAGATGAGGAAAGTGAGGCTTACGGGTGTTAAGTAATTGATCCAACACCACAAAGCAAGAATAGGATTCAGTATAATTCTACCTGCCGGGCACCGTGCCAGGTGTTGGGCTGTGAGGCAGTAGAGCCTAGTAGTTAGGGCTCTGACATCACACTGCCGGGGGGATTACAGACCCAGTGGTGTGGTTCAAGGAAGTTAACCAGCTCCCTCTGCGCTGGGCTAAGGAATCAGGGTAAAAATGGTAACCACAGTATAGGATCAGGATCATGAGGTCGTGTAAGAATGGTGCCATGAACACCACAAAGCCTGAGAATGTTGGCCGGGATCAACCCTCGCTCCACGATGTCCATCTTTAAGGATGCAGATGAGGGGTACTGCCTGTGCTGCCTGAGCCTGTGCTTTCTCCTCTCTCAGTATCCCCACATCCTGAGGCCCTCCCCATTCGGGCTGCAGGTAGGGAGTTCCACGCTGGTCACCTCCAGAAAGCAGAGAACAAAGAAAGCGCTGCTTGACATCTGAGCTTCTAAACAGACTTGTACAACTGCAGGCAAAGACCCCCAGTGGTGAGAGAAAAGGCTTTTGATTTCCTGGGCTCTCTGAATTCCAAACGACTAAAGCTTTGAAGGACTTAGAAAAAAATGACAGATCTGGAAGACCACATGCTTGGTTAGAGAAACCTCTGGCTCTTGGCTCCTTCGCCTGCCCTTGTATAAAGTGTGCCTGGACTGAGAGAGGAAGAGGGGGAGAAGGAGGAAAAGAAGAAAGGAAGACTGTAACCAGGACTTGGACTCTTTACTTTTGCCTGCAAATAACTGATAGGTGGCTAAAAGTGGGATTGAAGACCTGGCATCTCTGCCTTCATTTTGCATCTCTCTTTGCTTTGAGTCCCCTTGGGTTCCAGGAATAACTGGTCTGATGGATAAGCATCTTATGATGAACTGAAGCTAAGCCCCAGGCCACAGCACCTTTCTTACCCCTGACAAGGACACCTCCCACATAGCAATCCTGAGATCATGATGGAGGAGACTATACCTGACCACGATCACCTGCCTTGGCAGCTGTGCAAAGCCTCCAACCCCAAGGCCTTCATTCCCCTTTCTATAAAACCTCAAAGTCTTTATCAGGCCCTCATGACAAGGCTAAGAATCTGGGTCCTCCTCTCTTCATTCTGAGGCCAACAGATCGAATTTCATTTCATGCTTCTCACCATGACCTTTTTTTGTTTGGTTTTGGGGGTGAATGGCCATTCAGATTTAATTAGTTGAATCCCCAGAGTTAGGCATCTTGGCCTAGGATTTTGGTAGCCAGACCAGGTGTTTGTTGGTAGTCACGGAAAAAGGGACTGTGACCCTTCCCTCCAGCTGGGCCTCACAGCAGGGGGAGACAGACACTTCCTATGTCTGCACAGGAGGGTCTGAGAGCACAGGGGGCCCACAGTGCTCCATGGCCTGGGCTCAGTGGTGCCAAGAGGGCTACATGGGGTGTCTAGGATGATGGATCCAAGACAATGTCAGGTGACCCCATCCCAGAACCTCAGTATGTCTTTATGCCCAAGTGTATTCTAGAAGTGTGGGGGACTCTGAGACAGAGGGAGATAGGGTACTCAGGACTCAAGAGGGCTCTGGGCTCTGATGGAGGAGAAGACCCTGGTGGGGGGGGGTGAGCAGGGACCTGTGATGTAAGGTGAGATGGGCTAAGTACATCTTCACAGAGGCAAACACAGACAGGAGATTAGGGACCAAAAGTCCAGTGTCTGGCCATGCTTTGTCACCTGCCTGAGGTGGCAGAAACTACCTGACCTGGAAATGCAACCACGGAGAGGGAGGAGGGGAACCAAAGCTGATCAAGAATCTGTTGCAATTATTTGGCAAAAAGGGGTACTTGGCGTTGAGTTCAAGCTCAGATAGTCATGGAACAATAAAGAAAACAACTTTTTATTTTTTGTATACCCAAGTCTATGGGCAGAGTTTGCTGTAGGCTATAAGAAAAACAAACAAACAAACAACAACAACACAAAAAAGAAAACTTTGAAAATGAACTGAAATAATCTCTAGGAGTGTGTGTGTGTGTGTGTGTGTGTGTGTGTGTGTGTGTGTGTGTGTTTTACCAGGGACTGAACCCCGGGGCATTCTACCTCTGAGTTATAGCCCCAGCCCTTTTTATTTTTTTATTTCGAAACAGGGTCTTGCTAAGTTGCTGAGGGTCTTGCTAAATTTCTGAGGTTGTTCTCGAACCTGTTTTACCTTCCAAGTATTGGGATTATAGGTACACACCACTGTGCCTGGCTGATTTAGGCCATTTTAGGACTAGAAATAAGGAAGATCAAGGAAGGCTACCTAGAGGAGGTGACCAGAGGACTGGGTCTTGAAGGTTACAGAGGAGCTGAGCCGATGGATTGGGTAGAGGTAGGGAAGGTAGCCTGGCTGCATGAGAAAACTGCCTGTGAGAACTGGCCTGGAGGAAGTTGAGTGTGGCTGGGGCAGGTAGTTCTGAAGATGGTGTGAGCTGATCTTGGATGTCGGTAACAGGTAAGGATTCTGGAGGACAGGACATAGATTTGAGGGGTGCTTCCCTGAGAGTGCTGGTACCAGAAGCCCCTGCGGTGCCTTGCACATAGTTTGCACTTTTGGGGCTAAGTTACAGAAACAGATAGCAAGCCATATTCTTATCCTGCTCCACTGTAGGATAAAGGGACCAATCCTCTTTCTCCCACAAGGCAATTATGAAAATGTCCTCATTAGGAGCAGGATCAGCATAACAAAGCATGCTAATTATGAGATTTGAAGCTCTTCGTGCCTTAGGACCGATATTACCAAAGATGGGAATAATTGTTACTGGTGGACTTGCCAGAGGACAATCTGATCTCATTATTTCAGGACTGAAGTAGTCACTTCTGTGATGTGCCATGTTTGGCATGAGGCTAAAGGGTCCCCTGAAGCTCACCACCTTAAGGTGATCTTCATATGACCAGCATACAAAGAGCCTGGGGTTACGGGGTGTTAAAAGGGCGGTATCCCTTTTGTAGTCAAACTGAATAAAAATTTGCATGTTCATAACATCTCTAGGTGGATTTGTGTGCACAAGAGTTTGAAACAATGGCCATTAGCATCATAATTCTCTATTTAGCCCCCTGAGGTGTGTATTTGCTGCTACATCTTTACCTGATTCTCCTTACTATCCAGGGCTCATGCTGTCTCCCCACGTGGCTGTGTCTGGAAACCACAGTTCTGTAGTATGAGGGTGGGTGCATCAGTTAGCAATCTTGGTTACAAACTACAGAATCCACTCTGGTTGTTTTCCACAGAGAAAGAATTGATCAAAAGATAGTTGGTGATTCCGACAATCTCCAAGAGGTCAAGGTTTAGAGGCCACCTTACCTGTAACAAAGTTCAGGTCCTGGTGAATGGCCTTTTTGGAAAGGTCCCCACTGTTTTGCTGTTTAACACTGCACTATGGCCCATGAAGGAAGAAGGCAGCAAGATATCCCGAGTGATGCTCCATAAAGCAATTTGCCTTTTCTAACATCCTTGCTAAAAATGGATTCCGTACTTCATCCCTTTCCTCCTGCTCCTCATATAGACCCTTCTAAACAAAACCCCGGGCGAGTCCCTCTGCTCTCTGAACCCTGGATGCAAAGGTGGCTGGAATTCTGAGTCTGAGCTCCCACTTTGGAGAGTAAGAATTCCCAGCCGGGCGTGGTGGCGCACGCTTGTAATCCCCGCGCTTGGGAGGCAGAGACAGAAGGATCAAACAGGTTCGAAGCCAGCAGCGCACGCTGGCTTAGGAGACCCTGTTTCCAAATAAAAATGTAAAAATAGGTCTGGGAGTGTAGCCCAAAAGTAGGGAGAGTAAGAATTCCCAAAGTCAGAAATTCTCCAAACATAGGAAAAGTGTTCAGTAGATCCTGAGAAGACACAAGCTGAATTTTAAGCCCCAAAAGTGGCAAGGTTGCCAGTGCACAGATCTTGTGAGCAGCAACCAGGTCTGAGACACAGAGATGTGACAGGACTGGTGGCTACACCCTTGAAATTCAGCCCAATGGGCTCTGCAGTCCAATTCAGTGTATTAAACTATCTAGGCGATGTACTCAGAGGTACATCAGCACAGATTCCTTTGGGCCATCTCGTCCTTCCCAATGAAAACTGGCCTCTCTCTTTCCCTCTCCCTCTCCCTCTCCCTTTCCCTCTCCCTTTCCCTCTCCCTCTCCCTCTCCCTCTCTAGGTACTGGGGATGAAACCCAGGGGCATTCTACCTCCAAGGTACCTCCCCAGCCCTATTTTTTATTCTTTATTTTGAAACAAGGTCTCACTGCATTGTAAAGGGCTTCACTAAGTAGTAGCTGAGGCTGTCCTCAAACCCCAAACCTCCTGTCTCAGCCTCCCAAATGCTGGGATTATAAACATGCGCCACCATGTCCAGCTTAAAGCATTTCTTTGATTGGGTAGCCATGACCCTGTGACATCTTGAGATCTCAGGATGAGTCAGAGGTTGTCCTGCCTATGGGCAGAGACAGAGAAGTGAGGCCTTAATAACTGACATTTCACAAAGCCCTCTCTTCCCCAAATAAACCCAGCCTAGGCCACATTGGCAACAGGACACCCTTGGAGATTTGCTTCCAGTCACCTTCTGGATTCCTTTAGGGGGATTAAACTAAGTTTTCCTGAGCTTAGGTACCTCGACCCAGCCCCCAGCACAAAACCTTTTACTTATTCCTCCTGCCAGCCTGCAGGGGGCCTTTCTACAGATAAGGAAGGTGGCTGAGCTGGCCAGCAGCAGAGCTGCCTGCTGTACTTTACACCTGCCCAGAGGGTTTGGGAGGAAGGCTTTCAGAATCTCACAGGCTGAGAGACCATTATCCAGGTACCCAGAGCCTGCCCACTTGAGCCCACTCCTGGAACAAAGAGCCTGTTAACTGGGGCAGGGTAAGGGAGAAGGAGGGGAGTGTGGGTGGGGGGGTGGGCGCCAGGAAGTTGAGCCTGGGTTTCCAGAGCAGCTTGGGTAGGACTGGCTGCTGAGATGCAGGTCTCCTCTGGGCAGGCTCCAGGCAGATTCACGGAGTTCCTCTGCAGTCAATCCCTGAGGCTCCCAGGAGGGCTCCTGGGCTTTCCCAAATCCTCTAGCTCACAAACACTAATGTGTCATGCCATGCCTCTCATGATTTGCAGCAAAAGAGAACCAAAATAAAACATAACCCCTTTAGAACAGTGGTATTTCCATTAGTGGAGGATGACAATCATTTATAAAACTATTAACGTAAACTGTCCTCTAAATGAATGTTGGGTGACAGGAGATTACATCATGACTCTCAAAACAAAGGCGTTTTGTTTTGATTTTAGCATACTTTTGCAGTTACTAAGAACCCAAGGACAAATAGAGGAAAACACAGTTGTTCTGAGATGCGCATCCTGGGGGTGGGCATGTATGTGTGTAAATGCGTGTGCAAACCTCCCGCTCTGTGACTCCCACACCAGATTTTCAAGGGGCACCATTCAAGGGTGTACCTTACCAAAATAATTAGTGACCCTGCTGTGGGTCATCACAGTGTGAATCATAGAAAAGGCTGATGCCAAACTCAATGGCCTGGTTCTGCCACGGCTGTGAGCTCCTGATGGCGCATCCCACATGCTCCTCATAACAGGTTGACATTCGTGGCCCCTCCTGAGCTACGTGAGGCTTTAGGAGGTCATAGGCCCTCCCCAGAGCTCCACAGAAGACACAGAACCAGGCTCAGGCCTCCCACCCAGGTCTTCCTGATGCCGACCCCATGGGATTTCCTTTGGCCTAGCACCCCTGCCTCAGTGGAATTCAGCTCTGCCAATGTTCATTCCTTCAGCTGCCTCGGGTCTTACTGTAATAAGGCAGGATATTAGCAAATAAGTAAGTAAACACATGGTTTTAAATCCTGCTATATGCCGGGCATTGTATACTGTATAAAGTTGGGTCTTTATCTTAAAACTTCTTGGCTCAGAGCTCCATGCTAAGCTGCTGGTGAGCAAGGGTGCTTGGGGGCTTGGGGTTTGGAGAATGGTCACCAGCCAGCTTGGGGGTGGCTGAGGACAGACCTGTGTCATATCCCAAAGGACAAGAAGAAGCCAGGCAGATGCAAGGCATGGTTGCCAGGCTGGGCAGAGGCATCCCACGCAGTGGGGATGGACGGGATGAGCAGAGGTGGGTAGGAAAGAAGCAGACGACAGGAGCTCAGTCTCCTCCCCTGATTCCCTGTTTGAGTTCTATTGGTGACTCTCCAGGTCCAGCAAATCTTCAAAGCCCAGAAAGACACGTCTCCAGTTAAAGATGCACCTAACCTGGATCCAATGCACGGGTGACGTGGAGAAGGCATGGACCCGTCCTGTGACTGCTCCAACACAGCCTGGAAGGAAGAGCGAACCCCAGATTGGGCCCCACAGGTCTGGGTTCAAATCCACCCTGCATCTGTGCCTTCCCATTAGAGCCTTCCTTTCTTCATCTGCAGGAATGAGTTCCCATGGGCAGTCATATGCCTGGCATGGACTGAGTGGGTACTGCACTGCAGGCGGGGCATGCTGCTGGAAGAAAGAGCAGCCAGGTTTGGGTCCCAGCATGGGATTAGAGTATCTGTATGCTTGTGAATACACAGTAGGTGGGCCTCACGTGGGGCTCTGCAGACTGAGCCGGCTCTGGCACAGGGTGGGTCATCCAGGCATGGGAGCAAGATGGAATTGAGTAGAGTGAGAAGCTGTGCCACTCCAGAGGAGCGTCCTGGGTGGCTCTGGCATCCTCAGCAGCCCTGTTTCCCTGGTGACTCCAACAAAAAAGCCTTGTACACAGAGCAGCTTCTGAGCCAGGGACACAGCATACCTTGCAGAAAAAGATGCAGGTACATTCTGGAATTACTCCCTTCAACCAGTCAGATGGCTCTCCCCACCTCCACTTCCACCCCAGGAGAAGCTTCCCGAGCACTCCTGTTTCTCCTCAGCTGCCTGGGAAGGGGGCTTGTCGCCACGTCTCACTGGCATAGGGATTCTACAGTCTGAGTCAGTAAAACGCACGACAGGAAAGGTCGCAGGCTCCCAAATTAACTCGAGGAAAAACTGCCAATTGTCAAGGATATGTGCAGGGTGTTCATGGAGGTTTTCCTTTCTCTGCATTCTAGGGAGGGAATGCATGTGGATTATGCAGAGACAGGATCATGCAGAGACCTCTACACATGGTTGGCTCTGGCCGCCTCTAGAAGGCAGCCGAGCCTGGCTAAGTCTCATGCACTAGCTTGAGTTTTATGCAGGTTGTTTCCTTCATCGTCACCACAACCCTGGGTGCAGGGATTGCAATGATCTACCATTTTACAGAAAAGGAAACTGGGACTCAGGGAGGTTAAAGTCACTTGCCCAATGTCATCCAGGGGGAAAGTGCTGGAGCAGGGGTTAAAGTCAGTCTGTCTGCATGTGTACACTCAGCCCCTCTGCTGGAGGTCTTGCCCATGGACACAGCTACTTCCAAAACCTGAGTCAGCCTGGCTCCCCAGGCTTGGGCTTGTGGTCCAGACCCTGAGCCAGGGCCTCAGTCTTTGCAAAGACTGGCCTTGGCCAGAAGCCCACCCACTGCTTTGCTCTCTGACGCCTGGGTTGATGTGGAGCAAATCCAAGATGTACACAGTTCCTCTCTTGCCCCAGCCAGCTTCTCAGAGTCAAGGGTTTGGTAGGGAGAGAGCCTCTCACCACTGGGAAACCCTCAGAGGACTCAGAGAACTTTCCACCCGGAGGAGGTGTCTTAGGTCAACGGGCCTCAGAATGGAGTGGGCTGGGGACCAGAAGCCAGGCTCCTGGGCGGCCTTGAGGAAGATCCTTTGCCTCTCATGATCTCCAATGCTTCCTCTATAAAATGAAGGTGTGGACAAACTGAAATCTAATTTCTTTTTACCCCTGTATCTGGCATTTTCTGTAGACCTTGGGATATGCCACAACATTTGATAAGACAGTTTCATGTATTCTTTATGTCCTGAGCACTTTATATGAATCATACCATTGAATTCTCCCCCAAACCATATGAAATACTATTGCTTCTATGTGATGGATGGGAAGAAATAAAAACAGAAGTGTCAAGGGGCTTGCCCAAGGTCACTCAGCTAGCAACTGATGGACTCCGGAACCTTGAACATTCCCCCTTCCATTCCTCTATTCCCCACTTCAGTGTTCAGACATGATACATGACCTTGGAGGAGCTTGTGAGGTGCTCAGGGCACCCAGCAGACCTGGCTCGTGAGTGGGGCCGCGAATGCAGTGCCGGAGCATCATTAGCTGGGGGAAGGACTCAAGTACAGCCTGGTGGGTAAGGCTGGTGCTGAGGGGGACAGGAAGCCATTGAAAAACACAAGCACGGTGACATTTGCACAATGACAGATGGATATGAAGGCATCAGGAGGCTGGTCTCCAGAGGGCAAGTGCGAAGGCAGAGAGGGAAGTAGATATGACCAGGAAACCTGAACCTGACCTAGGCAAGAGGGGCTGAAAAGAGAGGCAGAAGCCAGGAGGCACGACATGACAGACACTTAGGTGGTGGCAGAGAAAAAGGAGCTGAGAAGCGCTCTTGCATTTCTAGCTGGGGCTCTGGGAGTTACTGAGTGTTACTGGCTGAGAAGAGAACATGGACTGGACCTAGCAGCAGATCAAGGAGAGGGGAGAGGAGATCAGTTTGGGGCTCTAGTTGCTGGAGGAGACACCGTAGGAGACGCCCAGCACAGATCTGGAGATGCATGGTGGCAGGTAGGTGCCGGGACACCTGGCATCTGGCCTCATCAGTGTTTAGGTGCTAGAGGGAGGGGTGGGTTCTCCCAGGGAGGGATGCATGGGGGAGCACAGAAGAGAGGCAAGGCTGCAACTCTGGGGACCCCCTCCTGTAAAGGGGTGCACAGAGGAAGGGAGAACTCATTGGCCTCTTGTCTCTCTTGGCTGCACATGGGGCCAGGTAGGATTCTTAGGAGGGGGAACAGTTACACTCTTTTTTTCAAACTTAACTCTAAGAAGCAGTAATCGGCTGCAGTCCCGGAACCCCGCCTCTCCACCCTGGCACCAGCCCAGGATTCTCAGGCAGGCTCTGAATTGTGTAATTATCCATGCAATAATTATGCCTGGCAGAAGGCTTTGGCTTTCCTGGGGGAGGGCTTCCCAGAGCATCGTCTAATGGTCCAGCCACCATCGGCCTGCCTGGCCCTTGCTCTGCACAGGATGTGAGGCAGTCCCTGCCCCAAGGAAGCCGAGATGCAGGAGCAGGTGGGCAGCTGTTAGACGGTGTCTCAGGGGGAGCTCTCAGCACGATCCAGTTTGGCTTCCCGGCTGTAGGAAGTCCATCTTGGACTTCTCCCACCCACAGACTTCCACTGTCTCCCATAGCCCTATTTATGACCCAGAGGGGAGAAAAATCTATCAACTCAGAGAAAACAGCTAATCAGTTTACTTGGTTGCCTGGGGTCTTTCAATGTAATTATAATTCCTACTAAGGCACTGGTGAGTGTCAGAGTCAATTCAACAACTACCGCAGACGCGATAATCAAAGCGCCAACATTCCTTTGTTCCAAATCCTGTATGGATGAGGCTCGGGAGGCAGGCTGTGGAGGGAAACTCTGAGCACTGGATTTGGCTTTTCTTGCCTCCTCTCCTTCCTGCACTCTTCCTTGCAGAGATCAGAGATAAGATGCCAGAATGTCGCTCATGCAGCTGGAAAGAGGCCAGACCTGTGCGGCTACAGATGTGGCTCCCACACGCCATAGGGCAGGTCGGAGAGGCTCATAGTGGGGCAGGCATATTACCCAGGGGAGGCTGCTGGCTGCCTCCCAGAGACCTCACAGGTGGCATTTGCCTTGGCGAATTCCCCAGCCTCTGGCAGCGAGCCTTGGAGGTGCAGAAGCCGGATTTTGCTGGCACACCCAGAAGAGACCCATCTGTTGGGAGAATACTCCCATTAACTCAGATCCCAAGATCATCCCAGGAACCACAATGAGAGGATGCAACTGCCACACACGACAGGAGCTGAAGCTGTCATGGGCAGCTTGGCTCCTCCCCGGGGATAACATATAATCTTGGTGGTCTTAGGTTCATTAGAGATGCTGGTTGAACCACTTGAACAGCTAATGGCACCTGGCTCTGACCATCTGCTGTACTATCCTCTCGGGAGGGAGATAGACAACATCAGGACCACACAGGCCTTGTCTCTGGGCAGGGCAGGACTTCCCTGGACAGGTTTGGTACGAACCTTGCTAGCTGAACCCTGGTTCTTGATCTGGCCTTTTCCATGCCCACTGTGGCCAAGTGGCATCTGTAATCAGATAGACTCCTTAGGAGTTAGGTCTTTACCTAGATGACTGGGTACCCATCCCCAAAATGCTGTCTGCTGAAGACCTGGCTGTGTGGTCCTGACACCACCTCCAATGTGAACTTCTTCAAGACTATGGTTGTTGCTAGGCCAGCTAGAAACCACATTTCCTGCTCCCATCCCTTTTTGCAACTGGGCGGGGCTAGGAAGTGAGCTCCCCCAGGGTGAAATATGAGCATGATTGATATTTGCCACTGCCAGGTCAGAGTGGTTATGAAGCTGTGGTTATGAAGCAGAATGTAGAGGAACCTCTAGGGTTGGTGGAAAAATGAAATGGAAGGAAGCTACATCACTGAGCAACCACATGGAAGAAGCCTACTCGCTTATCAGAAACACCCACATTGAACAATCATAAGAATGATAAAAGCAATTTTATGAATTAAGCAACAGAAACTCTGGGATTATTTGTTATAGCCTCTAACACTGACCTAAACTATATATTGTTCTATTCTAAGTCTACTTCTCTGAGATATTGTTGTTGGCCAATCTGAGTGTTAGATCTTTTAAAAGAGTCAAATTCACCTTCAGATATTATCTCTTGTGTCACCCGTAAGGTGGCCAGTGGTGTGTGCAGTGTGAGGATTTTCCTCTCCCCAGTCCTAACTCGATTCCCTCCCAGATGTGAGCTGATGTTATTTGCAGCTCCTGTGCCACACATTGCAAGTGGGATTCTGAAAAGCTGGAGAATTGTAAAAATAAATCAGCACACAAATCACTAAAATGGCCTTTCAGCCTGGAAGAGCAGTTTAACACACACATACAAACAAAAACACACACTCTCGAATCAGATTGGAAAGAGCAAAGAGATAGCCTGGGCCAGGCAGAAGGAGCTGCACATATGGCCTTGGTCAGAACGGAGATGCAAATAAATTTTGTCTATCTCCCAGGCCATGTACTTAGCTGGGAGTGACTATATGGTACACTGTGTTAAGAAGGATTCTGAGGTCACAAGTAGGTCAGAAGAAAAATTCCCGTGATAGATGGTCAATGTCTGCCACAAATGATGGGCGAGGGAGTGATAGCACAAGCAGGAACTGCCACACTCCTAGTGACTAGGAGTATATCTGTAGAGGAATCGTATTTACTGAGTCTGTCTGTAGCCTGCGTCAAACCATGACAACCCAGTTAGTTATTAGCCCTCAAATGAATGCCTGCCTGCTAGGAAGAAGGTATTTTGCACATATCTTTTCAATGAATCCACAGAGTGACCAAAGGAGGGAGGTGGTATCCCTGAGTCAGTAGGTGACTTATCCAAGACCACTCAGCTCAACTGGCATGGAGCCAGGCCACAGTGCAGCGATGCCTGGCTTCTTAGACTGTGCATGCTGCCTTTAAGTGGCATTCCCTCTGAATTGGGATGGAGGGGGTCAAAGCATGGCAGCCTCTGGTTTGGTTTCCATCTACTGACAGAATCCAATGATGGAGAGGGAGAGGAGCACCAGTCTCCAGGCAGCTCTGATGGCAGTAAACACCCAAATGGCTTTGGGCTGAGGCATCCTAAAGCTTTTCTCTATCTTTTGGGTTGTGTCCTTTCTTCCCCAAAGTTCTGGAAGCCAGCCGAAAAAGGGAAGAAGAGAAGAGATGGATGATTCTTGCACAATCAACCCACTGGCATGAGGCAGCAGGATAGGCAGTGTGGGGCTGGCAGTCAGAGCTGAGATTTGATCTCTCATTGCTTCTAGTTGGCTATGCAACTGAGGAAGCCACTTTCCCAGGCCTCGGTTTCCCCAAATGCCAAAAGGAGCCGATAGGAGGTAGTATGTGTGGGATATCTGATACCTAAGGGGACAGACGGGCCTGGGTTCCAGCGCTGTCCCTGTCTGTCCTGGGTATGTGAGCTTGGGCTGCTACTCACATCTCCCTTCTGAACTTCAGTTTTTTTTTTTTTTAACTTCTAACACTGAGATCACAGAAATCTCTGCCTTAGAGGTTGTGTGACCAGTCAATGAGACCATATAAGGGAAGAGCCCAGTGGAGTGTTTGCTGTTCCATACAAAGCAGCATGCTTTACTTTCCCCTCCACACACCACAAACACCTATTACAGAGCAACTTTGGTTTGACATGTAGAGTCCCTGAGTGGTATTAGAAGCCTGGGGGTGGGGGAGCCTGCCTCAGTTTCCACCTTTTGCACGTTGCGCGTGGTGCTTTGTAATCTGGCAAAGCTCAGCCTCGGTCCTGTCCATCTCTTCCTGTTCTTGCTCACCCGGCGTCTTTGCTGGAGTCCTTCTTCCTTCCTGGATCTCCTTCTACATCTCTTAACAAGCGCAATCACAACAATGAAACTGACAACAACCAATTAATTCTCCCTGGCTGGAGTGCCGGCTCCGGGCAGGCAGCCTGCTACCTGTGCTTCGCACGGCGCTCTTTCCTGCCATGCTCTCCTCTTCCCTCCCTTGCTTCCTTCTTTTCTTGAGTTTGTTCCAGGAGGGGGGGGGCAATAAATCAACTCCAGAGACAGATAAAAGCTGTAGGCAGCTCTAATCCCAAAATCACTTTGGTCTTTTCATTACTTCTCATCCTAAGTTGCCTGAGAGGCGAATTCCCACCCTCACTACATTTACACTTCATTTTCAATCCTCTTCCCAAGGAGTCCATGCAGTCCATATTACTAACCTCCCTGGACACATGGGGAAACTGAGCAAAGCAGAAATAGTTATCTAGAGCCACACAGGCAGGAAAAAGAAAGCCTGGGATTTCAATCCAAGACCAGTTAGTCTCAAAATCTTTTTTCTTATTTGGCAGAGGAGTACTTGGACCCAAATACCTGCAGTTGTCCCCATCTCTTTCAACATCTCCACCAGTGACATGTGATCCATTCAGAGCCCCCTGCCCCAGAATCATAGCATCAGAGCTCCGAGGTGAATCCAAACCAGTTGTTACTCCAGAGACACATAGACTCTCTGATCTACTATTACTTACCGCTTAGAACCTCAACCTCCCCACTAGGAATAGGAAGCCATAGCCATAAATGAGGACAATATTAATAGCTGCTACCATTTATTGAGCCCATAATATGAGCCACATACTTGAAAGCAACAAGGGCCCCATAATTTGGCTACAAATATACATACAGATGGACCCCAGCTTAGGGTGTTCTGACTTATGATTTTTGATTTTACACTGATGGGAGAAACATACATATTCAAGAGATATCATACTTCAAATTCAGAATTTGGCTCTTTTCCCAGACTAGTGATATGCAGTACAGTATTCTTTCAAGACACTGGGCAGTGGTGGGGAGTGGCATCTCATCAGCCCAGTGAGAGCAACAGCAACAGAAAACAACCAATGTTCTTCAGTAACTGTTGCTACACTAGGCTGTTTGGTAGGTTAGGTGTATTCAACACATTTTTGACTTACATTGTCTTCAACTTACAATGGGTTTACCAGGATGTAAACCCAAGGAGCTGATTTCCTTTTCTACACACAACAAACAGAAGGTCTATGGGTGCCCCTAACTGTCTTAGAGGGTGGGCTGCAGAGGCTCTGGCACCTGAAGCTGCTTCTGCAATCTCTCCCAGGATGAGGGAAGGACCGACTGCCAAGAAGAACATCTCCAGAGCCAGGATGTGTCTCTCATTCCTGCTGCACGGCAGGGCCACTGAGGAGTGAGACACAGACACTCCAAAGGCAGCTGGCAGATGTAGTGCTCTCCACTGTACCTGGTGATTGGTTACTGAGGAATTGGAGTAGAGCAAGCCCTACCTCTGGAAGAAGGGGGTGGGTACAAGGGGTCAGGCTAGGCTGGTATCCTGGGTTTCTCCAAAAGAGTAGCTGCCAATACATCTCCCCAACTTGCCAGAGAATAAAGGATGATCAACCTGCCCATGCTGGTCACGATGTGAGTTCAGGTGCATTCTGATGTGATGGGAACTGGTGCCCACTAGTGCCCGTGTTGTCCTCAGAAATGGGGCATTTAGCTGTAACGAGTTTATCCAAGAAAATGATCTGTACTCTTTTTCAAGTTTATTCCTTCATTTCACAAATATTTACTGAAGACTTGACAGTATACTGGGTATGACACTGTGTTATGTGCTAGAATGCAAATTTCAAGAAGACAACAGATATGAAAATGATTCTGAAAGTACTGACCAGGAATAAGAGAAGAAATCAAAAGCCATGGCTGGTTTGTCTTATTCTTTCCTACTTTTGACAAATACATTTGGGGGAATTTAAGTCCTAGGGGTTAAAATCCTTATGTGTATCCTAATCAAAGAAAATAGTTTGGGCAAAGGAAATGATTGTCTCAAATCCACCATGGTCGTTGCCATGACCACCAATGCCACCACTACCATCATCATCCTACCTACCAATAGCACTAACACCACTACAGCACCAAGATCACCCTTTCTATCATCACCAACTGTGACTGATGCTACCTTTAATCACCTTCACATGGCTACCATCATCACTAACATCATGACCTCTACAGAACCATCATTTTTTCCTTTTAAAAAAATTTTTATTGGTGCACTGTATTCATACATCTTAATGGGGTACAAGATGGTAGAGGCATACATGCACACGTCACCCAATTAGCCCTTACCCAATGCCTGCCCCGTTCCCTGCCCCTCACTCCTTCTCATGTTTGGCTTAGTGATTGACTTTGATATTTTTGTTACTATACATCATGTGCTTTAGAGAATTTTCCTCTTCCCCTCTCCCATTCCCTCAGTTAGGTGACCTTATCATCTTTTCTATTTTCATCCTCACCAACAACACCACCTCTATGACCACAACCATCACCATCATCACTGCCATCACCACCCCTACAATAAGCAGCATTATCCCTACTATAATCATCACCATTACCACTATCATCCTCCTTCTCTATCATCACCGAGAAAATCACTACCACTACCATTCTACTACTATCATCACTGTCATCAACATCTCTGTCATTGTCAGCATTATTCATACTCATCTCTATCGTCAATAATACCATCCCCATCATCACCACCACCAACACCATCCAAACTACCATCACTATCACCACCACCAGCCATTAACATTGCCACCATCACCATCAACAAAGCCATCCCTACCACTAAGACCATTGTGGTTGTCTAATAGCTACCTATCATTTATGCTTTGCCTTACATCTTGCTGAACACTTATGCTCACATTATTTAGCTTATGACAAGCCAGTGACTTGGTACCATAATGTGCCCACCTGGGATGAGACCTAGCTCTTTGATCAAGCTTCAGTACCACCTCCTGTGGGCATGTGCTCTGGCTCTCCACCCTGCCCCTCAGTAAGAGGAGCCACCTCCCTCTTCTGGAGCCCTATGGTACTAAACAACTTGCAAGGGGACAGTGGGAAGCCACAGGCATCCATTCTGTGACGAAACATCCAAGGTCCAACCACCTGGGTCAAATTCTGGCTCAGCCACTTATGAGACGCAAGACACTAAATGCAGTTATTCTTCTCTATCCATAAGGGACCAGTTCCAGGACCCCCATGATACCAAAATTTGCATATACCCAAGTCTCTTATATAAAATGACATAGCATTTGCATATAATCACTGTAGTATCCTGTCATATACTTTAAATTATTTCTGGATTACTTATAATGCCTAACAAAATGCTTACACATCTCTTTATTTGTATATATTAGGCACAGTACTTGGTATGTGACCAATTCAAAATTGGAAAAAATTCCAATTTTATCTTTTGGAACTTTCTGAAGAAATTTTTTTCCTGAATATTTTCCATCTTTGTTTAAGTGAAACTGAGTATGTGGAATCTGCAGAGATGAAAGGCTACCTAGATTTACTTCTGCCCTTTTCTCCTTGGCTTTTTCAACTGGATAGGGCATGGAAACAGCATCTACTATCTTGTAATACTACAAGGCTTAAATAAAGTGTCTGTTACAAAATCAGAGTTCTATAAATTCACTGTTCATCTAGTTATTATCACCAGAGCGAGGTCCTGTGAGGGCAAAGATGAGGGTGTGGGTGTCTCTCAGGGCCGGGGGGAATCCTCATCTTCTGCCAGCTGTCTTGGGGACTGGGGCAAGTCACCTTCTGAAGCCTCAGGTAACTCATCTATAAAATGGGAAGATCTGTGCCTACTTCTCCTAGTGCCAGATTTCACCTGTTAGGTGAGTATAGCCAGAGACCCACCTCCCAGGGCTGTAATAGGGATTAAATTAAGATTAATGTAGCCATGCGTGGTGGCACACACTTGCAATCCCAGCATTTGGAGGCTGAGACCGGAGAATTGGTGCTCATGGACAGCCTCAGCTACTTAGTGAGGCTCTCCGTAATCTAGTGAGACACTGTTTCAAAAAATAAAGAATAAAAATAGGGCAGTAGGTGTAGCTCGGAGGTTGAATGCCCCTGGGTTCCATCCCCAGACCCGCAAAAAAAAAAAAAAAAAAAAAAGAAGATTAATGTGTCAAAAGCACTTAGTACTTGGCACACTTGTGCTATATAAAAGCCATTTCTTCTGACTCATTACTATTATTACTATAAGGACTATATTCAATATTTCAATATTATTTTTGTCATCATTATTTTGTCAGTGCTACACAGCCCCAGTACACAGTAGGCGGCGTCCAATACAGATTATTTTGTTTTCTTGTTCTGCCTGGTCCCAATTCCAATGCTAAAGTATTTAGAGGCACCTTCAACAAATACCTGAAGATCCCACAAAGAAGAGACTCCAGGCACTGTGAGAAAACGTTTTGAAAGCACATTATATTTCAAAAAATGTCACCTAACTAGTCATCACGAGGGGAAAAAATATAAGTTTTAAGAAACCGCCTTAGTTTACCATTTCTATCTTGCATTGTGTAAACGGCCATCATTGGGGAGGTGGGAGGTTGTGCTTGGCATTTCAGGGCTTTGAGTCCCAACCCAGCCCAGTGTGGACTGTGTGTGAAGGAGGGCGGCAGGTAAGTGGGCCCTGTTTGCCTGGACTTAGGTGGGAAGCCTTCGTAAGAGACCCCTGCTGTGCACAACCTGACCCTCTGGTTTGGGAGGGTCACACAGGGCTGAAGCCCAGAGACAGAAGGAAAATATTGCTCCTGCCACATGGATGCAAGTGCCCTGCCCTCCCCAAGGCAGCTGGAGAGGCCAGGCCTCTATCAGAGTCCTCCTCCCACTCTACCTCAGCTTGGCATGGGATGGGGACCTGAAGGGGCCAGGAGGAGGCTGCTGGCTGTCACTTTGGGTTCCTGGGAGCTCAGAGGCACAGCAACTGTCAGCCACTTGCCCGAGGATGAGAGACTTGCTTGTCTCGCATGTTCCCTCAAGCTGCAAGCAGGAGGCCAGGAGGCAGGGTGCCTTGGAATCAGACAAGCCGCAGGTCCTTGCTTTCTCATCATTAGCCCATCAAGAATCTCCCTGAGGTGTCCCCCTCCTATCACCCTGTTTCCTGCTCTGACAAGCGAGGATAACAATACAACTGCCATAGGACTACTATAAAATAAAAGGAGATTAGGTTACACACACCGCCTTTCCCAACAGAGGTCACACCAGGTCTTCTGGGAAAGGCGTTCGACTTCCATGCTTCAGGCCCTTCCTCTATCTGTTTAGACTCCTCCTAACTTCTGTTCCGTTTCTGCCTCGCTGCTGCCTGCTCTCGACTGCTGAGCATCATCAAGGCTCCCTCTTGCAGGGAGGTCTCTATTTGCAGGGCACATGGCTCTGCCCTGGTAACTTAGATGAAGACCCAGAAGGACTCCTCATCACCTCTTTGGGTGGCAGGGAACTTGGAGGTAGAGCTAAGGTGAATGCTGGGGGAATCAAAATTCAGCGTCTCACTTGGCTGGAATAACATTTAAAATTCATAAATTAAAACTTAATGGGCATACCTTGTCTTACACTTTTGTTTTATTAAAAAGGAAGAAAAGCTCAATTGCAGAAATGCTAATCTAGGGAAATTTGACTTCCTAACAATTCCTATGAAGACGAGCAGGGCTGGGGAAGCCTGGGGTTCAGACACCAGGACGGACCCTCACTGTGTGTGACTACAGGCAATCCACTTGACTTCTCTGGACTCCATTTTTCTTGTCTATAAGAGGCTTGGATCAGAAGGCTTCAAAAGGTGGCTTCCAGTCTGATGCATAACTTTATACTAGGCACGATATATATTTCTATAATATGTGCTCTAGGCCAATGCTTCTAAGTGTCAGTGGGCATCCAAACCACCGTGTGGTTTTGTTACAATGCAGGTTCTGACTTCATAGGTCTGAAATGGGCCTGCAGTTCTGCATTTCTAACAAGCTCCCAGTGATGCCAAAGCTGATGGTTTGAGGATAGCACTCTGAGTAGTTTGGGCCCAAAGAGCGATAACTTAACTTACTTAAATTGCATTCTTCTTATGTGCCTGCCACTGTTCCTTACACACATTATTGAATTCAATCTCACAACACTCCTGGAGGGAATTATTATCAATACACTACATTTTTAGATATGTTGTGGAGATGAAGGGTCACACAGGCGAGGTGACCTTACCAAGGTCACACAGCTAATAAGGCACAGAGCCAGGATTTGAATCCGGGTCGGCCTCACCAAGAGTATATGCTCATAATTGCTATACCACATACATATGTATAAAATGGACTTGGGCCAACATGTGGCTACAGAGAGACAGGGAACTAATGAGAAGGCAGCCCGTGCTTACAAATGTACAACCAGCTCTCAGTTGTCTCCTTTGCAGTGCTAAGGGCTATAAACCCGCTGAGCCTTGCCCACCCCTCTCCACCATGTGAAAACCCTGATTCTAGTGCCCGGTGCTGAAGACCTGAAATTTTAAGGCACTTGGAGGTATTTCAGTGCTGGATCCTTCACTGAGAGGCCGTGATGGCTGTAACAAAGGGAGAGAAACTTAGTTCACCAAAATGATTAGAGCAGAGATGTTTAATCCTATTAATGAATTTGCTAATTGGCCTTCTGCCCCCGATCTTTTCATGGCCAAGCTTTTGCAGTGTCAGATTTGGTTGAAAGAGATCCAGAGGTGGTTTTTGAAATGGGCTGAAAACATTTTGCTAGGGGCATGCATTAGGCTCAGCTGTCCAGTGCAGCTGAGAGGCTTCGGCCTCTCCTGCAGTGCCTCCTCCCTAACATCCATGTACCCATTTTGCCTATTTTCCCACTCAGGCTCCTGAGCTGAAGCCAGGAAGGGAAGAAGTGGTGTTAAGAGCTCAGGCTCTCGCATCAGCCAGAACTAGGCTCTGCCTTTCTCAAGCTCTGTGAACCCGAGCAAGCCACTTCCCTTCTTAGAGCCTCAGTCTCCTCATCTGCAAATTGGGAACTATACCAGCACAGCATCTTGTCCTCTAGATATGAAAAGAATCAAATAACCAGGAAAGGGCAGAGCACGGTTCCTGGCTCTGGTGGACCCTGGATCCATCTTAGGCACTGTTACTATTATGGTTAGTAATCTGGCAGATGACTCATTTTTCCATATCTTTTGCCATCTGAAGTTGACAACTTCTCATCGGTGTCACCAGAGAAGCTGCTCAGGGCTCCAGTGACTGAATGTCATGGGTCACAGAGACAGAGAGATGGCCGAGGGGAAGGCAGCCAGCCACAGATGGAGAGACACAGAAGAGGAACCAGGTCTGAGATGGACCCCAGCTTGTTGAAACCAGCTCTCCTTATGTGAAGCACTGGGCTTAGTACCGCCCTGGTCAAAAGGAGACACTGTCACTGTCTCCATTGTACAGAGAAGGAAACTGAGATACAAAGAGGCTTGGCTATGAATCAAATGTGCAGGAGTTAATTCTAAGACTCTGGTTTTCATGGTCCAAACTCTCATGCAATCCTCTTCATAGCTGCCTGTATTGATGAGGCTTTTAATTTGGCCTGGAATAACAAGAAGTGATCCAAAGTACTGCTCCCCCAGCTAGGACCTGGGAGGTGAGCAATATCCCAGCTGACTACAGCCGATTCTAGAAGGTGACCTACTTAAGATCCTACCTGAAGGGAGGAGAAGCATTGAAACAAGTTTCTCTGAGGGCCCCATGATATCTCCCTCTCTCTCTCTCTCTCTCTCTCTCTCTCTCTCTCTCTCTCTCTCTCTCTTAAATACGGCCCTTCACTGCCTGATGAATGGGAACATCAGCTCTGAGGCCATTATGCGGAATTTTGCAACGCTCCTCCCCAGGAGCAGACTTGGATTTCTCATCTGCATCACTGCATTCCTGCACCGCTCAGAGCTGTCAAGAACACACACCCTGGCCCATCCATTCTTACCTCCACAGAGCCAGCATCCATCAAGTCTGGACCCAGCGTCAGGCCTGACGGAGGCCCTGGAATAAGAATCAGTGCCTGTGAGCCAATCAGAGAGATAAATGTGCAAACCCATGATGACAACCTCAGAGTGTGTTTAGGATTGTCACGAAGGGAAATAGCAACAATTATGGGAGATCGGAGAAGGGAGACATGTGTCTGCCTGCAGGAGCATGGGAGGGCTTTCTGAAGAGACGCCATGGAACAAGGTCTTGAAGGATGGGTAGGAGTTCACCAGGTAATTGAGAAGACAGAGGTAGAAGGAGGACAAAGAAGCTAGAGTGGATCTTGGGCAGGAATGACATCGGGGTGCAATGTGAAAGGTTAATTATGGGACTGGCTAAGGGAACAAAGACATGGGTGGCCAGACAGAGAGGTCTGATTTCACTCAGACAGGGCACAGGTGAGCCTGAAGTGCAAGAGAACGCAATGGAAGTCACTGGGGGTCCAGTCCCTGACTTCCTTTCATCAAGATAGCGGAAACAGAGATTCTCTCCCATTGCCCCACCTTCCCCATAGATACCACACCACCTACTGGTATGCAAAATTCCCAGGACTCTTTTTGACTGCATTTATAATTTTCAGCTTTCTAGGAGGCAACTGCTAAAAGTTTGCTATTAATTATTGGTACCAGGTTTTCCTAAATCCTTGATTCCTTCCAAATATCACAGTGAAAGGCTGTTGTGGCTTCAATATGCTTTGTCTCTTCTGAAAATAGTGTTTGGTGTTTAATCCCCATGGAGAAAGCAAGCACTTAATCCCACTCTGCTGTTTAGAGGTGGGGCCTTGGGAAGTGATGAGCTTCAGGTAAGGTCATCAAGTTGAAGTCCCTGAGTGAATCCTGGTGAGAGACAGAGGTTACACATGGGTATTCCCTGTATCTCACCATGCGATGCCCTGCACCACCAGGTCCACCAGCAAGAAAGCCATTCCCAGATGCATTCCCTCCACTTAGGACTTCCAGAAATGTAAGTCCAAACAAGCCTCTTTTCTTTAAAACTCGTTCAGCTTGTGGTATTGCATTATTAACGGCACAAGGTGAACTAGGATGGGGGATAGCTCCGGGACTTGGAGCATGCTCACCAGTATTCTTCATGAAAAGATAGTCTTTATGAGTTTTTCCAGGACTTCATCAACCAGCCATTCACTTATGGATACACACACTGCTTTATTCATGCACCCATTGTTCAACCATTCCTCCATCACGTATTGCGTTGGCATTTGCTCCCTCGTTCATTTGTTCTTTTATTGATTTCCTTATCATGCAATCGTTTGCCTTTCAGTCGCTGGCTAAGGTGTGCACTCACATGTTCACTTGTACATTTACAAAACACATCTTGAGCAAAACCTTTCCAGGTGGACAAAGGGGTCCAAACACTTGCCTTGGACTAGATTGGAAAGCATCACAGATTGTAGGCAGTAAATCTTTTACCTATATGTTCTGGCCCCTTTGACCTCCCTCTTTCTGCTCATCTTGAACTCCGTGGAACTTCTTCTGGAATTAGGGACCAGAATTGTTCCTGGCCCCGTGTAAGGACTCCTCATACTTTTGTGACTATCAGGGGGCTGGGAGTGGGAATACTGTTCTCAGCACTTTCCTGCTAAATGGTAAACAGATTCAATACATTTCATGGACACAGCCAATTCAAAGCCAACAGACCAAATAACAGAATTCATCCCAGGCGGGGTGCTGGTAACTGAAATTCCAGTGGGAAGCAGGTTCTGAAATTCTAGGAAATAATGGTGTATGGTCAACTATTTCACTGTTTATAATTTCCCACAGAATATGTTTATTGAATACCTACTGTGTGCTAAGAACCAAGCTGGGGAATAACTCTGTGTGCAGAATAGTTCAGACAAGTTTCTTGCCCCAAGAAGCCTATACTCTGGTGGTGGGAAGGAGGTTAACACCTCCATCGATTGCCTAATTCCAAGCATGACTTATGAGTCATGAGAATGTATACCTTAAAAGAACTTAGGAATTCAGATGGGAGAAGTCACTTCTCTCTAGGGCTTAGAGAAGGCTTCCTGAATATGGAAACAGTTCAGAGAGGTCTTAGAATGTGGGCAGAATTTTAATTAGCAGACAAGGGGTGTGGGTATCACAGAGCTAGAAGAATTAGCAAAGAAGCAGAGAGAATAAATAAGGCCCAAGGCACAGACCTGCCTACCATGCTGCAGTCCCCTTTGGTATGTGAAGAAACTTGGCATTTTCACCGTGAAGTTACCGGCCAAAATCCCTTGAGCCCAGGACTGTGTGGCAGCAGGACCACTGCTCCTCCATGACTCTCTGCCTCTTGCTGGTCACTCATCTCTGGTTAAACATGCTGCTGCCCCATCCATGAACTCCAAAGCCAGACTCCTCAGGTAAACTATGCCTCCATAAATTCTCCATGGTCTCACTGATTTAGGAGTCGGGAGACCGGCCCCCTATTTGTCTTTACCCTGCCAGGCTTTAAGAGAAGCATCTGATAGCTGTGGGCTTCAATTCCACCTATGCAATGGGCATTCTAGAGATCTGAGGTGTGGCCCTGCCTCCTGGTTCTGGATTCTTGCATTGGGTCCTAAACCCAGCAGTTACAATCCAGCAGTGTGGGACATTTGCTTATAGGTAAATGTCTTGGGATAGTCCCTTGGTCTAGTGATGTTTTCCCTAAATTCCCCTGTTCCCCTGCTCCAGACCCAGCAGTTGCACCCGCAAGGCCTGCTCTGATTACCCCCACCTGCTCAAACCCAAAAGCAGTGTTCTTGGTATGATAAGCACATATAAAACTGTCAGCCAGAAATGCTACCCGGGACTGGAATACAGGAGCTGAATCCCAAAGGCATGGCTTTTGCAGTTTTTTAATTAAAAACACACAACGATCCCAAACAGAGAGAAGGACAGAAAGTGAACTGGAGTGCTTTTATTCCATGGCACAGCTCTTAAATTACTTTAGATGGCTGCCACCTTCAGGGGGGCTCTCCCTGAACACCCAGCTGCAGCAAATGCATTTATTTTACAGCCCCAATCCTGCAGAGTTTTTGGTCTATTTTAAATACAGGTGTGTGCTTCCAAATTGTCTTTTAAGAGCACTCAAGGTTGAAGTGGAGCCGTTTACATTGTTTCCAGGGTCAGTCAGGGGCAGAGGTCAGTATGTGTGCGTGGGTGGTGGTGGTGGTGGTGGTGTTCAGCAAGTGATCAGTATCCCAGTTACTCTGGGGTTTTGGTCTTAGTTATCTGGATAGGGCTGGAAGAACATTCCAGAAGTGAGCTGTTAAGCCTCTCTCTGTTAAGGTACCAGGGTGGGCTTACTCTGAAGGTTTGGAAGCCCCAGACAATAGAGCCATAAACTGAATAGTATCTAAAATTTGCTGATCACTTATTATGTAGCAAAGCCTGTGCTGAGCATTTGACTTGTGCTATCCCCGATATGCACACAACACAACAGCTATTTTAAGAGAGTAACTACTATTGTCCCTGTTTTACAGTTGAGGAAAACAAGGCTTAGTCATACAGCCTGCAAGTGGTAACGCCTGGATTCGAACCCAGCAGGGAGACTGATTTCTGAGCTGAAAATCCCAACCACTCTCTTCTGACTACAATCTAATTAGATCTGAGCCTGACAGCTCAGAGATCATACCAGCGGCTCTGGTGAGAGCAGCAACAATAAAAAAAAAGAAAAGAAAAGAAAAGAAACCTTAGGACTAGAGAACCAAATGGAACCAGAGGAAATGTCGATTGTGACTTCCTCCAGTTACAGAAACCGAGGCACTGAGGGGCAAAGTGACCTGGTTAGGATATGTTCTCTGACCGTAGCCCTGGGAGGGCTAGTGGTCTCTGTCTTCCTTTCTAGGCTGCCCTCTGGAAGGGGCTTATGCTGATTAGCAGAGATAAGATTCTGATCCAGGGGCAAATTCCTGGAGGAAATACACAGCTGGACTCCTGAACATGTCAAGCTGGTGTCCAGGGCTCTGCCCCCCCAAAAAATCCTGAGCTTTCAGGACTTAGGCAGCTTGTCTTGGGCTGCCCAGTGGCCCCAAGACCTGCTACAGGCCTAAACAAGCATTGTTGCAAAGGCTGAGATCATGCAGATAAAAATCCTAACACTGTGCCAGGCACACAGTAGGGGCACACTGAATGCTGGTTCCCCTTCTCTTTTCTTTCTTAGGATCCTGGAAGTAAAAAGCAAAGAGCTTTGGCCTCTGGGAATCCCGCAGGCACTGATGCAGGGTGACCTGGAGTTTTAGGTAGAGAAAGGAATGGTAAACATCTAACTGGTGTCCCTAAGGGAAGTAACATTCTCGCCCATTAGATGGATATGAACACTGAGGCTTAGAGAGCCTAAGGCTACCAAGGGGAACGATGGGCCTGGGATCCACACCAGACTTCACTAGACTCTAGAGCCTGAGAGCTTTCTGTGACAGCTGGCTGCTTCTTAAGGAGTGCACAGGCAATAGAAAGTATTTTTAAACAACCCTCTGAGCTTCCTGTAACCACAGGCTCCTGGCCTCTGAGACCTCACAGTTGGTTTTGGTACTTGAATATTGTCCCCAGTTAAGCGGCATCAGAGGACAACAAACCTTGGTCCAAGGCTCCTGAACCTGTCCTGCTCAAGGCTAGAAAACAGTCAAACAGCCCCATCTTTGCCAACAGGATGTGGAAGTCAGTAGCACATGGGTCGAGGCCCTTCCTGTGTTCCTGGCTATAAATGCTGGTTGAGCCTCAACACTGAGGCTCTGTACCCAGAGCTCTCTTTCTTCGGTGCTCAGCCAGCCTGATGTCTCTGGGGACTGGCCCGGATGCCTGGACCTCTTCTTCCCTGGGCCTTCAAGGCCAGCTTTCTACTGGGGAGCTCTGCGGCTCCAGCTGAGGCAAGACCAACTTGTCCTAAGAGGAGAATCGTGGTGCACTCGGGGTCCACCATCACCCTTGTAGTCTAACCGCCAGCCAGCATGAGTGTCACCCCTACCTGTCATGGGAATCTGGTAGCAGTTGAACATGTGCCTGGTTACTTAAAAATCCTTCTACTGTTCACAATGGCTATTGAGCAGGAAACCAAACCCAACCATCCCCATCCTTTCCTAATTGCTTCCAGTCTTTTTATGCCAACAAACAACTTTCTAACTGCTGGAAGGAGGCCTGCACCATGTACGGGGCCCAACACACTTCCCTTTACTTGAGCCCCTCTGACAACTCACTGGTAGGATGGGCAGGGTGGATGGGGAAAGGTAACCAGGGCAGGCTCCGGGCAGGAGGGACTCCAGGGCACCGTGCCTCTAAGCCTTGATGTCATTTCCCCTCTCAGCCGCCTTTTGACAGTGCTTTCTACCCCCCTGAACCCCCAGACTCTGGCAGCATGCTTCTGTGACACCCTGAGCCACCAGGACAGAGCCCTGGGAATTTTACCTCCTGGCAGCAGCTGATTCCTTTTGGCTTGCAGATGATTTGGGGGTGGGAAGGCGGGCAACCTTCTCCCTGATGGGGGGACTCCTGGGTCTGCCCCTGGCATTGCTGCCTGGGAGGATTGCGTGTCAGCACCCTTGGTGGAGTCCCCCGGTGGGTGCTCACAGTGGCACCGACGCCAGCCGTCACAGGAACTGGAAGAGCTTCCCAACATTTCCACCCAGAGGATCCACTCATCATCTCCACCTGTGAATTCGCCGCCTCCTTCTGCTCTTAGAGGTCTCCCCAGGAGGAGGGTCCTGGCCCCTGTGTCCAGAGGGGTCCAGGGGGCCCTGGGGCCAGCACCCGCTCTGGATCCCGCCTCTGGGTGTTCACACCAACCCTCCCACGGGTCTCTTACTCCTTAGGATTCTAGAACCTGTGTGGCTTCTCTGGAGAGGGGGTTCCAGACTAAGGGAGGTAGACGGCGCACCCGGGCTCAGCACCCAGCACCCCTAAATCCAGCTAGGGGAACAAAAGGAAGGAGGAGTGCTTACCTTTAGAGGGTCGCCTTTGTTTGGTTTGCAGAGATGAGAAGGTGCCCATGACGGCCCCCATGGCAGCGAAGACTTGTGTGCGACTTGTGGACCCCGGGCACAGTCCCTCCCCTCCCCTGACCAGAAATCAGTGTGGATGGTCTACTCCGAATTGGAGGAGAAAGGAAAAAAAAAAAAAAAAAAAAAAGCCCCAAGCCCCGGCAGCTCCCTGCAGCTCGGTATTCCGCGAGCGTGGGGCTGGGGCTCGGAGCTTCTGGCTCAGCCCCGCACACGCACTGACTCACAGGGCCAGCGGCTCGCGCGAGCCCTGGCGCCCCAGGCGGACCCCAGCGGCCGGCTCCCTCGCCCGGGGCCGAGGACCTAGCCCCGAAGCCCGCCCGGCGCTGGACACGGGGCCGGCGCCCGCCCGGCCGAGGCTGCCCAGCCCGCGCCGCGTGCGGTGCGGGAGCCGCGGTCCGCCCGCCCCTCCTGCCGCCCGCCCGCCCGCTGCGCCGCGCCGCGCTCCCTCCCGGCGCTGGGGCTGGGTCTCCGGGGGCCGGTACCAATCATGAATGAACAGAGCCAGGGGCGCGCGGAGCCGGGCGAGAGTCCAAGCAGCAGAGGCGCAGCCCGGGGGGTCGCCGCCGAGGGGCGCCCGGCCCCGCTGCCCACACCTGCGTGCACCCCACGGGCCCGGGCGTGTGCGGGACGGGACACCCGGGACAGGCACCTGGCTGAACGGGGCAGGCAGATGGGGGCTAGGACAGGGCGGATGGGTGCCGTTAAGAGGGGGGCAGAGGATTCCTCCCAGGAACAACGTGCGTCTGAGTGTGAGCGCTGTGGGTGTGGGGGTGTGTGTCCCTGTCTGTGATGTGCTGTGATTTCATTTGACTTCAAAGGAAATCATATTTAACCCACTGACTGGATTCCCTGGGTCGGGGGACAATCTGCCCCACCCAGGGAGGGAGGCCAAGCACACATCCAACTAACTGGGAAAAGGTGCCCTCCTGCTCTGTGGGAATGGGGATCCTGCAGAATCCTCCAAGGCCCTGGGCGCATCTTCTCAGATCAGGAACTTGGGAAGAGGAAAGGAGCCCGAAGCACCCCTGGACTCTTCTTTCTTCTTTTCTTCTGTGCCTTCCCTTCTTCATGGTTCTCCTTTCTTGCTCACCACCTGGGCTCAAGAATGTAGCAGTCCTCAGCTATGGGACAGGACTTGATTGAGCCTGTGAAAGGTTGGGGATTGGATTTAGGAAGCAAACTCCCTGCTACAAGCTGTCACTGCAGGTCACAAGGACTCCCAAGGCCCATCCTTCCTGACCCCTGCCCAGTCACCTCCTCTTGGCCACACAGATACACACTGTGTTTGCAGTTCACTGAGTCCCCCAACATATGGCTCCATAAATAACCAAAAACACAGTCTCACAAACACTGCTGTTGTATGCAAAAACAGACCCAATGCCCATCAAATGTCCTCAGGTGTATATAAGGCTATAGCCAAGGCACAGAGACACAAGCACACAGATGCACACACGGTGCAAAATGGCACCATGGTCGCCCGCATTCACTCAGGCTCACAGCCACACAGTCTCACAGTCTCAGGAGATATAGGGCTCCTTGGCAGCTGCCCCTTCAGGGCCACAGGAGGCCTATTAACTTGATCCAGGGAGCCTGAACAGTGTCCTTCACCTATGTACCTACGTGACACTTAATACTCTGTCACATAGCAAGAAGAGTTGTGCACAGGGCAGGTGGACTTCCTGACATACCCTCCTTTGGCTTACATTGCCCACTGCTGTAGAACCACACTGCCCCACACGATGTCCACCAAAGCCCTGTAAGTTAGGCAGGCCAGGCCTGATCCTCACCATAGAAAGAGCCTGAGGTGTACCTAGGGTAAGAAATTTGCCCCAAATTTGCCAAGCCAGGATGTGAGATTCGACCTCTGAGTCCAAAGCTCTGTCACTGGCTCCTGGACACCCTCTCTTGTTAGAGGAGAACACTGGAGAGATCTGCTCTGGGTTCCACCAAATTTAAAGCCTCCCTGCATCTATCTCCTGCTTGTCTGTTCAGGGCTTGCCTATGCCTCACACCCTGGAGTCCTGGGTGATACAGCAGGATGTAGGGGCTCCCTGCCGCCTTCCTGTCTCCCTGCTGGAGAAGTAGGGTAGGGTATGGCTGAAGCCAGGGGTCCCCGGAGAATCCACTAGCATGGCCAGGACTCAGGAACAGAGGAGGGCTCTGCTGAGGAGAGGATGCTGCTGTCTCCCAAGGGTCTTTGCCGCCTTCTCAAGATGCAGCTGGAGAAGCACCAAGCCCCTTCACCCCCAGCTCTGCTAATCTCCTAGGATCTGAACACTTGTGAGAAGAAGAGCACTTGAGAGGTCACAGAAGGCCAGGTGCACCCTCTCCTCTCACACCCTCCGGAGAGGCAGAGCACAGACAAATTGCTTCACTCCAGAGATCAGACGTGGCCAAATGCCTCCAGAGGACTTGGCGATTAGCTGCCTCTGAGCCATGGCGATGAAGTAATATCACCAATATAAAGTCCAAACTGCTGGGCTTTTGTGGCCTGGCTCCTACCCAGCTCTGGGCTCTGTTGCTCCCCATGTATCTAGCCACACATCCCTCTCACTGTCCCCAAATGTGCCCTCCGGGGGCCTGCATTCCAGCCTTTACAAGGTCCCTCGCCCCTTTCTCCATCTGGCCACTTGTTGCTCACCCTTGAATATCTTCTCCAGGTATTACCTCCTCTAGGAATCCCTTCTGGCCCTGGGTCAATGACGCCCTTAGGTCCTCAGTGCACTTGAGGTTTCTTTTCCTATTAGAGCTTTTATTACCCTAGTTCTTATTGTTCTTATCTTCCCTATCTCCCCCTGTGGACTATGAGTCTCTGGAGACAGAGCTAGTTCTGTCTGCCTAACCCTTGATTTCTGACAGGATTGCAATCATTCTACTCTGAATGAATGAATGAATGAATGAATGAATGAATGAATGAATGAATTGCTTTTCTTTGCTTGATGATGTTCTTTGCCCAAGCTGCCCTTGCCCCTTAAAAGAAAAAGCACACTCTCCCCAGGGAAGATTCATTAATTCAGCAACAGTTTATGACATATCTACCATTGACCAGGTGTTTACATATGCAATAGCTCATAGGTAGGTATTAGCTGCAGATAAATAGTTAGACACACATGCACTGCGTCACCTGGGAGATGCCCAGCAGGAATGTATCTAGGTGGGGATATGAGGAAAAGTGTGAGGGATGAGAAAACGCAGGTGACAGCAGACCTGCCTCCTGCCTCCTAGAAACTGTGTGGGAACAGAGGGAGTCCAAGAGTGGGTGTGCGGAGGGAACCTTCCATCAGCCACTCTGCCTGCAGGAGACCTTAGTCCTGAGCTCCCTGACATGGTATACTCACTAAGGTGACTGCCAGCACCATCCTACCTGAGCAGTGGTCCCTTTATTCTGGAACGTGAGCCAGCCCATTTCCCACCTCCAGCTCTGACCCCTTCCTCATCCCTCATCCACTCTGGTACAGGTCGACAATTTTGTCCTTTCCCAGTTCATTATGTTCAAGCCCTAACTGGTGGTGTGGCTGTATTTGGAGATAGAGTCTCTAAGAAAGTAATCCAGGCTAAACACAGTTGTGAGGGTGGGGCCCTGATCTGATAGGGTTAATGACCTTCCAAGAAGAGACACCAGAGCCACCCCAGCCCAGCATGCACAGAGAAGGGGTCTCTGAGGACACTGGGGGATGGTGGCCATCCGCAGCCCAAACGGGAGCCCTCACCAGATGCCAGCCCTGCCATACCTTGATCTTGGAATCCCAGCCTCCAGAGTTGTGAGGAATAAATGTCTGTGGTTCAAGCCACTCAGACTATGGAACTTTGGTTTTGTGACCCCAGCAGACAAATGAACACCCTGAAGGGTGGGCCCTGGGAAGGCTATGAAGCAAGGCCTTCCCTCTACCATGAGCTCCAAATAGGGCTTTCTCCATGGCCATTAAGGAAGGAGCAGGGGAGGCTGTCGGAGGCCCACAGGGATGCTGGCCAAACTTGTATGTGCTTGCCTTGTAGGAACAAAGCGGAGCCATGACAGGCTTCATCCATATAGTAAACATGCTAGGCCTAAGTTTCAGTTTCCCAGGAATACAACTAACAGTTAAGTGCCAGTTTGGGCACTGGGTCAAGGTGAAAAACTCCCAACCAACCCCAGGAGTCACGAACCAAATGGGAGGCACCAAGTATCCTGTCTGTTGCTTGAGATAGCAGCAATAAAAATTCCTTTTGGTTTAAAGATAACTCCTTTGTAAATCACAGCCCGAGTGAATGAAATGTATAAAACAAAGACTCGGGGTCCTTGTCAAGATTCCACTGTGCTGGATGAGACTTGGACCCTAGCTCGAGCTAGTTCCCCGATAAACCCTTTCCTGTTGTTTGCATTATTGTGTGCGGTGGTGGTCTCTGTCACCCTGGGGTCCCGGACTTTGAGTATAACAGCCTGAGTTTACGTAACAGGTAAGCCTGCCCTAGCCTCCCTTCTTCCTCCTCAAGCTCTCTTAATTGATTTCTCTCACCCCTCCATTCCTTTTCCTGTTCTTCCTTTCCTACTCCCAATTCCTATCCCCTTGGCCGTGTTTCTTTGTATACTCGTGGGTGATAGCAACTCATCCTCACCAGGAACTGAAGTAGCGTGGAATCAGGTCTGGACTATAGAAGCTGCCAGAACTGAATTCAAATCTTGGTTTGGGACTTTTGCTGTATGATTTAGGACACAAAGAGGATTTTCTCTGAGCCCTACTTTCATCATCTTGTGGATGGCATTAGTGCCTGGTGCAGCTGTGAGAAGCTGAGCAAGCGAGAGTTGCAAGGTCTGTGTAGGTGCCTGGCACATAGAGTGGCCCATGATTGAGCATGGGCCACTAACATTCCTGTTTCCAGGGGTGAGGCACCGTGCTGTATGAGAGGGATAGAAAAACCGGTAAACCAAAGCCCCTCCCAGGGCCTCCGTATTGACTCTTCATCTGTTTGATGGGGAATCTATTCTCAGGGCCCCCATCTGGTATTAAAAAGCTCAGATTAGTTAAGGAAGGGAGTGCGGCTGGCACCTGATTCTGTGCAGCTCAGCACTGTGCTCTCTGCTGTCTTCTTCCATTTCCCAAATGCTCTGCATGTGTAAGTCTAGCCTTTTCAAATAGACAAGAGCTTTCAGAAACCTGAGGCTCAATCTCTTCCAGCTTTGACACACCTCTGTTCCACCCCACCCACCACAGCTCAGCCTGGGCCAGAGCATCCTAAGTGTCCCCCAAATATTGCAGCTGAGGTATTAAGGGCCAGGCAAAACGACACCATCACTTAGTTCTGGGTTTGAGTCTCTCTTCCATTATTAAGTATGTCCCCAACTTCACCTGTGAGATATGAATACATCACTTCATGGGGATAGTGTGAGGACTGGGTAAGATCAAGTAAAGGAAAAAAGCTGTCTGTCTGTCTGTCTGTCTGTCTGTCTGTCTCTCTCTCTCTCTCTCTCTCTCTCTCTCATGCTCTGCAAATACCCTTCATTAATACTTTCTCCTGGGCTCACTGACTCATTCAACTTATTCAACATTCTACCTGCCAGACACGATCTTAAATATACGGGCCAATAATGAAAAAAGAAGAGGTGGCGGCCCTGTCCTCAGGAAGCTGGCAGTTTAGGGCTGCAGCCCATTAAATCAACTCATCATTACAAACTAGGATCATGCTGAGAAGAAGGGAAAGGGGCTGGTGAATTTGGGGAGACTGGTGCTAAGAGTGTCAGGATGACCTTGTGTGAACTGTAAAACAATCCCACAAGTATATATAGATCTCCAGAGGTCAGGGAGGCAGAGACAACTTCCAAGTCACAGAGATCAGCTCTCTAGCCCTGAGTTTCTTGTGTGACCCCGGGCACGCTAGTTGCCCTCTGAAAGGCTCAATTTTTGCATGTTTGAAAGTAGAACTAATAATCCCACTAATGTGAAAGTCACTAGCGGGGTGAGGTTGAAAGTGATTGATTACAAAACTGCCAAGCACCTAGTCTCTCTGGCAGAAATATAATCTGAGCTTAGAAAAACATTCCAGTTTTGTTTGCACCTCCTTCGTCTCCCTGGGAGGGAGAAGAGACCTTTGACTGGAGCTTGGGTGGGAAGCGTCTCTCCTGGTCCATGTCCTTAAGCATCAGGCATGGCCTCCTCTGTCCACGCTGATCATGTTCAGCACTGATGTGGGCTGCAGGGGAAGTGTGGAGGCAGGACGCCGGCTCTGCGCAGCATGTCCTGATGGCTGAGCTGCCCCAGGGATCCCCCTTCACGCTCCAGCGCTGGAACAGTCTCCACCGGGGGCTGGGATGAGTTCAGACAGAGTGCAGCCGCCCACACAGCCCAGACGCTGGCAGCAAAGCCCTCGGAGCCACCCAGATCCTGCCGGGAGTGTGTGTGTGTGTGTGTGTGTGTGTGTGTGTGTGTGTGTGTGTGTTCTGCAGAGCGGGATAAGCAGGGAGGGGGAAGGATATTCCTGGAGACCAGAGACAAGGGTGCCAGCACTATACCAGGAACAAGGAAGGGACTTCATGAATATGCATCCAATGGCTCTCTGAGGGTGGGGGAAGAATGGATGGAAAGGGCAGATAGATGGGTGGGTTCAAATATGTTCAAACAAATATTGTCACACTGGTGATGGCGGTGGACACCCCCTCCCATGACCACGCATGCAGGAGCACATGCTTTGCTTTGTGGAATTGGTCACTCTCCCTGAGAGGCACGTGATGCATGGACACCTGGTTAAGAAATTCTGTCCTAAGAAGAAAGATGATAGGAAGAGATTGGATCCATTCATTTCTGAGCTTTGTGACTTTAACTTCTCTGAGCCTCAGTTTCACACTCCATAAAACAGGCTTAATCATTCAGAGGAGGAACTGAGAAACAGCGCTGAGTGTCCTGCCTGACACTGAGTGTCCTGCCTGGCAGCTTGCTGGGCTCAGTTAAAGGTGTGGGCTATCATTAGTGGCCACACTGGTCTCCATTCGTTCAGTCCCAACTCTGTGAGGGAATTGAGTGAGTGACTCCTCTCTATCACAGGTTTATTTATGCCGTTGGGAACTCACAGAGTAAGGGGGTGAAGGGCAGATAAAGAACTCACAATAACATTCCAGACTTTACTAAGAAATGGTCAGAAATGCCTTTCATGGTGCCACCCAAAAAACTACCTCTCCATCCTGGCCAGGCTGCCCGGCCCCAGCAAAAGTCCTAGGGAGCCATCCAAGTTGAGCCTCAGCAAGGCCAGGGTTGAGGTCAGTTTAGGAAGGTGAAGGGCAGGGTGGAGCTGCATAGATAGGGATGGGGGTTGGAGGGTGTAGAAGGGAGAATCGGGCTGAGCAGGGATGATGAGGTAGGATGGGTGGGGACTGTGTAACCTCTTATCTTTCTAACATGTGTGCAAAATATGGATTCATCATGCCCTTGGGTAAATGTGCTGACTCCCCAGCTTCAGCTCCGTAGGTTATATAACAATTACATTATCAGTGGTAGCTTTCTTTTATGGAGATCTTACCATGTGCCAGTCACAGGCTTGGTCTCACTTAATCATTTTAATAATCCTGTAAGGTGGGTAATTTCAATAATCCTCATTTTATTAGGAGTCAACTAAGTAGCCTTCCCAAAGCCATAAGCTATAGAGCTGGCCTTGAGCTCAGATGGTCGAATCCAGAGCCCATGCTCGCTGGCCAGCTCCATGCCCGCCTGCTGCATTTGGAACTGACCTCTTTTAGCATGGTTCCTCTAGGGACGTGGCCAGTCACTGGTGTGGTACAGCTTCTTGCTTTCCAGGGGCAGATGCCAAGGGAAGGTGCACTGTGTCCCAGACCTTCTGAGCAGCAGGTGCTGCTCTAGGCTGCAGCCCTGTTGCTCCAGGAACTGAAGCCTTGCTCAGCTGGCGCACCAGCCTGCCGGGTGCACACAGTGTCTGCTTTTCCTCTGCAGCTTCTACAGACTTGAGACCTAGGAGGAAGAAAGTAGGAAAGGGAGGAGGGAGCGGCATCCAGGGCTCCTGATGATTAGCAATAATGGCAGCAATGACTGGATGAGCCACCTCTGGCGCTGCACCACTGCTGAACTTCCAGCTCCCGGTGTCCCCACCACTGCTTTCTGAAGAGGGAAGAGGCCCCCGAGGAGGGAAGGAGGGAATGAGGGAAGGAAGAGGGGGAGAAAAGGTTACATCAATGTCTGACTCTGAGATCTGCTCTGCAGAAAGGAGGAAATGTAAAAGCATGAGATATTCATGGAGCCTTCTTTTGTTATTTCCTGTGGGCACATGCTTTGCCTTGCATTGGAAACCTGTGGCATTCGCTGCTTGGGGAAGAGATGACACAGGAACAATGGGGTCACTCTTGAATTTTGACTCAGGAAGGCTAGGCATGAGATAAAAATCTTGGAACAGCAGGTGAACCTTGGAGAGAGCAGGAGAGAGAGGCTTAGTCATGATTGCCTCCATAAAGCCTGGGGCTTGACGGGCTATTTCGTTCTGGAACCTTGTACTTTGGTGGAACTTGGGAGCTGAACACTGAGCCCTGGGAGAGTAGATACAGCCCCAGGGTCACTGCCAGCCCCACCAGCCCTTTCTATGGCAGGGGGATTGCGTAGCCATTGGTCTGGGTGTCTGTGCTGGGCAAGGAAGTCAGGATGTGTCTTCTGGGTGAGCCTAGCAAGGAGGAGAATCTTCCCCCTGCATTCAAGAGGGGTTGGCTCAGAAAGCCCCTGGAGAGCCATCAAGTGTTGGATCTAGGCTGGGAGGCCCCAGGTGTGACCACACAATTGTAGAATGCATAGGACATTTGGGGGCTGCCCTCCTGTGGGGGGGGGAAAGATGCACTCAAGAGGAGTCCATCTTCTATCTCTGTGCTCTGTAAACCAGCCCAGTGTCCACACCACGCTGGGGAAGGGGAATCCTGAACTGATTGCAATTTCACCGCCACTGAAAAAAAATGGGAACTTGAAATAGAAATTAAAATTTAGCCATTTAAGAAACAAGCAAAGTGACATTTTTGGCATATCAGAGCACATTGAGTGAAAGTCTTAGCTACTGGAAAAGTAATCTTGGTGGTGTCTTTGGCAGGGACTGCTCTTTTCTCCATTTTGAGGATTGGCAAACTAAGGCTCAAAGATGTATGAGCCTCCCACCTCCAAGCCGCAAAACTGGAGTGCTTCTAGAATGAGGCTTTGAAGCTGGTCTGTGTAGGTTTTCAAAGTCCAATCTCTTATCGACTCTCAAAGGAAAACAGAGGGAGGTAGGGGAGGGAAGAGGAGGAAGGGAGGGAACCGCAGTGTCAGGAAGAAGGGATGGTGTGATGGGAGGCCCTCCACTTAGCCTCCCTTCTTGATGTTTACTCTGGGTCAGAGATGGCTGTTATGAGCCTTTGTATTGACTTTGAAGATACCAGGGAACACACACACGGCCTGGCACAGAGGTGGCCGGAGGAAGAGGGAGTTCTAGGTAGTAGCTCCAGTGGCAGTGACCATCATGGAGCCATTATTGGCTGGGCCCCTGAAAATACTATCCTTCTTCCCAGGACTGTCTGTGTAAGTCCCGAAGAGGGCTGCTTCTCTCCTCTGCTCACTCTATAGGCTCTCCCGTCCTGGGCTGCTGCAAGCCACTGCCTCACCAACAGTGGCTCTTCAGGCTGACTTTGGCTTCTGTTGTCGCTTCTTGAGCTGAGCTGGCCTGTGGTGAGCAGAGGGGGTTGGGTGAACTGGTGCTGAGGGGAACTAATTGACAGTCCAGGGCTCCCTCTTTCTGGCCTGGCATTTGCAAAGTGCATTAGTATTCATGCCCATAGCTCAGGGCTGTTGTGAATGGAGGATGCTATGCAGATGAGCAGAGCACTGAGCCTGCTGTGCCATGAGGAGCTGATGCAGTTTGTAAGGAATTCAGGCTACTGAGCAAGAGGAGGCTGAGGAACGCTGCTGACCTGAGGATGGGCCTTCTCGCAAGGACCTCCCACACTGTCAGTCCCTGGAGTACCTTATGCCTGTGGTGTGCGAGCTACCGCTCAAACTCTCCGACAATTTAGCCAGTGTCCACGGAACCCCTGCTCTGCCCCAGCCTGTCCTGTGATGGAGTAGGGATGCCGAGCGAGGGGAATGGGCCAAGGTCTGGTCCTCAGGTCTGGCCCGCAGTCCCGTGGGGACCATTTGAAGATAAGGGGGTATATCAAGGATAAGCAAATAAGAGGACACACTAGCTTGGAAAAGAGATAGCTAATTGAACTCGGGGAAGAAGAGTGATGGGCAGGGGGGCCAGGCAGGACTCTTCAAAAGAGATGTCTGAGTTGGGACTTGAAAGATGAATAGGTATTTGCTAGCCAAGCAGCACTCTCAACACATGATTTCGTCAGGGACTCCTCTTTAACCAGCTCCAAAGAAGTCACAGTCTATTGCACACTCATAGAAGAGCCTTGGTGAACAGAGTAGCAATGCACCACAGACCCTTCTTTCAGATTTCTCGAACCTAGATAGACTTTGGCAAAAGCAGATTCAGCCACCATGGTCACTTAATAAAACCTCTGACCTCTGGTTGAAGTGAGGGACTAAGCCACCCAGAAGAAGCAATTGGGACTTCCCAAAGATTTCTAGAAATAGGAACTTCCTGGCCTCTTCACGTCAGCCACTACAACAAATGCCTGAGATAATCAGCTTATAAGGAGAAAAAGTCTCTTCCCATTCATGACCAGTTGACCCCATTGCTTTGGGCATGTGGTAGCACATCATGGTGGGGGGATAAGGCAGAGGAGCAAAGCTGTTCACCTCCTGGCTGGGAAGTGAAAGAGAGGATGATAAAGGGGTTCTACAATCCTTTTCAAAGGCATCCCTCCAATGACCTGGAACCTCAAACAAAGCCCTGCCACCTAAATGTTTAATTTCTCCCAGTGGTGCCTAAGTAGAAACCAACCCTTTCATGCACAACATGTTCCAGCATTTTACCATGCCCAAAGCTAGGAAGAACCTACCAGTGTCTTACCAATGGCAAGCATTCACGGTGGTCCCTTGATATCCAATGGAGATGGTCCCAGGACCGCTGCAGTTACCAAAATCCACGATGCTTAAGTCTTTTTTGTAAGATGGTGTAGTATTTGCATGTACCTACATACATCCTCCTGTATACTTTCAGACATTTCTAGATGACTCATAGCACCTAATATGATATAAATGCTATGCACATAGTTGTTATACTATATTGTTTAGGGAATAATGACAAAAAGTCTATACATGTTCAGTATAGACATGACCATCACAGGCCTAGGTAGCACATAGAGTTCATCGGCAATAATGTGACATTTTGATCTGTAGTCGGTTGAATCTGTGGTTTTGGAACTTGTGGATATGGATGGCTCACTGTATTCTTAAGAGTCCAGGCAGAAGGGGCTAGGATCCTTACCTAACATCCTTCGAATGAGCTACCAGAGCCTTAGAAATCCCTGAGTGTCCCAAGCTAAGCATCCAGGTGGGTGGGTGGGTGGGGAGGTGCTCACAATTAGGGGGGCACAGATGTCAATAACAAACACCAGATTTCCACAGCAGGGACTGAATAGGTGGGGTTAGGAGAGAGCTGAAGGATTTGACCTGCACCCCAGGGTTTGAGTGTGACTGTAACACAGAAGGATATTTGGCCTTTGTTTTGGTTCCCGACACAGAATTTCTAAAACTCTTGGGTTTTCTGGGTGATAAGGGGATATAGGAGCATCTTCTGTTATAATGAGGGGAACCCTTGGTGGATCCCTGATAGCTTCAGTATGGGGCTGGTCACCAGAAGGACCTGGCATTTATGAGAATCTTGGGACTTTTAGCCCTGTGACTCAACCTCCAGAGAGAAGAGATGGACTGTAGATTGAATTAGTCACTAATAGCCAATGATGCAATCAATCATACCTCATCATGGCACCATAAAACCCTAAATTATGGGACTCGGAGATTCACCTTGGGAAACACACAAAGCATTTCATGGTGGTATGTTCAGAGATGGCATATAAACTCTCTGTTCCCTCCCTGCATTGGCCCTATACCTTGCTCTCTGCATTTCTTCTCTCTGGCTATACCTTAGTTATATCCGTTAAAGAAAACTTGCAAACACAAGGAAGGTGTATTCGTGAATCCCGTGAGCCATTAAACCAAGTATTAAGCCTTAAGTAGAGGATCCTGGGAAGCTCTGATTTATAGCTACCTGATCAGAAGAACAGGTGGTCTGGGACTTGCAAGTGGTATCAGGAGTTGGAGGAGTCTTGTAGGACTGAGCCTTTAGCCTGTGGGATCTGTGCTATTCAAAATAGTGTCAGGACTGAACTGGATCATGGGATACTCAGGAATGCTGTCAGAGAATTAGAGAATTGGTTGGTATAAGAACAAAAAAAGGGCTACTGAACATTATTACAAAAATTCAGAGCAAATGGCAAGTCAAGTGCAGCAGCACATGCCTATGATTCCAGATATTCAGGAAGCTAAGATGGGAGAATTCAAAATCAGACCCCGCAACTTAGTGAGATCTCATGTCAACAAACAAACAAGCAGACAGATGAACAAACAAAGCGAGACTCTCCAAAAAGCAAGGTTACTCTTGGAATCAGTCTAGTTAAATCTAAAAGGGACTTTATATTCTATATAACTGGGCATCTCATTTTATAGCTGGCCCCAGGAAGGACAGAGATTTGCTCAGAGAAACACGGGGAGAAAACAACAGAGTTTGAACTTCAGGGATCTGGGAAGATTGTAGAATGTTTTAAAGTACTATGAGTTTTCTGCTATCACAACCTTCTCTCCAGAACAGGACCCAAGTTTACCCTTTGCTTCCTATGAGGCATAACATCATGGGCATGGGAAGATTCTTCTGTCTCAGAATTATATTTCCCTTTCCTTGGTTTAAATTCCCTCAAGATGAACTAATATTAATGAAACTTAAAATTTAAGTTTAGGAACTTGACATGGATCTGGGATTCAGACTAAACTATAAATACCTTATATTATACCATGAGCCAGAGTTGCTAGGTTTGTGATTAGGAAGAAGTTAGATCACTGAAGACTTGAGTCATCAGAAAGGTGAGAGATTCAGAACAAAAAGCAGCCTATAAACAAGGGTGGTAGGCTGTATGTGTCTAAGTAATAGTATGAGTCCTGGCTGAGAAACTTTATACCAGGTAACTTTCTCTGCTAAAATAGTATCTTGAGTGATTCATTCATTAATTTGCCATTGATAAATATTCACTGCACACCTGTACATGCTTGTAGGCATCAGGATATACCGATGACCAAGATGGACATTTTTTTCTGTTCTCTAAGCTTCTGTTCCAATGGGGGAGGGAAGGTCAGTAAAGAAAGCAGTAGACTACAGCCAAGTGTTGTAGCGCACGCTTGTAATCCCAGAATTTGGGAGGCTGACACAGGAGGATCGCGGTTTATGGTCAGCCTCAGCTACTCAGTGAGGCCCTCCGCAACTCAGTGAGACCCTGTTTCAAAATAAAGAATAAAAATTAGGGCTGGGGGTATAGCTTGGAGGTAGAATGCCCCTGGGTTCCATCCCCATTACCACAAAAGAAAGAAAGAAAGAAAGAAAGAAAGAAAGAAAGAAGAAAAGCAGTAGACTAGCCAACAAATCGTATCCTGCGTGATGATACAGCACTATAAAGACAACAGAAGGGGCCACTGTGATAGAGCTGGGGGTCAACCAGAGGTAGAGAGTCTCATCGAGAAAGGGAGGCTCTTCTCAAACATGGATGATAGGTCTCACTCACATATAGCATTTGAGGTGTGAAGATTTGCAAGGAATGGCAGAGCCCAAGGCCCAGAGGAGGAGTGGGCTGGATGTGCTCAAGGCACAGGGAGAAGTGTGATGGAGCCAGGACATGAAGCTCAAGAGGAAACCAGAGAGGCCTGACAGTCAGTCTATGGTTCTCAGGTACAGAGTTTGGATTTTAAACTAAGAGCAATGAGAAGCTATGTGAATGTTTTTACAAATTTACTTTGAAATAATCACAGACACAAAGAAAATGCAAGTACAGTACAATAGCCAGCTCAGGGCACTGACATTGGACAATCCCCATGCCCTGTTGAAATTTTGCCAGTTTTGCATGCACTCGGGTGTGTGTGGTTCTGTGCCGTGGTCTCCTGCATGCAGATCTGTGTTATGGTATAGATCTAGAGTGTCCCTTCAAAAGCTCACATGTTGAAAATATGGTCTTCAATGCAGCAAGGTTCAGAGGTGGGGCATGGCTGGGAGGGCACTGGGAACATAGTATGGAGGGCTGTATCTTTTCTCTCTTTTTCTCTCTTCTCTCCCACTGCCCTGAATAGCTTTACTCTGCCCTGTGCTGCCATCATGATATTTCTGTCTTAAAGCCAGCCAACCATGGACTGACCCTCTGAAAGCATGAGCCAAATAAACCTTATCCCCTCTACGTTGTTCTGCCAGGCATCTTTGTCAAAGTGACCAAAACTTGACTAATACAATTTGCATTGCCACCCCAGTCAAGAGGCAGATCTGCTTCATTTCTACAGAGAATACCCCATCTACTCCTATATGGTCCCTTCTTGCCTCTAACCCCTTCACTGTAAGAAGATTTTAAGCAGAGAGTGGGTGAGAGGGTCTGAGAGCATTACTGGGCTAAAATCACTGCATATCCAGCTTTGGATGCCCCACAGGCCTTTAAACAAAGTAGCTTCACTGTGAAATATTGGTTGTTTTGAATACCTTTACTTTGTAGCTGAGGAGCATGAACAGAGAGGTTAAACAACTCAATCAAGGTCACACAACGCTCTTCCTGGATCACTGGCTCTTAATTTAGGTAATTCTAACAACTCTCAAATTCCTATCCTTTGGGGCAAAATGGCTCGTCACCTGCCTGAAACAGTCATGGTGAGAAATCAATTGGAAAATACTTCGGAAGGGCCAAATATGTTGAAAAACATCTCTGCTCTCAACATGCTGCCACTGGTCTAAAAGTAGGAAAGAAATTGTTGCTGGCCTCAGTCCCCTGCTCTCCTCCAACAAGGCAGATACAGATGACTTCCTTGAGAGACTGGAAAATGGTGTGTCATCCTTTCCTCCTCCTCCTTTTTTTTTCTTTTTTTTTTTTTATAGTACTAGAGATTGAACTCAGGGCCTCACACATGCTAGAGGAGCACTCCTCAGAGCTATGTCCTGCCTTTTTAAATCCTTATTCTTATTTTGAGACAGAGTCTCAATAAATTGCCCAGGCTGGCCTTGAACTTGTGATCCTCTGCCTCAGTTTCCCAAGCAGCTGGTATTAGAGGTGTGTATACCATGCCTGGCTCTTTCCCTTCTCATGGGCTCCTGGCTTATGGACCCCTTATATATGGCAGACAGCTCAGAGCCTCCTGTGCAGCTATGAAATGAAGCGGACATGCAGGAGACCCCCCCCCCCAGTTTTCCCATGGTTCTGCTTGGGGCCCCTTGCCTAAGTTCACTTCACCAGGATGGAAGCAGAACCTAGGTTTGGGCTGCAGGCCCTATGCTCCACTCAGCTCCCAGTAATTACAGAGGGTAAGCTTCTAACTTCCTGCCTGTTGGAACCTCCATCTATTTTCCAAATGGTTCATGAGAGAGAAGTGCTAATGATGGTTATCTTGACACTCCAAATCCAAACACAGATTTGGGTCTGACATCCCTGCTCCTGATAATGCACAGTTTTATTTAGAATGATCTGCTCAGACCTGCCTGTGTGTGTGTTTGCATGCATGCATGTGTGTGTGTGTTTGTGTATGTGTGTAAGAGCGAGAGGAGAGAGAAAGATGGGGATCAAAAGAAGGGGGTCAAGCAAGATGGGAAGAGGAGGGAGAAAGAGGAGAGATGCCGGGGGCTTTCGTGGGGCACGGGAGGAGGAGCAAGCCAGCCCCTGCCCCCGCTGGCCGAGGTGCTGCGAGCAAGACAGGCTCATTCCTTCCCTGCCCACGGTGGCAGGACCCTGATCATCAGAAGCCGCATATTTCCCTTTCTTGGGGGCAATTTCTGCCTGTGTCTGGCAGGTGTCCTCCATCTTTCGGTGTAAGTGCTGAGGTAATGGATGGAATCACACTTCCCTTGTCTCTTCCTTCAGCGCCACAGCTTCCCAGGCCCTCAATCACTGCTCCAGGGCCACCGGGTCAGCCTCCCCGCCAGGCTGGCCTCCTGCCCTCCAGCCCCTGGGGAAGCCGGCACATCCTTCCTCTCCTGCACTAATGAAATCTTCCTCTGCTCTCTGCCCAGCTGGGCTTGGGGTCAGAGCTTTCCCCCGCTCAGCTCAGTAATTACACCCCACACCTCATCACAGACAGGCCTGGCTCGCGCTCTGCACCTTCATCTCCTGGAGCTTTACAGGTGCTCACTAGGCGGCCAAGCTGTGGGTGTGTGAACCCACCCTCTCTCCCAGGACCTTGGCCAGCAGCGGCATCTGTTCACCTTGATGTCCCGCTCCCAACACACATACTGGGGACCCCTTCTGGCCTCCTGTGCATCTGTCCAGCCTGACCCTCACCCCTACTTTCTGGCATCAAGCACCCTCTCCCCCATGAAGCTGTCCCTGGTTTCCTGTCTTGTCTCCTCTCTCTGTAGAGACCAGTGATTCTCACAGTGACTGTCTGCTCTGAACACTGTGCTCGGGGGCTTGGTATCTTGTAAGTGCACAAAATAAACGGAAAATAAACAAATATGTGTATTCCAACAGCTCTCCCCCTCCTCTGATGCTTAAGCACATGTTATTTTGTTTTGCTTTTTATTTTTTTACTGCTTCGCAGAGAGTGATAATGGAAAAGCCTTGAAGGAAGGAAACTTTCTTAAATGTTATTCTTTTCTTGCTCAGGTTGTTCAGCAACCCTCTGAGTTGGCGGCAGGCACGAGGACAGAGGAACTAATAAAACAAGACTGCCCTCTGAGATGCTTCATCTAATGCCCTGGCTCTTGACCCTTTCTGAGAGCTTTCTGGAAATTGGAAGTCCCCAGAAACACACACACACACACAGACACACACACACACACACACACACACACACACGCATGCACACACACGCACATGCATGCACAAATAGGTAAGATATGGGGTTAATTTTAAGGACCCCTATAAATCCCTGGCTACAGTTTACGAATTCCTGATACAGTGAGAAAGAAAAGCAAATGGATAGGTCATTTTGTTTATCTTTATTTGTTAGTATTCTGCTGGCTAAGGGATATGCTAGGAGTCAGATTCAGCTTTTATTGCAGGTCACAGAATATGGAGTCATTAACTCACTTTGAGGTAGGGTTTAGTGTCTCTGGGAGGTGGAGATCAAAGAAGAAAGGCTGGCTCTTGAGGAATGTAGGAATTTGCCAGGTGGGAAGAGGGAGAGGAGAGGAAATTGAGCGGTGTATATGCAACCTGCAGAAGTCTTAGGGCACTGCCCCATGCCCCAAGCTGGGAGCAGGAGGCAGGCAGGGATGGGAGAGGGCACAGAGCTGTCAGTGTTTCATTCTTGGGTAATGTAATGTTATATGATGAGACAGTGGTGTACCTGTACATTCTTGTGAATATGCTGAAAACTACTGAATCGTGTACTTCAAAGGGTGAATTTTATGTATTTTATTTTGCTACCATGTCAGGCTGTATTTTGTTTTGTGGTGAGTAAATTGGGATGGCTGATTTTGTGCATTAACTTGGCAAAGCCATGGTACCCAGTTATTTGGCTAAATACCAGCCTAGATGTTGAAGATTATTTTTTTAAAGGAGATTAACATTTAAATCAGAAGCCTTTGCCAAGCATGGTGGTACATGCCTGCAATCCCAGTATTTGGGAGGCTGACACAGAAGGATTGCAGGTTCAAGGCCAGTGTAGGGTAACTTAGTGAGACTCTGTTTCAAAATAAAATAATAAAATAAAATAAAATAGGGCTGGGATGCAGCACAGAAGTAAAACACCCCTGGGTCCAATTCCCAGCAACACACATACATCATACACATCAGAAGTCATTGAGTAAAGCAAATTAACTGTCCTCTATAATATGGGCAGACTTCAATCAGTTAAAGTCCGTCAGAGGAAAAGACTGAGCTCTCCCTGGGAAGAGGAAATCTGCCTCTCCACTGACTTAGAACTCAAAGTGTAGCATTAGCTTTTCCCTGGGTCTCTAGCCTGCCAGTCTGCCCTGAAGATTTTGAACTTGTTAGACCCTAAAATTGTATGAGACAGTTCCTTAAAATCTCTCTCTATTCACACACACACACACACACACACACACACACACACTCACTCACTATTGATTTTGTTTCTCTGAAGAACTCTGACCAAGACAAGAATTACATCTCAATTTAAGTAAATTATGTAAGATCTTCAAAGTTGAGCGCACAGTCAGGTGGTACACTCCAGGGGAGCCAGGTCAGAGGGCTTTGGAACAGAAGCACCTTAGCTGGGGTTATTTTTTATTGTGAACAACAAAACGGACTCTGGCCGACTTTAGCAAAGGAAAGAAATGATTAGAAGAATGTAGGGGATCTGCTTCACAACAAAATTCAGAAACTGCCAGCAACCAGGGAAATCCCAGGATTCTTGGCAATAGGGACTCATGAGTTGGAATTCTTCAGGATAAATCAACTGTCATCAGTTTTAGTTCTCGGTTACCCTGCTCAAAATGCACAATCCCAGGAAAGAGAATACAACTGGCCTTGCTTGAGTTCATGTCCTTTACCTTTGACCTGGGTAGTCAGGGCAGGACCCCTTGTTCAACCTTCTTACCAGTCAGGTGTATCTGGGAAGTATAATCAGAGTGCTGCAGCTGGAAAAATGGGGAGTAAAAGGCACTGGAATCCTTAACCAGATAATAGCCAGTGCAGGGGCCTGAGGTCCACTGAATAGAATGACCAGGTATTCATTACAGCAGTGGTACTGCCCCATCTCCGGTTGTGTCAGAACCACAGATCATCTGTTGCCAGGGAACAAGTTCCCTGAGGGACTAGAACTAGGCAGAACCCGGATGTTTCTAGCTGTGTGACCTTGGTCATGTCACTTATCCTTTCTGACACTCAACAACCTTATCTGTTTTGGAGCAGACCACTGTGCCCACTATCAAGGTTTCTCAGGAGGATTTAGGATCTGTCACAATCCAAGCACTTTTTCATTCCAGGGAGGTCTCCAGTCTTGACAATGATGCTGAGTCTCAAAGAAGGGCGTGAGGAATCTTTTTCAGTTCATTTTCAACAACAGTCATGTTTAAGTCAACATCTTCACTGCTGTGACCCCCCCTCCCCAAATCTGACAGTGATAGCTTAGAGGAAGAAAAATGTATTTGTTTACAGTTCTGGAGATTTCAGGGGTTCAGTCCATGTTAGGCCAAATAGAGGCTGGAAACTTGAGAGCTCTCATGAAGGGAGTTCACAGACAGACACAGCACCCAAGGCCACACCCCCAGTGATTCATCTCATCCAGCCATACTCCACTTGCCTAAGATACCACCCAACAAATCTATTTCAATGGATTCATCCCCTGATGAGATTAGAACCCTCATGACTCAGCCATTTTACCTCTGAACATTAATACATGAGCTTTTCAGGAGACAATCTCTATCCAAACCTTGACACTCTACCCCTGGCCCCTGAAAGCTCATGCCCATTTCAAGCCATGGACCAATGTTTCTATTAACCAAGGATCTCAAATGCAACAGTCCTATGAGATTATAATGGAGATTAAAAATTACTACTGCCTGGAGACATCACAGTGCAATATACTTCTCACGTGTTTATGGTGCTGTTGTTATAAATGCACCTGCTGGGATGCCAGTTCTATAAAAGTACAGCACTATAGCATATACAGTACATTATACTTGATGATAAATGACTATGTTACTTATTCATGTATTTACTACACTGTACTTTTGTCATTATTTGGGCATGTACTCCTACTTATTTGTTGTGTGTGTGTGTGGGGGGGGGGTACCGAGAGCTATGCCCTCAGCCCTTTTATTTTATTTTATTTTATTTTTTTGTTTGAAAACAGGGTTTTGATAGGGTATTGAGAGTCTTGATAAATTGTTGAGGCTGTCCTCAAACCTGTGGTCCTCCTGTCTCAGCTTCTCAAGTATTGAGATTACAGGCATACACTACCACACCCAGGTGTACTTCTACTTATAAGATGGAGTTTACTGTAGAACAGTATTCCCTGTTACCCCAGCAGCTCCACACAACTCACACTTATCACCCCTTTTGATTGACCTGGAGCATCCAGGTTTGTGTAAGTGCACACTATGATGCTACACAGAGAGAAAGATCATCTGAGGACCGTTCTCTCAGCATGAAGCAGCAGCAGCAGCACTGAGTGGAAGTTGAGACATGGCTGGGGCAGTGGCCAAGCATGAGGGTCCTTGGGGCTCATCCTTTATTATCCCTGATGTACCAGGCTCAGAAACAGCCCACAGGGAGACTGCCTCCTTAGCGGCACCTCTCCTTGGCCCCTTGGGAAGAGAAGCTCAGCTCCTGAGAGGCAGAGGGTGGGCCCAAGGAGATTCAACCTGCCTAGCCTCTTTGCAAATTCCTGGGGGTGGTTCCCCAAATAGTTCTTACAAATCCACATTCCCTCAAAGGTGGGCTGTGTGTATGTGTGTCATGCTATTGCTTCAGGCTGCCAAGCACCCTCCTGTCTACACTGTGGACCTGAAGCTGGACTCTGTGGGCTTGATTTGGGGATAGAGAAGAAAAGAGGTAGGGTGAGGAAGAGAACCAAGCCTCCAGCTAGGAGGAAGATAAGGTTCTTTTTAGGGCCCAGGACCAGAGGTCCAAGGCAGGCCATGTGGAAGTTCTGTGGACCATAAAAGCCCCAGTTCCCACTCTCTGAGTATGACTGAAGATGAGGGCCAGGTGGCAAGGAGAGTGAGTCAGAGCTAAAGAGATAGAGAGATACAGAGAGGGGCAGGTGCACAGAGAAAGATAGTGGAAAGATGGAGAGGCCAGGCAGAGAGGGAATCCCGACTGAGAAAGACGGGAAAGGAAGAGAAGGGGAGGCAGACAGGGAGGAGGGGAAAGGAGAAGGGGATGGGGTGGAGAAAGAGACGTTAAGAACAGGAAGAGAATGGTAAGAGAGAGAAGAAGGGGAGAGAACTAGGTAGTTAGAAATGGAACCCAGAGATGGCATGAAGGAAGGAGAGACAAAGGGGAAGAAGAGAAGACAGGGAGGGAGGCAGCCTTGCAGGGGAGCTGGTGAGGAGCAGGAGCAAAGCCCAGGACCTCAGGCTTCTGCCAGCTTCCCCCCGTGTGTGAGGGACAGGCAGGCAGGGTGCAGTTGCTGCCCAGGCTAGAGAAGGAGGCCATGTGCCTGGCTAGCTTGTTTTCACTCTCATGTGTGACATGCTCTAAGTGACCTATTAAAGCAGAGTGAATTCTACAAATTCTTCCACCGCTGCCGCCCCCTGGGGGAAACATACTATATTTGGGAGGTGACTCACCCCTGGGGATCTGAGGCAGAGCATTCCTTGTGAGTTCACCTTCAAAAGGCCACAGGGACCCCGGGGAGAGGCCCGGAGGGGTGGGAGTGTGTGGAGGGAGGGAGTCAGATGAGTGAGTTCGTCAGTCGGTGGAGTGACAGCAGAATATGGCCAGCATATCAGTGCATGGTCTCCAGGTGGATGCCTCCTTGTTGCCCTAGTAGGCAAATCCCACTGAAGAGCCAGAGAACCTAAGAACTTCCCGAGTCTCATGGCAGTCAGGAAGCAAGAAGAGAGAAAACTGAAGGGCCAGGGTCTCACAGTCACCTTCAAAGTCATGCCCTCAGTGACCTCCCCTCCTCCCATTAGGTCCCAACCCATGGGCCTTTGGAGGACATGGCAGATCCTTACCATACCTCTGGGTGAAGACTGATGGAATGGTTTTGCCCTGCTTAAATGGATTTCTTTCTCAAAATAGATATCAAACAGCAAGTGTTTTTTTCTGCTAATACCTATTTAAAAATTATTAACACCCCCATATTCTCAGTTGGCTGGTATTCCACCACCAGCGGAAATGCTAACAAGGCGTGGTTGGTGTAAGATGGGCTTGTAAAACATCCCATCGCCATGGTCAACGTTTTGTTAATCATAGCAGAGAAAAACAAAATGCATTACCAACCGGTAAAGGATAGTGCAATTCAAAGAATTCACTTTACTATATATAAGCAAAGACTAGACTTAGCACTTAGGGCTCAGAAGCAAGAAGTAGCAATTTCATTCATGGTAGGACTGTGTAGACCACTCAGGAAAGACTTGTCCGTGGATTAGGTAGGTCTTTTTGCCGCTACAAAATGAACTACAAATAGTTATCATAATAGAGGTGGGGTTATTTCTCAACACTTCTCTATGACTTCAAAATAAATCTCAAATCTATGAGTCCCTTTTAGAGATGGTTAGACATAGAGCCTTCATTTAGGCAGATGTGACCTCAGTGTTATACCCTTTAGCTGGCTGACTGAGGATTAATGACAAACATCAAGCATGTTATGCATGGTTATTTTATAAGTAAAAGCCCAAGGCAAAATGAAGTGCAATTTATAGCTTGGATGAGGAATTAGAATGTCAAGTATGTCTTTGAGCATACATATTCGAAATTTTTACATCAGAATGGTTTAACTGAGCAAAGCTAAAGTTAAGTTGGACACACTAATATGAACTTGTCAACTGAAACATTTCCCCACCTCTGTCACTTGGTGTTCACAGCAGTAAGCAGCAACAATCATATGCCTGTCCAGCGCCCGTTCCCATGTACCCCTCATGTCCAGGTCTTTGTTTCTAGTACTTTTCTCCACTAAAGAGAAATGGAACATTAGATAATCTATGAGCAGATTTGGTCTGGAAACTTCTTTTGTTACCAGAAAGCATATCATAGAATTATATGTTCTAGAATAGCACAGAGTGATTCTAGAAGAACAAAGAAGCCGGGCTTCTTTGAAAGAGGCTCACTCCTGGTCAAGCTCTAATATTGGAATATCATATAAGATTGATAACTTAATCAATTAAACACATGTAATCTGTGAAGGGTCATAAGTCTCTAGTGAGCTTTAAAGAGAGACGTTGATATCAGTGGTAATCATGACAGTCCCTTTTCTATTATATTTTATAGTAAACTTGTGTCCTGCTTTAATTCTACTAAATATGCAGTATTTTATCAAGCACAGTTAGGTATCATTCTCTATCTTTATGGAGGAAAGAGTACATTCTGAACACACCTTATAGAAATTAATAGTTATGCATGATGACACTTAGAGAAGAAACCAAAAATATGGCAGGAGAATTTGCTAAATGTCCTCAGAAAGACAGCAAACTGCAGAGTTTAAATCCTTCTTCTCTTAGGAGATGGAACACCTCTAAGAAAACCCTCTGATCACAGGAAAAAAAAAGACTTGTGTGAAAGGGACTTCTGAATTCTTAGTCAGACCACATTTAATCTTAAGTATAATAATGTCAGGAGACCCACCATTGAGGTCTCAAATAAGAAAAAGTAACCCCGGTTCTGCTGGCCTCAGATAGTACTTTTTATCTTTTGGTTCTGGAAGAAATCTATATTCTTAGGAGAGATTCGATGATCTGATATCCTAATCCTGGGAAACTATTAGATTAACTCTAAGAAAGTAACCCTGAAAAAATGTAAGAATGAGTATAAAAATACTGGGAAACTCAAGATATATCCATGATCTTCCTGCTTTTATAACCAGTGTCATGGTAAGTACAAGTATCTATTTTTTTTTCAATCATTACTCTGCCTTGTGTGCATTTAGGTTGACTTTTTAGGTGTTGGAAGCACTTAGGAGAGTCTGACACATTAAAGTTATGATTTTAATTAGAAGTGTTGAGAGTGTGGTTAAATAATTTTGTTACCAATGCTTAGAAATTTTGGAAATTTTAGCTGGCTCAATTTTTAATCAGTTTTGACTTATCAGTTATGAACATAGTGTTGGAATGTCAAGAGAAATATTGTTTAATAGATTCATAGGGTTGGGAACTTGAATATTAAAGCAGAAGTTGGAGTTTGTGCTCCTTCCCAGTAGCAAAGGTCCCACAGGCATTAAAGGACCTATCAATGCCTCATAACCCAAATTCCAGAGCTCCTAAGTGGGAGAAAGAGTGAGCTATTACTTTAATGGAATAATGCTAAGAACAGAAGGAATGGAGAGGATTTTTGCCTTGGGGTATACTCTGCTATCCGCCTATTTTTATATGGAGAAGTCTTTATGTCTCAAAGGAATCAATGAAATGGAGTTTGTCTAGGTCTTGCGCCCAAGGTGAGCATGGTCTTTGGTCAGGGGTCTGATGAGGGGTCCTAACCTTTTATCCAATTGCCTCCAGTGCTTTCTACCAGTCCTGACCCAGACCTCAAATTCACCTTTTCCCATCCCCAGAACTCTCATATTCTTATTTATTTATACATTTATTTGCTCACAAGAGCAGTATTTGTCAGACAGGTATATAGGAAATAAGCTATTGCTTTCTCAGTATCTCCAGCTGGTGACTTCTTCAAAATGCCCTCAGGCAGCTAGTCACCAGTTCTCTTAGCAACCAAAGAAGAAAGGGCTCTCTCCAAAGGGCCCACCTCCTGTCTACAACACCAGGCAACCCTGGCTTCCTCTGCTTTGATGTCTCCCTGACAGGTGACTTGCAATCACGCCTTTCAAAGTCCAAAGAAAACAGGATTGAAACATTTGGGAGCAAATGCCCAGATAATACTGCCAACCCTTCATTTTTTTCTGTCCTTTTCGTTAACTGCATTGAGAGTCGTGCATGCGACACAGATCTGTGTCAGTGCTCAGCTGTCTGAGTCGTTTTTATTCACCCCAAGCGCCTCCAACCTCCCTCTGTACTGTAATCTCAAAAGCTAACACCTCGGAGGAAACATTTTCTTTTTAACTTTAGAGCTTACATGTGTGTCCTATTTAAAAGAAACCTAAGTTGCCAAAATCCTGGCATAGAAACTTAGACCTGCAGCCAGCTGTTCTTACAGTGGAAGGATGAACTTGGTAGGATGGTAGTTCTCTGGGGAAGCTGACCATGGGAAACTGATCTTGAGGTCCCCCAGGCTTGCAGCCTCAGTCTGAACACTCGGGTATGGGTTAAGTTGAGAGTCCCCAGGACCACCTAGAGTGGCCTGTTGAGGGGTAGACACACTTGTGAGAATGACAAGGAAAGTGTCCCACAAGCCTGAGAGCTACACACTCATCGGGACTGGCACAGGCCACTGAGGCCCTCCTGGGACTCTCAGCCAGGAAAGCTTGGTGTTTCTGCATCCGTTAGTCCGTTAAAGGAGGTAGATTCAAGGACCCCATACCCTTTGCTTATGCCTGGGATATCTTTCTGATCATCATGCCGTCAAGCTTTATGACAATCATGCATTTACTGAGCAAGGGACTACTTAATTAATACAGCTACCACAAAGTCTAGGTGGATAAAGCCCAGGCCAGGGATAACCTCCACTCACTATCAGCATCCCACACCAGAGTGGTACATTTGTCACAAACCTTCAATTGCGTTGACACATCACTATCACCCAGCCTCTACAGCTGACATTAGGGTTTGCTCCTGGTGTTGTAGGAAGGGCCAGCCACCATAAAGTATCTAACATTTCAAGGCTGTCTTGGTCCTGTGTAATTGATGTTGCATATTCTGCTAGGACACACTGGGAGTATTTTAAGTTTTCCTGATTATGAATAAATTGAGGCTTTTTTTTGGTGGTACTGGGGTTCCTGGAAACCCTTCTACCTCTGGGATACACTCCCAGACCTAATATATATATATATATATATATATATATATATATATATATATATATATATATTTTTTTTTTTTTTTTTTTTTTTTTTTTTTTTTGGAAACAGGGTCTCTCTTAAGCCAGTGAGGCTGGCTTCGAACCTGCGTGATCTTCCTGTCTCCGCCTCCCAAGCATGGAGATTACAAGTGTGCACCACCACGCCTGTCAAGTTGAGGCTTTTGCTACATGGTAGGAATTGATGTGCTAGCTGTGGGCTAACAGAGCTTTTCCTGGAGAATTGACCCACAAAGCAGAAGCCGGCCGCTTATTTTACTTACCAAAATTAGCCTTAACAATCAAATTTTCAGTCTAGTAACCATTTCAGTGAGTCATACTATGTTCCAGAGACTACAATTTTGATATCAACTATTACCGAAGGTCAACATTCAAGACAATTATAACGTTCTTATTTTTAAAAAGCTGCTCATGCTTTGTTTCAATTCGTATTGTGTTTGTCAATTGTGTGCCTTAAGAACTTAGCCTTGAAGAGAGAGGAAAAAAAAAAAAACCTAGTTTGGAACAGAAGTCTGCCACGTAATGTATGACTCTAAGAGAGTCGAGTCAAAACACAGGGAAACAGAATCTGCTCCTGCTGAAATGAGAGGGCAGCTTGACACTTTGGTAGTTTATCATCTGTTATTGGAATTAATGAGAGAGACGAACGTCTAACAATTTGAACCTTCAAAAGAAACACAAGCTTAAACCAAGAGCATCTGAATAATCGTGAGATTGTCCCCCCTGGACCCATCACTGACAAAGGGAGATGCTGGATCCTCCAGGATTTAGTCCTGACCTAAGAGTGGAATCTGCTTCCCTGGGGGCGGATTCCTCAACAAAACTGGGTCTGTTATCAGGAAGCATGGGAGAAAATGGAGGTGGGTAAAGTGATCATGCCCGCTCCAGTGTTTTTAGGGTCCCCAGAGTTCTGCAGATCAGAACATCCCCAAAGGGCTCTCCTCACAGTTGTGCAGGGAGAAGAATATTTTGAGACTTCTTGTAACTTTGTGACTTTCCCCTTTTGTTTTGTTATTTTTATCTCCTCTGTTTCCTTGTCTTACCACCAGTGAGAACCCTTAACTTAGAAAAGCCTAAGAAAAGCCGCCTGTGTGTGTGTTCCCGGGACAGCCGTGTGGGAGGCCACCTCCAGTGGCTCTGAGCTGGGAGTCAGGGGCTCGGCTCAGCAGGACCCCCCTCTCCTGGAGCAAAGTGAGCCCTTAGCTTCTGATGTCCTGGTCAGACAGCCCAGAGGCCAGTGCCCAGCGCACAGTAGGTGGTCACGTGAAACTGGAATGGATGTGTGCAAGTAGATTTGATTCAGAGATAAGTAGAGCAGAGGAACAGGAAGGTTTTGAGATTGCTCAGGCCTGGGTCCAACTCTCAGCACAGCTATTTCCTAGTAGTAGAGCCTTGAGCAAGTCACACCATTTAATACCACTGACCCAAGGAGTGAGAATCAGGAATGATGTGCATAACGCCATGCAAGGGCTTGGCACTGAAGAGCTACTCAATACACGGAAGCTGGCTTTTTTTTTTTTTTTTGCCATACTGGGATGGAATCCAGGGGCATTCTACCTCTGAGCTGCACCCCCAGCCTTATTTTTTATTCTTTATTTTGAAACAGGGTTTCACTGAGTTGCAAAGGGCCTCACTAAATAGCTGAGGCTGTCCTCGAATCGCGATCCTCCTGCCTCAGCCTCTCAAATGCTGGGATTACAAGCGTGTGCCACCACGCCCGGCTTCCTTCTTTGTTTGCTCTAATTATTTTAAAAATGAATTATCCAGATTGTGGCCCTGTATTGGCGATACCAACGCCACCTGCTGCCTCTCATACCTCCTCATGGGAGGCCGAGGGCGGGGAACTGGCAAAGGCTGCAGGAGCACATTGCCCGTCATGGGACTTGTGGATGAAGGGACCAGTGCGGACTCTAGACTGCGTCATGAGTACAGGTGCCACCCACATCGCCCAGGGATGTGGCCAGGGAATCTGGCACTCAGCTGAACTGCTGTATTCCTGTGATTTCAGGGTGAACTTGCCCTGATTACAGAGACTCCTAGGTGCCCGGCCTCATCAGTGAGATGGAGCATTGTGCGGTTGGCCAGAACTCAAACCCTGGCTCCACCCTACAGTGCCTTTGGAAGCCTTCCAGTGCCTCAGTTTTCTCATCCACGGAATAGACGTAATACCAGTGCCTATTTCATAATACCAGTAACAACTCGGGCACTTGCCACGGTGCACACAAGCACTTGGCACAGAGCCTGGGATGTGCAAAGCCCTTAGCATATATCTTAGCTATTATTTATTGTGATGCTTAGGGATCCCCAAATTCACCCTATGCCTTACCCAAGGGAGCGGACTCTCAGGCCGGTGGGTAGGTTCCACCATGGTAAGTATCCGCAGTTCTGTCCCCACTGGCCTGCTGGGGGCGCTCATTCCCAGATCTTTCTTCTGGCTCTCCCAGTGGCTCTGTCAGGTTTGGACAGCCAGAATTCCCATTTCACGGATGAGAGAGCCGAGGCCCAGGGAGGCCGCATGTCTCCCCCAGCATCTGTCTGGCGCTGTGCTGCAGAGGGGCCCTTAGTCCCTAGTCTCCTGACTCTGTCTTTGGTGCCCTTAGTGTCCTAGGCTCTGGATGAGAAGCCCAAGGGGCGCCTGGCAGGGAAAGCTCAGGGATGGCTCCCCAGCCAGCTCCTGCTGAGACCAGAGAGGGCTCTGACACTCCGCCCCACCCCCTCCACTCCTCCCACCTGGCTGCCAGGAGGGAGGTGAAAAATGAGCCACTAAATGTATTATGACTTGTGAGGCTGTCTTAATAATTAAGTTTTATTAAAACGCACACTAAGAAATTTCCTGACATGGCCTGCCTGGCAGAGCTCATCAGAAGGTGATAAATGAGCAGGTTCTGGAGCTAGAGTGGATGCAGAGGGGAAGCTGGGACAAGGTAAGAGGCCTGGGGCTGAGGATAGGAGGCAGGAGCAGGCAGCGCCGCTGGGCTTCCAGCTTCCTGGCTTTTCTCTGGATGACGGCCAAGGCTGAGGCTTGCGGGAGGCACGCGGAATGGGGCTCCTGTTCTGAACCCATTCCTGATCCTGGCGGCCACTACAAACTGGGCTAGCTCGCCTCCCGGGCCTGCTCTGCTCCCTGAGCTGCAGAACGGGAATCAGAACACAGTACTCTAAAGGGAAGTGGTCAGCCACCCTGGGTGGGAAAGTTGGCCAAGTCTTTTACAGATGTTGGTCAGGACACCATGCTAATGGTGGTTTCCTTTGGAAAAGCTGTGAAAGCTAGGGATGAGGTTATTTAGAGCAATTCTGTTATTTGGATTTCTTTTTACAATATACCTTAATTGCTTTTGTACAGAAAATAAACAAGCACCTCTGCCTGCCAGACTAGAGAATCAGTTCAAGGTGGAAGGTATGAGTCAACTGAGAGGCAAGCTCTGCCTCGGTCGCCCTTGGTGGTCTGGGGTAGGGAGGGGGCACAGGGCACCATGTTACAGGGATTTTAATTATGTGCCTTCATGTGCTAAGGGCTATGGTGAACTCAGGGTGGCTGGTGAGGGGCACAGAGAGGACCCTCAGTCTTCTGAGCAAGGGGAGATGCCTGAGCTGAGATCTGCAGCCGACTGCACTATTTAGTAGAAGAAAGGAGAAAATAGGGGAGAGGTGAGCTAAGTAAAAGCCCAGAGGCATGAGTAAGCACTGGGAATTCAAAATCTCCCAGCTAGTTCCTTAGGGAGGGGCAGCATCTCTGATTGGCTCTTCCGTTTTCACAAATGGGTATCAAATTCTATCATCTGCTTGGCTGATAACTCTGCCCTCCATATCCTCTGCCCAGAATAGTGGCATTCTGGACCTCACCGGTAAGTACAGTCTTGAACCTCAGTTATCCCCATCTCTTATTAAGAAAGAAAGAAGAAAAGGAAAATCTCTGCTGAAGGAATTATTGTGTATGGAGGATTGACTGAAGGACATCCATTTCCCCCAGGAATCTACATTCTGAATCAGGTCAGAAAACTTGTCCCCAAGGAAAGAGAGATCAATGGAACAGAACAGAAAGGCCAGAAATAGGCCTCGGTACAAATGGGAATTAGTGGCAGATAAAGGTGGCTTTACAATGCAGAGGAGAGAGGCCTCAGCTAGGAGTTGATGAGCTAACTGGAACACATCAACACTGAAGCCCCCACACCTCACAGCCAGCCAGGATTGAGCAAACATTTACCTGTTAAAAAAAGGAGGGGGGGCTACAAAATACAGGCAGAAAACCTGGGTAATATTTCTATAATATTGCAGTGTGTGTGTGTGTGTGTGTGTGTGTGTGTGTGTGTGATCTTCTAAGAACTCCAATCTCAAAGGCCACAAAAAAAAGGTTGATAAATGGGATTACAAAACCTGAAATTTGCATGGAGTTGAAAGAAAAGTGATGAGGTGGAATGAAGGAAGAGACTTTCAATGGGAAACTGTTCAAAGAGTGGAAGCCAGGAATAGAGGTAGCGGATGGAGTGGAGTCATAATTTTTTTGGTGTGTGTGGTGCTAGGGACTGAATCCAGGGGCACTCCCTGAGTGTACCCCTGAGCCCTATTTTATTTTATTTTTATTATTTTGAAGCAGGGACACTCTAAGTGGCTGAAGCTGACCTCAAACCTGCAATCCTCCTGTCTCAGCCTCCCAAGTACAGAGATTACAGGTCTGTGCCTCCATGCCTGGTGGATGTCATAATTTTTAAACAAAGGGTCTTGCAAGGGACTTGCATTTTTATTTTGCTTCGACTCCACTAATTCTGTAGCCAGCCCCGCCTTTGAGCCACCCTGGAGTAGAGGCAGTTACATAGTTATCCAGGTTTCCTGGGAGCTCAGAGGAGCCTTCTGAGCTGGAGACACACTGATGTGTGAGCATTATCTATCAGAGGGGACTGGAGCCCTGGGCTGGATGCAGTCACTTCAGGACAAGGCTTAGGGAACAAGGGAGCCACTCAGGACTAAGTGTGGAGGCAAACTATCTAGGGAGGGTGGGACAAGAACACTGATGGGACAGTGGTGAAGACAGGGGAACATAGAGAGCCCATGAAGGGAGTATGTAAAGGAAATAGTCAAGGCATCAGAAGCCAAGGAAAATGAGAACAGAGAAATCTCAGGAGCCTGGGAATGGAGGGATGGGGAGGACATATTGGTGCCCTTGTACAGTGTGTGTGTGCACATGCGTGCATGTGTGTGTGTACATTAAAGGAGTCTGTGGGAAGAGAAAATGGAGAGAGTGAGTATATCAACTCTTGAGAAAAGTTTGGCCAGGGCCTGAAGTTGAGGGATGAGGACATATTCCCATGAAGAGGGGAGGAGTGGAGGGAGAGATTTTAGTGTTTATTTTTGTGTGAGACAAGGATATGTTGCTATCTTATTAGTGAAAAAGCAGTACAGAATATTAGACACAGAATAAGCATCTTTGTGTAAAAATGGGGCAAGGGATAGATTATATATGCATGCAAAAGTAATTTCTGGAGGATGCATAATAAATGTATAATGAGGGTTGCCTCTGGGGAGCAGGTCAAGGGGCTTCACCTTTTAATTTCTGTCCTCGTTGAATTTTTTTCAGCACAACCATATATATTTTTAATAATAAAAGAACTATTAGGTTGATGCCCTCAAGGTCAGTTCTTGAACATCAAAAATATTGGTCAGTGGTTTCTTGGGTTTTCAAAATTAATATTCAATTTATTAAAGTTACAAATTCATCCAGACCCAAACTCTTCCATTAGCTTTGGAATTCAGCTTACAAATCTTATTATTTATTTATAAGTCTAGCAAATTTTAACAATCATTTTTAAGGGGGCCTTTGAAAAATGTTTCGACTCATTTACAAATGTGTTTAATTAAATTGCTCTAAACATTGTAAACTGCATTTATAGTCTTAATATATTTGAATTCTTTTTAAGTACTTCAGTTGTCTAACAAACCCCCTCAAATATTTAAGTAATTATTATAAATCTAATTCATTAAACTTATAAAAATGGCAGACCTTAAATTCTTTTATAGGTTCTCGTACTTAAATGTGGTAAGATTTCAACTTAGAACCTGTTGTTAAAATCAATTGCCCAATTAAAAATTTTACATTGGAATGAAAAAGTTAATGTATAACTCCAAAAGGGCACGTTTTCATAAACCTAGCTTATTTCAAAGCACGGATATTTTAACAGAAAGGGTATGATTCTCTCCTATAATTTTTATACTTAATTCTAAAAGGTCCTCACCTATGATCCTATTGCTGTCACCTCCCTCATCCTGAGAAGCTGAGCCAGGGGTGCGGCCTCACTCTGTTCCCTGCTACCTTGCCTGCCTGTCTCCCCTACACCCACACCTGCCTCTGGGAAATGGGTCGAGCTGCCCTCCTCCCAGACAGGCCCAAATCTCTACCTGTTATGAGCCTCCACACTCATAAATGCCTAAGAGTCATCATTATTTTCTCTCCTATAGATTTGATAGTTTCTTCTCAACTTGAACACTTCAGATTAGCCTTTTAGGTATGTTTAAGTCCATATATATAGTTCTTTTTTTTAAAAAAAAAAAAAAGCTTAAACTTTTAAGTCCCTTGGCCTATTAGCTACCACCCTCTGTATCTCCTTTGGTTCTCATTGACACTGCTTTAAGAAGTGGTCTCCACTGGGTCTCATTCCCTCACCTGTGCCCATCCCTTAGCACATTCCAGTTCGGCTCTCCCTGTCACTCCACCAAAACTTACTAAGGTTACTGATGACATTCGTGTTGCCACCCCCAAGGCTTATTTTTCAGTTTTGTTTTCATTCATCTTCTTAGTTGACTCAAATCTCTGTTCGAAACATGGCACTTCTTTGCTTTCCATAAAATCATTATCTGATTCTTGCCCATCCTTCGTGATACTTTTGCTATAGGCTAAATGTCTGTCCCCCACGCCCATTCATACAGTGAACATCTAACCCCCAATGTGATGGCATCTGGAGGAAAGCCTTTGGGTAGTGGTTAAGTCATAAGGATGGAGCCTCACAAATGAGTGTCCATTAAGGTCAATATAGTGTTTTATGAGTGAGGTCCCAAAGAGTGCTGCCTTGTCCCTGCCACCCTGTGATGACACCTTGAGAAAGATTAGATGAGGTCATCAGAGTTCAACCTCCGTGATTGAATCTTGGAGGAAGAGACCAGAGGACATACATGTACAAATACGAACACTCCTCGTTTCTCACCATCTAATGACTGTGCGCCTAAGGGCTCTGCCAGCTAGAAAGCCTTCACTAGATGTGGTCCTTGACCCAGCACCCCCCAAACCGTGAGCCAGAAACAAATTTCTGCGTAGCTTCCTCAGACCGGGCTATTGTGCTACTGGCAACAGAAAATAGGTTAATATACTCACTGTAACTTGGAATTAGCCCTTGGTATGTGGATAAAAATTTAATTTGTTCCTCCCACCTTCTCTGAGTTAATTGTACTCATTCCCTGAACCAATCATGAAAGTAATTGCTCTTTTCTAAGAATTTTAAAGAAATTTGGGTGTGGTGAGAAAGAAATGACTTTCTAAAGACCGTCGGATGTTTTCCTCTTTTCACAAGACATGAATAAGGGTTGCTTTCCTGGTAATGGATTGAATCCTGAAGCTAGCCAGTTTTCCTGAGCAGCCATATTAATTTTCTATGCCATGTAACAAACAATATCTCTTATTTATGTCACAGTTTCTATAGGGAGGATTGTACATATACTTTAGATGCATCCTCTTTTGAGGTCTTACAAGACTGTAAAGGAGGTGTGGGCTGGTCGGCCCACTTGGTAAGTTTGATTTGGAAACAATCTGGCTCCAAGCTTACTGTACGAGTTGGCAGATTTATTTCCTGTGTCTATAGAACTGAAGAATTCCACTTCTTGCTGGCTACTGGTTGGATGGACCCTTCTCAGGCCTGCCCACAGCTCCTTGCCGTGGGGAATTCTTCCTCACAGTTGGGTAGTTAGTAAAGTCAGCGGGGAAAATCTCCAGCATGAATCATGTTGGAGAGTTGGAATTTAATGTAATCATGGGGGTGACATCCTATCACCCGGGCCACATTCTGTTGCTAAGCACCAAGCCACAGGTATCCTCTACCTGCAAATGGAAGGTACCACTATGAGAATGGATACTGGAAGGCAGAGATCATCGGCAGTTAATCTAAGATCCATCTGCTAGTTATACTTGAGTGCTCTTCAAGAATGATGCCCCAAAGTTATTAAATTCATTAAATTTAAATTTTTATTAAAGCTCATTAAATTCACTGAAAACCAAACTGGAACCAGGATTGTGTCCCCTTTTCTAAAAGTGTCCGGAAGCAAACCTGATTTGTGTGTATGGTGGTGGCTGTGCCTTTCCCATCCGAAACAGCATATTCGAAGACGTGACACAGCCTATTACACTGAAAGAGAGGCCACTTCCCCTAATACAGTAACTTTGTTTTAAAGCTAAATTGAGAAGCTAAGTGGCTGGGCCATATTCTTTTAATGGCAGCTGAGTGTAAATGCATTTTGAGAGCAAATACTCCTTCAGAAAAGATCATTTCTCATGTTCTTTCAAATTGTCAATTTGGAGGGTGAAGGGGAATGTGATTAGGGGACCGAAGTAACAAAGAATTTTGAGGCCGGCAAAAAATGTTGACTGCACGAATGTGTAATTTAAACTGCCAAAGTACTCGTGCATTTTTGATGCCAAATATACTTAATCAGTAATAATCCTGTCCCACAAGAAGACTCCTAATTTGTTTTATTGCCTTTTTAGATTTGTCCTCTTTCATTTTCTAAAATATAATCATAGTTCAGCGACTCCATCTGTGAGCGATCCAGTGATGAATTCCGGGTGGTAATGATGTACAACGAGCGAATAACAATTCCTTAATCACGCGGTTTCCTCCATTGTCGCCTCATTGCAATTCATGGTTTTCGGAAAATTCAATTATATTTGCAATTTCATCAAGAAATTACTCAGATAAATAACTGACGAGAGTAACCGTCACTTCTTCACTAGGACTGAATCCGAAGGAAGATGAGGGAAGAGGAGATAAGAAAAGGCAGGAGACAAATTTGATGAAAAGTGTCATAAAGGAGTTTTGCTTTCCTGGGAAACAAAGGTGACAGTTTTGCAGCCGCAGATGTTAGCTTGGCCTGTGGATAGGATGGGACCAGAGCCCCTAAATGAAACTTCTTCCTAGATCAGACCTGGCCTCTCTGGAGCTGTCACTGGGCTTTGACATTTGTATCGCCCCAACCTTCACTCCAGGGAGAAATTTATGATGTGCAACTTAAGCCCCCATGGCCACCTTTACCATCTGAGACTCAGATTGGATTTCTGCTGCACACATATCAGGCACTTTCTGGTTGTTGCGGAGAGGCCTTGCCATGCGTGACCTTCATCTTGCCAAGAGATTCTCTGAGTATTTGGAGAAAAAACGCAATCATCCTCTACAAATAAACATCTGCTGGCATCCATCCTGTCAGAATGATTCAGCCCATTAGCCAGCTACTGGCGGAAGAAGATTCAGTCACCCTGAAGTTCTGTCTCTGATCCATACTCAAAGCCTGATGCTGCTGTCAGGCCCGGTGCTACACCTGGATGTTTCTATCTTTCCATGGAAGGCAGGACAAGGGAATGGAGACAGAGTCCCAGTGGTGTCTGCTGGGTTAGAATGAGCTCACTTGGCATTTTTGAGGATGGTTTTGCTTACAGTTACCAACCACTAATAGCCAACTATTAAGGCCTAGGCAGGGCGGTTTGCTGGAAAGACAACATCTGTTTCAGGTTCTTTGGGAAACAGATGCATCTGTGAAATTGTATCATTCTGTTGTCAGGGAATCTTTTCAGATGAGACATAGCCAGTCACAGACACTTAAGACAGCAAAGCCTCAATCCTCCTTCCCTCATGGGACCTACATATCTTGGTACCCAAAGAGGGATTGGTTACAGGACTCCTTCTGGTTACCCAGATCTGTAGATGCTCAACTATCTTATATAAAATAGCCATTAGCCAGGTGTGGTGGTGCACCCTGTAATATCAGCTTAGAGGCTAAAGCAGGAGGAATGCTTGAGGCCAGGGGTTTGAGGCCAGGTTGGGCAACTTTCTTAAAATATAAAAAGAGCTGATGATATAGTTCAGAGGTAGAGTTCCTGTGCTTAACCCTCATTATTAAAAAATAAATAAAATAAAGTGGCAGTGGCGTATTATTTGCATATGATCTACACACATCCTCCCATATAAATCAGCTCTAGATTACTTAGAACATCGAATACAATGTAAACTTTACATAAATAGTTGTTAAACTGCATTGTTTAGGGACTAACGGCAAGAAAGAAATCTGTACATGTTCGATAGAGACACAGACTTTTGTCACACCGTGTGTGCGACTGGTTGAATCTGTGCATATGGAGGTTGCCGACACCGAGGGCCAACTGCATCATGTTCAAGGCAGCCTACCCTAACATGTGCTTCCAATCAGAAATATGCTCCTCGTCATCAATTAATTTGCAGATTTTTAAAATTAAGAATTTGTTTTACAAATTCAGGGTTCTGGGAACTAGGCGGTGTCAACGTCCTATAGCTGAAGACCTCTAGGGACACGTGGATATTTGAAAAAAGGGAACTGAGTCTACTGATCTGTTGCAGTGGGGGAATCTGCACTGTGGGGAACAGTGAGGTGACTCAGAGAGTGTTAGACAAGACTCATTAAAGGACTTGCGCTTGTCAGGTGACTCTGGGGAGGGTTTGAATTGATGCTCTCGGGCAGCAGGGGTGTATCTTCGTGAATCATACTTATGAGGCTAAAGGGATAAGGCAGAACTAACACTGCCATTGCTTAACAAGCCTCAGGCCCTCATACTAGCCAGAAAGGGGAGGCGTTAGGTCATTTTTGTAGTTTGTGCTGAGCTGATGTTTGGTCTGCGTTGCTTTTATATTGCTTCATCGTGGTCTGGGAAGCCTTGTGTGATGTTACAGTTGGTGAAATTGTTTCACAAGAGAACACAAGGGCCTGGCTGGAGGGCCAGGCCAGCTCCTGTCTATCCGGGCTGCTTGTCTCGTTTTCAGTAATAAGTTTTTTCACGGTCACAAACATCTTATTCCTGTCAGTGTTCTGAGCAATCTCACACTTTCTTCTAAAAATGCTTAACCACCGGCTCTGTTGCACGTGTCAGGCGACAGGACTGTAGCTGTGACAAGTCAGCCAGCCTGCCCATCCTCGCGCAGCTCCTGGTCCTGCAGGGAAGACAGTGACAGCTGAGTGTGGTGGGGTATTTGGCATGAGATTCACAGGGATGCTTACAGGTACACTGGGCAGGGACCCCGCACAGCCGGGTCATGGGGCCTCTGAGCCATGACCCACACTCCCAACACTGCCACACCGAGGAACAAAGCCTCAGTGTGACTTTCAGTGGGGATAAAACACACTCAATCCACAGCATTCAGCAATCATGGAGAATGTTTTCATAACTTGGCAAAGGTGTCCAACGTGCTGGTTTTGTACTAAAAGTTTATAGTTGGTATGGATTAGTGAATGGGCAATGAATGGATGAACCAACCAAGGATTTCTTTCCTTGAAAATAGTTGGCAATAGAACATTGTGGAGACAAGACAGGAGGAAGTGGGAGTTGCATCCAGTATTGGAAAGAGGCTTCAAAATGTATTAGTGTACCAATGTTGGGAAATATGTCCAGTTTTCAAAATATATTTTTGGTAGTAAAAGAAGCCAGGAACTTCAGGGAGAGGGCTGCAGATTTCTAGGTGCCAAGGGTGATAAGCGAGAGAACAGACACCTAGGGCATATATATATATATATATATATATATATATATATATATATTTTTTTTTTTTTTTTTTTTTTTTTGTGGTACTGGGGGTGGAACCCAGAGGCTTTCTACCTCCGGGCTATACTCCCAGACCTTTTTTATATTTTATTTGGAAACAGGGTCTCACTAAGTTGCTGAAAGCCTCACTAAGTAGCTGAGGCTGGCTTCGAACCCGTGTGATCCTCCTGTCTCAGCCTCCCAAGCGCAGGGATTACAAGTGTGTGCCACCACGCCCGGCGGGCCTTTTTATATTTCTAAAGAGAGGCAAACTTCCTCAAAGATGTGGGGGAATCCCAGACTCCAGATAAGCAACTTAACACCTTTTGGAGTGTAACAAAAAGCATGAGGGTGGATCTGGACTGGAGACAGGGCAGGTCATCTATACATCAAATGACCTGCGGAGAGGTTAGAAGACTGGCTCTAAGAATACTCTGTGTCCAGGAATCTTTCATGACTTGTTTCCGGTCATCCCACTATGTCACTCTTACTCTAAGCTCTAGCCTCTTTTTAATGGTGCCATAAGAGTTACTAATAAACTCATTTAAATCTTCAGCAAGAGTCCGGACTATTGCATATTTATCATTAGTCTGGACAAGGACCCACAGTTTTATGGAAACAATCTCTGGAAGCCTAATAGAGGTCCCCGAGGACAGCTCCCCCAAACCATAACAGTTTAAACCTTAACCTGAGTCTCATTTCTAAGGGTCTTTTTCGTGGATTTGCTGTGATGGTCAACTGGGACCACATTGATGGCACAAAGAGAATCAAAATGTGGCCTCTGCACTTCTAGCTGTGACCCCAGACTGACCACTTAAACTTTTTGAGCCTCAGTGTCCTCGTGTGTAAGGTGGGAAACAGTGGTGCTCACTGTAGGGAGTACTTGAAGTGTTCGTTAAGTTATATGACACATAATGGGTGCTGGGTCTATAACAGGACGTATGGAAACCAGTCATTGTAGAATGGTGTTAGAAACCACTGTAACGCACAGCTTTATTTCTCTGTGGTGGAGGGAAAGAGTGAGGAGCAGGCCTGATTTGGGTGCAGACTAGCGCGGGGACCATTTGCAATGTCTTTTCACTGGTGGGTTTGTTTTTATCTTGTTCATCCCTGAAAACTATCAAAGAAATGGGTACTTCTTCGTGCATCATTGCTTTGGGTGATCAGTGATCCTTGGGCAACTCATTCCATTAAAGGGTCGCCATGGCAACCTGCCCATTCAAGGAGCCTGCAGCTGGCCCATTCTTCTCCCAGGAAGCAGGCACCCCTCCTGTCAGTGCCCAGGGCCCCACAACTGGGCAGAGGGGTGGATGAGTAACAAGTTTCTTTCTGCAGGATCTACAGTGTGGGTGTAAGAAGGCATGGGGCATGGGATTAAGAGATGAGCAAGAAATTCAGACAGAAATAAAATGAGGCATCACCACCTAGGGGTTTCTGAAACAGAGCAGTCATTTTGAGGCCATGCAGTTGAGATGCCCCATGCTGGGATGGAAGCAGATGGATGGAAGGGATTCCCTTGGAGGGGACACTTCCTGGATGGTGAAGCCTCCCATCATAGTGGAAAGCAGCAACAGAAAACAGAAAGGTTCCACAGCATTATTTGAGCATCTAGAGCCAGACTTAGGCTGGGTCACTTAGGCACTTGGGTCAGCAGAGGCCTCTCCTGCCACTGTCTGCTCTGGGTGAGCTTATCTCTCCAACAGTAGGCGTTTCTCCAGCTTGAGGCCAGGTGGGGATTCCCTACACGTCTTTGGATTCCTCTTCTGAGAGCAAGGTGTGATGCCAGGCCCTGCTTCACTGGAGTTTCAAAGGGTGAAATACCAAATGGGAGCACGTATAAATAAGTGTAAATGCAATCATTGATTGGCACACCTATTTTACCTTGGGGATGTTGAGAAAGGAAACTCAGGACCTGGAAACTTCACGTGTCTTTTCACAGGATCTTAAGGGAAGGACATGGGCACCCAGGTGGAGTTCTGAAGACAGATGGAGATGTGGACATGCCTAGAACCAGGGTTACAGTAGAAGGAGAAGAGATGATGTGTCAGGAGTAATATGCAGAACTGCAGAAATTTTTCAGCAGCAAGGACAACGTCTAAGACGCAGATAACTTACAGCAAGACTTGTCTTCACAGCATTCAGAGGGAGTAATTTTCCCAACTTCACACAACCTGCAAGGGAGTCTCCTAACTCCAGTTCTCAATACACCACTTGACAACATGAGCTTCAAGAAATGGATTGCACTGCAGAGTTTTCTAGCTTCAGCAAACAGAACAGAAAGGGAAGCAATCCCAAGTTCTCCGTCCCTGGCCTGCCAGTAAAGGCAGTGACTGATGGCCCAGTTGCAGGGAGACTTACCTGGACTTTCCACAACGTCTACTCCCACTCAGAACATGTTCAAGGGTAATAAAGGGAGAGGTGGGAGCTGCTCAATATGTTTTAAACTGTCAGTTTCTCTAGGTCATGCTGCGAGCTTATGAAGGATGTAACAGAACAGATGGCGGCGTGGCAGTTTCCCTGATCTTGGCACCAGCTTCCCGGACACTAGGTAAATTAAATACCTCTTTCTTTGCTCAGAGAAAGTAGCAGAGTGCAGTGGGGAAATTGGGTTAGGAGTAAAGGACTTTGTACATTCTAACCCAGCCATTTTACCTGCTTTTTCTTCCTGGTACAGCCAACTGCAAGGCCCCAATAAGCAACTCTCTGGAGAGGGAAAGGGAACAGGGGCTGGTGAGAAATGGGAGCTGAATAGCTGCTGAATGGAATCTGGGAAGACCACACCACCATGATGGAGTCAGACAACTATGGGCTGTACTTTTGAAACCATGAGTCAAACAGACTCTGGACATTTCTCTGGGAGGAGACAAGCCACCCTCTCCTTTCTGTGAGAGTTTAGGTTCAAATCTGACCTCTGATGCTTAGTAGTGTACGATCCTAAGTGAATTTTATCTTAGTACTCTATCTCCATATCTTCATCTGGAAAGGGTTCTATCTTCATTTCTTCATCTATAAAGTAGGAAAGATAATAGGAGCAACACGGAAGGAGGGTGTGTGGATCAATAAATACCAGTAAAGCATTTTTAAAAGTAGTAATAGCAGCAGCAGGAATCTAGCCCAGAATCTTCCTCCGTCCTCTTTCCATGCTCTTGTTGATAGCCACAGTGACAGCCTGGCCAGTTCTTCCTTGGGAAGAACTTCCTCTCTGTTTTTCTAGCAGGCCTGATGCAGCCATTGATTCTCAGACTGGGAAAAGTCGCTAATTCATTCATTCATTCATTCATTCATTCATTCATTCATTCATTCAGAACTGTTTACCACACTTCCACTATGTGACCAGAGAATTGGGAGACACAACAGGGAACAGGAGAGGGCAAAACTCTGTCCTCATAACACAGAAGTGCTCATGTGATTGGTCAGAAAACTGAGGCTCAAAGGGAGGAAGGTCTCAACCTCGTGTGTGATAGACTTGTGGGCAGACTTGTACATTACCCTGCCCCTTGGCCTAGTTATCATTTGGGTTTGAAATGTCCCCCCGAAGGGTCATGTGTGGAAAGTATATTCCAGTTGCAACAGCATTCAGAGGTGAAATGATTTTTAATTAGGACTCTAATAACATCAGTGGAAGAATTCCCTAAAAGATTTATAATTTGAATGAATTTACTGGATGGTAACTTAAGTAGCTGGGGTTTGGATGGAGGTGTGTAGTCTGCGGTATAGTCATGGAGAATATATCTGTACCAGGTTTCTTCCTGTCTCTCCTCTTTCCAGTTGCCATGAAATGAACTGCTGTTCTCTGCACACATTATGACACCATTATGTCTGCCTTGGAGTTGGTCAACTACAGACTATACATACTTCTGAAGCCATGAGCCAAATAAACTTTTCTTCTACTGTGGGTTTTTTTTTTTGTTAGATATTTTGGTTACAGTGACAGAAAATCAGACTAGAACAAATACCTTTCATCAACCCCCCCCCCCAGTTTCAGTTATCTATAGTCAACTGAGGTCCAAAAATATTAAGAGGAAAATTCTAGAAATTTCTAAGTTTTAAATTACAAGCCACTGTAAGCAGCATGATGAAGTTTTACACTGTCCACTCCACCCTCCCCAGGTGTGAAGCCTCTTTGTCGACCATACCCACATTGTATATGCTATGTACCATTCGTCAATTAGTTATCAGAGCTCAGTTACCAGCTCTGCTGTCATGGTATACAGGGCTCGTGTTCAAGTAAACCTTCGTTACTAGCCTAATGCGGTGCCACAATTCCTGCATCCTTCACCTAACCTAGCTCCATCTCATTTTGTGGTTACTATATCATTCCACATCATCACAGAAAGGTAAGAACAGAAAAGATATCTTGGGAGAAGAGGGAGGGAGAGAGAAAAACCATTCAGATAACTGGTATTTTAGTATATTGTTATAATTGTTCCATTTTATTTTTGGTTATTGTCAACTTCTTACTCTGCCTAACTTATAAATTAAACTTTATCATAAACATGCATAGGAGAAAACATAGCGCATGTAAGATTCAGTACTATGTATGGCTTCAGGAATCCACTGGGCATCATGGAACTCGTCTCTGACAGAAAAAGCAAACTACACCTTGCTTAGCGCCACGGTAGCTCCAACTGCGAGCACTATCCTTGGCACAGGACTGATGTTAGGTCATTATTTGCCAAACTGATGAATTACTTGGAAAGTAAAAATTAAGTGTAGTCCCAGGAAATAGAAAACAATCCACATTTCTTGCACAATTGAGGCTGCAGACCAGAATTCATGCTCCCTTTTTTCTTACTTCTTCAGATCTAGAGATGGCAGCAGCTCCCTTCTGTGTCACTGGCCCTGGTGTTTCCCTTACTGCACTTCCCAGAGCTCTCTGCATAAACCCCTTCTTTAAACTCTTCCATTAAACCCGTTGAGAGTGTCATCTCTTTTCTGCTGGGATCCTGGATGATACAGCACTCCAGCCCTCTCCAAATCTTCCTTCTATTTCTTTGGCTCTTACTGTTTTGTCTTCCTTCAGAGCTCACGTCCCTCGTGTCAGTTTTCAGAAGTGTTGTCCAAAGGCTCTTCTCTTGTCATTCAGTTCTACCCACCTGGACAATCTCATCTGCCCTCAGATCTCCCCAGAGGATTACGCCAGGCATCTCTCCTGTCCACCTCTTTTCCAAGCCCCAGCCTGGATAATCCAATGCTTCCTTGCCATTTTCCCCTTTCCTACCGCAAGGCACAAAACTCAGCACCACCCAGCCTCCCCCTCTTTTTTTTTTTTTTTGCAGTACTGGGGATGGAACCCAGAGGCATTCTACCTCCAAGTGACACCCCAGCCCTATTTTTCATTCTTTATTTTGAAACAGGGTCTCACTGAGTTGCAAAGGGCCTCACTAAGTAGCTGAGGCTGTATGAGAAACGCGATCCTCCTGTCTCAGCCTCCCGAATGGTGGGATTACAAGCATGCGCCACCTCGCCCAGCTCAGCCTTCCCTTTCTTAGCAAATAGCACCATGACTGACCTAGTTGTGCAAGCTGGCAAGCCAGTTGCCATCCTTGAACCCTCCCTCCTGCTCACCTCCCACATCCGACTCACCATCGAGTTCTGTCTACCTCTCTCCACTACACAGATACCGGTCTAGGCAACCACCATGTTTGGTCTTGGTGATTGCAATAGCTTCTGACTCGCTCTGCTCACCCTTGTTGGGTCTCCCTTCTCTTTGTAGCTGCTCTTTGCAATGTCTTCAAGGAGATCTCTGAATCCAAGCAGGGGCCTGCATCCCGTTTCCACTGCTCACTGTGCAGCCTCCCTCTGCATGTGACATTTCCTCATGCCTTCTCCATCATCTCCTTCATTCCTGCTCATCTTTCAGCTCCCAGCTCAATGATCACAGCCTCCAACAGTTTCTCAGACCTCCCTGACCTGTTTAGACACCTTGTAGGATAAACTCCTAAGGTATTGGGCACCTGTTCTGTGCCCCTTCATACATACCTGCTTCCCTGCAAAGCAGCCGAACTTGACTCGCTTCATACTAGCAGGTATCAAACTCCTTCCTATTGAGAGGAAGCCGGAAGTGACAGGTGGACAGATGCCAAGCCTCTCCCCCACATCCCCTACCTTGTGTTGGGCTCTCCTGACATGGCCCAGGAGCGGGCTGCAGTGGCAGGTGGTGAGGGGACCTTCCTGGAAGGCAGCCCAGGGCCCTGGCGCTCAGCCGAGCCTGCACCCAGGCTCCCCACCTGCCTTGCCTGCCAGTTAGCTCGCCGAGCTTCATACATGCTGCAATTTGTGAAATTAAAGTTTCCTTCGTACTTGCATCTGGCAGCTGGGGGCAAGGAGCAGAGGAAGAGGGAGGTGGGAGCTGACGACTTCTGATTGGTTCCTGGCTTACAGTGGAAATACTAAATACCATGAACTTCCTCCTGCCTGCCCTGACTCCCATGGACCAGCAGGCTTCTCCAAGGGACAGAAGCAGTGGATGGACGTGGCTTGGGGATAACAGGCACAGTAATGGGGTGGCAGTGGAGGGGGCCCAGCAGTGCAGGAGCTGCTGCACCTACCTTGGTGGTTTGAGGCCGACTACCCCATCATCCTCACATGGTAGTGAGTGATTGAGGTGCAAGGCAGATTCAGCCGTGATGCCCCTTTTGTCTTAAATTGGGCTTCTAGAAGTAGATGGTCTCCATTCATTTTCCATTGCTAAAAAGGCAACACCATAAACTGGGTAAATTAGACAGAAAGGAGGCTTATTTTGGCTCCTGGTTCTGGTCCAAGCTTGAGAGGACACACGTGGTGATGGTCTTCTTGGTGGCAGAATCCCGAGGCAACACAAGACTTCATACGATGAGGGCCAGGGGGTGCTCAGGAGGCCCAGCCACACTAGCTGTGACAGCTTACCCCTCTGCAGATATCCACCAGCCCATTAATGGATAAATCTCAGTCCTAATCATCTTTTAAGGGTCCCACTTCTCCATATCTCATAATGGAGATTAACTTTAAACATGACTTTTAGAGTGGACAAACCCTATTCAAACCATAGCACAGACCCAGATGAGAAATTGTGCCCAAGTGATGTGTCAAGGCCAAATCCAGAAAGGGAGCAGAAAAAAGAGAGATACAAAAAGTGAGAGTGACCAAAGAGAGAGGCTCAGTATTTTAGTCAGTGTTTCTGCCACCATGATCAAACTCCCTGACGAGCACAATCTAGAGGAAGAAAGATTCATTTGGAGCTCAGAATTCAGAGGTTTCAAAGGTCATTCCGTGATTGGCAGGTTCCGGAGCAGACACCATTGTAGCAGGTCCTCAGGCATGGTGTCAGGGAGCAGAGAGAATGCCAGGAGGGTGCTAGGGACACATATAGTCTCCAACACCATGCCCCCAGGGACTCACCTCACCTCCTCTAGTCATGCCAACTTCTCAAATTTCCAGCACTGGGGACCTTGCTTTTACCACAGGAGCTTTTGGGATACATTGCAAACCCAAATCGTAACACTCAGCAGTGTTACAATTTGGGGTGCCTCAGGACAGTCAGTACCCTGGGGTCTGGCCCACCTCAAGGCAAGGGCAGGGTTTCCCCACTCCCACTTCTTGGTTGAGGTCCTGAGGGAGAGTTGCCCATAAAATCTGGTGCTTCAGGCTCTGGGTGGTGAAAAAAATAACTCCACTGGCTTTGGGGCAGATCTCTGAAGTCTGTTAAGAGTCCTGAGCTTGATGGGAAAGCAAGCCGTCAGATTGGTATGAAGGTTATTTTAAACTGAGAACATCTGAGTTACACAGATGCAAGAAGACATTTTATCATGGTTAGCTATAGGATGACCCCTAAAGAGCTCACGTACTGATGCTCAGGGTTGATAGGGAGGAGTCACGAGGACTGTCATCTCGGGAGGGTTGTAATGGGTTTTCTGGTGGCCCAGGCTGGAAGGCTGTGACTGGGGGAGGCGGGTCCCTGGGGGTGTGGCCTTGGGGATTATCTATGGCTCCTCCTCCTCAGTGCTCAATCTTGCTCCTGGCCTCCATGATATGAAAGGGAAGGTTTGTGCTCTTCCTCTCTCTGCTTCCCACTGCAACCGTGCCCCGAGATCTACCGTCTCTAGCCTCACATGGGCTGAACCCCCAAATCCTCAAAGACACCATGAGTAAATAAAACTTCCTTATCTAAGTTATATGGTCAGTTCTTGGATTACAGAGTGAGAATGCTGATTAAGATTTTTTTTTTTTTTTTTTTTTGGTGGTACTGGGGTTCCTGGAAACCCTTCTACCTCTGGGCTACACTCCCAGACCTATTTTATATATATATATATATATATATATATATATATATATATATATATTTTTTTTTTTTTTTTTTTTTTTTTAATTTGGAAACAGGGTCTCTTAAGCCAGTGTGGCTGGCTTCAAACCTGAGCGATCCTCCTGTCTCCGCCTCCCAAGCGCGGGGATTACAAGCATGCGCCACCACGCCCGGCTAAGATGAATCTTATCTGAAGTTTTCTTACCTGTCGAAAGCAGTGCTCCCTAAGAATGTGGCTACGGTTACGGCGTGGGGTGTCCCCCAAGGCTTCATGTGTTGAAGCTCGACCCTCAGTGCAGCCCTGTGAGAGGCGGCGGGCCTCCAAGAGACAGGGCCTACCTAGTGGGTCATTGAAATGGGATTAAAGTAGTTCTATGGCACTCTGCGTTCTCTACAGAGAGTGCTTCTGAAAAAGCAAGCCCCACCCCCGCCTTCTCTCTGGCTTCCCGTCTTGGCATGCATGCTCTCTACCATGATGCCTTCGGCCACCACAGGCCCAGCAAGGGGCCCTTATCACAGCCAGCATCAAACTTGACTTAATACCTCCAAAATGAAATAAGCTTGAGATACTAAGCCTGGTTTTTTTTTTTTTTTTTGGTACTGGGGTTCCTGGAAAACCTACCTCTAGGCTATACTCTCAGACCTATTTTATATTTTTATTTGGAAACAGGCTCTTAAGCCAGTGAGGCTGGCTTTGAACCTGCACGATCCTCCTGTCTCCGCCTCCCAAGAGCGGGAATTACAAGCGTGCACCACCACACCCGGCATAAGCCTGTTTTTTTTTTTTTTTTTTTTAATAAAGTAACCAGTCTCCAATATTTTGGTGTAGTCGTGGAAAATGGACTAATAGAGCTGTTATAAACAATATTTAGCTGTCAGGGAGCACTTCCTGAAAAGTCTGATGCAGGGGTGGTCCAGACCCAGGGGCAGGCCCTGTGAGGGCAGAGATGGCTTTGCAACTTCCTGCAGCTCCCTCTGGGAAAAGGATGGACCCAGGCAGAGTAGTGAGGCCAGGGTGGGGGTGGACAGATGCCTCGGTGATCCATGGCAGCAAGAAGAAGAGCTTGAGTTTCCTGGTGGTCAATGAGGGCAGCTTTGGAGAGGCCTAAAGCTGGGCAGGTCCTGCAATAATATTTTTAAGAAGTTCCGTTAGGGACTGAATGAGGTATTGATTTCAGGGGTGGAATGTTAACTGAACACTGGAGAGGAAGCCAGCGCCCTAGAGAAGTGACTCTGAAGCAAGGAACGAGAAGACCTGCGCTCACCTCCCTCATCTATCAGAAAGCAGGGGCCGAGGAGGGGACCATTTTCTTGCCATAAATTCTGTGTCTGCTCAGAACTCTGGACAGAGCCCAGCTTTGAAGGGGCAGGTCTGTTCTGCTGTCAACCCACCTCCTGCTTTTACTAAGGATGGACACTTGCCCTGCACTGGGCCTCAAGCCCTTGCTCTCAGTTCAGACCTTGGCTCTGCTTCCTTGGGCAGATTACACCACCTCTTTGTGCCCTGGTCTCTGATCAGTGAGACAGAGCTAAGCATCGTTCTTCAAGTCTCTTTTGAGGCTATCAGGAGTGAACACACATCATGGCCTTAAAGAGCTGGCATATGGGCGGCATAGAGATGTGGTGGGATTCAGGATGTGTCATCCCCAAAACACGCCAACTTGGTGTTTGAGAAACTGCAGAAGTGAGAGGCCACTCTAACCTTCTCCACCCTTCTCCCTAGCTGGGTCGGCAGTGGCTGTTCTTGGTCTAGTCTGGGCCTCTGGCTGAGAATGGGGCCTGCAGACTGACCCCAACTGAGGAGGCCATTAGAGAGCTCTCAGATCAGCCTGTGAAATGGGTCCTAAGACCGGCATTCTAGAGATGCCCTCCCTATCCCCGTAGGAAAGGAGTGTCCTAAATACTGAACACACACGGGGGCATAGAAGAAGCTGAGCACACTGGCCTTGCCAAATTCCATTCGGGTTTATTGCCATGACATCCTGCCCCCTGTGTCTAATTGTACTTCTCCACAACTAGCCACATTTTCATCAGACTTAGCATAGAAACAGAATTTCCCTGTGCCTTTGGGTCATTTCTGAAGCTTCACCTGTCTCAGTAAACTATTAAATAAGCATACATGTTTTTCTCTTCTTAATCTGTCTTTTGTTATAGGTGCCTTAGCCATGGACCTAGTGATGGGTGAAGAAGGAAATCTTTTCTCTCCTGTAGATGCATTTCTTAAAAGCCAGCCTATTGGTGTGCTGTGAGGCTTGCGAGTGAAGGCTTGGCAGGGTTTGCGGATCCTGAAGTGCTGGGTCGGCAGCAGCTGTTCTTGGTCTAGTCTGGGCCTCTGGCTGAGAATGGGGCCTGCAGACTGACCCCAACTGAGGAGTAATAGCTGAAATTGCACAAAGCAGAAAACAGGCAAAATTGTACCTGCGTGTGCTTTTACTGTGCAGCACCCGGAAGCTTGTCAAAATGCAAATTCTCTGGCCCTGCCCCATATACTGGCTGGCCCTGGGAGTTCCCAGCAGCTCCCAGGGGCTTCCTACACTGACCCCAAATTAAGCAGGACAGTGGACCTCACTATTTGGGCCTTAGTCCTAATGGCTGATCCCTGTGACCCAGCAAGAGGACTGCCAGCCTCCGAAGCTGGCCAATGAGGCCATCTGTTCTCAGACGGAGCAGGAAGGGGCCCTCTGGGGAGCAACCTTCCGACTCTGCCGGATATTGCGGGCATTCTTTACCTGGCTCCCACATTCTCGCCTGCAAATTAATAGTCTTGAATAGCCAGATATTTGCATAATGGCTCTCCTGTCCCTTTCATTTGCCTTAATTAATTGTTTTAGAATACTATTTTCCCATCTCTTTGCCGCCAGCAGTGGCTCTTCCATTCTGTGGGCCTCAGAATCTGCTTGGGAGTTCATGAACACGCAGAGCCCCCACCCCTTCTGGTACTGGAGTTCTGCAGTGTGGCTTGAAGCTAGATGCCGACCTTACATAATACTGGGGCAAGGCCAAGGCTGCATCCGTGGAGGGCTGTGGGGGGCTAGCGTGGTTGTGAGATTGAGATTGAGAAAGCAGCCCTGGCAGCTGCAGGTCCTGGTTTAGGGAGAACAGTCTGGCCTTGGGTGGGCGGGGTGGGCTCCTTGGAGGCAGAGAAAGAAAAGAGATATAGGGATGGAAAAAAAGTCTGGGTACTGGTCCTTGAAGGAGTCTCTAGGTGGTCTCTGCAGGCCATAGCTTGAGGACTAGCAGGGCTGTTTGCCCAGCACTGTGCTGAGCTTTGACATGTGATTCCTTGTTTAATTCTCCTGTAACCCCCTTGGGGAGGACACAGTAGACGGTTTTTGTTCCCCCTCTCCCCACCCTTAATACTAGAGATTGAACCCAGGGCCTTCTATCTCTGAGCTACAACTCTAGCCTATTTTATTTTTTAAACATTTTTTTTGTGTGGGTCTGGGGATGGAACCCAGAGGCATTTGACCTCTGAGCTACACCCCCTGCCCTATATTTTATTTTTTATTTTGAAACAGGGTCTCACTAAGTTGCGAAAGGCCTCACTAAGTAGCTGAAGCTGTCCGCGAACCGTGATCCTCCAGTCTCAGCCTCCTGAATGCTGGGATTACAAGCGTGCACCACCACGCCCAGCTATTTTTTTTTTTTAATTTTGAAGCAGGCTTTTGCTAAATTACCTCACATCACTCTCAGACCTGCCATCCTCCTGTCTCAGCTTCCCAAGTACTGGGATTATAAGTGCGTGCCACTGTGCCTGACTCACAGGAGGATTTTATCTCTGTTCCATGGAGGAGAGTTAAGTGCACATCTGTGGACACACATAACCCACACTGAGCATAACCCTGCCCTTTTCCAGAGCCTGCATCTGCAGCCTCCTCTTAAATTTCCACATGTTGATAGAGGATACCAAGGACATAGCTCAGTCTGGGCCTTCAGTGAGCTCACACACAAAAAAATAAGGACGCTGCCAGCCCTGCACCAAGAGGAAGGAAACACCGAGGGGCGAGTTGCCTGTTCCACAGTGCTGGGACCTTCAGCTCCAGGGCACAACTTAAGAATCTGCTCTGTTTTGAAGTGAAGCTTAGAAGCAAGCTGAGTCCAGAAAGATGCGGGACCCTGGGGATTGGGATTAGGCAGGGTGCTTCCTGCCTGTGATGAGTCCAGGACTTTTACAGCCTGCAGGGAAGAGCTGAGGACACTGAACACAAGAAGCTAGGTGATTTTGTAGTCAATTTCACTGTGAAGCCAGATTGACTATGGGGAGCTGGCCGGCCTGTGGCCTGTGCCGCCCTCTGCTGGTAGCTAGTGGTACTGACTGTAGCTGGCTGGGCTGCCTTCTGGGCTCAATGGGCCTCTGGCCTGGGCACCAGGGGAATCCTCTGAGTATCTATCCCTGCCTTTTAACCCAGCCCAGACAGGCCCACATCAGCAGAGTCCAAGGTGGTGGGTTTTCATCTGGCTGGGAGCTGGACATTCTCTTTCATCCTGTTCTTGGAGGAGTTCTGACAGCCATATTACCCTCCTGGCCAGCAAGGACCGAGCTCCTGCTTGAGGCAAGGTCAAGTTGGACACTCTATCTGAGCCATAGCACCTGGGCGTTCTTAAAGTTCTCTTTCCTGAACTCCTTGGAAGGAACACAATGCCCCCCCCCCCCAGGGTGCCATCTGATTCAGAGGCCCAGAAGTAATAACCTTAGTGGCTCTCACACGCCAGCCCCTGCAAAAATGCCTAGTAATAACTGAGCACTGACTATATTCTAGGCACTTTTCCAAGTGTGTGTGTGTGTGTGTGTGTGTGTGTGTGTGTGTGTGTGTGTACAAGCTTATTAGAAAGATACTCTTGGGTCTCAGAAGATGACACCCAAAATATGGTGCTTTGACATGCTAAGCTGGAGAGAAAGTCTTAGAATCAAGGCCTTCCATCTTCCTCATCTGTCTGCCTTCCACCTCTTGATCCTGTTCTCTCTGCAGGAAAAGAGAAGGACCTTCTTATCTGACCAAGGAAATTTCTCTCAAAAGAAATGCAATGGTCATGAGCCCTTCTCCCTAGGAGTCTCCTTAAATAACCAGGAAAGATAAACCACTCAAGTGGAGAATTAAAACTCATCACCCACATCTGGACAGACATTTTATTTTATTGCAAGAGCAGCTTTGTATGATTATCTGGGAGACTTTATCTGCATAACAAGACAACCTATATTCACAGGAATTTCCACTTCTCACCTTCCTTAGCTAGTCTACAAACTTGTCCAACTCCCAGCCCACAACTTCCAAAAGAAGTCTTTGTAAGCCGCTGCCTGATCTCAGGCCTATTCCTCTCCCCATTTCCTTCCTCCATGAAGAAGGACATCTGAACCTCACTGGGTTATTGGGTAGTTACTCCAGAGACTCCCCATTCTCTTCCACGTGTGTTAAATAAATCCATACCGCTTTTTCTCCTGTTAATCTGTCTGTAGTCAGTTCATTTCAGCAAGCGTTCAGAAGTTCTACAGTGATCATATTATCACCATGATATAGAAGATGAAAATTAAAGCTCTAAGAAATTCCACCAATATTTTGAGTCCCCATGAGCAGGATTAAGAGTTGGAGCCAGACAGCTGGGCCCCTCTGGCCTTGCTCTTCACCATGGACCACCTGCTCAAGGTGGCTCAGTCTACATAACTCCTAGTGGTCAGACCAAAGCAAGACAGCCCATTACTAGCATCCAGGCAGGGGCGTGAGAGCCAACCTGAGCAAAAGGCACCTCTGGGTGGAGACACGGGGAGTCAGGGGGAAGAGTGTGGCCTCTGCAGCCAGATGGGCCTGCGAGGTGGACCCCCTGCTGCCCTGTTGCGCTGTGAGACCTGAAGATATTGGTACTTGACTCTGAGCATCCTCGATCACTCGTATGTACAATAGTCAGAACATCCCACTTCCGTTGAGGGTTCGGGGAGATTTGAAATGGAATGAAGTGGAGCCTTTAGCATAGAGTACAACATATATTAAAGTCCTCAGTAGACTAGGCTAGCAAGCAGAGGTACTGAGAGAGGCCAAGCTTGGGTTTATCCCCAACTGCTCAGTTACTGGACATCTTCATCTCTACCCAGTAACTGGGTGGTGGCCTGTCATCGGTGATTGTATGGGCTTTGGACTTTCTCTCTGCTCCATTTCAGTGGTTCATTTAAAAGCTTTTAAAAATCCTCACCTGCCACTGGGCATGGTGGTGCAAGTTTGTAATCCCCGCGCTTGGGAGGCTGAGACAGGAGGATCACACGGGTTCGAAGCCAGCCTCAGCTACTTAGTTGGTGAGGCTCTCAGCAACGTAGTGAGACCCTGTTTCCAAATAAAAATATAAAATAGGTCTGGGAGTATATCCTGGAGGTAGAAAGCCCCTGGGTTCCGCCCCCAGCACCACCACCAAAAAAAAAAAAAAAAAAAAAAAAAAAAAAATCCTCACCTGCAGGTTATACAATGTTAACTGGGCTCACCCGGGACCAGGTACTGTTTTGTTTATCTCTGGAATTAAGAACTACTGAGACTATTTCCCTCCTGACTGCTCTTCTCCTGTTTAACACTCATTTGTTATTTAGATCTCAAATGCCATTTCTTTAAAGAGACATTCTCTGACCACTTAGACCAGGACTGTTTTCTTTAAAACAATTATAAACCCCCATTCCTTTCCTTCTGAGAGGATTTATCTCGTTTACATTGGTTTGTGTGGCTGTCAATAGTGCTTGCCTCTCTCATGAGAATATCTGTGAAATGCAGACATTAATTCCTAAAGCACAGGTTGTTGTGAAGAGCCTGGTTCCAGTCCCCATGGGGGCGCCTCACTCATGTGGCCCCAGGAGTCCCTTGAGGTCATGCATCATCACTTTCTAATGTCCAGAAGTTAACATTTGCAGCTTCAAAGCCAGACTCTGTGGGGCGTGGCGGCACACACTTGGAATGGTACTTGGGAGGCTGAGACCGGAAGATCGCAGGTTTGAGGACAGCCTTAGCAAGTGGTGAGACTCTCATCAACCTAGTGGGACTCTGTTTCAAAAGAAAAATAAAATTGGGCTGGGAGTGGAACTTGGAGGCAGAAGGCCCCTGGATTCAATCCCCAGTAGTACCACACACACACACACACACACACACACACACACACACACGATTAGGGATATAATTCAGAGGTAGCTTGCTTCTGAGTTCAATCCTCAAAACAAAAGCTGAAAACCAAAACAAACAAACAAACAAACAAACAAAAACAAGAAACAAAGCCCAACTCTGGCCGTAGTTCCTCTGGATTTAGGCTACAAGGTATTTCTCAGGTCACCCAAACTCCCTGCTTGTGAGTGTTCACTTCATATCCCTCGAGAGCCATGTGTATTCTACAAATTGCCGAGCCTTCAAGAGCCAGTTCTGAGCTAAAACTGTTTAGTTTACCTAGGTAGTGCTTATTTTTGTTCACCAGATGGTTTTCTTGAAAAATACTTATCAACTAAGGATTAGTTAGGCTCCAGGCATCATTCCAAATCCTTAGTTTATATTATTTAAGCAGTTTTACTGTTTAAATAAAATCAGTCCTTCTATTTCTAGGTAAAACTTAAAACCAATGTCCACTTGGAAAGAAGTCTTTATGTCTTCAGGAATGATTTTACTTTTTTGGCAGGGGCAATTCCTTGACTCCAGGGTCGCAGGCTTTATCCACTGTTCTTCAGTGCCAGCTAATTATTTCTACAGAAGCCTCAAACTGCCAGATTACCCTGCTGGTAAAGAGAAAGCAACAACTACTTGGATTTTTATGTGAACATCTCAACTTCCAAAAGATGGCCCAATAAAAGACAAAAAGCAAAGGTTTTCTGGAGATGGAATCTGCCTCGAGCCACCTTCCAGGCGGGGGCCTCTGAGGGGAGAGAGCGGGCGTCTGTCCTGGAGGGCGGCAGAGGGAACTGACCAGCTTCAAGGGCAGAGGAGGGCCTGGAGTGGAAAGGGGACAAAAGATACTCTCGGGCCAAAACAGACCTGCAGTGGCACGCGCATGGCTCCTGGGTGCCAGGTCCTGGGCTGCAGCTTCACAGGCCTTGGTGCCTGGAGACCTTAAATAACAGCCAGGGACTTCTAGGCCCCTGAGGGCTTGGCTGAGAAGGAAATTCTTGGCCCTCTCCCTTATGAAGAACTCCTTCTTTCCAGACACCATGTTACCTCATCAGGTGTCAGCATGAGGAGTCAGAATTTCCTTCCATGGAGCCGAGGTGACGTTCGGGAAACTTCTCCACTGAGAGGATGGAAGTCTCAGCTGCGAGCAGGGGGCTGCGGCACCAAGTACCCCCTCCCCACTCACGGGATGCTAGAGAAGAGGGCAAGCATAGCACCGGGAGAAAGCTGCCTGACTGCACCCGGGTTTTGTTTCTGAGAAAATACATGGACTTTTCTACCCCCAGCGATTCCAGCACAAAATGAAGGGGAATTTGATCTGGTGGCAGGCAGCAAGGCCTGCCGGCCGCTGCTGAGCCTGTGGACTTTAATGCATGCTGCGCTGCACAACCCAATTGCCTGTAAAATGAAGCCACTTTCTTCAAGTCCCTTAATTGGATTCCATTTCTCTGACTTGGAGACGAAGCGACTGGATGAGCCATCTCTGCCAGCAGCTGCGGGTGGGGCGAGGCGGAGAGCATCCCACAGGACGGGAGGGCCTGGAGGGACAGGACATTCGTCCTCCTCTCCCAGGGGTGGGGAAAGATTCTGCCTGGATGTGCTGAGCCATGCGAGCAAGAGACAGACGGCTAGCACATTCTGGGATTTAGGGGCAGGTGGGGCCCCTTACCTGTGGGACAGTGACAAGTTCAGATAAAGGAAGCCTGAGGCCCAGTAATAACACAGAAACAGCAATGGCAGCAATGCAGCGGTAGTGCCAGGCTCGACCTCATAGCAACCAGGATCCAGGTTACATGATCTCCCAATCCTCACGACACTTTCCAGTGCTGGCACCTGGCAGGAACACCTCTTTATTGGGCTTAGATGTAGTTCTCTTCCTCTCCTCTCCTCTCCTCTCCTCTCCTCTCCTCTCCTCTCCTCTCCTCTCCTCTCCTCTCCTCTCTTCCTTCTCTCCCTCTCCCTCTCCCTCCCCCCCCCTCATATTGGAAATTGAAACTCTGAGCTGCACTTGTTAAACTTTGTTAAACTTTGAAACAGGGTCTCACTAAATTGCTGAAGGCCTTGCTAAGTTTCCCGAGGCTGGACTCAAAATGCTTGTAAATCTAAGGAACCTATTTTCTTCCTGTCCTGCACTGAAAATAGTAAGTTTGAAGTCAACTGACGGGTCTCATCTGGGAGGCTCCTGGTAGCTCTGCGGTTGGGGTTGGGCCCAGAGGCTGTGGGGTGAGGGTGACAGGAAGAGGCATCATCAGGCTGCCTAGCCCTGACACCCTGGCAACATGATCTGCGGGAGGAAGCCGAGGGAGAAAGGCGAGAGGATAGACTGCATAGCTGCAGCCTTGAGGAGCTGGCCACCCAGCAGCAGCTTGTCAAGGGGCAGCTTGGCCCAGGGAGCTATCTTATCCCTGTCTGCACTGGCTAGGGACCCTGGGCTTGCAGCAAGCACGCTGAGCTGGCGAGAGTTCTCTTCCAGAACCCTCACTGGGGTGCTGGTTGGGGTTCTAGTCTTACCACATATTGCCCATGCGACCCTGGGAAGCTGCTTCACCTCTCTGCCTATCTGAAAACTGGGGAAACAAGAATACTCATGTCACAGGGGGGCACGAGGAAAATTAAGTGAAGTGGTGGCCGCTAGAGAGCTGGAATTCAGACACAGGAAGAGGGTGGCCATGCGCTGCCAGTGTCTGTCCCAGTGTCTTGCTCCAGATGTTTTTGTCCTAGTCCTTGCTCGGGCTGGGGGTGCAAGGAGTCTGGCTGACAGTCTGGAAGCGTCAGAAACAGCTGCCACAGAACTGGCCACGCAGGGCTCTTGGCTCTATATCAAGGCCGGGACTTGAACGAAGAGTCAGGTGGAGGAAGCTGCTGGCTTTCATTTGCAGAAGTTGCTAGGCCCTGCCTTCCTCCTCACGTGCACCAGCTGGGATCTTGATCCTATGTTCAGTTTGCCCTGAGAGGCAGTCCCTTCTCCTCCTATAAGAGATGGCCCTGCAGGCCCGTGCAAAGACTGTCGATGGCACTTGGCCTCTACCAAGCCCTCCCAGGAGCCACGGACGCAGGCCTCTGCACAGGAGCTGGCTCTTGGCTGCTCCAGTGGGCATCGGAGTGGAGCAGGCGATGTTCTCTGGGTAAATAACAGCACGCTCACACTAACTGCTGTGTCTGAGGCACTTGTGTGCACTGTGGACACACACTGTGTCCCACACTGGCGTGCGCAGACCCCACCTCACAATGATCCTCATGCCAGAGGAAGCTCATGGCTCCATTTCACAGATTGGGAAAGGTGAATCTCGGTGGCTATTGCTTTGTCCAGCGGTGTGTGGACAGTAACTGCCCCCCCCAGGGAATAGCACCTGAGATGCTGTGACTCAATCCCATGCCTTTATGGTTTCCCCATATTAATTCCCAGCAGGGGCCAAGGAAGAGAAGGCCGGGCTTCCAAACTGAGCTGGAAAACAAATCCAAGAGTATCATGAACAGCAGGCGAGAGCAGCTGTCTTATTCAGCAGATGTGACTAATAATATTAAAACTCTCCACCTGTGATTCTTTTCTTAATCACAAAACATTAACAGACAGGTCCTCAGGACCATTGGGCCCAGAGACCACAGAGACTGGCAGGAATGGAGCTCAGCATCAGTGTATAGAACCAGAAAGAGGAACCACTTGGCATCTTAAGGAGGAAGGGATTCACTGAAACACTGCTGGGGGGGGGGGCGGCTAGAGAAGTGGCCTCCAGGTTGGGCCTTCAGGAATGACCCCAGAACCCCGCAGAACTGGCCTCTTGGGGGACATTGCCTAGGAAGCTGCTGGTGAGGCTGAGCTCTGAGAACAGGAAATTGCCACTGGGGCATACCTTGGCAGCTTCTTCTGAGCACCAGGAAGTTGTAGGAAGTGCAGTGGGACGTGACCACAAACCCCTTGCATTTCCAGGATCTCGCCTACCCAGGGAGAGAGGCCGAGATGGGTGGGAAGGTGGCTTCCACTTTTCAAATTCTGCTCGAGCAGGTGGGCTGACACCCAGTGCCCCTGCTCCAGGAAGCCTGGGGTTGACTGCAGAGGAATTTTACTGGCAGGAGGGAGGGCGGGCCAATTTAGGAGCCATGGCCAGGTCAGTCTCCAGCCAATGACGTGTCAAGAGTTTGGGGAGCCTGGAGTGATGGCATATTCCTGTAATCCCAGTGCTTTGAAGGCTGAGACAGGAGGATTGCAAGTTCAAGGCTGGTCTCAGCAACTTACAGGGACCCTGTTTCAAAATAAAAATAAAGAAGGGTAAGCGGTGACTCTCAGAGGTAGAATGCTCCTGATCTCGATACCCAGTACCCCCATTCCCCAAAGTTCTCTGGGCAGCACTAGAAAGATGCTCTAAATTCTGTTTATCCTTTAAATTCAGCCTTTCAGAATTAGGGGAAGGGTCCATGGAATACCTCCTACCTATGAATTCAGGGAGTCCCAAATAATTTTCTTTGCCTACTCTCTGCCTCACTCCACGACTGATACCTTCTGTTTAGTTAGGTGTGTTAGTCAGCTTTCCATCACTATAACAAAGTACCCCAGGGTTTTAACTTATAAAGAGAAAACATTTATTTTGGCTTATACACTTTTTGAGGCTCCTGTCTGGGAAATTTGTCTGTCTCACTATTTGAGGCCTGGACTGAGGCACACATCACGGTGAAAGTTGGTGGCAAAGCAAAACCACTCACCTATGGCCACATAGCAAAAAGAGAGACTGGGATCCGACAGTCCCCTTGGAGGGCACACTCTCAATGACCTAAGTACCTTTGTTCTTGAGCAGCCTCGTGTGATGTGCCGAAGCTCAGACATGCTTGGTTCATATCCAGGTTGTTTTATTCTCTATGAGACTTAGATTATTTCCCATAGGCCTTAGCATCCACCATCTATAAAATGGGAACAATAGCGCCCCCTGATGGTAAGGCCGAGTCATGAACACCCCATGAGACACCTGCAAGAAGGCGTCTTGATGCCTGCTTTCCATTCTGAGATATCTCCCTTTCTTGCCCCCCAGACCCGTAGCCTAAGAGCGAGGAGGGGAATCTAAACGCACGTCTGAAAGCCCCCCCCCCCACGTAATGAAAACATCAGCCAAGGAGGAGGCGCAGCCAGCGCAGCTTTGATGGCTGCTGCGGTGGCAATGAATGATTTATGTCCAGCGTAATGGTTACATAAGCAGCTGTTACATTTTAAAAGCATCATACAAACAATATGAAACATTTATTTAAGTGGTTCTACACTATGGGGAATTTGATTTAATCAGCCTTTATTTCTGTTCTCATTAGAATGAAGTAGACAGCCCTAGTAGACAGCCCTACCGCCATTCCGTAGCTTCCAGCAACTGAAAGCAAATATTTTTACTGTGCCACAATCAAAGATTTATACAGCACCCGGCTCCCCATCTGGTCTGCGGAGGGGAGGGGAGATGCAGGGAAATTTATGCCACAGAAATTGAGGGCTGAGGAAAGCGAGAAGCACCCCGACCTCTCACGGAATTAATAAAGCATCTGAGGAGTCAGTCCGTCGGAGAATGGGAAAGTTCGCGGATTCATAACATCTCTCGGAAGCGCTGGTAGCTGAAGGGAGGAGATCTGAGGATTCTATCCCCAGCTCTTCATCTCTGCTATTCTGGGCCAAGTGGGATTTTGTGTTTTTTATTTGAATTCGAATACTGTCACAACTTGGAATCCGTGGGTTTTCAAGAAGCTAAGAAGACTCTCTGAAGGTGCTGTGGTTCATCTGAAATCCCACCAGGATTCGCATGTATTTTATCACCAGATTCACCACAGGAGTTTCCTTGGGGAAAGAGCTGGGAAGGCCACCCAAGAGAGGTTGCCTGTACTAAGAGTATTTTATTACTTAAGCTATGTGGTGGTACAACAAATATGAAAAAAAAAAAAAAAGAGAAGATAGCACAGCCGAGTTTGCTCCCAGGATGGGTAACTCGAGTTGGCTCCATGGGTGTGACTGCCCTGGGGACAAGCTCAGCATTGACACATTGACACCCTCTGCCCTCATGGTTGCGCCTTAGGGGGATGGTGCTTAGGTCCAGGGTGCTGTGATGAAGCCGGTGTCCAGGACAGTGATATCTGCCCACAAGATGGCAGTGTGCTGGGACCTGCTTCTTCCAAAGTCACATCTAGCTCTTGGAGCCCTGGCTAGCCTGAACTTAAGGCACAAGGATAAAGACAAGAAGAAGAGGAAGAAGAAGAAGGAGGAGGAGGAGGAGGAGGAGGAGGAGGAGGAGGAGGAGGAGGAGGAGAAGAAGAAGAAGAAGAAGAAGAAGAAGAAGAAGAAGAAGAAGAAGAAGAAGAAGAAGAAAGAGGAGGAGGAGGAAGGGGAGGGGGAGGGGAGGGAGAAGGAGAAGAGGAGGAGGAGGAGGAGGAGGAGGAGGAGGAAGAAGAAGAAGAAGAAAGTGGAAGAGGAGGAGGAGGAAGAGGAGGAGGAGGGAGAAAGGAGGAGACTACCAAACATCTCATGAACAATTTTTCTTTACACTGACTATTTTGAATGATGCTTTTTTGGACAAACTGAGTTAAGTAAAATATCATCTTAAAACTGATTTTTACCTGTTTTCCTTTTAATGTGCTACATTGTACTGCTGGTATTGGGAGGGTTATATGTAGAATAACCATCAGTTAAGCCCGAGGGCACTTGCCTACATCCCAAGGCAATTATTAACAGTACTCCCTTCAGGTGCAGGATTTTCTCGGTGAAGGCAATAAATCATATGGTCTCCCTACTTAAATGATAGCATGAATATTAAGCACCTAGCACAATGTAAGCACACAGTGCTATATGTAAAAAGATCAAATAACTCAGATACAGAAGATAGAGGCTTTCTTTCCTATGATTTCATATCATCTCAGACTCTGAGCCCCACTTATGCTTAAAGCCAAAAACATAGCCGAGTCCTTTTCAGATCAATTCAGAATTGCATTCAAAAGTAGAGTTCTTTCTTAGTCCTCTAAAGTAGCATCTAACCTGGGAAAGTTTCAGCTTATACAGGAATTGAGATATTTGGCCATTTACTGGATTTTGACTTTGTTCCTTCTCTTCCTCCTCCACCACTGATAACATCACCGATACACAGCTCTGCATGCACCCACTGCTGAACTCTGGACCCTGCGGGGCCTCTGCCTCTGCACCCTCTGGGCTGGCTGTGGTTTCCTTCTCAGGGTGAGCACTGCATGCTGACGTCCCCCAGCTCCCTGTCTCAGCTTTCTTCTCTACTCACTTAGACGATGACTTTTACACATAGGGCTTAGGGAGACCTATTCACTCAGTAATCACACGGGCTCTGCACCTGCTCTGTCCCAGACCTTTCCTTAAGTCCATGGGATATGGAGAGAAATAAGAAAGGCCACTGCCCTCAGGGAAATAGAGTCTTAACCAAGACGCTCATCCAAAAGACAAATGAAAAATAATTGCTTCCAGGAAAAAAGTGTAAATACAGGGGGATAAGACCAGGGAAAAGGGAGTGTCTCCATGTGTGTGGGAAGCCAGGATAGGGACTTGTGCCGCTAGGCTGACATGGACCAGGTTTTGTTTTTGGTTTGGGTACTGAGAATTGAACCCAGGGGTGTTTTACCTCCAAGATGCACCCCAGGTCCTTCTTGTTTCTTTTATTTAAATCATGAAACAGGGTCTTTCTTTTTTTAATATATATTTTTTTCTTTTCTTTTTTTAAACAATTTTATTATTGAACATAAATAGTATACATTTAAACTATATTTGGTGCCCTCTCTCCCACCCCCGTTTTCCCTTCCCCCCTCCCACCAATGGTTGTCTAGGTTAACCATGTCTTATTCATAATTTTACAAATGTTTAGATGTAGACCCTCATTAATCAAGATCAGCCTTCCTCCTCTCCTATCTTTCCACTCAAACTTTGCTGGTATTTCCCCCCCATTATCTGGAGTCCCACTGGTATCCTCTGTGTTTCCCAGTTTGGGCATATTAGAGGAAACATATGTACCTTCTCCTTCTGTGCTTGGCTGATCTCACTTAACATAATGTTCTCCAGGGCTTTCCATCTTCTTGCAAATGATATAATTTTGTTCTTCTTTATGGCTGAATAGAATTCCATTGTGTGTATTTCCCACAGTTTTGCTATCCATTCATCTGTTGATGGAGATCTGGGTTGGTTCCATATTTTGGCTATTACAAATTGTGCTGCTATGAACATAGGTATGCATATGTTGCTGTATTTCTCTGAATTCAACCCCTTTGGAAAAATACCCAGGAGTGGTATAGCTGGATCATATGGTGGATCTATTCCCACCTTTCTTAGGAATCTCCACACAGATCTCCATAGTGGTTGAACTAGTTTGCATTCCCACCAACAGTGTAAAAGAGTTCCTCTTTCCCCACATCCTCGCCAGCATTTGTTGTTGTTTGATTTCTTTATTTTTGCCACTCTGACTGGGGTTAGATGGAATCTCAATGTAGTTTTGATTTGCATCTCCCTGATGGCCAGTGATGAAGAGCATCTTTTCATGAAACGGGGTCTTTCTAAGTTGCTGAGGGCATCACTGAGTTGCTGAGGCTGGCCTTGACGTGTAATCCTCTTGTCTCAGCCTCCCAAGTACTGTTACAGGTGTGCTCTAGTATGCCTGGCTGATGTTGGGCATTTTTGAGAAACATCTGGAAGTGGGAGGGACCAGCAGAGTACCAGCGTGAGCAAAGTCTTGGATGGCCACTGCCTTGAGAAGTGGAAGGAAGGCCCTGAATGAGGAGGAGAGAGTCGTCAAGCAGAAAAGCACCCTCAGAGGCTCTGGGTGGAAAACTACATGGTCAAGACTGTCCCTATTATTGCGGCTTCTGCATCAGCGAATGGGTAGAACCAGAATGCTATCTCAAGGATCCTTAACCAGATGTCACACCCAACACAGATGGAGAGGTGGGCCAGATGCAGGGGACCCAGTCAGGAGGTCAGGAGACAGGAGAGGTGGAGAAATGATTGGGAGGGGTTATTTGAAGAAATGTTGAGCCAGGCGTGGTGGCACACACTTGTAATCCCAGCATTTGGGAGGCTGAGACAGGAGGATTGCAGTGCGAGGGCAACCTCGGCTCCTTAGGAGGCCCTTTGCAACTCAGTGAGACCCTTTTTCAAAATAAAGAATAAAAAATAGGGCAGGGGGTATAGGTAAGAGGTAGACTGCTCCCAGTGCCGAAAGAGAGAGAGGATTATAGAGTATTTGGGCACTGATGAGATGCAAAACATTAAACAAAGAGAGGCAGATAAGGTGAATTTGAGGTTTGGGTGGGTAGGGGACAAGAGGGTGGTATTGTGGAAGAGAGGATTTAGTTGGGGTGATGAAAATTTAAAGTCTGGTGATGGGCATCGGGCGTTCAATGAGTTGCTTACACATCCAAATGAAGATGCCCGGTGGCCAGATGTGGGACAGGTGGACTGGAGAGTCATGCACGTTGGAGAACTAGGACGGGGGAAAGGACGGCGGAGCAAATCAGCTAAGTGTATCAGTCAGATTCTCAAGGGGAGGCAGATGCTGCACTAAATTCGGGAAGGGTGTCTTCACCAAGGGACTAAGGATACATCCATCAGCAGGGCACAGAGAGAAATCCAAGACTAGCACAAGAACAGCAAAGTTCTTAGTATACTTAGAACAGAAACAGGGGCATAGGTTATTATAATCCAGAAAACAAGAGGGTTGAGCAAGAAGGAACCATGACTTCCCTCAACAGTAAACTCACCAAAGCGAACCAGGCGGCCACTACTGGCTCCCCATTGGCCGGGAGAGAGTCTCCGGCACACATGGAAGGTTCCAGCGGAGCAGCCACGGTGACAAGAGGCTCGCTAATTCCTCAGGAGGTCGTCGTTTCTGACTGTTTATTCTTTTACTCAATAACTTTTATTGGGTTTCTTTCTTATTACAAATGTAGAACATGTTCATAACAGACAAATTAGGGGCCATGGACAAGCAAAAAGATGAAATTAAAAAGCAGGAGGAATCCTATTGAGACAGAATTGCTGCTTACAAACCTACCCTTATTCTGGACTTGCATAGTTTAGATGTCTTTTATGTTGGTGCGTAGGGATAGATGCCATTTGGACAGTTACTTGTATGTGGAGGCACCAGAATCTTTTGAAGTCACCCCCCTCTTAGTGGAAATTTGTTATGATCCACAATATAAACCATACTGCACCCCTGTAATCAAATATTTATGTCTCTTCAGGCTCAGTTCCTAGAAGCAGAATTTCCAGTGGAAAGTCTTTCTCATTCTAAAAGATCTTATGGCATATTCCAGTATGAATTTTTAAAAAGAGAATATAATTCAAGCGTTTGACTTCTTGGTCAAACTTGGCTTAGCTGAGCCTCAGTTTGCTCATCTGTAAAACGGAAATGATAATTAAAAGTATGCACTTCTGGGGGTTGATGTTTGGATTATTAAGCACGAGGAGCTTAGATGAGAGCCTATACATTGTAAGTATTCAAAAATAGTTGCTTTTATTGTCAAAAGTTTTCTCATGCAGGAAACATTTGAGTGTATTCATGCCCTTCACACTCAATAGAGAAATGCAGGTTTCTCTCCCCCTAAAAACCTTCAGATAATGGAGGGGAAACCTCAGCAAAGCCAGGAAGGAAGGGTAGAGGAGGAAGAAGGCTGAGGTTCATTAATGGAAAAGATACATGAGACTATGAGATGTGGACATAACATTGTTAACCTGGACACTCAGTATGGGGAGGGAGGGAAATGGGAAAGCGGGGAGGGGACCAAGTACTGTGTGAATATATGTCATTGTCAACATGATCCACATTATGATGTGAGACTATAGTGTACCAATAAAAATATAAATAAATAAGTGTTATAAAAAAATACCTCCAACACCAGCCTACTCATGAACTGGCATGAAGACAGGAAGGGAACTCTGATGGGGCTGAGTCAACATGGCCCAAGACTGCCAGGTGGTTTCACTCAGAATAACGAGTTCCTTCTATGATCAGTTCCTGCCATGTCGGTGCAGGATGGCTCCCTACCACAAAGCATTCGTTTACTCTGAGCATCAGTGGTTTTATGGCTTAGAAATCTGGGTGATGGCACCAGAAACAAAAGGAGGCAAACATACTAAGGAAAGTATGACGGAGAGGCAGGTAACAAACGCGCAAATGCAGAAGTAGAAGCAGATAGCAGGAACGCCACTCCCCGGCTTGCCTCTGGAGGCCTCTCCCCTCATTCTGAAAAGCAAAGGGAGAGTATCCACTCGGAATAGAACACACATGAACAATCATGGTATGCGCTCAGGGAGAAACAAAAAACAAATGACAGTAGATAAATATTACATCCAAGTTCAACAAAAGTGACAACATGAATCATAAGCATATACAGGAACTGAGTTTGTCATTAAAAATGTATTCAACAAATACTTGCTGAGCACCCCTTCTGTGCCAACATTAGCGACCTTACCCTCACAAGGGAGAAAGTTCTCCCGGGTGTCCACCTCTCCCCTTTCTTACTACCCATGGAAGCAAGAAGCAGAGTGCAGAAAACCTTTGCAGATTCAAAGCACTCGTTTCTACCTCAAAGAATCCTCATCAAAGTTTTTTTTTTTTTTTTAATGGAGATTTTTTCTTTATTGAGAAACTTAAGACTTGGGTACATCAAATAAAACCAATTGGGGGAGGGGATCAAAAACCACAATACAAAAAACGTCAACACTGTCTGGGTCATACCAGAACCCAGAGAATATATTCTTTTAATTGAAAAATTCTAGGTGCTTCATAATTGACCTTTTGATACAAAATGACTTATTAAATTTTTAACTTGTTCTTAATATTGAGGTCCATAGGACAAGCTAGGAATTCTTCAAACTTTAAGCTGAATCCCGGAAGGAGTTATTTGGCGCTTGGATTGATTCTCCCTTGTCTACGAGGTAGCATCAGCAGCAACAGCGCCCACCTTCTGGGCAGCTTCTTTCTTGGCATGATGAGCTTGAAGAACAGCAAGGGCTTCATCTACCTTGGAGCGCAGAGACTCCAGGGACTCCAGCATGTACAGCAGCTCGGAGTTGTCTATCTCCAGCAGCATGCCCGTGATTTTCCCAGCCAAGTTTGAATGCATTGCTCCCCCACAAGAACAGAAGCAGATGCTGGGAGAACGCTTGTTCCTGCTCATCAAAGTTTTAATTGAAGAGATCAAGTAGATTTTTATTGAGACGGGATCGTAAACATTTTTGAAAAATTTTGTCCTTTCAAGCATGCACGGGTGCACATTTAGAAAGTTTTACTCTCCCAGGAAATTCTGAAACAGCAGATGAAGAAAAGGAAGACAAAGAAACATCACTATCACTAAGAATTCTGGGCTGGGCGGGTCCTAAGGTCAGGAAGTTAATTCAGGGAGATGCCTCATTCTTCAGTTCCCTAATCCACTCTCCTGATTTCCACTGGTACTTTCATCTATGTGATAATTATGGTAGGAATAATCTGCATGGTGCTTTTTGACTTTTCACAGGTCTTAGAACAGTTAGTTCCTGAATCTTCACAACACCCTACAATGTTGTTGTTGTTGTTGTTGTTGTTATTATTATTATTATTATTATTGAGCCTGAGGCTCCGAGAAGGGCCATGCACTACACAGAGATGTGGGTAGATATTTGGGATTGGAATCCATCACTTTTAACTTAGGGTCTGGGGTCCTTTTGAGAACCACGCTAAATGTTGAGTATTCAACATTTTAATTGTACCTACCTATGTTTAGAAAGGTTTCATCATGACAGGAAATGTCCCCACTGAGTGCCAAGACCAGGCATGATCAGTTTGAAAGAGCCTACTGCAGCTCTTCCTCCTGTCCCTAGCCAGCAGGGCCTCAAGGGATCTAGGCCAGCCTTCACCTGCAAGAACTTTTGGCCTCTGTGAGCCCTTTCAGATGCAGGCCTGCTTTTTAATGGAGCAAAGGGGCCTGCTCTGGGCACCCCTGGAGCTCCAGGAATCAACAATTCACATGTTCTAAATCATGCACTATTCTGAGTAGTGTGATGAAATCTGATGTCATCCTCCAGAATGTGAGTCGTCCCTTTGTCTGGTGTATCCATGCTATATATGTTACCTGTCTGTTCACCACTTAGACCCATTTTGGTTATTGGATCTAATGTTGTGGTATCACAATTCTTTTTTCCCAGTAACCTTTATTTACCTTTATAAGCCCAAGGGAAGTGATGTTGCTAGTTCAGATATGTTATAAAGTACTTCCTTTAAATGAAGAGGTGAAAGCTCTCAATAAGGAAAGGAAAAAAAAATGGTACGATGAGGTTGCTAAGGTTTATGGTAAATTATTGTTGCTAATCTTTTACTGTGCCTAATTGTCAAATTGAACCTTGCCATAAGTATGTATGTATAGGAAAGAAACAGTGTCTATATAGCGTTTATTGCTCCCCATGGTTTCAGGCATCCACTGTGGATCTTAGAATGTGTCCTTCAAGTTCAAGGAGAGGCCACTGTAGGTAAGATAGAGGGGTGTGTCATATAGCAACAGCTGCAGGGGGCAAAGTAAGGTAGAGGTGCCTGGGCCAGTAGGTGTGTGGTATAAACTGGAGATGGAGAAAAAATTAACCTGGGTGGCCAGTAAAGCTCTCACTGAAAGGGGGATGTGATAAAGACAGGCAGCACTTAGCCATGTGACTGGATGGGATAAAAAGATTCCAGGCAGAGGGAGCAGCCCCTGCAGAGGCCCTGAGATGGGGACACTGTGGACAAAGCAAGAGGTAGGCAGGTGCCAGAGCAGGCGTGTCCATGCTCCATTGTGCCACTAGAGGGAGCCACCTCCCAGTTTTTCCCTGTCCTAGAGAGAACAGCCAGGAAGACCACAAAGTGTTCTTTTGTTTGTTCTTTGTGTCTTCAAGCTGCTTGCTCAGTTATCTCCTTGGGGCAAACATCCAGAAGTCAAATTTCTGCATATTCTAAAGTGTTGGAGTGACTTCCTGAAACTCTCTCCTACAGCATTTTCCGTCTTCCCCTGTGTACCAGGTGAATTGTCCCTAAAAGGTGATGAATATTCACCTTTTGCTGCTTGAATGTTCAGAGACCCCCAGTGGCTGCTTCCAGCCCGCAGGAAAAGTGCTCAACTTTCTGGCCTGGCACTCCAGTTTTCCTTCGTCTCTCCCTGCAGTAGACGCCTCCCCTCTTTGTTCTTGCTATTTCCCAGAGAGATTCCTTGCTTCCCCAGCTGACATTGCCTGTGAGCCCTGGAAAACCCAAGAAAAATAATAGCGGAGGAAACTAACCTGAGTGGTGGGGACACATGCCGATTAAACTGCACCTGGTGGGCGGGTTCGAGGCTGGGGGAGCCGGGGTTCCTGCAACCCACAGCCCCTTGGTCCTGCCTCTCTTTTCAGCCAGTTGTTCTTTATTTTCCTGAGATCCTTCATTCACTCATGCATCAAGCATGCACCATCACGTGCCGGGGGCCAGGACTCCACAGGGTGAAGGACTGGACCGGCTCAGCTTGCCCTTTCTCTCTCTGAATCTTCTAGCTCCACTGAGATTCCGCCTGTCCCTGGAGCCTCCCTTCATCATCTTGCACCCAGTTAGTTCCCTCCACTCATGTGCTATATTTGATCTTTGCAACTTTCTCTGTGCTAGAAGACCAGCTGGCATATAATAGTTACCTACTGAATATCGATGTGTTGAGGATATGATTGTGTCTCACCTCTGAACAAAATAGTTTTCCTTAAAAAATCCAAATTCCTTAGCTAGAAATTTAGATTTTATTACAAGCCTTTTTCTTTAGGACTTCACTAGCTATCACCTCCTCCTGGAAGCCTTCTAGGAATGCTTACCTCGGGTTGACACAGAGACACTGCCCTAGACATTCACATGAGTCAGTCAGTCTCTGTCTCTGTCTCTCTCTCTCTCTTTGCTTAGGGAGATGACAAGTTGGCCTTCAGAGACACAAATCCCAGGGTCTGAACCGAGGCTCTGCCATGTATGGGCTGCACATCTGTTCCCTTCTCTGTCCTCAGCCTCCTCATCTGTAAAACGGACGCCATAATTACATTTGCTTCTTGGCAAGGGCAGAGGAGGTATCATGGGTAAATTGTACACAAAGGCTGCAGAGGAGCCGAGCACGGCACAGGAGCACGGGAAACTCAGCGGGTCAGGCCCTTCTGCTGGCTGTTCTGTTCTCAGGGTGCTCCTCGAGGGCAGCTCAGGGTTGGCTTCACTTCCCACAGCATCTCCAAGAGCTTCCAGAGTGAAGCAGAGAAGGTGCTTAGCCAATGCTCATTAGGCAGGGACTGACCGTATTTGCTTTGAGAGATTTTTTCAAATATGGCAACATCTCTCACCTGTGTGACCCTAGAAGCCCACTCGTGGGGCATCGCTGATAATAATGAGGAGTCACCAGCCTCCACGTGCGGTCCTGTTTCACCATCCCTTCCGAATTTCTTTGTGTACCTGCCTGGAGCCAACCTCAGAATCCTCCCGACAGATCCACTCAGACTCTATTAAGTTCTCTCTTTTTATCTTGAGCCAAATAATTTATATTTTCCCATTATAATTTAATTTTCTCCCTTCCTCCCAAACCAGAGCACTTTTCCCACAGAGATATGGGCCATTGTTTGCATTTATAGCATCCTTATTAATCCTGCCCTGACCCCTGAGCTCAGAGCTCAGCCTGGGGAAACAGCTTCAGTTCCCTTTCCACAGGGCCTATTAAAACTCCTCTCTTCTAATTGGTCCAAAAGAGAAGATGAGCTAAAAAAGAAAGAAAGGAAAAAAGAGCCAGCTTTCCCATTCCATTTCAGGATGCACGCAGGACACACAGGTGCACCCACGTTGAGTCTGCTTCCCCTGTGTGGAGGACTCAGGCACACCGCACAGGCAGGCTGACAAGGCGGCGGGGAGGGAGGCTTGTGACTCTCTGAAGGCTTTGCTCGGGTTCCTGATGGTTGCATTGCAGCTTAGAGCAAAATGTGCAATAATGGAGAGCATCCTGGGTGCATATTTGGCCATCAGCAAAACTGGCCTCTAAAAATCCTGGCCAAACACCACTGGCTAATCTTCTGGATCCACGCTTCTTGCCTTTCAGCATTTCCTGTGTTTCTGATGCTGGTCTAAGTGCTCTCCAGGTAGGGACCCTTTGAATGCTCACCACAACCCAGACGAGGAATACATTGCTTTCCCCATTTTTTTTTTTTTTTTTTTTGGTGGTACTGGGGTTCCTGGAAGCCCTTCTATCTCTGGACTACACTCCCAGACCTATTTTTACATTTTTTTTATTTGGAAACAGGGTCTCCTAAGCCAGCGCACGTGTGGCTGGCTTCGAACCTGCGCGATCCTCCTGTCTCTGCCTCCCAAGCGCGGGGATTACAAGCGTGCGCCACCACACCCGGCTGCTTTCCCCATTTTTAAAGGTGAAAATATCAAGGCCGAGGGAGAGTATGTGACTCCACCATACTGCCTAGCTCCAGGCAGCAGGCAGGGTACTAGCTTGCCCTATGACTCCTGTGTGGAACTGGCATAAGATCTCCTGTCCTCTGTGGAGGCTCTGGGTCATGGCTTAGTGAACAGGGCACAAGCTAAATGTCATATCGTTTGCCCCTTTGGCTTGGAGCCCTTGTGCAGAGGAAAACCCAGCCAGCCATACATGACTGTGGTAGAAGTGGGATTAGAACCTGGGCTGGCTCTTCAACCCCTGCTGGCCACACAGCGTGGCTCAGGCCAGTGCCGGAGGCCAGCTGGCGAGAGTACGGGTTCTGAAGAGAGGCGTGAGGATGAAGAATTTTTAATTCTAACGCAGGGGAGCCGCCAGCCTACTATTTCTACTGGTCGACCCCTGTTCGTGGGTCAATATTTCCTACTGGTTGACAACTACGCCTGGGTCAGTATTCTCTATTGCGCCGACACTCCTGGCCAACACAACTTCTGGGTCAATCTCATCTTTATTGCGTCGACGCGGGGTTTGTTTTTCCAGAGGTATTTATACACAGCTACAGGTCAATCAACATTCTCATGCTACCACCACCAGAATACAATAAAGACCAATACAAAACACATATTACAGATAGGTCAATTAGTGCCCTCATGTCATCACCACCTGATCTTCTCTCAGACCTTTTTGAACTTTCCATAACCCCAAACCTTGTTGACTCTGGGCGAAGGACAGTCAGCTGAGGCAGAGACACTAATCTAGGGGAAAGCCTTAATGGCTCCCCACAAGACCAGGTCTCTCAGGGCCAGCCTGCGCATGGCTACTCCGCTGCTGGGTAACTACAGCTGAGAGCTAAGCTGGAAGCTGCAGAATTGGCTCAACTTTGCTGGTTTCCTACAAGTGATGGGTCAGGTAAGTTCACAAACACATTGAGAGTGTCCTGGTGGATTTTTATAGCTGATCAAACTACTGCCAGTGGAGGAGGGCGCTGCAGGATCCAGCAAGCTTCAGATTTCCACCCCATCGGATGACACGGAGTGGCGCAGTTTATGTCCTGGACCTGCCTCTTCCTTCCCGGGTGACCTTGGGCTCATCAGAAGGCAGGTTGAGTGTGAACAGTTACTGATAGTTGACGTGTGCAGTGCAGCCTTCCTCTGCCCATTTGCAAGGCCTAGAGCACATCACTTGGACAGGTGAACGGGGACCCCCAGAGACAGCAAACTCTGGCTGCTTGCCTGGCCCAGGGAGCAGGGCTGGCGTGAGGACTTTCAGAACCTAGGTACCCTGCGACCGAAATGTTTCCAGAGCAGCAGGACTGTCCTTTCAGTGCCTTCATTTTTACTTAAAACCCACAAATAGATCCTCAGCCTGCCTGATCTATCCCCTCTGCTTCTTTTTCTTGTGCTTTCTTTTTTTTTTTTTCCTTCTTCAACTGAATTTTTTTTTATTTAACAAGGATCTACAGTGATAGCCTTGAAAGAGTTCTTTAAGAAGCCGGAGGTGGGGAGAGGTTGATATTTAAAATACAGTTTTTTCTCTCTGCAAAATCAACCCAAACCAAACCAAACAAGACAATGCCAGTTACCTTCTCTCCTGGCTGAGAAGGACTGGCACACTTGGAGTTGACCTCTTTCTCTTCTCTGGCCACATTGCAGAGCCTGGGGCAGCGACTAGGGACCAATGTGGTTTTGACAGTGTTTTCTACCCCCCAAGCGTGGGATGCAGAACAATCCTCTCTCGCCTGCAGAAATCCCTGACACTCGGGTCCTATTGATTAGTTCAGCCAGCAGAGAGCAGGTTACCGGCCAGGGTCTGACTGAGCCCTGGAGGTTCCCGGAGGAGCAATGAGCTCCTGCACAAGCAGCTCCCCTCCAATGGCCTGCTCTATCTACCGAGGCCCCCAAAGCTAATAACTCTTCCACAAGCGGTTCTCTGGCAGCCGATAATTCTAATCAGCTTCCATCATCTGGTGGCTATCTTTCACCTAGCAATTTCCTCCTCCAATTGATCCTGTCTGCTATTGCTGGCTGGGGGTTTCAAGATGACAATAACAATCAGATGACATCAACAAGAGCTGGCGTTTGAGGTCCTTGCAACCGAGCGCTCTAAGTGGTCGAGCTATATCATCTTCCTTAAGCTGTGGGGCTCCTCGAGACCTCTACTCTCCTAATCTGAACAAATATCTCCATCCTGTTATTTCCTTAATTACAAGATGCTATCAACTGTAAGATGCACCATTTATTTCTAACTACTCCAGGAAATAAAAAAAAATATTTTATTTCCTTATCTCTTCATTGTCTATTGTTGTTTATTTTATTCTTTTGTAGTACTGGGGACTGAACCCAGGGATATTCTACCTCTGAACTCTACCCCCAGCCCTTTTTACTTAGAAGCAAGTATTGCTAAGTTGTGGAAGGCCTCGCTAAATTGCTGAGTCTGGTCTTGAACCTGTGATTCTCCTGTCTCAGCCTCCTAAGTACTGGAATTACAGGCATGTGCCATCATGCCCAGCTATAGTATAGTGTGTGTGTGTGTGTGTGTGTGTGTGTGTGTGTGTGTATTTATGGAATTGGGGATTGAACCCAGGAACATTTTATTATTTTTTAAGTTGAATTATTTTATTGGCATAAAGAAAGGAAAAAATGGTTCAGTGAACATTTATTGTGTACTCCAAATAAGCAAAAGGCACTATGCTAGGCACTGAGGCAAATACATACATTTTTACTATAGTAGTAGGAACACAAGACACTAATTTACAACAGAGCTTTAAATAAATACCATATTTAATATACAATATTCTGAAAGTATCTGGAAGATTCATTTAGAATGATATTTTTGCATCAAAGACCACTAAGTCTAACTTTCTGATTTACAGGTGTCACAAAGCCACAGAAAGGCGGTAGGTATTCCACCAGCATGATGGGAATGTTTGATCAACCACAGCGTTTGATCCTCACACCTCCACATGGGTCAGGTTGAGTCAAGGGCTAGGTGGACCACAGCACAAGGTTTACTTCCCACAGATTGTGGGGGAAACTGTTCATAAAGAAGACAGCAAGGTGAGCTGGGTGTGGTGGTGCACTCTTGTAATCCTTGCACTTGGGAGTCTGAGACAGGAGGATCGTGCAGGTTTGAAGCCAGCCTCAGCTGGTTTAAGAGACCCTGTTTCCAAATAAAATATAAAATAGGTCTGGGAGTGTAGCCTGGAGGTAGAAGGCCCCTGGGTTCCATCCCCAGTACCACCAAAACAAAAAACAAAACAAAAAAAGATGACAAGGGGTTTTTTTTGTTTGTTTTTTTTTCAGTACTCAAGGGCATTCTACCTTCGAGTGACATCCCCAGTTCTACTTTTTACTCTTTATTACAAGCGTGAGCCACCAGGTCTGGCAAGACAACTTCTTAAAAGGGTACAATTTCTTGACAGTGAATTACACAAATGTGACATTTATTTTTTATTTTTTATTATTATTTTTTTTGCGGGTCTGGGGATGGAACCCAGGGGCATTCGACCTCTGAGCTACACCTCCTGCCCTATTTTTTATTCTTTATTTTGAATCCGGGTCTCACTGAGTTGCAGAGGGCCTCACTAAGTAGCTGAGGCTGCCTGCGAACTGTGATCCTCCGGTCTCAGCCTCTCGAATGCTGGGATTACGAGTGTGCGCCACCACACCCGGCTACAAATGTGAAATTTAAATTCAGAGAATGTTTATATGAGTGGTGGCAACTCTGTAAAGCACTGAGAACAGCGGCCAGTACGGAGCGGGTGGAATCTGCCAATGTGAGAGATGAGGGGCACAGCCTGAACCCAGGAGCGTTTTACAGTTTACCTCTGAGACTTACACCCTGAGCCCTTTTTAATTATTCATATTTTGTTTTAAAATAGGTTACTGAGAGTCTCCTTATGTTGCTGAGGCTTGAACCTTTGATCATCCTATGTCAGCCTCCCAATTACAGGGATTACAGGTGTGTCCCATGATGACTGGTTATAGTATATATATATATTTAAAATATAATGTTTTGGTCTTACTCACTGATAGAAAAGAAATAAAAGTATAAGCCAAAGTGGATATGACCGCATTCTTTATGAATTCCTACCCTTAGGTTTATCGGTGTTCCTCCTATTGATACCAACAGCATCCTTCTTTGCTGTGGGAGGGGCATGCAAATCTCTCCTTCTGTTGCACATATCCAGCCCTGGGGTGTGTGGCCTCAGTTCCTGTGGCTTCGTCCCCACAGCATCCCCACAATCTGACATTATTAGCTGGCTCTGGTGCAGCAGGCTGGGAATCTGTCCCCATCACGCCCCTAGACTCCAAGCTGCTTCCTCTCTCCAGCCCCTCTCTGCTCTGCAGTGCTCTAAGGATTCCATCCAGGGATTACTGCAAAGGCTGCACATCCCATGAGCAAGAGAACAATATAGGCTGTTGGATCTGAATAGCCAGGAAACGATTTAAGAGGGTGCAGGAGTAAGCTGACGGCCCTGTTCACTGCAGTTTGTATCTGGGGCCTGCAGCCCTGGGACACTCTGCTGCTAGTCCCTACAGAGAATGTGCCACAGACTTGGGTACATGGCTTTGCCTTCTTTTGGCCTTGGACCTCACAGGTGTGGAGGGCCTGGGGTTCTCTGCGTGCATGTCAGGAGCATGGTTCTCCTGTGGCAGGATCCTCCTGGGGAGGCCCAGCCCTAGGAATGAGGAAGGAGCTTGAGAGTGAGATTTAAGGAGCCCTCTAGGGCTGCACAGGAAGGCGAGAACACTGATGTGGGAGGGGCTTGAAGCAGCTTCTCTGGATTCGGAGCTGGCTTTCCGGGTCTGGTGTCCCTTGAACACCTTCATGATCATTCTGCCTTGGACAAGCTACTTAACTTCTTGTGCCTAAGTCGTGTTTCAAACCTGGCAATTATTACTAGCTGCTGTTTATTTTCCCAATCCCCACAAGATTCTGTATGGATTATGATGTGTGTTTTAGAGATGAAAAAAGAAGGCACAGACATGCCAAGGAACTTGTAACATTTAGCACCAATAATGTACAAGGCTGGTTATGTTGGATCCCAGAGCCTATACCCTCAAATTTTATGCACACAAATCCACTTATTTTTCCCTTATTCAGTCAAAGGGCCAGTCCTTCTGAGCTCAAAAGAGCCCTTTCAACTTCTAGACCCTCACTCTGTGATTTCCCATGAATACACACTAAGCCTCTCTTCTGCTCCTGGTGCCCCTAAACTGCCATATTATAGACACATATTTTCACTGAAGCTCTAAGTTTGTTATCCAGGAGGAAAGCATAGTAATCAGGAACACAATTGTCTGTCTGGTCAGATAGCTGGTGTTTTGAAAGTACAGAGAACTGAGGAAGTAGAAGAGGAGAGAGATAAGTTTTTTTTGTTTTGTTTTGTTTTTGTTTTTGTTTTTTGTTTTTTTTTTTTTGGTGGTACTGGGGTTCCTGGAAACCCTTCTACCTCTGGGCTACACTTTCAGACTTATTTTATATTTTTATTTGGAAACAGGGTCTCTTAAGCCAGCGAGGTTGGCTTCGAAACTGCGCGATCCTCCTGTCTCCACCTCCCAAATGTGGGGATTACAAGCGTGCCATGCCTGGTGAGAGATAAGTTTTGAGAGATAAGTTTTGAGAGATAAGTTTTGAGAGTCCCTGTCTGCTTAAGCCCAGGGGACATGAGGAAAAAGTGGCATTTAAGTCCCAAATCTAAAATGCCCAGCAGGTGGGACCCAGCCTCCAAATACATAGCTCAAGGCTCAGGGGTTGCCCTGCCCTGGTCCAGGAGACTCATTATCCAGCCTCCAACAGACAGGCAAGAAATGGAAGGGGCTCACCTGATCCGACTGGGACATGCCAGGAGATTGACCTTCAGAGAACACTGAACACACCTGTATCTTGTTCAAGGAAGGGCTTGTCCTGTCCCTGGCCCGAGGTACCAGGAAAGCAGGAAGAGCCAAGAGTAGCCAGGAGGCCCCACAGGAACACTTGCATCCAGGCTGCTATGGAAAATTTCTTGGTGTGGCTGGAGGTGAAGAGGCACAGGTTCCCAGTGCAGTTTGGCAGTGTGTACTAAGAGTGCTAAAACCATTTAACCTGTTTACTATGTGTAACTTTTCATGTATAAGTTAAAATAAATTTAATTTAAATAAACAAAAACAATAAGAAAGCCATTTGTACTTTATTGGCTCCAAGGAAATGATCAAAATCACAGATATAACTATCTACATAAAGATATTCTTTTCAGCCCTATATATAACTGGGAGAACTGGAAATAATCTCTATGCTCAACAACTGGGAGATGCTTAAGTAAGTGATAGCCAACTGACCTCCCAATCACTATGAAAACAGAATAATGTCATGAACGCTTTGTGTTAGGGAAAATGATAATAGCAAATCAAAACGTAGAATACAAAATTTTATGCAGTCATGATGCTTTGCAAAAATGGGCACATTGTTTTGAGGGTCCTCCATCCATAGGTAATCCTTCTTTAGCCCAGTGAATCTGGGCCAATCTTCTGATCTACTTGGACCAATAGACTGTGATGTAGGTGATCCTGTGAAAGTTTCAAGCCTGGGTCTTGAAAGAAATTGCAGCTTTCATTTCTCCTACTGCTCTTGGATCCTGTACCCAGGAGAGCAGGCTTACCTAGTCTGCTGAGAAGCGCGTGCGTGGCCCAGCTACCTGCCTGTCACCCCAGCTGAGAGCCAGCCATCCACCAGGCACGAGGGGGCCAGCCGAGGTCACTATTAATGCAGGTACATGACTGAGCCCAGCCCAGGCCAGGAGAACCACCCAACAGAATCCTGAGCCACTGTTGCTGTGTTTTGGGGTGGTCTGTCATATGGCTGTAGATAACTAAGACAGCAGCCTGGGATGTAGAGAAAAACCATTTACAGAGGGAAGAAAAATTCTGGGAGAAAAGATTCTAAAGTGGACACAGTACATTTATTAAGTGGTGGTATTTATTAAATGGCCACGGTGAATTATTAAATCATATAGATTATCTTTGTTTTATATGATTTTATTGTTGCATTATAGTCGCACATCAATCTATATTATGTTGACAGTGACATACATGCACACAGTCCTTGGTGCCCCCCACCCCTTGGCTATGATTTTTAACTTTTTTTCCCAAAGTGAGATTACTCAAGCACAGAAAGAGAAGGGACATATGTTTTTTCTAATATGTCCAAGCTAGGGAGTAGTGGTAATACCAGAGGGACTCCAGATGATGGAGGGGAAATCTCAGCAAAGCTTGAACGGAAGGATAGGAGAGGAAGAAAGCCGAGGTTGTTAAATGGAGGAGCTACATACGAATATGTGTAATAGCATAAATACAACATGATTAACCTGGACACTCTCTATTGGGGGGAAGGGAAAAGGAGGGGGAAGGTCATGAAGCACAATGTAAATGTACACCACTCTCAATATGTTCCACTTATAAAAAAATAAGAATTAAATTTAAAAAAGAGTACGCTTAAGCTATTTACAATGAAAAATAAATGTAATTTTAAAAAAGTGCAAATAAAAGCTCAGTTTTCTTCTCTGGAGAGTTCTAATTCAAACCTCTGTGGCATGTTTGCATTCACGGTCAGGACCTCATCATAATCCCTCCTTCCCTGACAGATGCAGGAAGAAACTTGAGCCGAATCCTCTGGTAAAGGGGGAGAACCATGGCTTGGGTGGGGGTCCCAAGATATTCAGCCTCTTCCTTGCAGGCTCCGAAGTGGGACGCTTGGCAACCACTTTCTGCAGTGACATGCACCCCTTCTTGTTCACAGTTCATGCGATACAGGTAGCCCCACACCACCAGGCACCTTTTAGTTGTTTCATTGTGTCCAGGGAGCTTTAGAACCACAGCCAGCACAGCTGCATAGTTTCTGCATTTAGAGTACAAAGGTCAGAACTCACTCTATAGCTCCATCCTTTCTGGCTCCTGCACGGGTTTCTTGGGCATGTACTATGCATTGGGCCTGAGTTGCACCTAGTCATCCAGAGATGAGCTACCACATCTAACCCACATGAGCACTTGGTCCTGAGAACATGAGACCTACACACTCCAAAATCATTGTCCCCCAACATTAGGATGACCATCTAATTTATTGTCCAAACCAGAACATTATAAAAGTTATCTTTTCCAAGACTTTGATCCATCTTGAGTTGACTCTTGTGTAGTGAGAAAGTGAGGTTTATTTTCATTCTTTTGCATATGGTTAATCAGTTTTGCCAACACCATTTGTTGAAGAGGCTACCTTTTTTCTGATGTACAGCTCCCTGGAGAGGGCATATGTCCAATTCCTCAATACAAAGGCACAGGTAAAACTTTCTCAACAAGATCCCAGAGGCACAAGAAATTAAAATTAAACCGAAGACCTTCTGTATAGCAAAGGAAACTATTAAGAACCTCGACAGAGAACCAACAGAATTATTGCCAACCATTTCTCTGATAGAGTTCTCTGTATATTCTGATAATATCTAGAATATACAGAGAACTCAGGAAACTCACCACTAAGAAAACAAATCACCCAATAAAAAATGGACAAGTGAATAGACACTTCACCAAAGAAGAAATTCAAATGGCCAATAAATGTATGAAAAAAAAGTTCAATATCACTAGCAATCAGAGAGATGCAAATCAAAACTACCCTGAGATTTCACGTAACTCCAACTAGAATGGCAACCGTTAAAAACACAAACAACAACAGCAAATGCTGATGAGGAGGTGGAGAAGTGGGAACTCTAATACATTGCTGGTGGGATTGCAAATTAGTGCAACCACTTGGGAAAACAGTATGGAGGATCCTCAGAAGAATGAGAACGGACCTACCATATGATCCAGCAATACCAATTCTAGGTAAGAATAAAAACCAGAGCTGGGCATAGTGGCGCACGCTTGTAATCTCAGCATTTGGGAGGCTAAGACAGGAGTATTGCAGGTTCACGAACAGCATCAGCTACTTAGTGAGGCCCTTTGCAACTCAGTGAGATTCTGTTTAAAAATAAAGAATAAAACAATTGGGCTGGGGTGTAGCTCGAAGGTAGAATGCCCCTGGGTTTCATCCCCAGTACAGCAAAAAATAAATAAATGAATGTCCCTGGGTTTCATCCCCAGTACAGCAAAAAATAAATAAATAAATAAATAAATAAATAAATAAATAAATACCACCAAACTAATGCAAGCATATCTATGTTCATAGCTGCACAATTCACAACTGTCAAACTATGGAACCAGCCACGATGTCCATCAACAGATGAATGGATTACAAAACTATGGGATATGTACACAATAAATTTTACTCAGCCATAAAGAGAATAAAAATTATGTCATTTACAGGGAAGTGGATGAAATTGGAGAACATTATGCTAAGTGAAATCAGTAACAAAAAGCAAAAAATCAGCTGTACTCCCTAATATGCAGGATCTAGGGAGAAAAAGGGTCATAGGAGGAACTATAGACAGAGAAGGAGAAACCATAGATGAGCAAATAAGGCGACCTAACTGAGGGGATGGGAGGAGGAAGAGGGAAATTCCCTAGTGTCCATGATGGAGACTCACAAACATATCAAAGTCAATCACTAAGCCAAACATGAGGAGGAGCGAGGGGGAAGGAGTGGGGTGGGACTTGGGGAAGGGCTAAATGAGTGACATGTGTATGTAGGCCTCCACCATCTTGTACCCTATTAAGATGTATGACTACAATGCACCAAGAAAAAATTAAAAGAAAAAAGTTATTTTTAATGGACACAATAATCATACATATTATGAACTATGCTGAGATAGTTCATGTCCACAACGTGCAACATTAAATTAGGGTTATTAGCACTTCCATCTACTTAAACAGTTATCATTTCTTTGTCTTGGGAGCCTTCAACCTATTTTCTTCACAATACATAATAAATCATTTAGACTATTATGCTACAAAACACTAGAATTTATTCTTTGCATGTAACTGCATTTTGATATAAACTGGATGCATTTGAGAGTAAAAGGGAGTGAGCCGAATAAACAGGGCTCCGGGGACCTGTGGCCACTCTACCCATAGCCTAGGATCTCTCTATGGCGACACAGCCAGGAGGCACAGTCTAGCCAACCAAAGGGATTTAAACAATGAGAAAGCCCCTGTTTTCCCATAAACACATAAAGGAGAATCACAGCCATAACTCACAGTTATGCATCTCATATTTTTCCTCTGCTCCTGAATTGTTTTCAAACTGAAACTGCTTCAAAACCTCTCACATGTCTAACTGGAGAAAATTTTCTAGGACAGCTAGGCCACATGGGTTTTCTTTCTCTTTTTGTGGCTCCTCCTTCCTGGCTTGTTGATCCAGTTATCTCTTTACCTCCTGCCTCTCCCATCTAGCTTCCCACGTGGCCTCTGGAGGGGCAGGTGGGAGTGAGGAGGAGAATCAGACAGTGAGAGACAAAGTACCATATGGTGGGGGAGAAGCAGGGAGGTCCACGTAAATACATCTTACCAATAGCATTCCTGGCACACATACATAGATCACACGAGTGTGGAAAATTCAATAAGACAAATCTACATAAAGGAAGACAACCTGAACCAGCTCACCCTTAATAAATACTTATTAAATTATGACATGTGCTCTGTGACCTTAGTCAAATCACATTTCTGAGCCTTAAATTTATCTTCTGAAATATAAATGAATAAAAGAATGAATTATATGAATGAGGAATTAATCATACTGTGACAGCTGTGGCCAATGACCAGCCAAAGTTGATGGTCCCTTTCCAGCCCTCAGGAAGCACCTGTCAAATCCAGGGACTACATTTTTCAGTTCCCCCTGTAGCTGGGAAGGATCATGTGATCAGTCTGTGCCAATGGGGCATAAGGATAAATCATGGGTGCCAACTTCTAGGCTAAGGCCTTTGTGTATCCAAGATCAATCATCTACATTCTCTTTGCCTCTCTTGCCCCCAGTCTACTGCTGAATAACTCCAGGGTGACTTCAAGACCACACGATGCCAGAGCATGGCTGGAAGGGGTCTGGTTCTCATAGCGGCCACCTAGAGGGGAGAGATATATTAAGCAGAAATACTGGTACTGGACTTCCCATAGGTGAGAAGTGCATGGTTATTGGTCAAAGCCACTAAAGTCGCATGAGGCTGGCAGCAGTTAATCCATCCTGGCTGACTCAAGATGCAGATTTAAAAAGGTGAGACTACCGGCTGGGATGATGGCCGGCTAAAAGATATGTCCACACCCAAATCCCAGGAACCTGAAAATGGACCTGCATAGCAGAAAAAGTATCTTTGTGGATGCAGTTAAAGATCATGATGTCATTTTGGATTGCCTGGGTGAGCCCTAGATCTATTAGATGTGCTTATAAGAGACAGAAGAATCAAAGGTACTGACAGCAAGAGAGGAGACCGGGGCCACAAGCCAAGGAGCACCAGCGCCCTTGCTGGGAGAAAATGTCTGGTCCCTGGAACCATGAGAGAATATATTTCTGTTGTTTCTAGCCACTTAATCTGTGGCCATCTGTTTGACCAACCCTAGGACCCTGCCGCGGTAAGGAGAGTCTGGCATGAGGAAGATGAAGACAGGCAGCAAAGGCTTACTTCCAAAGCCAGCCATTAAGCTGGGCAAGGGTGCGCAGCTGCAATCCCAGCACCTAGGAGGCTGAGACAAGAGGATCAAAGTTTCAAGGCCAGCCTCAGCAACTTAGCAAGACCCTGTTTGGGTTCAATCCCCAGTATAAACAAAACAAAACAACCCTCCCCACGCCAAAACAGCCCATGAATGCCTCACTACTTCCCTCCTTAGAGGCAGAGTTTTTCAGGATCTAGGCTCCAGGAGAGACAGCACACCTTATTAACACTCAGAGAAAATTCTAGGGAGTTCCCAGTAGTATCGTACTGAGGGTAAGTGGAGGCCTTGAGCTTTGCAGGGAGCAGTCTTATTATTTATGGATGATAGGCGTACATCTCCATTAATGTGTAAGGAAAGGGATTAAAGAGCCTCTCTGCAGTTTCTCCTTTTTAATTCCTGAGGGAGGTACTGGTGGCACCAGGCTCAGGCAGAGAGGCCTGGCTCAGAGGAGTCTATCTCAGGTGGCCTAGGAGCCTGAGGAGCCGTCTAAGCCTCACCCAGGCAGAGGCCCACAGGAAGGCAAGAGTGCAGGCCTTTTGCTATGTGACAGCAAATAGGGTGCTTAGGGCCTGGAGGTGTCTGTCCAATAGGTCAGTAGGCACACTTTATTTAAATAATTAAAATAAAATGTAAGTTGTCCATTCACACTGTCCAAGAGCCATCCGTGGCCAGTGGCTGCTATATTGGACAGCTCAGATTTATGGAACATTCCCACTGCCACAGAAAGTTGTGCTAGAGCACGCTGCCTGCCCAGGCAAGAAGGGATAGGAATTTCAGCCCAGGATGTTACCAGCATTGTGACCTTTTACAACAGCTTTGGCCCTGTTTCAGTGTCCCCGTTTATAAAATGAGGGCTATCACAGTACTTACTTTCTAGGGTCAGGATGGTCAAGATACTGGTGTGCAAGTACTTATCATAGTACCTGGCACATGTTAGTACTCAGTGACTGACAGCTCTCATTGGTGGAGAAATATCTAAGGAAGAGGTATAAAGTAAGAATACAGCCTAGGAGGGGTCAGGAGGCATGGGCTCTAGGCTGAGTTTTGACACTCACAAGAGACTGTAGAGACGGTCTAGAGTTTCCATCTCTGCTCCTAAGCTTTGCAGCTTTGGGTAAATCTCCTCACCTCTCTGAGCTCAGATAGCTCACTAATAGAGCAGAAGAGCTAATGTTACTGGATCCTATGCTTCCGGGAAAAGAGGGCAGAAATCTATGAGAGGCTAGTAGTCTTTGACTTCTCCCATGTTCAGGAATCCATTAGCAAGAAAGAGAGGAAGTAAGTACCCGACCCAGCTCCGGCCTGCCAAAAGACTCTTACCACAATGGACCTGTTGTTTGGGCGCCAGAAGACACCAGAGGAGCTGCTGAGGCAGAACCAGCGGGCCCTGAACTGCACCATGCGGGAGCTGGACTGGGTACGGCAGAAATTGAAAACCCAGGAGAAGAAAATCATTGCAGACATCAAAAAGGTACCCAAGCAGGGCCAGATGGATGCAGTGCGCATCATGGCAAAAGACCTAGTGCGAACCCGACGCTATGTGCGCAAATTTGTGCTGAGATGCAGGCCAACATCCAGGCTGTGTCCCTCAAGATACAGACATTGAAGTCCAAGAACTCAATGGCACAAGCCATGAAGGGTGTTACCAAGGCTATGGGCACCATGAACAGACAGTTGAAATTGCCCCAGATCCAGAAGATCATGATGGAATTTGAGTGGCAAGCAGTGATCATGGACATGAAGGAGGAGATGATGAATGATGCCATTGATAATGACATGGGTGATGAAGATGATGAAGAGGAGAGTGATGCTGTTATGTCCCAGGTACTGGATGAGCTGGGGCTGAGCCTAACAGATGAGCTTTCAAACCTCCCCTCCACTGGAGGCTCACTTAGTGTGGCTGCTGGTGGGAAGAAAGCAGAGGCCGCAGTCACAGCCCTGGCTGATGCTGATGCAGACCTGCAAGAGCGGCTCAAGAACCTGCGGAGAGACTGATCAGCCCACCTCCCAGCAATGGGGACATGAGGGAATAGAATCCCAGGGTCTTCACCATACCCCACCCTACAATAAAACCGATTGAACACACACACACAAAGAAATAGAGAAGTAAGCAAAGATGGGCATTCAGAGATTGTAATTGGAGAATAATTTATAATAGCAAAACCTTGAAGATAGCCAAAACGCTTCATAATAGGAAAATAGTAAAATATGTTACTATAGTAAATACTATACTATTACAGAAGCATGAGATATGATTTTGTAAAATAATAATACATAATACATGGGAAACAAGTTTTCTATTTCTATTTAAAACAAGAACATGAGCCTGTAGTGGTGGCTTATGCCTGTAATCCCAGTACCTGGGAGGCTGAGACAGGAGGATTGCAGGTTCGAATCCAGCCTCAACATCTTAGTGAGATTATGTTTCCAAATAAAAAATAAAATAGGACCGGTTAGAAACCAGCGGTAGAAAGCCCCTGGGTTCCATCTCCAGTACTACAAAAAGATATAGTATATTTTTACTTTATATATATATATATATATATATATATATATATATATATATAATCTTTAGAATAGAACCCACCAGTGTTTTGATATTTATTTTCTTGGGATGTTGGACCTTGATTGATTTTTACATTTTTCTTTTAATTTTTCTGTAATGATCTCTATTAAATTTATTACATATGTCTATTGGCTAGGCAAGCAATATAATCTATTAGTTTGTAAGTAGAAATTGTTAAAAACACAAAGTTGTTGCAAGTCTATATGATCCTTATGGTTTCTCTGAGGGATAGTCTATGACCCAAAAATAGATATTTTGAGAATAACCTGTCTGTAGCCTTGCTGAGGCTGGGAGGGGATGGGGAAGAATATCATTTATCCTCTGTAACCTGTCCTTGAAAGTTCTTATTACAGTGGTTGCTGATGACCAAGGCTCTGAATCTTGCCAGCAAAGGAGGAGACTCAGGAGTCTCAGGCAAGGATTTCGTGTGTAGTCTCCATTGCACGTGTTGGGCTTGCAAGGAAGGTGGCCAAGGACCCACTGAGTGACTTGGCGGGAGGCCCATGGGCCCACCAGCAAGCATGCTCTGTGGCAGGCACCATGTGGATTGCTTTCAAGGGATTTCTTTCTTTGAATCTTTTAAGAAATAAAAATTGGGATTAATAAAATACTTCACTTCAAATAAGCATATGAAGGACTGTTCAATCCTGCTAGTAATTTAAGAAGAGCAAATTAAAACTGGAATGAAATATTGCTCACCTAGCCAATAGGCATGTGTATATAAATTTAATAGTTATGAATATGGTCATCCCTATGTGTCCACTCGGGCTTGGTTCCTCTATCCCTGACTGGTCCCCTAAACCATGTATGGGCAAGTTCTTACTGTAAAATGATATAGTATTTGCATATAACCTATTCTCATCTTTCCATGTTATTTATTTATTTATTGAAATTAAACCCAGAGGCATTCTATCTAAAATCTATACCTCCAGCCTTTTTATTTATTTGATTTTGAAGCAGGGTCTCACTAAGTTGCTGAGGGTTTCCCTAAATTAACCAAGGCTGGCCTTCAACCTTCAATCTTCCTTTCTCAGCCTTCCAAGTACTTGGATTACAAGTGCACACCACTGCCCCCAGCTTCTGTGTACTTTAAATCATCTCTATATGACATGTAATAACTAATACAATGGGAATGCTGTGTAAGTAGTTGTTATACTTTATTGTTTAGGGAATAAGGACAAGAAAAATGTCTGTATATGCTGAGTACAGACATATTTTTTTCCAAGTGCTTTTGATCTGCAGTTGGTGGAATCTCTGGCTATGGAAATTGCAGATACATGGGGCTATCTATATTTATGAAGATGCATAGAACCAACCCCTCTCATATCCTAGCTCTGAGTACAGAAATTGGTATAAATATACTGGGAAAAGTGTTAAGTGCGTATCACTGTCTTCAGAAAATAGAAACCCTTTGTCCTAGGATTTTGGCTTGGAGATCTGGTCTTCATTGTAGAGAAACTATTAGAAAAATGCAAACATTTTTTGCAGAAAATATCAATGAATCACTGTTATATAACCTGACTTTTCTCAGCTCTCACCTGCCTGGGGCCACAAATGAACATATTAATGTTGATAAATATATGTTTTGGCTCAGAGCCTGCCCTGCCCCAGAGTGTTCAGCCCCTCACAAATATCTCTGGGGGTTCTCATGGAGCTACCCATGGGCACTAACCTTCTTTGCTCTGCTCTGCTTATTGGTTACCCTGCTCCAGAAACCCAAACACAGCAAGATGGATTGATGTGTGCATGCCCTCCCACTCTCCACTCTCCACTCTCCACTCGACAGTGCCCTCTGTCCTGGAGGCTGACCACAGGGGCCACAGTGGCAAGCTCCTGTCTGTCTTCCAGTTGGATTCATCCAATGAGGATCAGGCCATTGGAAAAGGGTCCCAGCAGTGTGAGATCAGTTATCCATTCCCCACCTCCCTGCCTGAGGTTCCTCAGGCTGGAGATGTTTCCTTTCAAGGAGAATCTGCTGGACATGGTTCCCCTTCTCTTTCCCCACTGCCTGGCATTGCTAGTCCCTAGTGTGCTAGGTACAATATTCCCTGTGGCTCCCAACATCTTGTCATCAGATTTGTCAGTGGTTTCCAATATCAACTCAGATATCCAATTTTTTGTGTGTAGTGTTAGGGATTGAACCCAGGGGCATTCTAACTCCAAGCCAGACCTCCAGTCTGATTTTTTATTCTTTATTTTGAAACAGGGTCTCACTATTGTGGATGGCTTCACTAAGCAGCCGAGGCTGTCTGTGAACCCAGATTCTCCTGTCTCAGCCTCTCAAGTCCTGGGATTACAAGCATGTGCCACCATGCTTGGCTTCAGGTGTCCAAATTTGAGGGTGTTCTCTAATGTGATATGACAGTAAACCAGTTCTCCAAGGAGATTTGCGTTGTTTGTACGTTCCCATGGTGTAAAGGTGGAGCTGCTCTTAGGCTGCAGTGGAGTCCCAGCTCCCCAAGGTCTAGCAACTGGCTTGCAAGGGCTCTCACAGCTCCAGGGTTGGCAGCAGATCTGAGTATCAAGGCTGCTTCATTTGATGATGAGGATTCCCTGTCCGTGGTGGCCACTGTTCAAGGCCGTAGCCAAGAAGAAATGGAGGGACCATTTTGTTACCTGAGTCAAAAAGTGACGCTACTTTTAGTAAGTTCCACAAAGCACCTGGTAAAACGTCCTCAGCTTCCAGCTACAATAGATGGCAGTTTCTCTGTCTCTGTTTCACTTTTTCTCTCTCCAAGTTCAAATCAGACTGGGGCAGGGCAAGGAAGTGGTCAGCTGCTATGATTTGGATATGGTTTTAGAGTGTCCCACAAAAGCTCATGTGTTAGGAGTTTAGTCCTCAGTGTGGAGATGTTGAGAGGCAGTGGGACTTTTATAAGGCAGGGATTAATGGAAGATAATTAGATCATTGGGGAAACCATCATTGTAAAAAATTAATGTTGTTCTTGCAGGACTCCACTCAATTCCCACAGGAAGGAGTTGTTGTTAAAAGGGTGATCCTGGCCCTTGAATCTCTCTCTGGCCTCCTGTCTTACCATATAAACTCTCTCTCAGATATGCTCCTACAATGATGCCATCTTCCATGTTGTGACACAGATAAGGGGCCCTTGCCAAAGGCCAAACAGCCATCTCTTTGGCCACCTGATCTTGGATTGTCAGCCTCCCAAACTGTGAGCTAAATAAACCTCTTTTCTTTATAAGTACCAAGCCTCAAGTACTGTGTTACAACAATAAAGTGGACCAAGACACTGACCTATTGTCATTGTCCATCTCCCTGGCTTTCTCAGCTCTGGTCCTCAAACTCTATCATTACAGATCTCATCTCCCCTGTACTTGTCAATTTATGAAAAATGATGTCAAGATGATGATGATATAGTTTGGGGGTGGAGGATGAAACAGGTCTGTCAAGTTTCTCTCAAAACAAATAAGCAAGCCAGCACCATCCTTCAATATACAACAATACAGCTTTGATGAAATTTTTTATGGGTTAGCCATATCACGGGAACTGTACAGCCTACTTAAACAATGTTATGTGGCATGGGAAATAACCACAATATTCTGTGACTTGAAAAAGCAAGGCATTGTGTGTGTGTGTGTGTGTGTGTGTGTGTGTGTGTGTGTTGTGCGTGTGTGTGTGTGCGTCTGAGGATTGAACTCAGTGGAATACTACCTCTGAGTTATATTCCCAGTCCTTTTTATTTTTAATTTTGAAACAGAGTCTCATTAAGTTGCTGAGGCTGGCCTTGATCCTTCTGTGTCAGCCTCTCTAGTACTGGGATTATAGGTGTGTGTACCATTGTGCTCAGTAAAGCAAGAAAAAAGAATTTTTTTTTCCAATCAGACTACCACCACCAAACCCCAAGAATCTCAGTTTGTTCCTCTAGGTGCTCAAGATGTGACAGAGAGTAAGCATAGTTGGGGGTCTCTGATCACAGAGGGTTTACACTCAGGGGGAGACCTGGCAATGGAGGGTACACAAGAACAAATGTAAAATGACTTAGAGAGAACATGCTTTGAGGAAGATATGTGCCATGTGAGCATGTCGAGTCCGTGCTGACCTGGCCCAGGAGCAAGGACAGGGGCTGGCAGAGGAGGTGAGGGGGAGGTTCCCAGGACTGGGGCCAGAGGAAGGGAGGGGAGGGGAGCATGCACTGTGCAAGGAGGGGTGATGCGTCCTTTAAGAGAGTCTGAGAGGGCCACGCTGCTCTCACCAGCAATGATCTCCAAGTGGCGACTAGCATCGAGTCCCACCTTCCTGCTCCTTTCTAGCGTCCAAGCTTCCCACAGACAGGGGTGATTTGCAACAAGGAACAGGCATAAAACACCTGACTTTGCTGCACAGACAGACAGTCTTTATTTATGCTCTCCCTTGTTTCAGACAGGGTGTTCACACTGCTTACAATTGTGTTAACAATATCACAGGCTCAAGCACTCTGTCACTAAATAAGAAGAATGAGGCCAAGGGAAATACGGGAGAAGAGGCAGAAGGAGAGGGATGAGGGAGGTGTCCCTGCACGCAGCACAGAATGACCTTGCCGTGTTCTTGGTTGTTTCCTGTCTTGCCTTTAATTCGAATACTGACATTTAATTTTGCTGTTGCTATATTTTGTTTTCTTAATGCTACTAAAAAGATCGTCCATTGTTCTTTCTTTTGTTCTCTTGTTGTTGTTGTTGTTGTTGTTGTTGTTGTTGTTGTTGTACTGGGGATTTAACCCAGGGATGCTTTACCACTGAGCTACACCCTCAGCCCATTTTATTTTTATTTTGAAATGGGGTCTCACTCAGTTCTGGACAGTCTTGCTACATTGTTGAGGCTGGCCTCAAACTTGGCATCTTCCTATCTCAACCTCTGGAATTTCAGGTGTTTGCGACAGTGCCTAGCTCCTCTGCCTATTATTACAGCAGCTGTCCCCCTTATTCGTGAAGGATATGCTCTAAAACCCCCACTTGATATAAATGTAGATTGTAACAAATCATATATATGTATTATATGGTCATCATATATAATGCTATTTCTCATATAAACATATACTGTATTTTTCTATATATACATATTTATGATAAAATTTAATTTATAAATTAGATACAGGAAAAGATGAATAATGAATAATAAATGAACAATGACAAAAATACACTGCATTAAAAGTTATTTGAAACTTATAAATTATTTTTTTCTGGGATTTTATTCATTTAGTATCTTTAGACTCCTGAACCTGCTTCCCAGGGAGTCATGGGTGATCAAGGGACAGAGATGAGCCCTGGAGTTGGGGGCACCGGTTCAAATCCAGTCTCCAAGGCTAGGTATGGTGGAACATGTTTGTAATCCCAGTACTTGGGAGGCTGAAACAGTTGGATCGTAGGTTCACAGCCAGCCTCAGCTACTTAGTGAGGCCCTCTACAACTTAGTGAGTTCCTGTTTGAAAATAAAGAATAAAAAAAATAGGGCTGAGGGTGTATCTTGGAGGTAGAGTGCCTCCAGGTTCAATCCTTAATACTGCAAAAAAAAAAAAAATCAAAACAAACAAAACAAAAAAATTCAGTTTCCTTGTCACATGCCAGGGCAAGCCCCCGGGCAAGTCACCTGCCTTCTGCTTTCACAAGAGCAAGTCTTCTGGGGACTGTTGAGGAGAGTGTATGTGTATGTATAGAAACGTGTGCACAGCGGTCCCTCCTCTTCTGAGGGCACACTTTCTAAAACCTTCCATGGATGCCGGGAACTGTAGGTAGCCCAAAGCCCAAAGCCCACACAGACCATGTTTTTCCCTCTAAGTCATACATATGATGACCTTTAATATATAAGTTAGAAACAGTAAGAGATAAACAATAAAATTTCATAATAAAACAGATAGTTGTAACAATATACTGTAATATAAGCATTTTCTTCAAAAATACTTGGGAGTTGTTTATTAATTATTTTGGATTGTGGTTGAACAGAGCAATTGTTTTTATTTATTTTTTATTTTTTTGGTGTAACTGGGGTTCCTGGAAGCCCTTCTACCTCCGGGCTATACTACGATGGGCTACACTCCCAGACCTATTTTATACTTTTTTATGTGCAAACAGGGTCTCTTAAACCAGCAAGGCTGGCTTCGAACCTGCGCGATCCTCCTGTCTCTGCCTCCCAAGCGCGGGGATTACAAGCGTGTGCCACCATGCCCGGCTGAACAGGGCAATTGTAACCACAAAAAGTGAAACCTCAGACAAGGCAGTATCTGTGTATGTGTATGTGTATGTGTGTGTATGTTTATGTTTATATGTATGTATCTGTGTTTGCTTATGTGTCTGCATTTCGTGCGTACAGACATGTATATACATATGTATATGATTCACGCACTGGCACATTGTAAAGGGTCAACAAAGAAAAACACCACCCATGTTCCTTCCCTTTCATTCTATTTGTGTGATAACATGAGGAGACCAAGCATTTCTAAAATCCCCCTTAATAATAAAACAATATCAGGCTGTTTGTTCTATATCACTACTACTACCAGCAACTGTGCCAGTTCCTCTTTTAAATTACTTGCAATGTGTCTCAGTCATGATGGCTGTGTAACAAGTTGTCCCAAACATACCCGACACACGAAACACCCATTTTTTTCTGCTCTAGATGTCTGAGCCCTCCACTGGGAGACCGGAAGGCAGAGGCTCTGCAGGTCACTCCTGTGTTTCAGAGGCCAGCTGTCAGCTGTGACCTGAGCTGGGCTACCAGCGGGAACCTGTGGACTCAGCCTCCTACAGCGTAATGACTTGGCACTCAGAGTGACCTCCAGGACTCCAGGTGGCCTGACTGCTACGGAGGTGAGATTGAACATCACAGAACAGCCATGGGGTGGCAGAGATCGCCTGAGCTCTGTGATCTCGGGCTCTGGTTTGTATCCGGTTTTGGATTAGTTGCCTGAAGCCTGTGGAATCCTCTTCTCCCCCCTCTTTCTCCTCTTCCTCCTCCTCCTTTTCAAACTCTTTTCTTCTTCTTCCTCCCCCTTGGTATTGGGGATTGAACCCAGGGGTGCTCTAACTCCAAGTTGTACCCCAACCCCTTTTTAAAATATTTTAATTTTTAAAACAAAGTTTTGCTAAGTTGCTGAGGGCCTTGCTGAGATGCCGAGGCTGGCCTTGAACCTGTGACACTCTCCTGTCAGCTTCCCAGTACTGGGATTACAGGTATGCACCACAATGTCCACCTCAGTCTCAGCGTCTTTTTCTGATCTTTGAGCAAAGTGAACAGAAGCGATATCTCACTCCAGCACTACACTTAATACTTAGGCGGGTCTCCACAGATGGGTTTGTTTTTGTTGATGATCTATAATCCTGCAACATCCACTTTACAGATGCGGGAAGAGGGAGAGCGAGTGGTGTGTTTTTGCTCGCGGATGTTCTTGTTCATTTGTCTTACTGATAGGACCAAGTCTCTGGCCTTGAATCTATACTTTGATAGTGAGTGGGAGCCTCCCCCCTGCTGAGCCAGCTGTCTGTAGATCTGGGTGGTTGGAAGCAATTGTAGAGCTAGACCCTGGACTCTCAGATTCAGCTCAGCAGAGCCTTAAAACCTGGGTTCTCTTCTTTTGCCCTAAGTCCTCACCATCCCCATCCTGATAAAAATAAGCGCCTAAAACCCCAACAACTTGGATAAGGAAACAGAGGCCCAGAGAGGGCACAGTTTGCCCATGGTCACACAGCATGTAAATGCCAAAGGCAGGAGGGTTTAGTTGCTCCAGTGTGGACGCACCAGAGGTTGATGACAAGCCCAATCCCTCCCATTTCATCTCTCCCGCCTTCCCAGCACCACAGAAAGAAAATTATTTCCTATTCCTGGCTCCTCTTCCAGCCCCAAGAGACGGAGTGAGAAAGAAATGTTTCCAAATGTACCAGGATGGTCTTCTCCCAGGTCTTGGTTTGGCCATTTGTCATGTGACATCTGTTGCCCGGGAGCGTCTGGAAGTGCAGGTGCCAGGTCTGGGCAGCGGCTGCTGCCTGCAGGGCCGGGTACCTGCTCTCCTGGGCTTGTGTCCCGAGGCTGTGTGCTCAGACTTGACCATGTTTGGGCATGGAGGCTCGACCCAGATGGGACCAAAGCCTGCTTCCCTGGAGACGGCTGCGAGGCCAAACTTCCTGTGGGAGCTCCAAGGGGAGCGGGGGTGGGGTGGGGGGCCTGGCAGAAAGAAACCATCTGGCCACCGGAGACCCACGGGGCACCGAGCACACTGTGAGTACTGCGTCTGCGAGTGCTCGGGAAGTGGCCTCTCCAGAGATGGGGCTGGAGGGGGAAGGGTGGGGGCGGCAGGGAGATGGGGCAGGGAGGGGCAGACAGTGGGACTCCCTCCCTCTGGGGGCTGCTCATCAGGATTCTGGGCGTTGGAGGGTCCGGCTCCTGGCCTCGTGGTCTGGTGGTCAGTGGCGGTGGCTCAGTGGCCAGGTCACTCTGGGAGCTGAGTGTACTGGCCCCCCCAGTCCCAGCTTCCAGGGTGGCCAGAAAGCAACCATCTGGATATCAGGACTGGTCCTGCCACTTGTTACCAGGGGAGGAATGGGACAATAAATGGGGTTGGCAAGAATTCTCCACATGTTTCAGGTTTTCTTTGTTAATATTTCCTAATAATCATCAGGGGCTTATGATATGATAAATATGTGATAGTTGGCACTTCATTTGGTCTTTTTTATACTTTTATTGGTGCATTGTAATTACGCATCTCTGTGTGATTCAAGCGGATGCATATACACTAGACGCACACATCACTTGGTATTTGTCCCCGGACACCCCGCCCTGCTCCCCTTCCTCCCTCCTTAGACCTGCTAGTGAGATTGGTAGTGATACCTTCATTTATGGACATAGCCTTATTTGGTTGTTCCCTTCTTCAGCCTGTGTTCCTCCTTTCTCCCCCCAGCCAGGCCCCTTTCATTATACTATCGGTCTCTCCTCATTTAACTCAAGTCCTTTTTCTTTCCTTTTTTTTTTTTTTTCCTGTAGCTACCACATATGAGAGAACGCATTCGACTTGATGCTTGACTTTCTACGATGGGCTGATCTCACACAGCATGAATTTCTCTAGTTCTCTCCGTTTTCCTTCAAATGGGCTAACTTGTGTTTTTCTTTAAGGCTGAGTAAAATTCCACTGACACATCACTTGATCTTTATCAGAATTCTCGGAAGCAGGTACTATTATTCTTGTTTTGCAGTCCTGCAGTTGCTCAGTGGCCAAGCCAGGATTTGACCCTATGTCTCGTGGCCTCAGAACCTCCCTTCCTGGCACTCCACAAAACCCTTAAGGATTGTCCGTCTAAGGAAGAAGATGCCAACCCAGCTATCAGGTCACCCGGGACTCTCCAAAATCCTGTCTTCCTTTGCCTTCTTCATTTTTCCTAAACCCAGCCCAGACCCTGGACAATCTTTCTAAGTTGTAAGGCCTGTCTAAAATGTGCAAAGCCACTTAGCCATTCTCAAACCTGCGAAATTCTTCTTGGAGTCTAACTGAAATCCCTCCTCTCATTGTTGAAACCCATTTCTTCTTCCTGACCAGGCCATAGGGGACATCAGTGGTCCCTACACGTCCTCCTGCCTGAAGCTTCTCACTGCAATGTTGAATCCTAACTTCTCGTATATCTAAATAGAACCCACAGCATGGACTTGGGAGGGTTTATCCAGAGTCACTAAGGTGTAGACAGGGATCCCAATAGAATATATGAAAAAGTCGCGGATTCTAGGCCTTTTGCTCACAGGGAGGTCTCTTCTTTCCTTGGCCACCTGAGCTCCCAGAACAGCTAACACCACGGCTCCTGCCTTCAGCAGCCTCAGGTGGAGGCTGGGAGGCTGGAGAAGCTATGCAGGGAGAAGGCAGGGCCTCCAGGAAGTGGGGGCTGATGGCACGCAGGAGCCCTCAGAGCAAGCAAGCCCCCAGCAGTGTGCCCCAACTTCCTCTGTGGGGACAGGAGGGTCTGCTGTGACATCAGCCCCAAGTGATTTGTACCCCACAGCCCTGGGGTGGGGCCAGGTGCCAGGGACTCTCGGATGTTCCTGGGAAGCCAGATGTCAGGGCTTTGGCCACCTCCGAGTGATCATATAGCCTCACCTGTGAACATCTAGATGGGCCTGTTAAACTGGTATCTGGGGAAAAAAATGGGTGTGGCTGTCCCATCCTACAAGGAACAGAAAGTTATAGAACAGAAAATGAGGGCTGTAGCCAGGGGGGGAAAGTGACTTTCCTCTGTTCTGCTTTGGCCCCGGGGCAGCTTCCTCTCTATAATAAATAATAAAGCCATCTCTGAGGCTGCCAGGCCTTCTTCCTTTGCTCCAGGGCACAGTCGCCCTTCCAGAGATCCTGACTTTGGGAAGCTCTCTGCCTCTTTTGCTAACTCCCAGGGCCTCCTGCTCTCTGCATGCTGTCCCAGCCCAGCCATTCCTACCCCAAAACTCAGGACTTTGTTTCTGCAAAATTGCTCCAAGTTCCAGGAGAAAGTATGTAAGAGGTTGACCTCCATTGTGCTCAATGTATGAGTTTCTTGTAGCTGCTGTAACAAATGACCACGAACTTGATGGTCTGAGACAGCAGAAATTCATCATCTCACACTCTGGAGGCCAGAAGTACAATCACAAAGGTGTCTGTGGAGCTACACTCCCTCAAAAGGCCTTGGCAGGGGTGAGGACACCTCTCCAGTCCTCTGCCCTTCAACCTTCTACTGGCTGCAGCACTTTCTGGCTTGTGGCCGAGTCAGTCTACTCTCTGTCTCCCTGGTCATGTCACCTTCTCCTCTTCTCTGTGTCTAATTGCCCCCCCCCAGCCCATTTCCCTCTCTTAAGGACTCTTGGGATCACATGTAGAGCCTACATGCATAATCCAAGATAATATGCACATTTCAAGAGCCTCAAAAACAATTTCTGCAAACTTATTGCCATACAGAACAGCATCCAGAGACTCCAGGGATTAGAACATAGACATCTTGGCGGCCATTTTGAGCCTATCCCGTGCTGTATGAGCTTGGGCCATTCACTTTACCTCTGAGTTACAGGTTCTTCTTCAGAAGAGTGGAGATGATGATACTCACCCCTCAGAGTAGGTGGGGAGCTTCTGTGGGTTTCACAGAAGCCCTCTGGAAGCTGCAAAACTCTGCATTAATAGGAGTGACGTTGATATTTGAGTAACGCCCCTTTCACCTGCTGCCCCTTCTATGCATTACTTGCTTCCTGGGCTGCTCTCGATTCTGTTTGGCCTAGAAATGACCGCTGCCCCCACTGGACATGGGAAAGAAGCTGGTGATGGCCCAGAAGCGGGGAGAGACTCGAGCCCTTTGCCTGGGTGTGACGATGGTGGTGTGCGCCGTCATCACCTACTACATCCTGGGCACAACTGTGCTGCCCCTCTACCAGAAAAGGTACTAGCCTCTCCTGGGACTCCCCTAAGGGTTGGGCCCTTGAGGGACCCCAGCCTTCTCCAAACCCCTACCTAGAGGCTCACTTGGGGCAGGATGGACAATTCTCGTTCTTGGGTTTGAAGGTTCAACTGCCTGGAGGGCGTGTTGGCCTGAGCCCTGGCGGTCTGGGATGCTCTTCATATGGGAATCAGCAAAGTACATCAGAAGACCCTGCTGATCCCAAGAGGACTCAGAATCACAGGCTTTGGTAGCTCACTTGCATAGCTCCCTCTCCCTGGAAATGTCTGGGTGAGGCAGGCATCCATCCTCTTGGTGAACGTCACCTACTGAACACCATTTCACATTGGGGTTTTTCTGATAAGGAGGAAGGGTCTGCACTGAGCCAACATTTGCTTCACAGGAAGGAATGTTCACAGGTTCCCTGATATGTTAGCCCCTCCAACTATTAAAGATCAGCTGCACAATTTCCGGTGGTTCGTATCCTCTTTGGAATAAATACACTTGGTACCTGCAGCCTGTCCTTTGGATAAGTCTCAGAACTTTCCTCTGGGTCATTCCAGCTGCTGACAGACCCTTCCCATCTAGAAATGGTCTGCTCCTCCTGTGGATGAGTCACACTTGATAAGCCTGTCAGCTGCTCCCAGCCCCTGCTGTACTCACTTTGGACAATACTGGAAGGATGCCAGGCTGGACCTTACCCCAGCAAGACAGCTCGGAGTGGTCATATGCCCTCAACACATTGTCCCCTAGCTACCATCCATCCCCACCCTGATGCAAATCAAGCCGCTCCCACATCTGCTTTTTTTAGGAGAAAGAAGGCAGATCTGGAATGACACAGACCTAGCCTCAGGTCCTGCGGGGCCTCCCTTGACCTATCTGAGCTTCTCATCCATCTCTGTAAGAAAAGGCTGGTGTGGATATTTATAAAAGAGGCTCAGGCCTGGCTGTTCATTGGAGTCACTTTGGGGAGTTAAAAAAGATATATCAAGGCCTAGACCCAATCACTTGAGAAATTCTGATTTGATTGCTCTGGAGAATGGTGTAGACATAGAAATCTTAAAAAGAAAGAAAAATCCCCCAGGTTTTTGGAAGAAGGGTAGCCAGGGTGGAGAACCATTTATGTAGATGATGTCCAAGACCCTGCCCCACTCAGATATTCTTTTTTTTTTTTTTTTTTTTTTTTTGGTGGTACTGGGGTTCCTGGAAGCCCTTCTACCTCCGGGCTACACTCCCAGACCTATTTTTACATTTTTATTTGGAAACAGGGTCTCCTAAGCCAGTGCACGCAGCTGGCTTCTAACCTGCGCGATCCTCCTGTCTCTGCCTCCCAAGCGCGGGGATTACAAGCGTGAACCAACAACCACGCCCGGCTCCACTCAGATATTCTGATCATATGGCTTCCCTGCCCCACCATGCCCAAGGATTCAGATTATGTGCCATTAGCACTGGTTGCTTTGGCAAGAGGGTCCCAGCCCTGGGTCTCTCTAGGGGCCTGGGGATTTAAACTGGGTGGTCTGTGTGTCTCCTCAGTGTATGGACCCAGGAATCCACCTGCCACCTGATTGAGACCAACATCAAGAACCAGGAGGAGTTGGAAGGCAAGAAGGTACCCCAGTTCCCATGCCTGTGGGTCAATGTATCAGCCATGGGCAGGTGGGCTGTGCTGTACCACACGGAGGACACCCGGGACCAGAACCAGCAGGTAATGGACTGGGAAATGGGTATATGTTCCCGTATCCCTGGCATGTATGTGAGCCTGATTCCTGATTGGCCATGTCCCCAGGGCTGAAAGAGATCAGTGCACTTGACCAGGCTCTGACAGCTAGTATGAGGTGGAGCCAGCCCTGATTCTTCTGTGTTGAAGTCAGAGGCCTGGGTCTGAATCACCACTAACTGCCTGTGCCATCTGGTGCGGGTCTCTAGCCCCTCCAAGCCTCGGTTTCCACCTGTGTGAAGTGTGCAGAAACGGCACACTTGGAGTGCCATGGGAAAGCCAGGGGCTCTGCACAAGGTCCCCGGCTTGCGCTGGGTGGACAGAGGGCACTCGGGGAGAGGCGGGCAGTGCCAGTGGGTCAGAGAGGCCACCCCAGAGTACAGCGGCTGTGACTCTAAGAAACAGGGACTTTCTCTGTCTGCAGCAGCCTCTGCAGACAGACAGACAGTCAGGAGGTTTCTCCATTGCTTCCCCCGCAGAGACTGTCCGAAAGGAAAGACAACTTCCCTTCCCCTCCCTCCCTCCCTCCTTTCCTTTCTCCCTTCCTTCCTTAGCATTTGAGCAGGTCCCCATAGCACTGCGCAACAAGAGCTCATACATGAACAATACCTAGAGGGGAGGGACTGGGGGCTCAGAGAAGAACAGACAGAGTTATGGGGGTTTAGAGAGGGGCAATGTTTCCAGCAGGAAGGCATTGATTAGGCTTTTAAAATCAGGCAGACTCTGGGTATGCAGAGGTACCGTAGGAGGTGGGCACCTCGGGACACAGAACAAGGCTTGGGGAATGAAGGGCCCAGTAGAGGCAGGGGCTGGAAGGCTCACACTTGACAGGGTGTGCGGATCTGGAAAAGGCTGCAGGGGTAAAATATCTGTCCCCAGAGGACCACTGCGGCCAAACTCTGGAGTTAAAAGTGAGTGTTTAAGCCAGGAGTCTCGAGCACCAAGTAGGGGGCTTAGCAAAACCAGAGCCCCACATCAGACCCGGGGCAGCAGAGCCTCTGGGCGCAGTTAGTTTGTGGAGCTTCCCAGGGGATTCTGAGGTTGGAATGAATGCTGTGGGCACTGGAGTTTTGGGGTGTATTCACAGATGTGCCAGGGAGATGGAACTGGCAGTGATGTGTCATGCAGGTTCAGTACTGGACTGAAACGCTGTGGCCATAGCAAACAGCCATGCCAGAGATGCAGACCTGCAGCGAGATGGGCTCTGAAGGCCGGGATTTGGGGGTTGATGGGAGGGAGGGGGCAAGTACCTTGGGCAGGGGCGGAGACTCTGGGATATTCCAGTGCTGGGGGGCCAGGGAGAAGTGGGGCCAGGCAGCACTCTGTTCTGTCATCACCAGCATGACACAGCCCCCACCAGATGGCACGAAGACCTCAGGCCCAGCAGAATTAGCTCCTTCTCAGGTCACTGTCTCCTCTTTGGCATTTAACAGTCCCTGATTTATCTCATCAGTGAGAAAGATTTTCAAAGACAAGTGGTGTCACTGGAGGTGAATCCTCCCTGTCCCCTAAAGGAGCTCAACAGCCTGTGGGGCCAGCCTCCCCCTGCACTGGCCCACCGGCGGCCCTTTCTTCTCAGCCACAGCATCTGGGCTACCAGGAGCAACGCTGACACAGGATACCATGGTGGATGGAGGCAATGCCTTTTGTGTTCCGGCTAAGCATCTGGGGGGTGGCCTGATGCTCCTTCTGCCTTCATGTAACACAGAACTGCAGAAAGGCCAGGTGGGGCCACCCCACTCTCACTCTGTGAAGGGGGCTGTGGTCTGCTATCAGTGTTTCCCCCAAGCCTCAGCCTGGGGGATTTGGGGGGAGCCCGGGTCATTTCAGGACATCAGATGGCACAGGGCTAGCTGGGCCCAGGGCAATAGAGAGAAGGTACAAGACACCTCAGGCCTCTAGCACTGGCATTGAAGAGTGAGTTCCTGCCTAGTGTCTGGCCACATAGACCTGACATGAAGAGTCCAGAGGAACCCAAGCAGGCAAAGATTCAATGAGGTCCCTGGACGGGCATAAGCTTGCACTTTATTTCTCACACAGGCCCCTCTTTAAAAAGGAGAAGCAGCTGCTGCAAGTTTATAGATAAGTTGGCATTATTCTTATTAATAAAACTAAGTCTCATCTACCTTTTGAGTATGTACCATGTGCCGGGCTCTGTGCTAAGGCTTTACATGAATCCTCTAGTTTAATCCCTGAGGGAGTTCCAGGCAGGTGCCCTCACGACCCACTTTATACGGCTCAGACAGGTTATAGTGGCTGCCAAGGTCACACAACTTGGAGCTGGTGGTTGAAACCAGGCCTGTCTGGCTCCATTGTCCTAGGCTCAATGAGCAAGGCTACTCAGGGTCATGGTCACGGTACTAGCAGCTCTGAATGCCAGATTCTCCAGGAGCCAGGTTCTCACAGGCCTCAGCTGCTCCCTGGCTAGATGGGGACCTGTGTCTGTAACACAGCTTCCCTATTACCACGGCACAGCATCCTCTGTACAGCTGGATGGAATACCATCGGCACAGGCAGCTTTGGGGACAGGGCCTGCATTCAATGCCAGGGAGCAACTGAGGCCTGGGCAGCAGCTGGCTCAGTCCTTGCCTTTTGGGTCTCCTGCTTACACATTTCGATCTTGGACAAGATTTCAGTAGAGCGGTGGTCCTCAAAGTGCAGTGCCTGAACAAAGCACCCTTTCCTGGGCCCCACCTCAGCAATTTGGCTAAGTAGAAACCTGTACTGTAGCTCAGGTGAAAAGATTATACTTGCAAACTATCTCCCAAAGGCTCATGATGTCAGCACTTGTGCCTCCCAGCCCAGAATGGAGATGAAACCTGGGTGTTCTCTTTGTGCTTTCTTTGCAGAACTTCCCAGCTGGGCTTCATCTGAACTGGCCAGAAGGATCCTAATAACAATGATCAGTGTCATGATTAAATGTGTATCATGCTCTGCCTGCCCAAAGCTCTTTCCAATGTATTCTCTCTTTTCTTTGGACCCCAGTGTCAAATACTGCATGCCAATATATTTTGTTTGGCTCGCACAGGGTTAGACTTAGAAGAGTTTTCAATTTGAATTTTTGCCAGTAGTTTCAAATTGTGAGTTTATATTAAAATCCAGTTCATATTAAAATCCGGCTGGCTGCTGTATATCTGGATGGCACTGTCTCCTCTGTCCGGAGGGAGTGGCAGCTGCCAGTGCAGCTGCAGCTGGTTCTCTTCCTTTCGCCGGGCCCTGCCACTCCCTGGAAATTGTCCCTGGCACCGAGGCAAGTGCCAGGTGGCACCTGTCATCTTATTTGCCTTGGGTGCTTTACTTGCTGAGAGTACCTGCCTGACCCTGGAGGTAACTGAGCATGGGACTTCTGCCCTGAATCCAAATCACAGCCCACTAGATTTTTGACCTGCGTCCTCGTTGGCCTCTTTAGATAGTTATGTGTCAAGGCCTTTAATAATGTTTGAAAATACTATTACCTTCAACCCATCTAAGATTTGAAGGTATGAAGGTTCAGAAAGAGTGAGCAATTTGCCTAAAATTTTACAGCCAGTAGAAGCAGAGCCAGAGCTTCAGATGGGCCCTGCATCCAATACACTGAGCTGCTTCAGGGACACCCACACACATGGCCCTGAACACACCCCCAAGGACCATGGAGTAGAGTGACAGAAGTCCCAACTCCAATCTCAGGGCTGACTCTGAAGCCAGGCCTTTATTCCATCCCAGGCCTTGGGCTCAAAAAACAGATTTCCACCCCCCCTGAATGCTCTCTCTTCTCTCCTACAGTGCTCCTACATCCCAGGCAGCCTGGACAACTACCAGATGGCCCGGGCGGATGTGGAGAAGGTCCGAGCCAACTTCCACAAACACCAGGTTTTCTACTGCTTCTCCACGACACGGGAAAATGAGACCAGCGTTCTGTTCCGGCGCCTCTACGGGCCCCAGGCCCTCCTCTTATCTCTCTTCTGGCCCACCTTCTTGCTGACTGGCGGCGTCCTCATCATCGCCATGGTGAAGCTCAACCGGTCCCTCTCCATCCTGGCAGCCCAGAAATAGACTGAGGCACGCTACACCATCACACAGGCCATAGGGGACCGGGTGGGCTCCGGGGACTGCGCGCCAGTGTGCGCCATCCCTCCTCTGCTGCCCTCCCACTCTTCCCCTCCAATCCTGTCTCCCTTTTGTGGTTAACCTTTGGGACTTCATTTCCTAATCAAGAATATCCCATGGCCCCCTAGTGCCTGCAAGGGTAGGGGGATAGCCAGCCCTCTATTACCTGCCTTCACTCAATTGGCTCATACCTGTTTCCTACTGAGGCATGCTCTACCCCACAAATGGCAGGGACTTTCACCTCTGCCTATGCTCTCCCTGCTCACCCAAAGGCTGGCCTATTCCACCTAGCAAGCTGTCCTCAGCATTCTTCAGTTCCGTCTTTGCATTCCATAATAAAAACAGAAGTTGCTCCTATTTATAGGGCACATTCAGTATATAGCTTTTTTTTAGACTAATTTTTACAGCCATTTTTATTCCATTACTTAAAATACTGCTGTTGCTATGTATCTACAGGGGGTCTGTTCCAATACCCCTATCAGATGCTGAAATCTGTTCATGCTCAAGTCATTTTATAATCATTTATAAAATAGTGTAGTATTTGTATAGAACCTATGCACGTCTTCCCATATGTTTTAAAATCATAATACTTAATACAACACAAATGCTATGTAAATAGTTGTTTTACTCTATTGTCTAGGGGATAATGACAAAAAAAATGTCTGTCCATGTTGAGTAGAGAAGCAATTTTTTCCTTAAATATTTTCAATCTGCAGTTGATTGAATCCACTGATGTAGAACTCACTGATATGGAGGGCTGACCGTATATGCAAAATAACAAAAGGCTGTAAGGAAATAAACCAAAACACATCAAAATATTAACAATGATTAATTTTAATTTTATTCCTTATCCCCCCTTTTTGTGTTAGGTAATTTTTTCAGTTTTTAACAGTAGGAAGATTATTGTATTGTTTTGTTTGTTTTTAATCAGAAAAGCAATGCTAGATACAATTATGGAAAATTTAAAAGGGGAGCCACCCTCAAAAAGGAGGCAGAGATGGGTTGGGGAAGGGATATTTTCTGGTCAGAGAAAGGCTTTTGAGGACAGAATCCTGTATGGGGGAAAGGTACACACAGATGGCGATTGATGGTTCACATAGCAGGGACATACTCTGAAGTCTGTCTTAGATTTGAAAAGAAAAAACTGGAGGAAGCATGACCTCTGCCACTGTCATTCTGCTACGGTTTGCATGTGTTCCCCAAAAGTACATGTGTTGGAAACTTAACTCTCAAATTCATATGTTGATAGTATTTGGGGCTTTTCGGAGGTGATTAAGGTCAGGTGAGGCCATGAGATTTGGCCCCATGATGGCAGCAGTGGCTTCATTAGAAGAGGAAAGACCAGAGCAATACACTGTTCCATCTCACCGTGTGATACCCGCCATCATGCTCAGATGCAGCAAGACGGAGATGCAGTGCCATACTTTGAATTTCTCAGACTCTAGAACTATAATAAAAATATTTATTTTGTTCAAACAATTACCAAAACTCAGAGTTTTAGGTATAGGAACAGAAAACAAACTAAGACACATTCTTTTTTTTTTCTTTTTGCGGGTCTGTGGATGGAACCCAGGGGCATTTGACCTCCAAGCTATACCCCCTGCCCTATTTTTTATTCTTTATTTTGAAACTGGGTCTCACTGAGTTGCAGAGGGCCTCACTAAGTAGCTGAGACTGGCCGCGAACTGCGATCCTCCAGGTCTCAGCCTCCCGAATGCTGGGATTACAAGTGTGCGCCACCACGCCCGGCCTAAGACACATTCTAATAAGTTTGCCTAGAGCAGTGGTTCTCCACGTGACCCCCTGGTCCAGCAGCATCAGGATCTCATGGAGACTCGTAAGAAATGTTCATGCTCTGGTCCCTCTCCCAGGCCTAGCCAGCCAGAAGCCCCATGTAGAAGTAGACAATGCCCTGGACTTCATCAGTGACAGCACACAGCAAGAGGGAACTACTGGTGCCGGGAATTAGGGACCCACCACAAGATATTTCAGAGTAAATGACTATTTCCCAGGGCAGGTCCTAAGCTGTGTTTGTAGGTAAGCTGGTGTCTCTAAAGTTCCTCCCAGGGCTGTGACTTGAAGATGCAGCCTTGGGCTTGAATACGCCTCTGCCAAAACTAATTATTCTCATGAACCAGCCTGCGCTGTCAGTCAATAACAGTATAAAATACAGTTTGCAATCCACTGAACCAAGGAGTTTTGACACAAGAAATTTGTGATGAGTTGTTGATAGCTTAGAGGGGGATCTGGCATCATTTTGATATCACAAAAGTTAAGATTTTTATATTACATGATTTTAAATTTACACAGTTTTATTGGGTTCTTTGGTGCAAAGGAGAAAACCCTTAATAATGGTTGGAAAGAGGGCCCAGAATGGGGAGGCAAGAGCACAAGCAGCTCCTTGAAGACAGGCACTAGATCTGATTCATCTTTCTGTCCCTCCCCAGCCTTTCAGCTTTATGTGGAATGAATGGTTGTGCTATAAAAGGGAAGTGGAATCTTTACCCTCTGGTATCTTCAAAAGTAGAAGAGACCCATCTCTCTTTCTTTAGGTGCAGCTGGGGCTGGTGAGCAGAAGCCCTGTCTGCCTGAAGCCTGACTCTATTACTATGTCCCACAAGGGTCCTTTCCACCCCTAGTCAGGAATTCAGGGCCTCCCTTGCCTCTGAGCTCCAGTGGTGGGTTGAGTTTCGGGGTGGACACATGGGGCATGGCATAGGCACACCACTTCAGGTGTGAGTCATCGGCTGGTGAGTGCAAACGGTGAAAGCACTAGCTGCTCACTAGCGGCGACCTACAAAACCCGATGAGGGTTCTCTGCTTCCAGGAAGCCATTATGGCAGGAAACATCTTCCCTCAGTGTCTAACTTCATCATGCTCATCTTGTGCATAAATTTCCGTGAACACAGTCAGGTGTGGCATTTGATGGAAGTAGGCCAGTTTCTGTTGACAGAAGAAGGGCGTTTCTCCCTTGTAAATGAAGGTCATTAATAATGCATGGGGCAGTGGAGGCTAGGTATCCCATGTACTGATTTTCCTAGAAGGACGTGGCCTTTCCTCCAACCCCATGGAAATCTAAAGCAGGGGCTTATTGGATAGTCTTGAGTTTCCTTATATTTTGGTCCCAAAGACAGGTGCATGGAAACCATGTGCGAAGTAAGTCTTTGAAGTCAGACTTTTAGTTGAGATTTTCTGGAGCCCTTCTCAGGCTCCACAGAACACTTCTGAAGGCCAAGAGGAAGACTTTAGTCTCTCCAGATCCACCCTGGCTCTCAGTTCCTGCTTCTTTAGATGAGTGAGTGAGTATATTACCTTCCTGTGTACATGTGCTTTCCTGGATCTTTGTCCTATCGACACAAATGCAGAGCTCAGCTTCTTCCTGGATTGTCCACCTCTCCCTCCCACTCACTTTAAGTTCAAGTTCACCTGCCTTCCTAAAAAAAATTGGGAGGTGAGGAAGGGAGGCGTGTAGGTGTAGAATCAACATTGCATCATGTGTATGTGCATAAAGGCTTGCTCCTTCTCCCTATCAGGGAGGCTTTGATATCCCATAGTCCCCACCTTCCCACACCAATCCTCCACCCATACACACCAAATGAAAGCAGAGGCTTTCTGAGTACATGCAACTTCAAGACATGTCTTCCACCCCCATGCCCTGTGAAATTGTTACACCGAATGCTCCCATGTCAATTCTGGAATCCCTGTTATTTGATTTTCCTTTAAATTTCACATTCAAATACAAACTTCTGTTCTCCACCTGTCAGTAGGACTTTAGTGATCATCTAGTTCTTTACCATTGCTTAATTAAAATCTATATGGCATCATAGAAGGGTGTTTTGGTCTTTGTCTGAGGTGCTTTGGAACAGAACTCCTTAAAACTTTTTAATTTCTTAAGTGATAGTCTTGAAAGGTATACCGAGACTCTAGCCTTTCTCTTTCTCTTTCTCTCCCTCTCCCTCTCTCTCTCTCTTCCTCCTTCCTGGCCACCATAAAGTGGGCAACTTTACTCAACTATGTGTTTTTGTTATAATATACTGAGCTGCTGCAGGCCCCAAAACCATTTAGCCAAATGACCATTGAATTAAACTTCGGGAACCATGAACCCAAATAGACATTTCCTCCTTTTAAGTTGTTTATCTCAAGAATTTTTTCCAGAAACAGAAAGTTAACACAATATGTGTGTATAGATGTATGTATTTACAAAACATAGTACATATAGGGTTTGGTACTACTCATATTATAGGCATATACTGGGAGAGTCTTGGATAAAAATCCCTCAAATAAGGATGAATATTATAATAATAAACAAAGATTTTTCCTGAGTTTTGTTTCTAATGAATTATTAAACCAGAAAGAGGAAGAAGGTCATGGGAACCCCCTGTTCATAAGGAGGAAGTATGGGTCACTTGGAAACCCTGTGGCATCTGAAGAGGGGAAATCTTGTGAGACTTCACCTTTCACCCATGGGTGTGTATTCATAGTACTAATATTGAATTAAGTTGTAGAACACTTAATTGGCATCAAAATTGATTTGATATCAGGAGAAGGAAGATCCTCTCATTTATTTGATGTCAGAAGTATTGCCAGGTGAGCCGGGTGTGGTGGTGCATGCTTGTAATCCCAGTACTTGGGAGGCTGAGACAGGAAGATCACAGGTTTGCAGTCAGCCTCAGCTTCTTATTGAGGCCCTCCGCAACTTAGTGAGGCCTTGTTTCAAAATAAAAAAATAGGGCTGGGGTTGTAGCTAAGAAGTATAATGGCCCCTGGGTTCAATTCCTGGTACTGCGAAGAAAAAGAAGAAGGAGAAGGAGAAGGAGAAGGAGAAGAGGAGCCAGGCAAGATCCCACTCACATTTCTATTTTTCTCTTTAGTGGCAATCTAAATCAACACCTCTCTTGAAGAATTACTCACTGTACCAAGATGTAGTCCTTCCATTTTGGGATATATTTTGCTAATCTTTCCCCCTACAAGAATCTATCATCTCTGATAGTAATAACAGCTAACATTTGTTACGCACCTATATTCTGGGATCTGGGCCAATACTTTTCATGTACAGCTAATTTAACACCAACAGCATCCTTTGAGGGTATTATTAGAATCTCCATTTCATAGGTGAGATAACTGAGGCACAGGGGAGTGATTTAACTTGTCCCAGGTCAGAAGTTAGTAAACAGCAGAGCTAGATTTAAATTGATACAGTATGGCTTCAGACTTTGGTATGGCCCTCTAACTACTTTGAGCCTTGTCCTTCATTTCTGCTCCTTATCCAAAGTGGAAATGTGGTCAAGGTCATATGCTGACAAGCTGTTAGATGTCCCTATAGACCTTCCCACAGAAGTCAGTCTCCCAAATGAATACCCAGGCCTAACTGCTGAAGAGTCCATAGATATAGAGTGATACCCAAGAATAAATATCTGAAACATGGCCACTGCCAGGACTAACAGGGGCCAGCTCCAATGTTCCTGAGTCCATCCTCTCCAGCCCAGAGCCCCCGGAATACCTAAGTGCAGCTGAGGCATCCTCTGGACACAGCCCTTCTTGCACACTGGCCAATCTATTAAAAAGTGGAATTAAAGAGAGGCTAGACTGACATTCCTCTTTCTCAGCAACCCAACCCCTCTCCCATTGACCCTGCTTTCTTTTCCATGTGTCCCAAGCCAGGGGTTAAGAGTCTACCATTGAACGTGTCCAGAGTGGACAGCCTGCTCATTTACAGACAGCCTTGGAGGCTTTCACTAGCATTAACCAAAATCAGGCCATGTGACATCTCCTTGGTGTATAACTGAGTTTTCTGTAACTCTGCTGACCACGGTCCCACAATTCCTTCCAGTTAACTCTTTCTAACTCTCAAAACTGAGCCACAAGCCAGAACCACTTTGATTGAGAGCAGCCAGAGCCTCTGAGAAGCTTTCGACGCCATGCGACCTTTAGCCACACTGGACTGTTGGACCTGCTCCCCAGATCTTACCCTGTGCAAGGCAGCCATTTGCCCCAGCCAGCCACAACCATCATTTATTTTCACTCCCTTACAAGATCTTCTAAAGATATTTTCCTCATTCTTACAAATTCCAGATGAAGTTTTCAGCTCTTTATGACATTATTTTTATGATCCTCAAGTATGTTTATGTGTCCGTCCTTGGAGTGGGAGCCCACAGGGAACGAAGAAGAAAGCTGAGAAACATAAGAATTTGTCTCTGGCTTGTCTACGACCTTGGATAGTTGATTTAATCTCTCCACCTCTCAGCTTCTCAATTGGAAAAAGTGAGTGACATCATTTGTTTTATAGGGTGCTCGTGATGATTCAGTATAACAAATGTGAAGTACTCAGCCAGTGCCCGGGGCATAAGAGATGCTTCACAAATGTTTGTTCTGTCTTGGAGCATGAAGTCTTTTCTGTAGAGAGCTCTGAGCACTCCCTTTTGACACACTTTCACTAGCAATTTCCCACCCCCTTTGTTGTGAGAATGTTTGAGGACTACCCTGCCTTCCTCTCTTCCTCTCAACCCATCTCTACCTCTCCTCCTTCTGTACAAATCCTGCTATGCACAGATTGCCTGTCTTTGCTTTGAACTTTCTTAAATCCACTTGTACAGATGTCATTCTTGAAGAAAAGCAGTTCCACATCCCTGCCTTACTGAACCGTTCCAAGAGGCAAAGGACCAGTTTCCTTGAAAGTCCACCTTGTGAGAGAATCGTCACCTATAACAATAGGTTTGGTCGGATTAATCTTCCCAGTGTGAGACAGGCAAATCTCTTGGCCCAGAAATCAGGCTTAATTGGAAATTAGATTACATTTTCATGCCACCCGCAGGATGCCTATATGCACAGCTAATTTATCAAGGGGAGATCTTATCTGGAGGAATCCCGGGGGAATACTATGGCTGCCTCAGCAAAACTCTGAGATTTAGCCGGGCATTGTGGCACACACTTGTAATTCCAGCATTTGGGAGGCTGAGATTGGAAGATCATGGTTTGCAGATAGCCTCAGCTATTTAGTGAGGCCCTGTGAAACTTAGTGAGACCCAGTTTCAAAATAAAGAATGAAAAGATGGGGGTGTATTCATTCGAGTCACCCCTCCATGCCACTCTGGTAGGGAGCTGTATTTCTATTTTCTGTATTTCTATCTTTCTAATAAATTTTTTTTAAAAAAAAGGATAGGGCAGGGGGTGTAGCTAGGAGGTCAAATGTCCCTAGGTTCCACCCCCCAGACCCGCAAAAAAACAAAAACATAAAAAAAACTATAGGCTTTTACTTGCTTAAAAAAATAACTTTCTTCACAGTGTGGCTTGAATCCTTCAAGTTTCTCAGTTTGGGGTTTGTGCATTTACTGGACCCCCTGTCTGTGGCAGGACGAGAGGGATGGATACCAGTGTACCTGGGACTGTGTTCCATATGCTCATGGGCCAGTGGCTGAAAGAGAATCTTATAAGCAAAAAATCCCCAAAGACACTGCATGTCACTTAGTTATCTGGATTTGAGTAGCTTAGGGAGGAAGAGAAGAAGATGGATAGATTCATGATGAGGATTCGAGTTCTCTGCTGAAGACTAACAATTCACAGTGGTCGAGGCTGAGCCATCCCCTTGCACACCTTCATTCTCTCCTAGGCAATGTAGGAAAGAAATATACCAGGGATTTCATTGTGCCCATTTTATAGATGAAGAATCTGAGACATAGAGTCAGTCCCTGGCTCGAGGTCACCACTGTCCAACTAACAGGCAAGGATCTGAGATTTGAACTTAGGCAATTTCACACAAAGGGGCTGCTCTAAAACTTTGTACTCTACGGCTCCCTTATTTCCACTAACTTTACCTCTTGAAAATGTCCAACTGTGGAAAAGTTGCAAACTTATGAGCATACTTGTCCTTCATCCTTGACTTGTTATTAATTTTGCTATAATTATACTCCCTGTTTCTCTGTCTCTTTCTCTATGCATACAAGTATGTATGTTTCTGAACCTTTTGAGGTTAGATTCAGAAACATAAAGCACAGGGCCTGGGGACCATTTTGGCTGCAGGGGGATGTGCATACAGAAGTACAGGAACAGGAAGTGGCTGGGTTCATGGGGTCTGGCTAGGGAGGCCAGGCCCAGCCTGTACTCTCAGAAGGCACGGATCACTAGTGGTGTATTGGCAGTGAAAGCAGGACTTTTATTGGTGGTATTAAGAATTATAAAACTAAATATGTATATATAGCAAATGATATCTTTGAGGCTTCTGATTAAATATATATTCTCATTGAAGATGAAATATAGAGAAGTATAAAGAACTTGAAAAAACAACCCTTACTTCCAAATAAAAGCTATGCTAAATTTCAGTTTTTATCTTTCCTATTTTCCATATATACATCTATTTACAGATTAGAACCACATGGTATGTACAGTTTAATATTCAGCTTTTTTTTAGATATTGCATCTATAGCACTTCTGCATGTTATGAAGATACTTTTTATTCATTCTTATGCAATTTTTATTTATTGTTATTAAGGTAACTTTTCAAAGGTTTGATATCACATCAGTTAGTTGAGCCAACTTTTAATACTATATTGTGACTTAGGCTTAGATCAACTCCAATTTTTCACTATAATAAATATCTCAGTGATACCACAACAAACACTTCTGAATAAAGTATGTGTGCATATCTCTTGATGGTTTTGCTGAGAAAAGATTTCCAGAAGTTGGGCTGTGGTGAGTGGTCATTCCACATCCTCTCACAGGAGTCTCATGGTTGAATGGAGCCGGAGCAGACTAGAAATAATTGGCAATGCTTTTCCAGCCTCAGAGTTAATTCCCCTCTTCCCACTGGAAGGTTAAATCTAAGACTGCCAAAGAGCCCCCAGCCACGGTGACTGGGAGGGGTGGGGTGTCTTAGGATGATGAGCCAAGGAACAAGACATGGGCTTAAACCCCCAAGCTCTGGATAGAGGATTCTGTGGCCGCCTGGTCAAAGATAAGTGTGGATCGATGCCCATGAGAAGGCTGGAGGGAGATCTGGGGCCTTTAGATGGCAGGCAGGGCAGGTCTGGCAGGGAATGGCAAAACAAGGGAGGCCCAGAGTCAAGGTCAGCTGTCCCCAGTGTCTTTGGCTTCTTACTGGTCTGGTCAACCTCCCAGTCCTCACTGAGCACCTACTATGTGCCAGGTCCTCAGCTAAGTGCTATATTTCATGCAGCCAAACCATACATTTAAAATCATAAATTTAATTTAAAAAATTTAATTAAAATTTAATCATAAATTAAATTTAAAAAATTTAAATTTAATGTTACAGGTATTTATCACAATAAAAAAACACGAAAAAGAGCCAGGCATGGTGGTATCTACCTGTAATCCCAGTACTTGGGAGGCTGAGACAGGGGGGTCATAGATTCAAGGTCAGCCTCAGTAACATAGCAATTCCTTTAGCAATTTAGCAAGACTTTGTTTTTAAAATTAAAAATAACAATAAAGGCCTGGGGACATAGCTCACAGGTAGAATAGCCCTAGGTTCGATCCCTAGTAATTAATCTCTATATCTATCTATCATCTATCATCTATATATAATATATCTGTCTATATATAATATAATGTTTGAGGTTCAAGGCCAGCCTTAGCAACTCAATGAGACTCTGTTTCAAAATAAAAAGTAAAAAGGGCTGGAGGTATACCTTGAAGGTAAAGGACCCCTGGATTCAGTCCCCAGTCCCCCCCAAGTAGGTAACTCAAAAGGACAGAGCTGAATTAAATGAGGGAATCCTTGTGAGGCCCCAGCAATTGAGCAGCACCCGATGGAGGCGGTGATTCCCACGCCTCTTGGTTCCTGTTGCTCTTGGAGTGACAGGCCATTGTTTCTGGATTCCTGAGGAGTGGGCAGAGTTAATCGGCTCCAGAATGTTGGGAAACCGCTCTGCAATCCAATATGCCTCATGGCTTAGAAATGTCCCTGACTCCAAATGACAGTTGGTTCCAAGCTGATTTTTGCAGATACTGAGCTGCAAGGCTGGGCCTGGCTTGACCTGCCAAGCAGAGATGGTTTGAAAAATGTCATTCAGACTGGCCCAGGTTAATCAAAAGATTACAGAGAGAAAATTGAGGTAGGCTAACTTAGATCCAAGCCCCAGAGTGAAGTTTTTCTACCTGACCCTGCCCTATTTTCTGCCTCCAAGCAACCTCAACTTAGCAAGAAGTGAAGTTGGCCAGACTGGAATTGCAACTGTTAATACTTACTGGGTGGTGTTTCCTTCCCCTTCTTTCTTGCAATTTTGAATGCCTGGCTAGTTCTTCTAGAATTTTTGTTGTTTGAATACAAAAGGTGGCTTGTGGGCAATGGTTGGGTATAGATTGGGGATCTCAGGTCTCAGGGGACATTGTGTTTCCTCAATCCCAATAGAGGCCTTAATTTCTTTTTTTTTTTTTTAACTTTTTTTTTTTATTGGTGCACTGTATTCATACATCATAGTAGGATACATACTTTTGTAGACATACATGCACACTTTTCCAAGTCAGCCCCCACCCAATCCCCACCCCATTCTCTCCCTATCCCTCCCTCCCATGCTTGGCTTAGTAGTTGACATCTAGTATTATGGCAATTTATCTAAAATTAAAAATGATAATCTCACATAACAGTTTCATTTGTCTGATACCAAGCTTTTGATGACTTAAAGATAACATTTCAATATTTCTTTTTGCTTTCTTTCTTACCAGAGAATATTTTTTTCTATTTTTTTAGGTAAAACTATCATATATTTATATATTTATTTTTCAGAAAAAAAATCTATCCTAATATGGAATATGGACTCTAGGTACCCAAAACGATCTTGAAAAAGAACAAAGCTAGAAGATATATATATTTTTCTGATTTCAAACCATATAAAGCTACAATAATTGAAACAGTGTAGTACTATTCTAAAGGCAGATATATAAACCATTGGAGTTAAATAAAAGCCTAGAGCTAAATTCTTCCCTATATTGTCAAGTTATTTTTGACAAAGTTTCCATGAACATTTGGTGGTGGAAATGATAATCTTTTAACTAAATATTGTTAAAAAATAATAATTACATGGAAAAGAATAAAATTGGACCCTTACCTAATCCCATATACAAATATTAACTCAAAATAGATAATAGACCTAAATATAAATCTTAAGACTATAAACTTTTAGGAGAAAATCTGGGTCATAAAACCTCACAACATTGAAATTGGCAGTGATTTCTTGGATATGATTTCAATGGCACAGGCAACAGAGGAGTATACAGACTCCCTAAAAAATGAAAATAAAATATTGTATATCCAAAGACAATGTAAACAGAGTTAACAGTTACTAATAGAATGGGATAAAATATTTCCAATTGCTATATCTGAAGGTATATTAATATTCCAACTAGAAATCCTAAAAATTAACAACAATAAAGGCAAACAATACCATTTAGAGATAGGTAAAAGACTAACATAAATAATGAATTTCCACAGATAACCAATCTTAATTGTCTGTTGGATGGAAACTCTTGTTTCTCTGGTTCTGGTGTGTGTTACCTATTTCTTCTTTGTAGTTAATCTCTTTGAGTATTTTCTCTAGTGCTGGTTTTGAAGACATAAATTCCTTCAGTTTCTGTTTGTCATGGAAGCTTCTTATTTTTCCATCTAATTTGATAGAAAGTTTTGCTGGGTAGGAAATTTTTGGCTGGAAGTTGTTTTCTTTCAGAGTTTGGAATATGTTACTCCAAGCCCTTCTGGCTCTCATGACTTGGTTTGGGAAGTCTGGAGTGATTCTAATTGGTTTGCCTCTGAATGTCACTTGGCCCTTTGTTTTTGTTGCCTTTAAGATTCTCTGCTTGGCTTCCACATTGGTCATTTTGACAATTATGTGGCGTGGGGATCCTCTTCTCCGATCCTGTCTAAAGGGAGTTCTATAAGTTTCCTGGACCTTTGTATCAACCTCTTGCTCTATGTTTGGAAAATTTTCTGCTATTACTTCTTTGAAGAGATTGTTGATCCCTTTGGTTTTACTTTCTTTTCCCTCCTCTATTCCAATTATTCTTAGGTTAGCTCTCTTAAAATGGGCCCATATTTCTTCAATATCAGATTCCTGTTGTCGGATATTTTTTTCTAGATTAGAAACTATGAGTTCATTTTTGGATTGCTCATCTTCTAAGAGCGAGATTCTGTTCTCCATGTGTTCTAATCGGTTGTTTGTGCTTTGAATTGAGGCCTTTACTTCATTAATTGCATCCTTTATCTCTTTTTGGCTCTCTCTGAGTTCTTTTCGAAGCACCTCTATTATTTCTACAGTTATTTTCCTGATTTGATCTTCTAGAAATCTCTGATTTTCAGTTTTATCGGGTTCTGATGTTGTGGGGTTGTGGGCATTCATTGCTCCAGTATTATTCCTCTTTCCCATGATTTCGGAAGTTTGTGCCTTCTCTGGGTTCTTCCCTTGGGTCACTATGACTTCCCTTAAGGTGTTCTAGATCTCGAGTCAGTAGTATCTCGGACCCCACTACTCCTTTACTGGGTTTTATCACAGAGTCTCCGACCCAGAGAGTCGATAGAGGCTGCTTTAGACTGTGGGGGGTGCCAGGTTGCACGTTCTCCTATGGTGTGATATCTCTGCCACTGCCCCTCCCCCACTGGGTCAAGTCCCAGGGAGTACAGTACTGGGATTTCTCCTCTGTGGCCCGCAATTTGACTCACTGTTCTTGAGTACGCAGATGTAGCTGTACTGGGCTCGCTGAATTCGCTGCTGCTGCCGCCGGTGGCAATATGGCGCCGCTGCTATGCCCTCGGCTATGGGGCTGGCGTTTTTCTTCTTGATTTTGATTTCTACTCTGAATCCCTGCAGCGTGTGCTGAGCTCGGCCACTGGGAGCTTTAGATGCTCTCTGAGTGGAGAAATCCCGCCTAGCTGTTTCGCAGTGGCTCACCTCGGCTTGCTGTAGCCGTCCGGTGAATTCGCCGGTGCCGCCGGCAGTATGGCGCTGCTGCCGCGTCTGCCGCGTCCTCGGGCGCAAGGCCGGTTATCTCCTCTGTGGCTCTGTTCTCAGTCCGCTTTCTCTCTGGAGCCTGGTGATTTTTTGTTTCACTGGTGATGGTGTTTTCTGGCTATGAAAGGTGCTGATTTTGTGGTAATGGAGATTTGTTGTTAGCGGGGCTCTTAAGCCCCGCTTTTCTCGGTCTAATTTCTTAAGCAAGAGTATATGTTGCCTTTTGGCCCAATTCGGGATGGATCAGTTTTGTTTTCACTGCCTTTTGATTTAATACCTGACTTTAGCCATGGAAGAAGGGTAATGGGGCGCAGATGGGAGTATGTAAGGGGGGGCAACTGAGACTTGGAGAAGGATAGCCCTGGGTACCAGTTCTGGCTTTGTCCCTTGCTGGTGAGCACCTTCAAGCCAGACCCTTCCTCTTTTGGAAGTTCAGGTCTTTGTATCTCTAAATGGGGTTAAGTAGCTCTCTACCTCTAAGGTTCTTATGAGTGTTAAATAAGATGATGCAGGGTTCTTAGGACACATGGCAGGTACCACAAGTAGCACTGGCATTATGGTTATTAAATCTTAAAATTCCAAAGCTGGAAGGAAACTTTGAAATGGGCAATTCCTCATTTTAGAGAAAAAGGCAGAGTGGCTCAGAGTAGAAAAATTACTTGCTTAGTGCAATGGACCAAATGTTTGTGCTCCCACCCCAATTCATATGTTGAAGCCTTGACCTCCACTGTGCCGGTATTCAGAGGTGGGGCTTGTGGGAGGTGATTAAGTCATGAAGGGGCATCCTCATGGATGGGGTTACCACCTTAAAAAGAGGTCAGATAGCAGGCTGGCTGCCCCTCCTCCATGTGAGAACTCAACAGAAAGGTGGCCATATGTCGACCAGGAGGAGGACACGCAATAGAACCTGACCAGGCTGGCACCCTTATCTTGAACTGTCAGACACCAAGACATAAGTCTCTGTTGTTTATAAGCTGCCCAGTCAATGGTATTCAGTTACAGAGGCCTGAATAGACCAAGGCCGGGAGCAAACGAGAGGGTTTGGATCCAAGGCCAGGTCTGGCTCCAAAGCTGCTGCTCTTTGTACCTCTAAGGACAGAGAAGGATATCTTGGTACCTTCAGCCAGAGTGGAGCGGGACTGGCTCTGTGCTCGTGGCCTCCCAGCCATATCCTAGCAGAGGAAGAAGGCTTTCCTGTGCTCCCAGACTGGAGACCTGTGAGGAGTACAGGGAGGGTGGTCTCTGGTGCTCCTCAGTGACTTTCCGCGAGCTCCTTTTGCATCCTGCCTTCTTTCCCCAGCTGGTTTAAGGGGTTGTGTGATTTCCTCATCTGTGCTTCCCCGCAAAAAAGCTCTTGTCTGCAGCTCCTTGCCCTTCTATGGGCCCTTAGATGCCTGGTCCTCGTCCAGCCCTTCAGGTTAGGGTGTGGATGGATGGGCTCTGGGGAGGAACCCCGACCTCACCTGAGCTGTCATGGGCATGTGTATGGGCACCGGGGTGGCCAGGTTCATGGATGGGCATCGCAGGCCTGCTGCCAGGAGGCTAATGCCTGGGCAATGTGGAAAAGTTATTCTGAGAACAAGACAGAATTCTTGGTCTTGCTTACACCGACACCTCCATCTTGTAAAGGTCACTCTGGCTGGTCACTTCTGTCAAACTCCAGCACAGAAATTCATCACAGGGAGATAGGGAGTGGGAGACCTCATAACGAGCCAGACAAGACCAGACCTCGAGAAGAGACTGCAGCCTGATGTTCCTGGCAGGGAGAACATCTAGTTGTCATTTGTTCAATATTCATGGGTCCGAGGACAGGGATGGTGGTGTGTGAGTTAGGGGACAGGTGCTTGAGGCACCGTAGGCCAGTCCCACACAGGGAATGCCTTGCTTTCTTGCAGGAATAGATGGCCAATAAATACACAGGTAACTAGATAAAAAGGGCAATTTCTGCTGTTGACACATTCTCAATTGCAGGACCTGTCAATGAAGTGCCTGGGGTAGCCGAGACAACTTTGGAATGGCAACGGACCTGGAGAGGATCTGGAAAGAAGGTATGACCCTCACAGACTTCTTTCAGCTCGGCCTCTTTTATTCTGGCTAGAAGTCCAAGTTGAAATGCGTGAGAAGAGAAAAGCAGGCAGCTTGACTTTTATTGGACAGCTGCTATGTGTTAGGCCCCGTGCGTGCCTCAGGCACCGTCTCATCTCAGTATCCCCGAGATGGGGGCATTATTAGCTCTATTTTACAAGGGAAAACACAGACTCAAAATAGGCTGCAGCTTGCCCTGGGTCTCTTGCTAGACCTGCAGACAGAACACAGGTCTGTCTGGCTCCAAACCTGTGCTTTCTTGCCTCGGACCTCATTTCCTCCTGTGACTACTTCAATAACCAACCTCTGCTCTGGGAAATCAAGAGCTCTCAGGGACTTATGACCTGTGGTCTGGTGAGAGAGGCATCCTGGGGAAGATTTTGTGCCCCTAGAAGAGTGGGGTCAATGAAGGTCATGGAGGCAGAAGAGCCGGGGACCTCAGGCATCAGAAGACTGATTAGAACCCGTCTCTCTCCACTCTTCCCTGGGCTGTGGTATCACAGTTCAAGGTACCTCCTTCCTGCTGAAGGGGACCAATTCCAGCTACGTTTAATTTGGAACAAACTAGCTGCTCCCCCGTGGTCCTGAAGTTAATAGGATGTCTGAGCGGCAGTGCTGGGATAAGCAGCCCTGAACAAATTATTCCTGCCTGCTATCGGGGTTACTGGGAGACAGGCAGGGAGGCCTAGAGAGGGCAGATGGTGAGAGGACCCATTTCCCTTCCTCCCCCACCTACAACTATGGAAACCCCAGAGAGCACCTAGCCTGCAAAATGGACCAGGGAGGGGAAGCCCTGTCATAGAGGAGTAGGGATGGAGAGATCAGAGGCCAGGATGACACACAGCGTGAGCCAGGATGAGCATCTTTTTTACCATGGCAGGTTCTGACCTGGGACCACAGAGGCAGATGTGGATCCAGAAGTCCCGGTGGGTGGTGAGCTTGCTGCCTGTGGCAAGGGCCTGGCTCTGAGGTTGCAAGATGCTCACACCTGGGACAGTGAGCCAGCAGAGACTTTGGGTGGTAAGAACACATGTTTTCCACAGTAAGGGGTGGAGGTCCGAGATAAGCTTCCCACAGGACGGCTAACATTTTCTTTTGGGTAGAGAATATTAAAACATCTCACAGTTCTCACGGTCCCCATTGTGAAGGTTGTTGCTTTCTCAGGCAATTCCCAGTTGGTACCTCAACACCAGACAGCCTGGTGCCTAAAAATCCTTGTGTATTTCTCCATGGACAAGACTAATTCTCACAACTGCTCTATAGGAAGGGAGAGTTAGAGAGAGATCCCTTCATTGACACAGAGCCCGGCAGGTGCCCTGGCCCCCAAATACCTGTCTGAGAGGTGATAGGGTCGCTGGGGAAACACAGGGGTGACCATCTTGCTGACCTTAAACTGCGGCATGTTCCCTCCAAAGTTATTTTTTTAACCCCCTCTTTGGATTTATCACAACCCCTTTGGTAACAGGAGACCCAGCCGGTGCAACAGTTCTTGACAGACCCATAAAAAAAGTGAGTGGGAAGCTGGGGGGGTTCCACTGTAAAGTGGGGAGCAATGTGAGCAGAGGCGTCTCCCGAGTCTTGTGAGAGCAGAGAAAAATGGGTCCTGACAGGATCTGGGTTCTAATCTCCCAGCTCTGCCACTCTCGCTGTACTCCGTGGTTTAGCCAAATATCAGTTTCCTTTCCTGTTAAAATGGTGGTCGCAGTCCCTGTTTCCAGGCTTGGGACTGGGAAGACGCCAGGCAGGTGGCTAGGGCAGGACACTGGAGGAGCTCCCGTCCTCGCCCCTGCAAGTACAGGGTGGGCACTGGCCTGCCTAGCCGCCAGCTGTACTTGCAGGATCTCAGTCAGGTGAAAGTTCACCTCTGTGCAATCATTATTATCTCCACTGGAAAAACGAGGGTCCTTGACTTGGGAGCTTGTGTGACTCGCTAGACCTCACCCAGCAGGTAGACAGCAGAGTTGGGACTCAAACCCAAGCAGGCTGAATGCAGAGCCCACACTCTGGTCCATGGTCAGTCTCTTGAGGAGCGTGAGGAGGAAACAAGAGGTACAGTGTGTCTCTAATGGGTTTGCAGCAAGTTCCTGCCGTGCATGGAGAGGAGCACACTGGGCTGGGTGGGAGGGAAGCCGAAGCCGCAGGGCTGTGTCCTTGGGTAGACCTCAGCCCCAACATTCCCCTCCCGCCCGTAGCCTCACGGGTGGCCTGGACAATGGGAGAAGCTCTCTGGGATCCGATTCTTCCCACCTGCTTTCTTTGGCTTTGTCATCTGTGCCTGGGGTACCAGATTTGTTCTCAGGGTGCAGGAGGAGATGGTTTCAAGACTTTCTTGGCAAGAGTGGAGCTTGCACAGCTTCTGGCCTCTACTTCTGGCTGTGCAGAAAGAGTGATATGGGCTCCCTAGACCCTTGGTTTGTACAGACATCTGAGCCAGGAGCTGGGCTTCTCCTGAGTTAAACAGCAGGTGAGGGCCTGGCTCTGGAGTCAGGTGAGGGAGACCATTCAAATGCTGCATCTCAGCTCCAGGCAGGTCCTTGGGAAAGCACGGTGGGCAGAGGGAAGCCAATGGCCTAATGTCTTCCAGTAACTGGGTGACAGGGTGAATGCTTACAGAGAATGTTCCAGAGGGGCTGCTCTTGGAGTCTGAGGTGAGTCTGTGTAGGCTGCAGGCAAAAGAAGCAAGGAGCGAAAGGAAGGCCCTGCCCTGAATGTTCACACCCCCGATGCACCGGCTGAGAACGGCAGTCACATCCAGCAGCTTTATTTCGCCGACACTGTACCCAGAGCTACTAATTTGGAAGCCTGCTTCAAACAGGTTCTCGCTCTTGGAGAACAGTGCCGAAGGTCCTAGAGTTTCAGACACAATTTTGTGGAACCCTCCTAGGGAGGGTGCTATGGTTACTTTTTATTGATTAGGAAATGGAAGCCGGAGAGGGGAGAGACCCACGCCCAAGGCTCTCAGTCTTTGGAGGGCCCGGGGATCTCTTCATCTGACAACCAATGGTAACTCCTATTGCATTCATGACTTGCAAACTTTTGAAGAGAAATTCAGTATTTAAGACAAATCAAAATAGAGATGATGGGGTAGGCGAGGGAATGCCAGAGGCCTTTTCCTGCAGCCTCCCCTTGTGGGGACAGTTTTGACTGCTCAGGCAGAGTTCTGAACACTTTGTGTGGCTGGAGGCTCACCCTCTGGCCACAGACGCCGCTCCTATTGCTGAATAGAGTTCAAGCGCGGTGACTGAACACGTGTGGAACAGGTGCACCCCAGCGCTTCCCAGAAAACCCTGTGTCAAGCGTCATCTCAGGCTGCTGGCGGGTGTCTGTCAGATCCTGTATTTCCTTCACTCCATACTGCTGGTGAAGCTCCTGTTCCAAGCAGGATCCTAGATTAGTAGCTTTGTCTATAGCGTAGACAAAATAGAGCTTCAGAGAGCGCAGGACCAGAGGGAAACACAACCTTTCGTACTCATGCTCCTAAAAGAAATTTGGCCCACCAATTTCGATCAGAGCTAGGAAGAAAAAGCTCCAGATCTGCCAGACACGTGCAAAGGAGCTGAGTAATTGCTCTCTGCAGCAGCACACCTATGAGGAATCTGGGCCACCAGGCACCCTAGATAAGTGGCAAAGGGGATCGCTGGCATCAGGAAAAGGCAGGACAGGAAGGGGTCCTCTTGGACCTTCCTCACTCCCCAGGTGTTCCTAAGGCTGGTAAGGAGTCAGAAGTTGCTCCTAGAACCAGAAAGAGATACCTAGTACACTAGACTCTGCATTTCTCAGTCCTGAAAGGGACCCAGAAAACTGCTTCTCTAGAGAGTTGGATTGTTGCAAATCTAGAACTCAGTGCAAAGAATAGTGGATAAGTGAAATCACAATCAAAGCCAGAAATCATCACACAATCATAATGTGTCCACGCAGGATGAAGTCTAAGCCCACCTGGGGAGGCCTACAGGTTAAAAGCTTTTTTTTTTTTTTTTGTTCTGGACTCTATGATAATCTTTCTCAGCTACCCTGCCCTGAACCTGGCTCTGTTCCTACAGTCATCATTTATTTAATAAATATTTAGCAAACACCTGGGTTGGGCAGGACACCAGTTACCCTGCACGTGCCTGGCGCAGAGCCAGGACTGAGTAAACACTCGGTCCTCTCCGCGAAGCTGAAGCCAAGGGCACAGATACAGTCAGACAGGACCGTTCCCCGGTGCCTGCCGTGTGCTGCCTTCCCGAGCCCTGGCTGCAGAAAGCTTGAGCCTAAAGAGGGTCAGCAAAAGGCCAGGCAAGTGACTTTGTCCCTACTGCCAGTCCCCATGGTGCCTCTTCTATGTCATGTGGATCTCAGTTTCTGCGGTTGTGAGCAGGGAGGGGGCCTGCTGCCTCCCAGTTGTTTCTCTGCAGAGGTGATACTCCTAAGCTGCTCTCTCTCCTAGCATCAATCTCCACCCCCCTGCCCAGCTCTGCCCCTGCTCCCGTCTCAGCCCAGAGGCTACTTTTTGCAGGAGGTCCTCAGTCTGCCCAGGAATGTCTTCTCTGTGCCTGTTGGCCCCGAGGCTTCCCTGCATCTCAGCGTGAGGTCCAGGTGGTATCTGTGCATTAGGTCTGTGTCCCCAGCAGACTGCTGGATTATTGACGGAGTGCCCGCGTCTTATCCACCCCTGTGCCCAGCATCTAGTGATGCCCACGGCAGGCAAGAGGCGTGTGGTAAATGAATGCTGAGCAAATAAACATAGGCAAATATGCGGAAAAAACCTGTGGTGCTCATTTGTCCAAATAGACCCCTATTCTCTCTCTAGCTACTGGTCTCTCTTGCACACACATGCACACACATAGTTCTTTGTGCGGACTCACTCTGACACACTCATCCTCTTGTTGCATAACGTCCTCCTGTGATCTTACGCCACTTCTGATGTTGCCTGGAATGTGCAGACCCAACCTCAGTGGCTAAAGTAAGAGCTTTTGACCCTCACCCTGCAGGGGGATGAGTCGGGGCCTCTGCTGACCCAGGCCCACTTCAGCTCCTGCCCCCTCCCCCTTACGTCTCCAACTTGCTCTGCAAAGGGCTTCCATGACAGGACTTCCTGCGGACTCTGGGAACAGTGCTCGGAGGTAGACGGGTAGGAAATGACAGACTCATTTTATGGATGAGAAAACTGAGGCTCAGAGAAGCTGCGGCTTATCCAAGTAGCAAAGCTGGGGTTGATATCAGGCTTCCTCTGTCGAGGCCAAAGCTCTCTCTGATGGACTTTTGGAATGTGGGGAATGGAATAGGCTGCCGCCCCTCACCCATCACCCCCTGAGGCCTTGGGGTCTGTGACGCAGGAAGAAACGCCTCCACTTGTCTCTGAAGATGGATGTGAAATTTCCCATCCCTCTTGCCTTCTCCTTAAAAAATGAAGCCCCTGCTCTCCAGTGACAGCTGCTGCCGCTCTGTCCCGGCCTCCTGTTCACCTGACTCAGGCCTCCAGCAATGTAGCTGAGCCCCAACATTGGACACTGGATGTGCAGCCCTCCTGGGTATCCTGCAGGGGCAGCGTCCTGAGTCAGAAAGGTGGAAGGAAAAGAACAGGCATACTCTAAAGTCCTGAGAAAGAAGATGAGTGAAATATTCCCCATGTGTGCCTGCCGCCTGATTTACCCCTGGTGTGCCTGCTGGGCCGCTGGGCGCCTGAGGCATGTCGTTAGATCTGGCCACCCCCAGCTTTTATCAGTTTTCACTGTTCTTTTTCACAACCCCAATCAAGGGTCTGTGGGCTTCCCTCCCTGATTATTCAGCTGCAGCTTCCAGTGCTGTTCCTCCTAAAAGGACTCATTCTTCCAGAAAGAACATGAATATTTAAAGACATTTTGTCAGTTGGCGGAACCACATCACACTGCTGCTCTCCCTTTAAATTTTCTCCAGAAAGTTTGCCCAAGTCGCTCTGAGTGTCCCACCTCCCCCGGTACAGAATGTAAAGGGGGGGAGGTCCTTGAGAAGTCAGCCCCCTTTTTGTAAGAGGGACCAAGGCTGTCGGCCCCTTATGGAGCTAATGATACACACGTCATTCTAGTCCATGGCCACCCTTACTGGGCTGCCCAGAGAGTTAACCCTACAAGCTACCTGCCACTCCAGTTCTTGAAGAAGCAGAAAAGTCAGACATGGACATAGGCATGAGACGTGAAGGGACACGGAGCCAAGAAAACAGGCTGATGAACTAAATTCCAGAAGCACAGGACCCTGGCATCCCTTAAGAGAGAGAAATCTCTTGGTACGTGATTGTGGAGCACGCCTAGATTCAGGATTCACCGGCGCACAGGGATCCCTGCCCCTCGCCCCTTCCAGCACCCCCTCAAGCAGCTCCGCTCTGCGCTATTACTCTCAGCCTACTGCATCAAATCTCTCTCTTATCAACAAGACACAGAGCTCTGTGGATAACTTCTTGAAACTCCAGTGACGCTAAGGCACTTCTGGTGCTCTGAGAAGGGTTCTGTTCCTCTCCTGCCTGTAACCAATCAGCCACACATCACCAACTCCATTTCCAAAGTTCCAGGCGATTATAGCCGGCTGAGCTCTTTGGCGGGATGTCCACCTGCTCAGAGCCAGGACCCAGGTGGTCAGCAAACTCAGGTCCCAGCCACCAATTTCCCCCAGCCTCCTCTGAGACTCAGACACATACCAAATCGGCCATCCTGAAGCAATGTGACCTGTCAGGCCACATCAAGACAGAACAAGGGTCGAAACCAGTCTCCCTACCTTTGCTGAGGGTCCCAGTGATGAGCTTGAAGATGGTCTGGGCAAATTTCACGAATCCAAGCTTGCATCTTTTGGAGCAACCGCTCATGATGTCAGAGGGGAGGCAGACTCTGTTGTCAGCACCCAGAAGTGACAGCACCCACTTCAAGTGCCCCTGGAGCTTGGAGTCTGCTTAGGCGAACCCTGAGAGATGGGTACACTCCAGAAGCGAGGCTCCAGGAACAGCACAGCTGCCTCTGCAGCAAGTCCAGCTTCTGCATCCAGAGAGCCTGCAGGGTGAACCCCTCCCTCTCTCCACTCACTCCTGCTGTCTACTCGAGTCCTCACCACGGGAGGACCTCGGGATGCCAGGGCCGGGCTGGCACTGCGAGGGCACCAGGCGCTCTGAGAAAACCGAGGATGAGAGTGAAATTGAGCAGAGCAGGGAGGGAGGAGCTGGAGCCCTCCCAGGCTGTGCTGACTGTCTCTCCTACATGGCAGCGGTAATGTAGCAATTAATACTCCAGTTGGAAGGGAGGGGACTGCTACACAGAAAACACTCAGCCCCACACGCTCCCTTGCTCGCTCACTCTCCCGCTCTTTCCTTCCTGGTTAATCTAATACATCAATTCTCTGAGCCTTGATCAGGACCTGGGAGAACTCCCCACAGAGCAGAAGCTGCAGCTGGCTCTGCATTCAGTGGACAGTTTACAGGCAGCCTCGGAGTGGCCTGGTTTGCATCCTGGGGAAGCTGGGCTGAGCCCCTGGGGAGCTGGCCTGGGATGGACAGGCAGACATTGCCCCCCATCAGCCTCTGTACCAGCAGCAGGTGCAGTCTGTCTCCCTGAGTCGGAATGGCCCATACCTCGGGCTCCCTCCTCCTCCCTGCAGGTGCCTGGACCCAAAGCTAAACTGCTCAATCCCAGCCTCCACCTCTGCAGAGCAGGCCTGAGTCTATGCTGTCTCATCAGGAGAGAGGCATATGTAATTAGGCTTTTTTTTTTATTAAGACAGTATTGCTCAGAAAAAGGGATGACAGAGATCCAAGTGGGTTGACTACAACTCAACACTCTTCGTAGTGGAACTGTAAGGCATTGTGAAAATGTGAGGTCCATCTATTGCTCGATTAAAAAAAAAAAAAAAAAAAAAAAAAAACTTGTCTGCTATTCAGTACCAAAACTGTGCGGGTATACCAGAGGGACTTCTCGTCCCCCCACACCAGTGCCGCTTTCTTTCTTTGGTGATTCAGAAGGTCCCTTTGGGCCATGGATGTGGCACCATCTGTTAATGCGGCTGCATGTGAACAGCAGTTACCAATCCACCCTCATCTGGGCTGAGTCATGCCCTGGAAAGTCTTCCTCTTCTTCATCAGCTTCTCTGCCTGAGATCTGCTTCTCTGGAATGTTCAAGAGGAATCAGCTGCTTAAGAGCTACACAGTGGAGACCACGAGCTGACAAAATGTCAAACAAACCGGAGCTCATGCACCATATTTCTTCTCTGTTCCGAGAGTTTGTGCGGAGGTGAAATGTCAAACCTAAGTCCTCAGGGTTGTCACCAGCACATTTCAACCCCCCAAAAGGCTTGGGAGACCCTTTCTCCAATCCCCACATCCCTCAAGCTTTGCCTGTGTAACGTATGGGGATGTAGCATCCCCATATAAATGGTGGTTCTGGCAGAAAATATCCCACTGTGCTGGAGGTCTTAGGGCTGGAAACCACAGTATTCACTCTTTATCTTAAGACATGGAAGGCCCTTATTAAACACACACGGTATCTGGGAATGCACATGGCACTTGCTCTTTTAGTCACTCACACAGTTATACAATATTTATTGAGCTCCCAGTGTGTAGCAAAGAGTGGTGTGAGTTGATGTTTAAAGACCTGGGGTATGTTGTCCTTGGGTCAAGAAAGCTACCAAAAATCACATCTGCTCAAGAAGAATTGAACCCATGAAGAACTGAGCTTGTGCACTGGAGTGAGCTTCCTCTTCTCTGCTTTTTGTTCCATCCTGCTCCCCAGACTATTGGATGATGTAGCCACATTCAGGGTGGGGCTTCCATGCTCAATTGGTGGACCCACATGCCAATCATCTCTGGACCCACCCCTGATAGATGCACCCAGACCTCTGTCTCACCAATTTTCTAAACATCTCTCAATCCAGCCAAGTTGACATTCATTATTAACCATCACAAATAATCTTTACCTTCTGAGCTTGGGGGAGATTTCAATGAAATTAATTCTTATTTAAATGTTTGGCATAGTACAGAGGTCACTGTGTGGATGACAAAGATTATTGCTGCTGCTGCCACCCCTGCTCCTGTCCCCCAAACAGCTCCACAGCATCCACACTACTGGACAGGAGACATCCCCCCATCACTCTGGATTCTGGAACACCTCCTGCTTGCCAGTCCTGTGAGGCTGCTGAGGGGGGTCCAAGAAGAGTACCATGGGATTTTTGTCCTCACACAAACCCATTATGGAATTGCTGTTCATGTCAAGTGAAGACAAGAACACTCCAGGAGTGTGGAGGCTGTTGAGGTTTCAGTGAGTGGAGCACAATTCACAGCAGTGAAAACAAAACTAGTATAGGGAAAGGGAGTGAAAAAAAAACAGAGGATGTAGCAAAACTTCATGCTCATCGGAAGGCACAGGGCCAACCTCCAACCCTCACCTTCCCTAGCAGCAACTCAGACGCCAAGCATATTTGATTCTACACTGATTTCTACAAGGCATCATGTGTTTGAACTCTCCGTCTTAGATAAATAAGCCAGGCCCAGCGAGGGTCAGCTGCCTTCAATATTCCACAGAGCAAAAATCCCCCCAAATGTGGGCAAGGACTTTACTGTGCCAAGAAAATTCCTAGAGAAAGAAAGAGAGTTGTGCCAGCAATGGATTCCTATGGAGAATACGGCTCTCTGCCCAAGGACCATGCTCTTCTGCAAATGAGGAGCAGGAGAGAAGTGCTCAGTAGCACCAGAGAAATGAGACCATCAGCAGTCTTGTAATGAGGCAGAATCCATGTCCCAGATGTGCATTATCCAAGGGAACTCAGGAACCGGAGCTCTCTCTCCACCTGAAACCATTTATGGGAATCTTCGCACACTGTTTCCAAGGGGAAAGTAGGAAAGACAGATGGGGCTGCAGATGCTGCTGGGCCTGGATAGGACTCTGACTTCTTGGAGAGCAAGGGTGCAACACAAGAATGCTCTCCTTCACCATGCGGAAAGGCTGTCTGCTACAAGGATAACAACGTTACCACCATTCACCGAGTTCCTTCACCATGTAAGTGAGGGTTTCCTTCCCATATGTCAAAGACTTATTAGAACCCCAGGAGGCTGCCCTTTTATTACCCATTCTGAAGATGAGGAAACAGAGGCCCAGAGACAGGAGAGGGAAAGTAACTTCTTGATGGCCACACAGCTTAAGCAAAATTGGAATCAGCACCATTTAACATTGGAGTCTATGATTCACAGAAATTTACTTGCTATCACACTAGTGTTCAAAATGGAAGTGACTGGCAGCTTTGGGAGACATATTTTGCCTTGATATTGGAAGAAAAAAATAGCTGTCCATTATGGTAAACTCACTGTGGGGAGATAATGGGGACATTTGCCTTGGAGAATCCCCCACCCCCATGGCCACAGTTATTGTTAGGGGTGAGAGGGGAGGCAGAGAAGTTCAGTAGCAGTAACCTGTTATTGCAGCTTGTGAGACAAGGGGTCAGCCACTGTTCAGCCAGGAGACAGATTACATCATCTGTTTCAAATGAGAGAATTTCATATAGACTAAAATAGGCATTGGAAGCCCTTAGACAACTGGGAGGGACATCGTGGAATCACAGCGGATCAACTGCTAAAAGCAGCTATCACTTCTAGAGCTGGGGCCCCGGGCATAGGAGCAAGGGAAAGAGGCTGGGATCCCCTGGACCTGGAGCCTGGGCAGACAGACCTGGTGAGGCAGAGACCCAGACTTCTGAGGAGGGATGCCTGCTGACGGCTGCTTGTGTCCTGGGGGCAGGCTTATGAGGTTGAAACTGGGTGTTCAAGATGATAATAATGATAATAATGAAAGATGCTAGAACTGGGACCCGTTACTGCAGCTGGAACTACAGCTGGGCTGGGGTAAGGACCAGTGCTGGGGCCTCAGGCAGGAGCAGGAGCAGACCAGAAGGAATGCATCCCTTCCTCCTGCTGGCACTTCTTTTCCCCTCTCGGCAGAGCTTGTCATGCTGGTCATGTGGTTTTCAGTCCAAGTCTCTGCATTACAGAGCAGCCCTTGCCTGGGGTCAACGGCTGAATGAGGAGCGCAGTCCAGATGTCTTCTTTTCTGAAGTTCTGGAACACTTTCCTGTTCATCCTTTCATTCTACAAATATCCACTCAACACTTACTATGTGCCAGGTGTTAGTGATATACGGGTGAATAAGAAAAAAAACATTGAGTGGAAATTGTGTTTTAGAGGTTGAATGAGAGAGGGAGTGCTCAAACTATATTTAAAAAAGGAATTCATGACATGAAGAAGTTCAGAGAGCAAAAATACTCTCATGCACATAATAAAAACAGTGACCAGTCTGTGCTTTCCAATCAGCAGGGCAGGGACCTCCCAGAGCTTGCTGGCCAGCTGCTAAGAGAACAACCAAGAAGAAAAGGGCAGATTCCATGGGAGTCATGATCATTATAAAAATATCACCATGATTTGTTACTCCATGGCTAGAGGCTGTTCTGGGGGTTGTATCTGGATGATTTTATCCCAGTCTTCTAACAAATTCAGGAAGTATTAGGGTCTTATTATGCCCATTTTATTGATGAGAAAGTGGAGGATGGATGAGGTTAAGTGATTGACCTCGAGGAGGAGGTGGAATCTGTGGGAGGGGGAAAGCCATCCCCAGTTCTAAAAATGGAAATAGGAAAGGTAGGAAGGATCAGGGCTGCGGAGGGAGACGGTTATGGGTTTCCTATGTCTTGAGGAAATGGGCAGAAAGTAGATGGAAGTGGACCTGAGGAGCTTGGGCCAGCAGGTAGGAGCTGTAATTCTCATAAATAAATGATTCTTGTTGCTGCTAAGGAAGAAAATGAATGAGGCATCCCAGCAGGCCCTGCATATTAGCATTTAAATGCAGGCTTACGCAGGTGGATAAAAACAGCAATTTCCTAAGAATTAGATCAGATTTTATTTTTCTAAGTCTCAGAAAAATCAGTTCTGCATGAGCGTGGGCCTCGGAGAGGAATTCCGCCTTGCTCTGGGGGGTGCGCCGGCTCTGCTCTCTCAGTGGGAGTCCCTGTCTTTGGCCTGTTATAATTGTGAGAAAATGATGCGTAAGAAGCCGAGGGCAATTCATCAGCACCGTATGCCAGGGTTTCTAAGACTCATTTGCTGGCTCTGAGAGCAGGCAACCTCGTGTTGGGACCGCCAGGCACTCTGCACTCACTGCCTGCTCAGCCCCACTTGGCAGGGTAGCAGAGCCACTTTTTGCCCCAGAATTTGCCAGAAGGGCAAGGGCAGCTACGGGGACTGCCAGTACAGAGATGGGAAGGGGCAGAGGGAATCTCTAAGGCTGCCTTTCTCTTCCTGCTCCCCCCAAATGCCCAGAGTGACTTTGTACCATTCCATTGCTAACCATTGGCATGTCCTGCCCAATTCCATCTTCTCTTACTCCTGTTTGCACCTCCTGCTAAGAACTGACTCAGTCCTGAGCTCATTCTGGGAACTCCTATATCACATAAAATGGATGGAGAAGAACTAGTTTAAGTGGGGATACCAAAGGCCACCAATGTGGATGCCTGCTCTTCCTGCCTGTGACTCACAGAGAGCCCTGTTACAAGACAGATTTATTTCCCCTCTGCTTTCTGGAATTATTGGATGCAGAATGTAGTCCCACCCACAAAGTGCAGGATTAGGGCTGGGTTTGCAATTCCTGGGTGCATATTGATCAGGATGCTACTTTTTCTTATCTTCCTGTCAAATAAACTTGTCCTGGGTCCTAGTCACTCAGGGCTCTGCTTCTTCCAAATGGCCCAGCTGACTTCTCCCATATTCTCTATCTCAATCAAGCGTACCACCAATCTTCCAGAAGAACCCAAGATGAACAAACACTCTTCCCTACTCTTCATTCATCAGTCAGCCCACCATTGACTCCTGTTTCTTCTTGGACCTTAGAATCTCTCTGACAGCCCATTTCTCACTAGACCCTGCACACCCACAGGGATTCTCAAAGTGTGGTCCATGGTCCATGAAGATGGTGACCCCCAAGAAGATTGTGTTCCATCTGAGAATGTGTGAAAGTGGAGACTTATTTGGAAAGAGGATCTTTGCAGATGTACCTAAAGGAAGCATTTTGGGATGAGATCTTCTGAGATTCTCTAGGTAGTTCCCAAATCCAATGATAACTGTCCTTATGAGAGACTAAAGGGAAGGCGGAGAAGGAGAGGATGATGTGATCCTGAAGAGGTCACTTTTGTATTACCTTCCTTTGTGCAAAACAAAGTCAGATGCCTTCTCTGGGTAAGCTTTGGTTTCTTTGTCTACAATATGGTTGGGGAAAAATTAGCTTTCAGGCTAGCTACAAGCAGGTGAGGAATAAATGGAATAGTACATGAGCATTTTATTTCTAAATTATAAATTACACAAAGATTAAGTTGTAGGCTTAATTATTGATTAAGAGGTGGTGTCTTTGATGATTAAATGCACTGTTTCTGCACTTTCTAGTTATGTAACATTAGGTAAACTCATCTTTGTAAGCCTCAGTTTCCCCATCTGCAAAAACAGGGTCATAATGTATCTATGTGACATGGTTATTATAGTCACTGACTAATGTGTATACGGACCCAGCACATAGGAAGTGATCTAGTAACAGTAGGCGTTGTTACTGTTGTTTGTATAACATCAGCATTAGAGGCTGCTAGACCGATGAACAACCCAAAGACCACAAGTGGCCCCTCCAGGACGTTCTAAACCCACTTGGAATTATTTTGAGTCTTGAATATCCGGGAGTCCAATTTTCTTGACCACAAGCTGCACTCACAGATCCTCCTGTCTCTATCCCTGGCCAAGAGCCTGAGAGGTGGATGTCCTTGGGCTCCAAGGTTCCAGAGCAGGAGGATGGAGGACTGGATCTAGTTGTACCTGGAGGATTTCCCAGGCTCCTTTTGCTTCTGTGGCTCTAGCTTGGGATGATAAAGGCATGGATCATGTACCCTCAAAGCATCACTTGACTATATCACAGAACACACCTTTTAAAGACCCTGCCCTATAGGAAAGATGGGAATTTGCTGTTTATCTCCAGGCCCCCTAACTTGGGGTGGGAGACTAAGACCTTCTTGAAATGACAGCAGAGCAGAACAAGAAGAGATACTCTTGCCCTTATAAACAGGAAGGTCCAGAAATAGGTAAAAATGTGTCTGTGTGGGGGATATATTTGCCTTTTGCTGGCATCTGAGCTTTTCTTGGGAAAGGGATAGTCTTTGTTGAGCCATGCGTTCTTAATACCTGTTAAACAACTGTTGACAGACAGAAGACACATAAAAGAATACCAAAATTGTTTTAGAAACAAGCAGGAATTTAAGTAGAGGAGACCTCAAGAAAAAGGAGGGGAAGGCTCTCTCAAGTTATTAGAAATAGCCAAAGGACTTCAAGAAATATGCATGTCTAATAATCATCTTTAAGCTGTGTTATTTATGGGATAAGTTCCCCTTTTGCCTTAAACCTCTTGTGAAGTTGGCTTTACATAAGGGACTTGTCAGGGTTTTTGTCTGTTTGTGTGTTGTGGTGTATGTGTATGTGTGTGTGTGTGAAAATCAAGGGAGGAAATTGAATCACAAATTCATAGGGAATTGATGCAGAATAAACTGGTATGCATAGGAAGCTAACTAGGTTCCTAAACTACTGACCTAATTCAGTGGAAGCAGGTGCTCAGATCTCGACAATGAAAAATCCTTCCCTACCTACGCACACCACCACCTCCTCCAACTCATACACACACACACACACACACACACACACACACACACACACCACACACACACCTATACCATACAGTAGTAGAGAGACTAGGAGAAGAAGGGCCCTACTACTTGGTATAAGAATATTCTGGCAAAATCCATTTGAGTTCTAAAGAAAAAAGTATCTTAGCTGACTTCTGGGTTTCAAAAAAAAAAAAGTACTAACGTCAGCATGTGCACTGTACTTTCCAAAGTACTCTTCTATATTTTGTCCTTTTTAACCCCAGCATTTTTAGTCTCAATTTTCAAACAAAGAGATTGCAGCCCTGAGAGGTCACAAGATTCCCTCAAAGTGACAATTGCCAGGGTCTGTGCACACAGTTGTTGAAGCTTCGCTGGCTCAGCAGAGCCCAGGCATCTGGTTGCAAGGGTTTGCTAATCGTTAGGATGCCAAGTGACTCCAAATATACTATGGGGTGGCTTCCAGGAGGCTGAGCTGAGTCTCAAAATGGGGCTCAAGACCCATCTCTGTCATGACCCCAGCCAGCGTGGGTGGTGAGCAGGCAGGGGCAGGGGCCAGCCCAAGCCAGCAGGCTGAGCGCTTGGGGCAGCGTGTGCTTGCTCTGGCAAAGGAAGGCTAGAGAGGAGACTAGGTCCAGTGGAGGGGTCTGAGAGGCGCTACATCGGGACAGAACCCAAGGATCTGCAGCTGCACGGATGAAGGAATTTCAGGTTCAGAGCCACCTCAGAGGAGTGAGCATTTCACGACAGCTCTTTCCAGGAGCTGCTGCTGCCTGAGGAATCACAGGAAGTCCTCTAGAGGTGACCCATGCTCAGGGTAGAGGCGGTTCTGCAATGCTCCACTCCCACACTAGAGGGAGCCCAACAGGTCTCACTTCTACCTCAGAGAAGAGGCCCCTGAGAGGGCTTAGGAAAAGCAGTCCTTCCTCTTACTGACGGGGAGGTCTCAATAGACTTTGGAAAATTTTTCAGGAATTATGGGAAGCAAAGGCTAGGTTTTACTGCAAAATGGTGCGGTTTCTACTCAGTTCATGAGACTACAACACTCAGTCAAACCTGGCATTCTGTATCTTACCCTCAGCCTGCTCCACCATCCAGAGATTCAGAATTTATCTCACTACTACTAAGTGCAGAGAGTCCAGGGACCCAGACCCAGGGACAAGAGATGGGAGAGACAGAGGCCACTCAGTTGGACCAAGAGCACCATATAAAATAGCACCCTCTGGGGAACAAGAACTTATTTTCAGACCTTTCATATTATTGAAACGGGGGTTTCTTGAGAGAAAACCCGGCGAGTTCTTGTCTACAGTGAGCGAAGAATGACACCCGCAGACCTCAGGAAGGGGAGTAAAAGGTTTATTGGAAGCAGCAGGGAATGGGGCAAGGGTGTCTGAACACCCCCAAAGGGGCTGGAACTCTGGGTCTAGCAGCTGCCTTCAGGACAATACTTGAGAGTAGCCCAAGCCAAATTGCCTTCAGGTGCAGGCTGCTTTCTTCTGGAGTCCATGCGATCTGCCAGAAGGGAATAGAGAAAAGTGGCCGAACACCCCTTAGGGGCGGCAAACTACTTTCTCCCAGAGTCCACGCGATCTGCCAGAAAAAAGGTGCAGGTCACCCCTAGGGGCCTGGTCAGCCATGGTGTCCAGCAGAGGCCTTCAGATCACTACTCGAGAGTCGCCCGAGCCACGTGCCCTCAGATGCACTCTGCTTTCTCTCAGGGCCAACATGACCTGCGAGAGAGAGAGAACAGCTCCCCAAAAGGGGAGGGGGTCCCGAGCGGGAAAGTCCCCCTTTGCCATCCAACTGGCCAATGCCTGACCGCTTGCAAGTCCGTTTTTGGTTAGGGTGACTTTTGGGATTTTAAGCAGAATTTGCATAGGGTATTTGCAAGTCCTTTGAAGGGTCTCCTTTCAAGAATGCCAGACTTGCTTGGTGGGTTTGTTGATTAGGAAACTCAGGATGGCTTTGTGAAGCTCTGGCCTTCTTATCTCCTGAGCCTTTGGAATTTCAGGCATTTGTTGCCCCTCAGGAAACTCAGGAAATTAACTTTTTTCTACCAAGGCCTTTTCCCTATCTGCCTATTTCCTTTCTATCTCCTCATTATTTCAGCCATCCAACCCTCTGATGGATTTCTTCTGCCCAGCTATGAGTTCAGCAATGACAATAGGCCCATCTCCATCAGGGCAGCAGTGGTGTGTGTGTGTGTGTGTGTGTGTGTGTGTGTGTGTGTGTGTGTGTTGTGTATGGTGGCTAGTTCTGGATGGAGGCAGTTTTGTTCCAGATCTTCCCAAACCTTACAAACCCCCAATGCCTATAATGGAGCCCAGTACACAAAGGACAGTAAAAAAAAAAAAAAAAAAATATATATATATATATATATATATATATATATATATATATATATACATTTTTTTTTTTTTGCCGTATTGGGGATGGAACCCAGGGGCACTCTATCTCTGAGCTACACCCCAGCCCTATTTTCTATTCTTTATTTTAAAACAGGGTCTCACTAAGTTGCAGAGGGCTTCACTAAGTAACTGAGGCTGTCCGCTAACTGTGATCCTCCTGTCTAAGCCTTCCAAATGCTGGGATTACAAGTGTGTGCCACCACGCCCGGCTAGTAAATATTTTATGAAAAAGCCAATAACTCCTTTACTGCTTCTTTCACCTTGGACCAATTACTTTGCCTCTTTGAGTCTTAGTTCTCTTCTCTGCAAAATGGGACAAAAGTGTATACTAACCAGATAGGACAGTGCTGGGGAGTAAATGAAAAAATTCCGCCAAGCTGACTAGTTTTGTATTTAGTGGAATAAGACTTCAATAGTGACAACTAATATCGAATTAGCAGCTTATGTGTGCCGGGGTGTGTGTGTGTGTGTGTGTGTGTGATCTCAAGTAAGCCTTCTAGGAGGCCATTTCTATTATCATCTTATTGTTACAGATGAGAAAATTGGGGCACAGAGAGGTGCAGTGATGCATCCAAATTAGTCTTGCCTGTAAGTGGAAATGGAACCAGATCTGTAAGCCCAGGCAGTTGAACTATATGGCTTTGCTCCTATGCTTAGAAATTGCCTGCTTCTGCTCCAGCCCTTCTGGATCTGATATTCTGCAAATGACAATGCATGATCTGGGGTTGCTTCGTGTGGAAGACAAAGAAAATCTCCTGCCATCATTTTCTGCACCTGACACTCACTTTGAGCACCTTAGACCTGAGGCACCCAAGAGGCGATGAGCCAAGTTACCCAAGGACTCAAAGGTCAAGCTCTGAGTGTTTGATATGCTGTTGTGTGTGTGCACACAGGCTGGGCTCAAGGAGGTTATAGCCACAATGGGGGCTCTCAGCCTCAGAGCATCTAGCCCCCCAGCAGCATCCATCCACTGGACATCAATTCCCACACCTGCCCCATCCCCCAGCAGAGACAGATACTGATTCTTAAAAGTCTCTGGTGAGACTTTGGGAGCTATATCTGTTTATTTGTTTTATGGTTGACACATACTGTTCATATCTTTGGGGTACAATGTGACATTATAGAGATCACGTTAGGTAGTGATCATTTGCTTGTGATAAAGACCTTCAATCATCTCTCCTATAATCTCAGAACTTGGGAGGCTGAGGCAGGAGAATGGTATAGTTGAGGCCAACCTCAGCAAACTAGCGAGGCCCTCAGGTATTTAGAGAGATCCTGTTTCAAAATTATAAAACAAAATAGGGCTGAGGGTCTAACTCAGAGGCAGAATGCCCTCGAATTCAATCCCCAGTACAAATAAAAAAAGAAAGCAAAGAGAAAGAAGTAAAACCCATTTTAAAGCTATTTTGAAATAGACACCATGTTTATCATGAACTCTAGTCACCCAGTGTACAAAATAACTTACTGTTCCTCACTTCATACCTGTTGACCACTCTCCTTCCCTTTCTCCTCCCTTCCCCAACCTCAAGGAACCACCATTGGGCTCTACATCCTTGAGATCAACTTTTTAAGATTCCAAACCTGCTGTGAGATCCTGCAGGTATTATTTCACTTGACATAATGCCCCTGGACTCATCCATGCTGCCACAGATGACAAGATCTCATTCTTCTTGTGGATGGATGATCTGGACCTGCATCTTTAACAAGCACACTGGGTAATTCTGATGCAAGTGTCTCTCCTGCCTTTGAAAATTCAAAAACAAAAGCCAACAAATGGGTCTTCCAAATAGGCAGTACCCTAGAGTTATCTGTCCTCTAGGAATGGAGGAAAGAGCTTGCCCTCAGGAAAGAGGGGAATCACTTTTTTGTGTATTTATTGGCCAATTGTATTTCTTCTTTTGAGAAGTGTCTATTCAGTTCTAAAATCTTCAATATCAGTATTGATCAGGGAAATGCAAATCAAAACTACAATGAAATTCCAGTTAGAGTGGCTATCATCAGGAATGTAAGCAATAACAAATGCTAGCAAGGATGTGGGGATATAGGAGCTCTTATGCACTGTTGGTGGGATTGCAAAGTAGTATAACCATTATGGAGACCAGTTTGTAAGTTTCTAAAAAACTAGGAATGGAACCGCCATGTGACCCAGATATACGACGCCTCGGTATCTTTCCTAGAGAACCAAAGTCAGAATACTATAGAGATGCATGTGTAGCCACGTTCACAGCAGCACAATTCACAGCGGTCAAATTATGGAACAACCCAGGTGTCTGGCAACAGATGGATGGATACATAAACTGTATATACACAATGGAATTCCACTCAGCCACAAAGAACAAATTATGACATTTTCAGGGAAATGGGTGGAGCTGGAGAAGATTATACATACTAAGTGAGATTAGTCAGTCTCAGAAAGTCAAAGTTGGTATGATTTCTCTCATATGTGGAAGTTAGAGAGATAATACGAAACATAATATGTTTATGTTTAATTTTTTTTTGTGGTACTGGGATTCCTGGAAACCCTTCTACCTTCGGGCTACACTCCCAGGCCTATTTTTATACTTTTTAAATTTGGAAACAGGGTCTCTTAAACCAGCGCGGCTGGTTTCGAACCTGAGCGATCCTCCTGTCTCCGCCTCCCAAGCACGGGGATTACAAGCGTGTGCCACCACAACCGGCTATGTTCATATTTAAATAATTCATAGAGAGACCTGCAGAGAAGGGGGTCAGAGGAGAGAGTCAGGGAGGGGAGGAGCGAGGACTAAAGAAGGAAACAGTTCAAATAATACTGTGGCAATAGGTGAAGGCCTTAGGAGCAATCTACCAATCTCAGTAACTCCTGTGGGGTGGGAGGTGGGAGAAGCAGCAGGAGGAAGATGCGAAAGGAAATACAGGGATCTGTGTGTGAGTACGTTTGTATCACATGTGACCTCACTATAATGTATCATTGCAATGCACTAATAAAATAAATTTTAGAAAAAGGAAAACAAAGTCGGGCATGGTGGCGCATGCTTGTAATCCCGGCATTCGGTAGGGTGAGACAGGAAGATCACGGTTTGCAGCCAGCCTCAGCTACTTAGTGAGGCCCTCCGCAATTTAGTAAGACCCTGTTTCAAAATGAAAAATAAAAAAATAGGACAGGGGGTGTAGCTCAGAGGTTGAATGCCCTGGGCTCCATCCCCAGACCCACAAAAAAGGAAGGAAGAAAGGAAGGAAGGAAGGAAGGAAGGAAGGAAGGAAGGAAGGAAAACATCAAAGAGAAGAGCCCTTAACATGGGTAAGTCTCTTACCCAGAGCCACCTGCCTATTTGTTCTCTATGCCCAGTGCGGGGACCATCCCTATGGCCTGGCTTCCAAAGAGAATGCTGAGTCTGTTCCACGGCCACCCAGCCTGCAGAGAACATTTAGCACATAAAAAAAGGAAAGAGATAGAGAATCTGAGCTCCTCCCAACGTTTCTGCTTCTCTACCTCCCTTTACTTCTACTGGGAAAGAGAGAGAGAGAGAGAGAGAGAGAGAGAGAGAGAGAGAGAGAGAGAGAGAGAGAGAGAGAGAGAAAGGGAAAGAAAATTGCCAAGTAATTGCTCCTTGACAAACCCCTGCTGGTCCTCAGCGGCTCTTTCTTGCTGAGATTATAATTAGGGTTCAGTGCATTTAAATAGGAAATCCATGAGCAGCACCAAGCCTTCATTTTTCAATGCTTTTCATGTACCTTGTGAGTGGCTGTCACATTTCTTTTAGGGATGGGCAGGGGTGGCTGAGCGAGGGACATGGGACAGTGGCACGGATAAGCATTTACTGAGTGCCTCAGCCCAGGCCAGGTACTTTCTAAACCAGGTCTTCTCTCACCTACCCTTGAAGGAAGGTACTAGTTTTATTCTCATTTCAAAGATGAGAAAACCAAGACCCAGAGAGACAATGACTTGCCACAACTGGTGAGTAACAGGACAGGTGCTTGAAGTCCCGTACAGCTGAGCCTGATCCTGTGTGTTTTACCCTAATATTTCACTGAAGTAAGGGGTCAAGTTTCCAGGACCGAGGTCCTTTTTTTTCTATGAGCCACAACCCGGCTTCAACAACTTGCCTTCTTCTCTGGGACCCAGGACCACAGGTCAAGGTGAAGTTCCTGGCAGGGCAGAAGGAGGGGAAGAGAACCCTGTTGCATCTTTCAGTGGTAGTTTCTCTCTGGGCTGATAGTACTGTCTCCCTACCTGGGTCTTCACAACAGCCTATGTGGTAGAGAGCCCAGAGCATCCTCTCTAGCTAGAGACAAGGGAACAGAGGTACCAGAGATAAACTCATCTTGCCCAGGGTCCTTGAGCCAATGATGAGCAGCCTCTGCCCCCCACTGTAAAATCAGGGCCAGGCTGATTTTACAGAAGCCTTGGCAGCAATGCAGGGCTGGGCTTCTGCCTCCGGGTATGAGCCGTCAATGCAGAAAGCCAAAATATCAACAGAGGTTGCGAGAGAAGAAAGGCAAGGTCCCTTGGTCACCTGAGGCTGCTGATGAGAAGGGGCGTTGAGGCTGCCCAGACAGCAGTCACCTTTGTTAAGCATTGTGTGAAGAGGAGGGGTATTTGTGGGCCTCACCTATGGGAGCTGATATGAGGACCTGCCCCGATTGTGACTGTAAAGCAGACCAGTGCAGCACTGAGGACATGGGACTTATGAGCAGTGGCCATCACATGTCCTGTTATTTGATGTATGCTAATGTTATTAACAATATGCATCACAACAGGGTGAGATTGTAGCACCTCCATTTCTTGGATGGGGAAAGCTGAGACTCAGAGAAGTTTGGTTCAGACACACATCTTGCAAGTGATAAATGTTACCGTTTGACCTGTTATGATTTAGAGGGAACTATCCCTGGGGAACTCTGTTAAGCTCCTGGAGATTATTCCTGTAGCCGCGGGTTCTTGTCCTGGACTAAGGATAGATATGCACTAGTCCGGACTCTTCCTGAAGATTTAAATGAGTTTATTATTATAAAGGAAAAAATGCAGGTTGTAACTGTTATGGCACCATTAGAAAGAGGGAAAAGTAGGGCTTAGAATAAAGCACAAAGTGACAAAGTGGGATGACTTGGAAAGAAGTCACCGAAGATTCCTGGACACAGAGTATCTTTATAACCAGTCTTCTGACCATACTAGATCTCTGCAGCAGGCCCTTTGATGTGTAGATGACCTGATCTGTCTTCAGCCCAGACACCCATGCCTTTTGTTACTCTCCAAAATGTGTTAAGTTGCTTATCTGGAGTCTAGGATTTCCCCACATCCTTGACGAAGTTTGCCTCTGTTTAGAAATGAAACGGGGGGTTTCTTCTGAGCCCCCAAGATGATACGGGGGTTCTTAAGAAGAAACCTGGAGTTTCATCAAAGATGAAATGGAGTTTCTTGAGAAGAAACTCGGTGTTTCCTTACCAGGTTCTTGTCTATGGTGAGCGAAGAATGACACCCGCAGAGCGCAGGAAGGGGAGTAAATGGTTTATTGGAAGCAGCAGGGAATAAGGAAAGATGGCTGACCACCCCAAAGGGGCTGTCGGAACTCTGGGGTCCAGCAACTATCTTCAGGACAATACTTGGGAGTAGCCCAAGCCGAATGCCTTCAATTACAAGCTGCTTTCTTCCAGAGTCCATGCGATCTGCCAGAAAGGAATAGGGAAAAGTGGCCAAACACCCCAAAGGGGCTGTCGGGGCTCTGGTGTCCAGTAGCTGTCTTCAGGTCACTACCTGAGTGTAGCCCGAGCCAAGTGCCATCAATTACAAACTACTTTCTCCCAGGGTCCACGCGATCTGCCAGAAAAGAGGTGCAGGTCAGCCCTAGGGGCCCTGGTCAGCCTTGATGTCCAGCAGAGGCCTTCAGTTCACTACCCGAGAGCAGCCCAGGCCAAATGCCTTCATTGCACTCCTCCTTCTCTCAAGGCTAACAGGACCTGCGAGAGAAAATCTCCCCAAAGGGGAGGGGGTCCCTGAGAGGGAAAAACCCACTTGGTGGCTGCGCTAGGGGTTTTGCCAGATGTCTGCGTGTCCTCTGTTTGGTTGTGGTAAGTTTGGGATTTTGGGAATTCTGGGAAGCAGCTCTCAGAATTTGCATAGGGTATTTTGCAAGTCCTTTGAAGAGTCTCCTTTCAGAAGTGTCAGACTTGCTCCAGTGATGTCTCCTGTGTTTGTTGATTAGTAACCAAATGGTTTTGTGCAGCTTTGGTCCTTCTTACCTCTGAACCTTGGCCCTTCGCCCCTCAGGAAATTAGGTTTCTTCTACCGAGGCCTCTTCCCTATATGCCTATTTCCTTTCTATCTCCTCAGAAATGTAAAAAGGCCCTAGGCTTCTACTCTCTCGCTTATCACCCTTGGTGCCTGGAGAGCTGCAGCCCTTTCCTTGAAGCTCCTGGCTTTTTTACTACCAAAGATATATTTTGAAAATTAATGATCTTTCCCAATACTGGTACATTAGTACATTTTGAAGCCTCTTCCCAATACTGGTACAGCAGAGCCAGGGTCCAGTCAGTGATCCCAAACCTGTGCTCTCCATCTAACACATCATCTTGAACTGCGTGGGTAACTCACAGTTATACAGGCAATGTCTGTGCTAGGAAAGAGGGTCAGAGGGACATGATGCACCCCAGACAGACCAACCATGACCTAGATCTCCAGGACAAGCTTCAATGTCTTGACCAATGATTCTCCCAACCATCCTGCACCCCAGAAAAATTCAGAAGGTTCAAAATATCCTGCAGATTGTGAACTAAGGCCCTGTGTGAAAGGACAAAGTTTGACCAAACCAGAGACCACCTTGTAGCCAAGAGATTTATTGGAGGGGCCAGTATGAAAGGAAGAAACATAGAAAGAGAGAAAGAAAGAGAGAGACAGAGATGGAGGGGGAGAGAGAGAGAATAATCCAGGAAGAGAGGAAGTACATGCTGGGGTCAGTGTTATATAGGGGCTTGGGGTTATGAATTGGGGGCTAATAGGCTAGAAGAAATGCCCTTTGAACTAAATGGCTAGAGTCCCATGGGAGGGGGTCATGTGGCCAGGTAATTGGCTTGGGGTCAGCGGGGAATGTCCCTTTCACTGATTGGCCAAGGGCACCAGGAGGGGGCAGGTCTCCCAGGTAAGTGACCAGGTGCGGTCAGAGGGGGTTGGTAGCTTAAGTGGTCAGACCAGGCCCTTTCAGGAAATTTAGCTTATGGGGGGCGAGGGGGTTCTGAAGTAAGAACCGAATCCATCTAACCTTGTGAACAGAGCCTGGTTCTTAGTGAACCGTTCCTGGTTGCCAGTCAGTCACCTGTTGCCAGAGGTGTTTTAGTTAGGGGCAAACAAAGAAGATTTTCTCAAAAACAAAGTGTTTGCTTCAACCTTTGCCCTTCTCTTAGAATCTAATTGTGAATTTTTTAAACTTCAAAATTTTTAAATCTAAAACTCAAAAGCTTTTAAAATTCCAAAAACTTTACAAGAACTCTCAGGCTCCTTGCTCTTTTCCCGTTCCATATTGGTCCACACTCCTCTCTTTTCTCTGTTTGCCTTTCTGTCTTTCTCTGTCTTGCCTCTGCCTGCTTCGGTTCTTCTGTTTTTCTTCTGTCTCTGTTTTTTGACTTTTGAATGTCCCAGTAAGTCCATCTGGAATCAGGAGGACCTCTCCTTTCCAACACCCCGCCCCCAACACACACACACAACTCCTCCACCCAGCTCAGCGGGCTGCCCAGCATGGGCAGTGCCTGGAGGGCAGCTCCATTATGTATTGCTGTAATTTTCCTGGCCGCAGGAGCTCTCAAGTCCCTAAATGTAAATAAACACTGTCCCCAGCTGGAAAGAGCAGGATCTTAAATTGCCTATTTCTGCAGAACAAAACCCAGTCAGAAAGCTCTCCAATCCCACCTGCAGGAGATAGAGAGAGGAATGAGTACTGAGGACTGGCCAGGAGAGTAAAGAATCAGAAAGAACAATGCAGAAGGCAGAAGAGAAAGAGAGAGGGCAATTGAGGGAGAGCAGAGCCTATGGAAAGCTCGCAAGAACCAGCCACCATCTCTTTTATACTGCAGGTGAGGAATTTAACACTCGGTAATCCATTTCAGAGACAGATAAACTGAGGCTGCAAGAGATGTGAGGGCAGTACTAGGAGAAGGCAGGGTTTTCTCTAACATTAACAAGAGCGCATGCGGCAAAAGCAGGGAGACTAGAAGCTTTGCAGCTCCCTAAGCCCTGGGAGGACTAAAACAAACAAACAAAACAAAACAAAACAAAAAAAAAAAACAGAGAACCCACCATTTCTCCTGGCAGAACTCATCTGGTCTCCAAGGCCCAACCTGCCGAGCTGCCAACTTAGCTGTGTCAGCTCATGCATTTTCTAAGAAGCCAATGCCATTGCTTAATTTAATGTTTTTAGTTTTGGAGTCCACCATGAATAACAACCCAACCACACTCTGATAAAAGAAGAAAGATCAAAGATAATACAGCGATGCACTCATTGCAGGAAGTGACCAGATAGGATCTAAATGGGGAAGAGGGTATAGATTCAGGGTTCTGGAGAAGCTTTGTGCTGTCTTCCCTGCCTCACTATAAGGAGGATCAACAGGAAGCAGGGAGAAAGATGCATCAGCCCGTGTTCACATTCCTGAGGTTTCCCATCCACAATCTGCGGTGCTGAAGCCTGAAGAAGGAACATCAGGGTCTTGGTACCATCCAGACCAGCTGAAGGCGTGTAGGCTAATAAGACTTTCAACTCTGCTATCCCTGAAGGAAAGCCACATTTTTGCTAAAGAACATTTTCTCCGGTTATGGATCTGAAAGTGAAGAGAAGAGAGATGTGTCTGTCCCTGCCAAGAGATGCCTGGTGAAGTTTCTGTTAATCAACTAGCAGAGGGATCTTTTCTACTGGCAACGTTGTCAAAATCAAACTGAGTCAGTCTTGTGTGTCAACCCTAACAAAAATAAATAAATCCCATCTGAAGGGAAGATTCTCAAGGCACAATTGCCTGGCAACAGTAACAATCACAAAAGACTGCTAGAACCACAACCTTGCACCAGGGTGACCACAATCCTACAGAAAACAATACCTTTGCAGGGACAGGGACCCAGCAACCGTCTCTTCAACAGCTGGCGCTGTCCTGGTTATTAATCCTCCAGGCCATGGATTAGTATTTCAAAATACTTTATGGAATCTTCCTCATCTCTCTTTTTTTAAACCTCCTTGATATTGCCCTTAGTTTGCAATGGCGTAGGGAGTCACACTGAAGGGTTCTGTGTCTCTTCCCAAGTCCTTATCATTATTCTTTGGAGAATCTCTAGCTCTGCCACGGATTCTTAGTGCAGGGTTTGCAGAAGCCAGTGACCAGGACTGTGGTCTCAGATGGCCCCGGGTGCATATCTACTTCAGGACACATGCTGGGCGATTTTCTTTTCTAATAAGCCCTCCCTAAGAATATCTGCTTGTCACACTCCCTTTGCTCTGAAAGCCAGGTGTAGGTGTCTGTCTCGTCTCTGGGTCCAGGAAACCATCTTCGGTTGATTGAATGACTTTCTGCATTTCTCCTCTTGCTGTGGTTTTGCTGGGCAGTACTGTTGTTTTGCATCACCCGTTGCCTGGGATTGATGCATGCTCAGTGCTTACCCGGAGACCTAGCGCCAGACAGAAGTGCTCTGCTCCCTGAGATAGTTGCCGAGATCCCCAGGGTGTGGGACAGGACTCGCTGGTCATCAGAAGTGCCTAGAATGGCTGCTAACTGCTCATCAAGGGGGCAGTTCTCACCATCGTGCCTGTGGCCACTCTCCAACCATCCTCATTTCTCTTGCTTCCTCCCCTCCATCTCCTTCCATAAAATGAAGAACAAGGATGCTGGGGGGGGGGGTGCTTCAGGTGGACCACAGGGACAGGGAAGCATTATTTCCACCTGAGAGAGGAACCAGAACAAAAGAAGGGGATGCATCTCCCCTTCTTCAGAAAGCCATGGGGCCTCTCTCCCTGGATCCAGGAGGGATACCCCAGGAGGCCCTGAAGATGCCCTGTGAAGAGAGGGGCTCCCCGCCACTTCTCTGCTTAGACTGAGCTAATTTGAGGCCAAAGGGGAGAGAGAGAGAGAAGAGAAGAGAAGAGAAGAGAGAGAGAGAGAGAGAGAGAGAGAGAGAGAGAGAGAGAGAGAGAGAGTGTGAGTCTTGTGGGAGCAACAGTCCTGCCTCCTTCCCTTGTGTTCCAAGGTTGGGGAGCAGAGTGGATGGGGGGCTGGAGTGTGCTGCAGGGCTCCTCTACCTTCTCTCCCCCAAGCTATGGACCCCCAGGAGCAGCTATGATAGCAGATATTAATAACCTCAGTTTCTCTTCACATTTCCTACCTTTGCATTAAATACGAATACACCATTTATATACACACCCACACACGCATGCGCGCGCGCGCACACACACACACACACACACACACACACACACTCCCCTCCCACCCTGTGTCCTCGGACTCCACTGAAGGATCTCATACAATTCACATCAGCTTCCTTCTCCCATCTCTCCCCAAACCATGCACACTCCACAAGCAACAAGCCCCACGGACTTCAGCCCTGCTGAAAGTTGAGGAAAGAGATTGTGCTCTGTCCTGAGGATATGGGGCTTTCCCTTGAGGTCAAGAGCACATTTTCTCAGTAACTCCTTCTGGCCCCAACAGTGAGAGGTCTCCTTCCCCCATACTAAACGGAATTGCCTGTGACTCATACTCAGCCCTACATTTTGAGAAATCTACTTCCTGGGGGGTGGACTAGAACCAGGTCCAAGGAAGAAGGGTGTGTGTGTGTGTGTGTGTGTGTGTATTCCTATGTGGACTCCTGGTAAAACACAGCAGGTTTCTGGTCTGCTGAGCTTCATGAAGGCTCAGCTTTCCTGGAACCAGGGCTTTCTGGCTTTTTCGAAAGCCAGCTCCAAACCTTTACTAGATATTTCTCCAGTATGACCCAAAACCTACTTGGGCATTTTTTTCTGAAAAGGAAGGACAAGTGAGCACACACTGCTGATGAATGAGCTGCCCAGGTGGGTCTGGAGCAGGGGACATGTTGAACGGGGCCTCTCAGGCTTAGCGTCCCCTCCAGTCCTCCTCTCTCTGCAGCCGCCTCCTCAGCCTGGGTTTCTAAAGCCTTTGGAGAGGGGCCAGAGCTGCCTTCCGCAGCCTCTCTGGCACTGGCTTAGAAATGCAGCTCTTGCCCTAAGGTTGTCGGGATTGCTGCGTTGGATCCTGGAGGGGAAAAAGAGGAGCCACAGTTTCAGTTTTTGTTTTGCATATTGTCATCACCACAAAAGAGAAATATCAACTCGGATATAAACAAAATGGGGAACCGAGACTCGTCACATGATTTCTGCCATTTCTTTACATGGTGGAACAAAGGTGCTTTCTAAGGGCACGACCAAGCTTTGAGGCAACAGCACGATCATTTATTTAATGGAAGACAATAAAAGGAAAGAATGGTGAAACCAATTTTTTATCAGGCATTTTACCGACCTGCCTGGTTTAATCTTGTTCCTCCAAACTATAGGCACTTGTGTTCCCATTTCACAATGGAAAATCTGGTCTGTTGCCAAGCTTCTTGAATTCTCTTCTCTTTGTTCTCACGCTCTCCATGGCTCCCTGACCCTCGTCCCATCTCCTGTATTGCCCACTCTGCTCTTTCTGTTCCTCAAACACACAAAGCTCAGCTCCACATCAGAATTTTCTGTCCCCTTTTGTTTGGCTGGTTCTTTTTATTCCGTTTAGATCTCATCACAGGAGCCAGGTGTAGTGGTGCACGCTTATAATCCCAGTACTTGGGAGACTGAGACAGGAGGATCACAGATTCGCAAGCACTCTCAGCTACTTAGTGAGGCTCTTAGCAACTTAGTGAGACCCTGTTTCAATAAAATAGGGCTGGGGCTGTAGCTCGGAGGTAGAATGTCCTTGGGCTCAATCCCCAGTACCGCCCCCCCCCAAAAAAAATAGATCTCATCACAGTTGTTACCTTCTTGTAAGATGACCTGGTTATTCCTTTTAAATTAGTGCCCTCTGTGATATCATTGTGTTAAATTTACTTTATAGTAATTCTCTCTCACTATCCTGCTTATATCGATTGCTCATGCCCTCCAATAGCCTGTAGGATTAGGAAGAGCAGAGACTCCATCTTTTTTGTTCTATGCTGTATCTGCAGAGCCTGCAGAAATGGCCGGTGTTTGTTGGATGATGGATGGATGGATGGATGGATGGATGGATGCATAGGTAGTGGGTGGATGGATGGATAAATGCATGGATGGTGGGTGGGCAGATTGTAGTTATAAAGATAAATAGATGGATGGATTGTTAGTGTCTACTGTGTACCAGGTCCTAGTAGGGATGTAGAGATAAGTAAATAAAGTGTTGACTCTGGTCAAAGAGTTCACTGTGAAGTACAGGAAACCATCTCACAGTGAGGTAGATGCATCTGGGTATAGTAGATGCTCAGAAGCTGGATCTGGGATACAGAGGATGAACAGATCTATTTTTTTCTGATGATGGTGATCAGGAAACTTTCTATAGAAAGGTGATACATTGAACCAGGAAGAACAAAGAGTGATGAGTCAAGTCATCAATGAAATTAAGCTTTCCTGATAGCCCAGGAGAAGGCAAAGAGGATGAATAGTCTTTTATTGTCTGGGAGCTACAAGTTGTTTTTGGTGTGTCGGGACATGGACATGGGACCTGAAAGATTTTTTGTCTTATTTGCTGCTATATCTTCAGTGTCTAGCACCCAGTGACCCCGTTATTGACACTGGACAAGAATACTTGAGAACAGGTGCTCAGTAGCTGTCAGTGAAGGTAGAAGAGATAGACCATGGAGAGAACTGAGGCTGGCATGGTTGGCCAGAGCGGGAGCTTGCTAGTCTAGGGAGCTTAGCTACCAGCCAGAGCACAATGGGGAGTCACAGAAAGGTAGATGAAGAGCCTATATCCGATAGTCACCTTGCTCTCCATAGGAAATGCATTGAGGAAATTCCAGGCTGAAGCCAGAATGGGGATCAGGCAATGGTGACCGATGGTTCAAGTGAGATAGAGAGACTGAGCCATACTGGGATGGGCTATGAAGGGGGGGGAGAGATGCCAGAGATCTAAAGAAGATAGATTTGATAGGATGCTATCCTTGATTCTGCATGGATGAGGGAGGGGAGGGAGTAGAAAGAAAGGAAGGCTCCAGGCCTCTAGCTGGAGTGACTGGATGTGCATAATTGAATGTAGCCAGCATAGAGGGAGGCCATGAAGCCAGAGCAGGTCATGTGCTAGGGACCTCCCTTTCATGGGCCACCATCAAGGTCCTGAGTCTAATTTTGCATTTGTTATTGTTTTCTTAAAGAGCTCTTCACTCACTAATTATAGAAGCTTCAGGCCCCATAGAACCTGGACCCTCCCCTAAAAGTAAAAGAGGAATAATCTGGGAAAGAAAGAGTGAGCTCCACTTGGGCAACACTGAGTTAGAGGTGAATGAAGACCCTGTGTGTGGAGATATTCTGCAAGTGTGGCAGCCAGAGCAGGGGGCTGGGCTTGAACTTGGGCAAGCTTCTTAAGGTCTCTTTACTTAGTAAAATAAAATGTTAGTAGTAGTTTTACCCTCATCAGCATGTCATAAAGATCAGGTGAGACAATGTATATGAAGTGCTTAGAACGATGCCCAGCACACAGTAGGTCCCCCAAATATGTTACATGTCAGCACTTGGTGTTCAGGAGAGAGGTATGGGTCTGGGAGTCACCTGAATAGGGTGGAAGGAGTAGGTTTGTACAGACAGGGTGTGTATGGGCTTGGAAGGCTGAGGACAGAAATTTGCTATTTATGAAGGCCAGCAGAGGAAGACATATCATCAAGAGAGGCTGACAAGGATCAACCAGAGGGTTTAAGAGAGAAGAGGAGCTTTCTGGAAGCTGGAGGAGCAGAGAATGCCAAGAGTGTTTCCTGATGCTGAAAGTCTGATAATAAGTAGACCATGAAAAGCTGCAGGTGTGGGCCTTGGGGAGTCATGGTGACCTTGTCAGGGAACTTGGAGTGGAGAGTCGAGTACCAAGGACTAGGTCCACAGGCAGTAAGTGTGTATCATCCTCTGCAGAACCGTCTTGGCCTTGGCGGCAGAGAGGGGAGGCAAGATTCAAGGAGAACAGAGGCAGGGTGGTGGGTTTGCTTGGCATTGGAGGGCACGGTTCATTGTTCAATATGAGATTCGCAGGTTTTGAGGGTGGCAAGGAAGAGTTGGTACAGGAGGCTGGAAGATTTGGGGATGAATTGAAATAATTGGTGAAAAATATGCATGTTTTGGGAGCATTAGGGACAGGAGAATCAAGAAATAGGGTTAGGGGGCTATCCTGAACCATCTCTAGTCTAGGGATATGGGGCAAGGGTGAGAAGGTTATAAATTAAGTTTGTAGTGGGAGGACCGGAAGTGAGGGAGATTTATCTGAGAGCCTCAGTCTTTTCTGTGAAGCAGGATAATAGACCATTTGAGGAAATACACATGTAGTCTCTTCCTAACTGTGGGGCTTTTAGGAGAAATTGTGATTAAGAAACTTAAAATCTCAAGGGGAAAACCAGTCTTGGAAGAACAAAATTTGATGGTAAAGTTATTAATATCCTTACAAAGTATTTTTTACAAAGACTCATATAAAGCAACCAGGGAAGGACAATTTGCATATCTTTACTACTGCGATAGTGGTTTTTTTTTTTTTTTTTTTGCGGTACTGGGTATGGAACCCAGTTACACCTCCAGCCCTATTTTTTATTCTTTATTTTGAAACAGGGTCTCACTGAGTTGCAAAGAGCCTTACTAAGTAGCTGAGGTTGTCTGTGAACAGCAATCCTCCTGTCTTAGCCTCCCAGATGCTGGGATTACAAGTGTGTGCCACCATGCCTGGCAAGTATTTTTTATTTATTTTTTAATCTGAACTACAGCTCCAAGTCATTTTTATTTTTTAGTTTGAAACAGGGTCACTAAGTTGCTGAGGCTGGTCTTAAACCTGTGATCATTCTGTGGGGGTTACAGGCATGCGCCACCATGCCTAGCATGAAACAGTCTATTTTAATATTTAGACCTTTATTTGCTTGCAAGCTACTTGAAGCATTTCAGGATTTTCCTACCCTGAAGTTTAAACAAAATTTTTATAAAGTTATTTATTTTTTAAATTAGGAGTAATTTCAAACTTACAACAAAACGGAAAGACTATTATAGTGAAGACCACTATACCCACTGCCTTGGTCTACCATTAACGTTTTATTGAGCTTGTTCACTAAAATAAACTTTTCATTCTAGAATAATTTTAGACTTACAGGAAAGTTTCAAAGTGTACAGCATTCCCATATACTACACAGACAGTTCCCCTTTTTATTGGCATCTGATATTAGGATGATACATTTGTAACCATTAATTAGCTGATATCAATGAATTATGATTAACTAAAACTCATAGTTTACTCACATTTCTTGAACTTTGGCGATCTCAAATTTCTTGAGCTTTGGTGATCCCAGTCTTTTGAGGATCCTTTTGACTGTGACAGTTTCTCAGACATCCCTTGTTTGTGGTGATCTTGGCAGTTGGAGAAGGACCAATAATGTATTTTGTAGGATGTCCTCCACTTGGGATTTTCTCATGATTAGGCCAGGGTTGTGGGTTTTGGAAAAAACACCACAGTGATAAAGTGCGCTTTATATTTCATGGCATCATGGAATATAAAGGACTTTCAACCTCAGTCCTGTTGATATTGACCTCGATCACCTGAGATAGCATTTGTCAGATTTCTTCATGGTAAAGCCACTCTTATCCCTCCTTTTCCATATATACTGTTTGGAAGGAAGTCACTACATGTGTCTCACATCTAAAGAGTGGGGAGTTGTGTTCCACCTTCTTGGAGACCTATTCAAAGCAACCTTTCTATGAGATCCAAAAGGTAACATGATCTTGGGTCTTTTAATAGTGTTTGCCTTTGGTTCTAAACCTTCTGCTGTGACTTTGTATTTTTCTTTCCACCCCAGACTAGTCCCTCGGGAGGCCCATGAAGTCTGGTTTCTGGTTCATGGAGTTAGGGCAACAGCATAGCCCAAAATTCCACTTCTGTGGACACAATGATTCTGGTGGGTATGCGTTTGCCATTTAAATGCCCTTTAGCAATAAAAGCATTGCTTCCAACATCAGGCCCTGGGCTGGCTTTGTCTGCAGAAGCCACATATTGAAAACTGGCAGCTTGGTCTGGAGAAAGGGGACTTTTAAAGTGCAGCTCTGTGCTTGCTCTTTCAAGTCCTCATAGGATGATAACTGCTATTTCATTTTATGTTATTTTAAATAAAGAGCTCCTATTTTTTCCTCTTCTTAAAGGATCCCATATGTCTTTCTAATTCATGGAATTAATGATTTGATTTGGGTACCAGCTACTCTATCAGGCACATTGTATGGTTGAGCATGCCCAATCTGAAAACCCCAAATCCAAAAGACTGCAAAAGCCATTATTTTATAAGCACTGACATAATGCCACCAATAGAAAATTCTACACCTGACCTTATGTGATAGGTCACAGTCAAAATGCATACGCACTCTCAGTACTGTATAAAATTGCCTTGGGGCTGTATGTATATATACTATAGGAAACATAAATCTGTGCTCAGACTTGAGTCTCTTCCACAAGGCATCTCATTATATATATGCAAATATTTCAACATTTTTTTATCTTTAAATCAGAAATCCCAAACACTTCTGGTCCCAAGTATTATGGATGGCAGATACTTAACCTGTACAAATTCTTTCAAATTCTCAAGACAACTTGGAAAGGTGAGCGTAGGTGCTAGTAGCCACCCACCATCACCCCTTTCCTCTCAGCCCTCTGTGTTTCCCCTGGGGATGCTGCCATGGCTGCGGTTATAATGACAAGTTTGCACTGATCATAGACTTCAAATGGGCTGGTTCCCCCTTCTCTCCTCTATAAACCTGGCCCATTAGACAACATGTCCCAGTATGGTGGGCCTTGAGGTTGTGATACAAAGGAAGACAGGGACTCAGCTAGAATAGCTGAGCACCTGTCCATGTACCACCTGGCTCCCAGGAAGGGGGAGCCACTCTGTGGTTTCTGCAGCCTGATCCCTCATGCCTGCCTGCTCCCATTTTCCATATTCCAGCTAGTTCAGATTCCTATTAATGGTGTGAGCCCTCATCCTCCAACACTGCTCAACACATTTCATTTATTGTTCAGCAGAAAGCCTGTTTCTGATGTCATAACCAAACACCTGTTCTGATTTCTAGGGATTACTGACCCTGCTTCACATATAAGGAAGATGGGTTCTGAGCTTTTGAGCAAAAATCTCTCCTTGAGAACTCAAGTATGAAGGAATACATGGTCCAAGCTGGGCTGGGCTAGATTTAGAGCCTTAGTGTTCAAGGAAGATGATGCCTCTTCAGTTTTGTTTCCTCACAGAGGCTTGTACACCAGTTTATTTCCTGAGCTGTGCATTAAATGCGGCCAAATGCAGCTCAAGAGAGAATGACAGCTTATACTGAGTGTGGTATAATGGAGCTCCACTGGGTGTGGTACACAAAGCAGCTGACATGGATGGCAGATACTTAACCTGTACAATTCTTTCAAATGCTCAAGACAACTTGGAAAGGTGCACACACATGCTTTATAAATTTGAGTTTGTGAAGACACACACATATACATTGCTGTGTGGTAGAAAAACACAATAAGATTATTAATTTATGATTTCATGTGACATACGATACTGTAATCAGAAAGAGAAATGACTGAAGCTAAAAGATAAATTTAATTAAAATATTATAGTATACAAATAAAACGAGTTGCAGCTAATCTTAGGAAAACAAAAAATATGAGGGTGGTATGTTAAGGTTTGAAATTAGATTTTCCAGCAGAGTGGGAAGAACCTCTGGAGAAAGATGTCCCAGATGTACCCAGAAGTGTCAACTCAATAGGCAAATCTTTTGGGTACCATCTTTTGGTTGTGATGAATGATCTTTAAACTTCCATTTGCTTTCAGCCAGCCACCCTCTCTCTATAAGTATACACAAAACCAAGCTTGGGCAAAAGAGATAATCTTCTCTGCCTAGTGTCTAATGAACAAGTGGAGGTTTTTCTGATTATTGGAAAGGAAGTCCTGGCAAGTCCATGGAAGAGAAAGTTAGTGATTCTGGCCAGTGTTAACCCAACAGCAAAGGCAAACATATGTTTTTCAGGTACAGCATTTACTCTCAGCATTGGAGAAACTGATATCAAAATTGCTTACCTACTATCTCCTTCCAGTAGTCAATTTTTCCTTCCTTCCTTCCTTCCTTCCTTCCTTCCTTCCTCCTTGCTCTCTTGCTTTCTTTTTCTCTTTCTGTCTGTCTTTTTCTTCTTTCCTTCCTTTCTTTATCTTCCTTTCTTTTTTGGTGCTGGGACTGAACTCAAGAGCATTCTACCTCTGAGATACACCTCCAGCTCTATTTTCTTTTTTCTTTTTGAAACAGGGTCTCACTAAGTCATGGAAGGCCTCACTAAGTTCCTGAGGCTGACTGCAAATCTTTGATTCTCCTTTCTCAGTCTCCCAAGTATTAAGATTTCAAGTGTACACAGGCACATCTTTCTCACTGAAAACTTCTTGTCTCTTAATAATCAACTGTCAGCGCTGTGCTGAGTGCTGACACTTCAGGTTGCATGAGTATTTGGTCTCTACCCTCCTGAACAAGACAGGTAGGTAACAGGTCCCAGTCAGGTCGCTGGAGCTGATGCAGTGATACTAATTCACATATGGACCAGAATCAGAAGAAGACAGAATCCTGATCTTTCTGTATATTTTGCGGGCAGTGGAATGATGAAAGTGAAGGCAGAGATTTTAGGAAGCCTTGTTTAAGCCAAACAGGCAGTTGCCCTTCAGATAAATTACTTAAACTATGTCTCTGTTCTTTTGTATGTAAAATGGGATTAACAACATCTGGCAGATTAAATTAGATAATATCTTGAAAGCCCAAGGGCTGATATGCCATTGAATGTATATACCACATTTTTCTTTATCCATTCATCCATCAGTAGACATGGAGGTTGTTTTGAACTCTTGGATATTGAGAATGATGCTGCAATGAACATGAGAGAACAGGCTATTCAGTGTCAAAAAATAAAGAAACTGCAATCACATGCTACAACCTTGAAGACATTAGGCTCTATGAAAGAAGTGAGTCACAGGAGGGCAAATATTGCATGATTCCACCTATATGTGAAGTAGTCAAGCTCATAGGAACAGAAAGCAGAGTTGTGGTTCCCAGGGGCTGAGATAAAGGAAATGGGTTTCTGTCCAATGGATATAGAGATTCATCTATGTAAGATAAAAAATTTCCAGAGAAAATTGGAAAAAGGTTCTTAACTGCTCAATGTGTTATATTAGCTCAAATTATTGTGATTCTTTAATAAAATTTCTAGTTACTGTGTGCTGAGGGCCCACGCAGTACCTGTAGCTAGGCTATGGGTTTTTTCTACATAATTTCATTTAACTTTCAACAGACCCCACTGGGTTGTGAGATTTGATTTTATAACTGAAAAATTGGAGGCTCAGAAAGATCTTGCTCAGGTCAAGCTCAGTATAAAACCCGAATCCATGTGGTCCAAGAGTTGATTAACCTCCATGTGTTTAACAAAACCCTTATGGCATTCCTTTAATTATTTACAGTCTTGCACTACTGATATTTACACTGGCCATCTCTGGCTTAAGCCAGATTGAAGTCTCTTTGGGGCTTTTCCTAGGTGTATACTAGAGCCAACTGCATTGCCTGCAATCCATCATCCCATTGAAAACAGGTTGACACCAAAGGCAGCCATGGGAGAAGGCAGTGTCACGAAATGACAAACACACACCCTCACACTCAAGGGGCAGGAGCCAAATGTAAACTTTCATCGTGCAGCGGAATTCTAAAGGTTCATATCCCTGACCTAGCAAATCGACATCTGGTGATGTAACAGAAATAATCATGGTTGTGTGCAGAGATTTAGCTAAAAGAATGCTCATTTCTGAGTTACAATAATGAAGTTTGAAACCAACTTAAATATTCAACCACAGGGAATTATTGAAACGCATTCTAGTACCTGCATACCCCAAGACGCTCAACAGCCATTTTAAAAGCTGCTTTGGGATGCCACTCAATCACAAGGAAAGCTGTTCACAATATGCTGCATGTGTGAAAACAACAATGAAAATACCCCAAAGGAGTGTTAAATTAAATAAGCAGGAGGGCATTAGCCCGAGGATGCCTCTTTGCATGTAGCAAACTACACTCTAGCTTAGTATGTACTCAAACTAAAATCTAACTTAGGAACATACTATTTGTAATAAATAGCTAAGTTCCATCCAATCATAAGCATCCAAGTTTCAACCAATCACAGACAGCCAACTCATCACACCATGCCTAACTGTAGCCAATCAGGCAATTTCTCTGCTTTACTTCTACATTTGGCTTATAAATGCCTGAGTTCTGAATGCTACTACTTAAGTTGTCTAAAATTTTTCTTTTAATAGAGGCTATAAAGAACTGTATGAAGAGTATTCTCATTCTTTTTTAAAATTTTTTATTGGTACGTTGTAATCATACATCTTAATGGGGTACAAGATGGTGGAGGCATACATGCACACATCACCCAGTTAGTGAGAAAGCTTTTTCTTAAAGGAAGTGCCAACATTTTGAGTATTAATTGCTATTTTTTTTCTCACTTGTAATTTGCTTGTGTTTTTGTATTGATTTGTTTTAATTTTTGGTAAAAATAAATCATAACTTTTTACAAGAAAAATAAGCATCACAGGCAAATTGAAGGGATTGGGTGGTGCATCTGAAGGCCCTCCACCCTCCATTTCCCTTACTTCTGCCTTCTGACTGTGTTCAGAGGTCTGGACAATGACAGGGGTCTCCTACGTCCTACACAGGGGTACTTCAGAGTCTTTCTGGAAATGCAGAAGGCCTCAGGCCATGCTCAGTTCTGCTCAGTTATGTCACAGGAAGTCTGTTTTCCCCAGCTGCGGCTGAGCAATCAGAGTATGTTTGCAATACACACATTTCTGATCCACTAATTGTTGCTGAGCCTACAGATCTCCCAGCCAGGCTTTATAGAGAAACCAATAAGAAGCCAAAGAGCCACATCTGGAAGGTTTCCTGTACCCTGGGCAGTGGAAAGGGAAATGTACACGTTATGCTGTCCCAGGGTGCCTGGCAGCGGGGCTGGGGCAGTCTCACAGTTGAGCTCACCGGGGCCGCAGTTGGCTCAGTGATGAGGTTCACTAGGGCCAGAACCTGTTAGTCACAGTGGTACTGTTTAGCTGCCTTCAAGGAGACCATCTTCCCACAGCAGTGGGGCGTGGCCACTGGTAGTTCATGCTAAATCAGGGACAAGTGGAAGCACTTAGAAGGGACCTCTCATCCACATGCTGAGGTCCAGGAAAGACAGGGATGCTCAACATTAATACAAAAGAGAATCAGAGAAGGGTCCTTTACACATTCTCCTGAAAGGGACAGAATACTCCTGGAAAATGCCTATTCTTAATTTGCCATCCATGGCCCATAAATCAGAGGGATGCTGCAGTCACTTTTCAGAAAAGTGGGTATGGAGCTTCAGAGCCCTGTTTGCATGACCAGAATGGAGCTGGGAAGAGCTGGGAGGGATTTAGGAACCTACGATGTCAGGTATCAGGACAGGCCTCAGCTCTGATTCAGTGTCTTATCTGAGGAGGGCTGGGCAGGGAGAGAGAATCCGGGGTGAAGCTGTGGGAAGAGTGGGCTGAAGGAAGAGACAGGACACCCAGCACAGTGGAGAAGCAGAGCGCTGGAGACAGGAGCAGCCTGGAAGTCTCCGGGCGAAGCCCTGGTAGTTGCAGCTGTGCCTGCCTTGTCTTTGCTCAGTGTTCTTGAATTCTCCTGGGCTTGTCAGCAGAAGAAAAACTTGTCAGGGGCCAACCAGGCATAGAAAGGAGCAAGGAATAAGGATTGGAGACTTGCTTGACATTACACTGGACATCACACTTGCTTGGTAACAGAGAGATGCTGTATACTACATAATAAATGAGGGCTGGAGAAGGAGAGGAAATGTTCCTAAACCCTTGTTCAAGACATCAGCACTACCAAGGATTCTCCTTGAGGTAAGTCAGGCTCCTCCCACCTTCCTGAGACTCCTCCCATTCTCCTGACACCTGGCCCCATTCCACACTGCCTTCCTGACCTGGACTCCTGCCTCCCAGGGGAGTTGTTGGCACTCTTTGGCATGAACATCCTGCCTCAACCAGCCATCCAAGAAGCCCCCACCACTGGGCTCACTCCATCTCACTAGCAGCCTTCCCTCTCTAGTGCTGCTTGATGGGTGCTTTTATTTCTTGTATTTATTTACTTTCTCCCACTGGTCAAATGAAGTGTTAGTTCTTTGAAGGCAAGACTTCCTCTGCCTGCTACATTGTATGGCTTAATTTAAAAAATTGCCCAATAAATTAAAAAAATAAACAAATGACTATTGCACCTGGAAGAAAGGAAACTAAACCTGGAATTAGACACAGGCCCTAAGTCTGAGCCCAACTTCACTCCTTACTCATGGGGTAAACCTATGAATGTTCTGATTTATAGAATAGAAAATGCCAGGTTACAGATTTGCAAGTATTCTAAAAGGTAGATATTTATTGCATTACTAGTAGAAAGAATGCAGAGAATTTTGATGTTATGCCAGATGTGGGATGGAGCGAGAGCTTTAAATAGCCAACAGGCCAGCTAAAGCAACACATTCCCTTCACTGGTCAGGAAGCTGGGGAGGGGGCACCGAGGATTGAATGACCTCAGGAAAGCCTGAGGCTGTGGCTTGAAGGTGACCCCCAAATTCACGTGTTAGCAACATAATAACCAATGTGGACATTAATGGTATTAGGAAGGGGCACCTTAGGGAGATGAATGGGTCCTATGAGCTCTGCCCTCTTGGATGGGGTGATCTATATGAATCAGTGGATTGATGAGTTACTGCAGTAGTGTCTTGGCTATACAAGCAGCTCTCTGGCACACATGCTCTGTCTCACCATGTGATGGTCTTCACCATGTTAAGATGCAGCAAGAAGTCCCCACCAGATGCCAGCACCATAGTCTTAGATTCCCAACATCTAGAACTGTGAGATAAATACCCCTCTGTTCTTTACAAATTACTCTGTTTCAGGAATACAGGAATACTTTTACAACAAGAAATAGACTAAGACACCTGTGTCCCTGAGTCTCTCTGCTCTCGAGAGCAAATTTGGTGAGGTTTCTGGAAGTCGTCCTCTGGCAGGTACCAGAGCAAGCTGCATGGCCACCGTCAGTGCTCAGTAGCATCTGTGTTTGAGGGGGAGGATGCTGAGCTTGGCTTAGCTCCCTGCCCCACTTTTCCACCGCTCTCCAGCCATGAGGTAGTGTCTTTGCTTCTTACTCCACAAACATCCTGGGTAGAGAAACCAGGCTGGCCATCTTGGTTTCCTGTTTCTGCTCTTCCACGTGATATGGTAACTTTCCAGAGTTGCACTTGTAGGCCAAGCTTTCAGAAAAAGGGAAAATTCAGCCAAACAGAAAAATCACCTACTGGAGAAAATGGGGAAGAGTTGAGAACCAGCGAGATCAAAAGAAAAATGACAACTGAACACAGGAAGAAAAATCCTCGCGGAGAGCTCTGAGCCTAAAAAGGAACTTACACGAGGTGGCCAGAGTGTGGCCCAATGCAGAGTCAGGAGTGGGAGGCTCAGGTGTCAGTATGGGTTCTGCTAGTAACTGCTGTGTGATGACTTCCCCTCTCTGAGCCTCAGTTTTCTCAGTTAGCATCTGTTCCCCTGCCTTCTGCATGCTATTCATTCACTGATTCATTGATTCAAAAATACTTCTTGAGCACCCAGTGTGCTAGGTGCTGCCGTAGGTGCTGAAGATTCAGCAATGAGCAAACACGACAGACACCACACTGTTACATGAGCCCTTGTGCTTACAGCAAATAAAACCAGGGAAATATATTGTGTACTAATTTGGGATAAGGAGAGAAAATAAAGCTACAAAGAGGAACAGGGAGCCTTTTCTGAAACGGTGACTCCTGAGCGAAGAGTCATCATCACTAGTGTGAGTCACAGAGGGCCTCTCACTGTGACAATGAGGTCATGGAATCCTGGTTGGTGATTTTCAAGTTCTTCCAGCTTTGGAAAATGGTCCATGTCATTTGGTGAACAGCTTGCACTTCCTGCTGCCAGGCAATCTGGTTTATTTGGCTTGCATAGTTTAAATTTTATTTACTTAAAGTGAGTTGATGTATTAGTCTCCTGCTGCTGCTATAACAAGTTACCACAATTTTGTGACTTAAAACAACAGTATTCTGGTACAGTTCTGGAGGTTGAAAATCTGACACAGGTCCTGAGGACAAAAATCAAAGGCTATGCTGCTTTCTGAGAGGTCTGGGAGAGGCTCCCTTTCTCTGCCTTTCTCAGTTTCTAGAGGCTGCTCACATTACTTGGCTTTGTGGCTCTCTTCCTCCATTTTCAAAGCCAGCAATGTTGCATTTCCCTGTGCCTTTCTTCCGCAGCCATACCTCTTTTGGGTTTCTCTTCTCCCATCTCATCTCTTCCATTTTTAAGACCCCTAGTGATTACACTGGGACCACTAGATATCCCAAGATAATTTCCCTAAGGCCACTTGATTAGCAACCTTGCTTCTATCTGCAAGTTCAAGTCCTCTTTGCTGTGTAATCTGAAATATTCACAGATTTCAGGATTCAGAGGTGGACATCTTTGGGGCTCATTACTCTGCTTATCATAATTAGCTACATTTTACTTTTGTTTTAAAATAAAATATAGCTTTCTAGCTTTTCTTAACTGTACAGCAACAGAGGGCTTACATTCTTGAATGAGTGGGACTCTATCACAACATGGTGACAATGGGCTGGAACTAAGCTGCTCTCTACTTGCCCCAGTCCTCACCCTGCCTTATTGTCTCCTTGACACCAATGCTCAAGTAGGTTATCAGTGTCACTGCCCATGTTGGCTTTCTCCCTACTTGCATTTCCTCTTGGCCTTAACAACCTTTTGAGCCTTCTTAATTATCAGGAAAGCCTACCTCTACTACTTTTGCTACCTGTCACATCTGAAATATTACAGAGTAGTATATGAAATTGATACCCACGCACATGTGATATGGGAAAAGGGAGTTCAGTTTTGTATGGGAGTCAGGAATGCACAGCAATGGAAGCTCACTGTGGCTCTGGAATGGGCCCTGGGGAGGGATGAATAAGTCAGACGCGTTGCCATTGTGAACGATATCACCAAGGACTGCCATCTACAGTGTGCCAGAGGCCGAAATCCACACCTCCAGGTTTACTGCACCAGATAGATCTGCACAACCACTCAATAAGGTCAATGCTATTATTCAGTTTTCCCCATTCCCCAGTGGAAGCTGGGGCACAGAGAAGTTAAGTAAGTTTCTGAGGTCACACAGCTAGAGAGTAACAGAGTTGTGGTTTAGAAGTGTTATTCTGACTCCTAACCAAACTTTTTGAAGGAATGGACTTAGGAAGAAAATCTGGCCCAGGAGAAAGATCCTACCAAATCTTCAGAATGAACTTGAGTCCCTCTGAGACCCCTGGTCACACTGGAAGCCACTAGAACAGGAACATGGGCCCTCGGTGAGAGGGTGCTGCCATTTGGGGGATTTTGATCTTGAAAGCACCTTGCTAAATCACAAGTCTGGCAGCCAGGGAGCAGAAGACACATACAAGAGGGCCCATACTCTATAGTAGAAAACACAAAACAGAGGTGGGGAGGAGGGTGGGAAGAAGGAAGTGGGTTTGTGAGAATCTGGTTACTTTCTGGGGCGAGGGGAGGGAGGAATCTAGTTCTCCTCTTGGCTAGTGATATGTTATATTGAGAGCTGCAAACCTGTATCAGCCCCTTGGTTGAAAGATGAAAAGGACCCTTCAGTTCCAGAGAGGACAGACTAAGGCGAGCTCTGAGGGCCTGGGCGACCACTGACCACGAGCGACTGTCACACGTTGAAACATGTTCCTCGCTCCCCCTGATTTGCATCTGGAGTTTCTGCCTGTGGCAAATAGGATTTTGATTTCTCACTAAATGCAAATGGTATCACCATTTGCTAGAACAAGTAAGGAACAGGAAAGTCTGCTTAATCCAAGAAGAGACCCTGCAGGGGAAAACAGATAAAAAACAAAACATCAACAGAACAAGGTGAGAACTTTAAGATGAGGTTGTCTTTATGTCTGCATTTGCCAAGGTTGGCCCCTGCCATCCCAGCACATTACAAACAGGACCCCTTCCACTTTCAAAACCATCTCAATTTGGCTGATGACATGTTCAATCACCCTCTGATGATACTCCCTGAAAGCTTTTCAGAATAAATCCTTGCTATCAGATTATTTGTTTCCATTTCAGAAGAGAATCAGACAGAAAATTATTCAGGATCATAGGATGTTAGTGCTGAAAGAAAGCTCTAGAAATTGTCTGGAGAAAGGAAATGAATTTGAAACATCTCATGATATATCAGATATAGTTCAGACATGTAACACAAACAACTTCATTTATCAAAAAAGCATCCTAAGAGAAATTAGATATTATTGTCCCCTTTTAAATATGAAAACTTTACAAGGAGCACACGGTCAGATGCCCTATTGATGGCTCTCTTTTCTTTTCCTTCCTCTCTTCCCTTTTCCTTCCCTCCCTCCCTCCCAGTTTTTCTTTCTTTTTTTTTTTTCCTGTCTTGGAGTAAACCCAGGGAAATTCTATCTCTGAGTTACAACCCCAGACATTTTTATTTTTTACTTTGGAAAAGAGTCTTGCTAAGTTGCTGAGGCTAGCCTTGAACCTGTGATCCTCCTGTCTCAGTCTTCCAAGTACTAGGATTACAGGCATATGCTATTACACCCAGCTGATGTTGGTGCTGCTTGAAAAGAATCTAAGCCTGGGGTCTCCCCACCTTCCATTCCATAGCTAGATTCATCATTTATCCCCCTTGACACTGGAGAGCAGTGGTTTATACATCCTGGGAGTTAGGAGGTTCTGAAGACAAGTTCAGAACCTAACTCTGTCCAACCTGATCCACAAGTAACTTGCTGGAACAATATGGAGCATCCACAGATTCACAGGGCAGTTCTCAGAAACAGACTTAGAATATAAAGAAGATAGGCAGCCAGGAGGTCCCCAGGGCATCAGTGACTCAGACTCTCGGGGCTTTAGATGGGAATGGACAAAGGCTTGTGGTCCTTTTCCTTCCTCCCATCTCCAACTCAGCCTGACCAGCGGAGCCCCTAGTCCTCGTGGCATCTCCCTACTTACAGTGTAAAGTTGAAGAACTCTGAGCCCACACCACTCCCAGGCATAGACTTGCCAAGCCTATTTCTTCTTGGTTGAAGAAAATATCTTGTCTCCCAGAGCCTAATGAATATTGCTAGTAAGAATATTCCCCCAGTAAATTTCTATCCTTAGAAACTATTTCTTTCGATGGAGAGAGTCTTATTATCAGGCACATCTAGATACAAATCCCACACTCTGTATCTGATTATCTGTGAGGCTTTGAAGAAGCACTTGGTCTCCCTGAGCCTTTCTTTTCAAAATCTGTAAAATGGGTATGTAGGGCTCAATCGCCCTTTCACAAAGAGCAGTTATGAGAATTACATGGCACCATATAGGTAAGGATTCAGCATTTCCTCTTCTCAAATCCTGGGGTCCTTATGGAAGAGCTGATAGGTAAATTACATGCCTTCTGGGTGTGTCCACTTCTGACCAAACCTATTCACAACCCCCTAACCTTTGCTGTTCTTATAAACTGCAAATCTTCCCTTCACCCTAGGGCTATGTGTATGTATCCTCAGACCACGATTTTTTCTTATAGAGAAGCAACTGGAATAAGTCACATTTGCCTTTGCTGGCTGGGGGTTTAATTGCTTTTTTTTTTTTCTTGCACTGTATCTCCTCCACTCTGTCCTGCTCTTGCTTGCCTGATGAGGAAGACAAGGACTTTCCTTGCATGGAGCCAACAAGCCTGCCTTCCCCTCCGTTGCCCCCGCCCACACCACCCATCCTCAGGAGCACCTGGGGAGTTTCCCTTCACAGCAGACCTGTCCTGATGCAGGCTGTCAAAGAGAAAATGAGGACAGACAAGAAGGGGTGGTTTGACAGGAAGTCCAAATAAGCACTTCTGGGGCACTTTGACTCAAGCAGCACAATGAGACAAACAGAGAGGGGATGAAAAAAATATTTTCTAAAGAATAAAATTGACAGCTATGAGGAAGTGGAAAATATAGCTCCTCACTGCCGGACACAGCAAGGTTAGCTCATGCCTTCTCCTCCCCCTGCCCTGTCCCACTATAGGGGAGGTGAGAGAGGAGCCCAGGCTGGCAGAGGAGGCTGTGGGCAACCCTGAAGACAGAATACGTGGCCTGAAGGAGGGCTGAGTCAGGCTGCTGGGCCCTCTCCAACCTGCAGCCTCCAGGCGGGTGCTAAGGAGCACTGGGAGCCTGTCTGTGAGAGGCCAGTGGCCCTGCCCAGCACGCTCATAATCACTTGGCTTCTGGGCTCTTAGTGTATGGCCACAGGTGCCTGGCTCTTCACTCCACCCACTTTGCTGTGTGCCCGAACCCTTTGCCCTCCAGATAATCCCAGGCACCAACACTGTGTCCCCTGCCTGGCTCTAAGAACTAAAAGGAGGAGGGGAGAGGCTATTTCTTTCCCTGTGAGGGTGAGAGCAGAAGCCCTTGGTCCTCCAGCAGACAAGCCCATGCAAACTCTCCAGAAAGTTCTATCAGGTACTAACCTTAGATTCTAGAGATGAATCAGGGCCATGAACACTTTGAAGGAACTAAGGTGGGAGGGACACAGGTTGGAAGCCTGTTTTACCCTGAGTCAGTCTCCTCTGTGGGTCACCTTCTACTCTCTTTTTGGGTTTTCTGTCCAAATCAAAGCCAAATAAGCACTTCCTCCCTCTCCCTCCTAACAGCTTAGTTTTCTGCTCCTAAGAAGGTCAACAATTCTCATCTATGAGATCCCCATTTTTTATTTTCCAGTGATCCCAAAACAACACCTCTTCAGACCCTCCCACTACCCTTACGCACAGGAGCTGTAGGTCCCAGGTCTCTTTTAATGAATTTGCCATTTTTCTCACTTCTAAAATTAGCTGGAAAGAAAAGCAGTTACCTTCCAATCTGATCTTCTGTAGGTTTGAGGGAAAGGGATGGGGCTGTGAGTCATTGCGTGGTGGATAGGAGGGAGGATTGGGGTCATCTTCCACTCTGGGTTACAGTTTGCTGACTCTGCATCCACTTTCTGTTCCTAGGTTCTAACAATCTGACATATCCCGCTTTGCAAGTTCTGCTTTTTTTGTCTGCAGTTCCTACTGCATGCACACGTGAGATTCCGATTCTAATAGACCCTATCCCTCTATACTAATTGGTGTTATTCTTATGATGCTCGGAGACTGCTGCTCCTTCCTAACCTGGAAACATACAGTTGGTTTTTTGTACCTGTTGGTTCTGTGTCCATATGTTCAACCAAGCACAGATGAAAACTACCCCAAAGCAATTTGTATCTGTGCTGAACATAGACTTTTCCCCCTTTGTCACTATTCCCTAAAAAAAAAAAAATCCAGCATAACAACCACTTACATAGCATTAGGTATTGTAAGTAATCTAGAGATGATTTAAAGTATGCATGTGAACGTATGAGGGTTACATTCAAATACTGTTCCATTTTATATAAAAGACTTGAACATCCATGGATTTTAATATATGCTGAAGGGTTCTGCATCCTGTGTTCTGAATACAGAGGGATAACCAGAAGTCTCAAAGCATGACAAGGCCTTCACTGACTTTTTAACTCTCTCCTCCACAAGTTCTGGGTTTCTCCAGCTGGCTGCGAGAGAGACGGGATGGGAGAGTATGTGTCCACCTGGACATGCTCACTGCTAGAAATCACTGAGTCATACTTGATTCCCATCCTTTGCTGTGTCTCTGTTTGAAGTGACAGACCTACACTCTACACCAAACTGAATTCATGTAGTCACAGCATCCCTGCTGTCGTGGGTTGTTCCCAAAGGTTGTTATCATGAGGACTCCATTTTGCAGATGAGGAAACCAAGGCTGGGTCAAATGAGCTGGCCAGCACAAGGCCACACTGATGCTCCAGGTTTCCCCAGCCTTTCTTGGGACTGACTGACCCTTCCCTTTGAACTTCTGGAACAATTCAGCCAGCCAGCACCAGGAGATGTGAAACTCTGAACGTTGGGTAATTACCCAGGTCCAGGAAAGAGAAAAGGCTCCAGACCTGAAGCAATCAGCTTTGCCTTGCGTCACCTGCCCTGGCCCAGCCGCGGGCGCCCTGGTGGAGGAATGGGCCCGTGGACCAGTGGGGAGGAGGCGCCAGGCGCCAGCCTTCTGCAAATGCACTGGACGTTCCCAGGCTTGCTCACACTGACAACCTCACTTGCTCTTCACTGGAAACAGGCCATAAACTGCACCATGAATAAAGAGGAAGTTGCTCGGGCTCTGTGGGTTGGATTCTGACTCCCCCACAGGCAATGTCTGCAACATCTCAGACTCTTGAAGGGGCAGGAGGGGGCATGTGACAAAGGACAGGACCTTCAGACTCAGACATGCTTTGGGCAAGACCTGGTTGCATGGCCTACGTGGTGGAAAGGAGGAAGTAGGTATGTAGCTTCCCTGCTGAGACTGTTATTTTCTTGGGTAAAGTAGTAGTAATAATAGTGTCAACAGTCATGAACTGGTCAGTGCAGGTTTTCTAGCATCTGTTGCCTTGGTGCAGAGGACAGGCTCAGGGCACTGCATCTCTCAGGATGTTATCATCATCCTCATCGTCCAGGTCTAAGCTTCTCTGGCTCTCTGAGCTCCATGGAGTCTTCTCTTGGCCACATTTATTGGACAATTCTTCCAGAGATACCTAATGTTTAATGATGTCTTCGTTCCAACGTCTGCTTTTCTGTAGTTTTTCTTCTGAGCTTGGACGACCGTCATTAAAACAAACCCCAAACTATTGTTTCTACTTTGACAAATGATCTGGAATGTTTCTTTCCACGAGTGCTATGTGTTTTGAGAGAGAGAATGATTGATGGAGGTTCAGAATTCCCTCCCATGTACTGTATCCTCCAAGGCCCTGCTTAAATCCCAGTTAATTTAATGATGTCTTCTTTCATTACTCTATTTGAAAGTGATTTCTCTTTTTCCCTCTGTCTTCAAACTGCTGCTATGCTGGTGATTTGAAAGATGAAGTGATGCCTCTTACCAGTGGGGGGACTTTGGAACAGCAGCACTGTGCTTAATGGAGCATGATCGGTATCAAGAGCTCCGAGGTATGGCACCCTGAAAGAAGCACTTGATTGATGCCCCAGCATCATCAGAAGCAAGACTAACAGCATCTTACTTTCTAAGTACAGGTCCTGGGACTACATTCATATCTTATTTAGGGTCACAACCAGAGAGTGAGATAGGTATACTCTGGCCATCACGGGGTGGCCGAAGTTTTAAACAAGATGAAAACCATGCAAGCCCAAAGTTACCCTTGAAAAAGCTTCAAGAGGGCACCACCATGAGTCCCAACAAAGAATCATTTAGTAAGGACAACAGGGCTCAGTCTTTTCCTCAAAGATTAGAAGAGATGAGTGTGTGTGTGTGTGTGTGTGTGTGTGTGTGTGTGTGTGTGTACGATGAAACACCTAACTTGTGTTTAGAGGCTTCCCTGTTGCACAAATGCATTTCTTTGGACACAAGACTCACCCATTGCCAGTGAGTTGCTCAGTCTATGAGAAGCCCACAGAGTCTGAGACCCATGAAGAAAACAGCATATTTCCACCTCCTCTCTCCAGGGAATATACTCTTTGGCTAGAATATATATTTGGTAGAATCAATAGTAGTAAACAATAGAATATAAGGTAAGAACATAGTGAATATAATACATGGCAGCATCAATAACAATGCTTAAATTTAAAAATAATTTCCTGGAAGTTATGTAGTTAAATGATTTAAATTTTATAAGCATAATTCTTTTGTTTTCCTGCTTTCCATATATGGCAAATGAGATACTTACATTTTCAGCAATCTTATACCTAAGATTATTCAGCACAGAAATATTCTGATTGGAAATTGAGCCCAGGTCCATGCCCTGGGGCACCTTGTTCAATTCCAGGGCCTGACTCACTCTCCAGGGACCTTCTCACCATAATGGTAGAGAGGCGTCCAAACCATCCCAGCTTTTGATAAAAATGGAGGAGAGGGAAGGAGATTGGGAAGCATTAAAAGGTCATGTTAATCCCCCCCCCCCACAGTTCATTAATGTGGGAAATTGTCTATAACCTGGACTAAATGTCAAAATATATTTTCACTGCAAAGCCCCGGCCAGAAAGGAATATGGCCGAGAGCTGTGGGTGCAGGAGCTTCAAGGGAAAAATGCTCGGACTGACATTGAAGCTTAAGTCCCCTTCAAGGCCCCTCCCACCATGCTGGGGTGACTGGGGCCAGTGAGGAATTGCCATCCCCGTCGTCTCTCTCTCATAGCATTCAAGCCCCAGAGCTGGGCTTCCTTGTTTACTTATTTAGAACTTGCAGAGGAAGTGGTAAAGGAAACTAGCTGAGTCGTTTTCTGAGAAGAGACCATATTTGTTCGTAGCGGAAGCCATTGCTTTCTGGGATCTGGCTGCAGCAAAAAAGACGTCTGCTCCAACAAGGGTATTCCCGAAACTAGCCAGGGGTTGGAAGAGCCAAGGACACCTCCAAGCTCTGGATTTACAGTTCTTCTCCGTCCATGGGTGCAGTGTCCATGCCCAGCTCGTGAGCTTCCTCTTAGGACCGAAACCATGGCACTGAGGAATGTTCCCTTTCGCTCAGAGGTCCTGGCCTGGAACCCAGACAACCTTGCTGAATTTTTCAAGAAGGTGAGCCTTGCTTTCATTAGTGATGGGGCTAGTAGTGCTCTGGGCTGGGGGAAGAGACTTGAAAATGGAATCTTGGTCAGAACATGGGCAGTATAATAGACAGCAATGGGTCTACCCATCTTGCGGCAATGTTACTGGTTAAGTGAGTGCCATGTAGACCACTAAGTTTTCCTGGCAATGAGTTCTGCAGAGAGGGGTAATCTGGAGAGGGAGCCCTCAAATGAATATGTCTTTACTATGGGCTGGGGTCTGACTTGGATATTTTATGAGCACTTTCCCCTTGAATTTTTCTCATCATCATTGGAGGCCCATATTGTCCCATTGTCTGCTGCAAAATTAGCTCGGGGATATTAAATGGCTCAAAGCCCCAGAGACTACAGAGGCAGGGCCCCCGTCATGCCTGTCTGATTTCAAGGTTCATGCTCTGAGATGCAGAGAAGTGCTATAACCGCTAATGAGATCAAGGTTTCTTACTAGAAAGGGGAGAAACAGAGTCCTGCAGTAGGATAAAGAGCAGACAAATTAGGAGGGACGGACAGGGGCAATGATGAACAATGGTCACACTCTCATTAGGGTTTTGTGAGAGTCTTGATAGTCAGGGAGAGTCAGAAGCCAAGCTTGTGGCAGAGCAGAGACCAGTGTGTTGCTGTCCTGCCTTCCAGGCTTAAGAGAGATACTCAAGGATCCTTCTGTTTTGTCATCTGCTAATGGGGACCAAATATCTTCTTGGGCAGATGTCAAGCCATGTTACTCAATTAGAGACCCTCTAACCTACGCATGAGTAAGATATCTTATGAGAGACATTCAAGTTTCTAACGCCTGCTCCCATCCCTGCAGGCAGGCATCAAATTCAGTTGATATTCTAGTCTGTCATAAAGATGAGTTTGTAAAACTAAGAACTTCAAAGTTGTCTAATTCAACTTCCTACTTTTCCTGGGAAAATTGAAGCCCAACAGGGTAGAGAAACTTCCCAAGACACATGGTCAATCCTGCAATCAATACAGTGCCAAGATGTTTACAGTTGCTATGGGTCTTCCTCAATCTATAGAAGACAATAAAATGGGAGCATGTTGAACTGGGTGTGGTATGCTAGGGGCACAATGCACAGATCCTGTTATTTGCCACTTTTTATGCATCTCACTTCTGTTAGTTTCCTCCCACCCCACGGTCCTCATAAATTTAGCTTTCAGCCTTGTAGGTGCAAAGACTATTTTTCTGCCTTAGTTGGGGGATTGGAGAGTTTTCTTCTTGGAGATCCCAGTCTCCCATACAAATCCACACCACCGAGACAGGTTTTCCCTCCCAGCATAAAGGTATTGAGCACAAAAAGGAGAAGGGTGAGGTGAATCTGTGATTCTGGAAGCCCCAGTTCTACACAGAGTTGGAGAGAGACCCTTCATATCTTGAGCATCTCAGCCCTCAGAGAGAAGACACCAAATGAACTGACCACAGCATCATCTGGGAACAGGTGTTAGTGATCCAATGAGTCCTTTAGCAGATCAGTCATCAGGTGCAATGTCTACAGAAGCCATAGGTCAGTCATTCTCTGAGACACTTCTCACCAAGCTCTGAAGTCAGACACATCTGGGCTTGAATCCTGCCTTTGCAATTTGCTGCCTTGATGACTTTCCTTTAATTATTTCACCTCTTTGTGCTTCAACTTTCTCATCAGTAAAATAGAGATACTAACAGTAACTAACCAAACTGGATGGTTGTGAGGATTAAAGAGAGTAATGTACACAGAAGAGGGCCTAGTTAAGGTTCCATATTTCCCCTTTCTCGGTCTATTCACTGGCCCCTACCTGGGGATGCCCAGGCAGACTGGCAGGATTTATGCCTTATTGCCTCAGATGTGTGCGTCTTATTCTCTATCTGGCATGCAAACCTTCAAGAACTGAGGCCATATTCTATGTGTCTTTGACTGCTCCAATTTCTTTGGACCTGATAGGACATCATCCCTAGGCCAGGCAATAGAGGGTCCCTGGCTCATGATCATGCATTCTAATCCCAGCTGAGTTCCCAACTCACTGTGTGACCATAGAACAGCCTCTTCTTTGCACTGGACCTGAGTCATCCCATCAAGAAAGCCTGGTAACTTTTCTAGAGCAGTGCCTATTAAATCTGGACATAAGAATCCTCTAGGATGCTTCTTAAAAATACAGATTCTAAGCCTCTAAGCCCAGAGATCACAAGATCTGAATCAAATCTAGAGGCCAGTCTGCAGGAATGTCTCTTGATCTGGAGTCGAAGCTAGTGCTCTATAAAACCACCTATTTATCTGATAATGATGACAATGATACTGATTAATTAAAGACAGTTGGCTATTTTGAGACCTACAGAGACTGCCTGCTTTCAGCATTGACCTTTAAGTCAGCTTTTGGAGTATGGCATTCACCCCTCCTTTCAAGTCAAAAGGTGACAGCAATTGTACTTTTGACATTTGTTGTCCATAAGATAAAAACTTAATTTTAACCAACCCCCAAAGAGGAATATAACAAACTAGGAGCTCACACTTGTGAGGAAGAACCTAGAGTCCTCAAAGACAAATGTTTAATCTTATATACTCCAGATATCAAACTTAAAAATATTCAAGCTACTGAGGACAAGGTGAAATGGGCACCTCATGGGATTGTCGATTGATTTAGAACATTACCAAGACTTTAGAAATGCTCAGTCCTGTTGATTCTGTTACTCCATTCTGAGAATCCGGCAGAAAATATTTTAAATAGGGGGAAAAACAGTATGCACAAGAATATCCATGATGCTTTGTATTTTGACCATGGTAGTATATTAAGCTATAATTTTATTTGTTCATTTTACTTACTATATGTAAGTAAAACTGTTATTAAAAATAAATATTCCTGATAGAGACATTAAAGCTATGTTTTAGATTACAATTGTCATCTGCAACCCAAGGAACCTCATGCAAGTTACTCAGCTCTTTGTGCCTTTCACTTCTTCTCTGCAAAGTGGAAGGCTTCAATGAGTTAAGACTGGTTTAAATCCTTGGAACAGTTCCCGCTGTATAGAAAGCATTCAGTACTAATTAGCAGTTTTTATTATCATTAGTGGAACAACAGTTTGGTAAACAACTTAAATGTTCAGCAATAAGGGAGCAATTAAATAATGTGGCCATGAAAATAATGTTCAAAATAAGTTTGTCATAACACAAGGCCATGCTTAAATTATCATTTTCAGTAACTTAAGAAAAAAATCAAAGTAACAACAATGAAGATAAATTATAACCTCCATTATGTTTAGAAATATGGTAGGAAAAATCACTGAGGAAAACCTTTCACCATTCCCCCAGTGTTGTCTTTGGTGGGAGAGACAATGGGTAGTATTTATTTTCTTCTACCAGCACCTCTCTATTTCCTAAGGGAGCACATGGCCAGCCCTTTGTGGACCTTGAAGACAATCTTTCTAGAAGGCTTGGCCCCAAAGCCTTAGAGTGAGCAATTTCTCCATTCTGTGCAGTCCCAGGGGGTAGTGAAAGCAGGGCTGGGGGGGCAAGTTTTCTCTGTTAGGTAGGGAAGGAAAGGAGGGGGGAGGCTGGCTAGCCACAAATACCACAAATTGCTAAGCTTCTTGGGCAGGCAAGGGAGGAGAACCAATGGTAGAAGCCTGTTCATCATTGATAACACCTTACTTTTCTCTGTGCAGCTGAACTACAAAGACTGTGAGAAGGCAGTGAAAAAGTACCATATCGACGGGGCTCGGTTTTTGGTAAGTTGTGGCCAGTTTGACACATCAAAACCAAGGATGTTCTGCATTTTTTCCAATAGTGGTAGGGCCAACTGGTATACCCAGTCCCTGGTGATGCCCCTGGTCAATCAATGCCTGTCATCAATATCCCCATGTAATCCTTTGCTCTCATCAGAGGTTTGGTAGAGCTCTTTCTCTTACCATCTCTCAGACTCCTCCTACTGAGGAGCCCTCATAGATCTTTCACTAGTACCAAGATACCCTCTAAAGTAAAAGTAGGAATTTAAGTAAGTCTAAGCAGACACACACACACACACACACACACACACACACACCTGGAAAATCTATTCAAATGCCACCCATACTTTGACAAATGACCATGTAAGAAAAGAAGATTTTCTCCTCCCATTTCTCACTCTGAAATATGTATTTATGAGTGTAATAAAGAGTTGAATTGCAGCTGGGCGTGGTGGCTCACGCTTGTAATCCCAGCATTCGGGAGGCTGAGACCTGGAGGATCGTGGTTTGCGGACAGCCTCAGCTACTTAGTGAGGCCCTCTGCAGCTCAGTGAGACCCAGTTTCAAAGTAAAGAATAAAAAATAGGGCAGGGGGTGTAGTTCAGAGGTCAAATGCCCCTGGGTTCTATCCCCAGACCCTCACACACACACACAAAGAGTTGAATCGCCTTCATTATCTCAGTTACTTCCCTCTTTCTCGCTACCAAATTTGTATAGTTGGCTTTGTGTCAAACACACCTTTGATAGTGCTTTCTCTACTGTATTAAAATTTAAAACCCTTGAGAAGGGCTGAGGATGTAGCTCAGTGATAGAATTCTTGCTTACCATGCATGAGGACCTGAGTTTCATCACCATCACCACAAAAATGAGTGAATGAATGAATGAAGTAATACCTAAGTGGATAAAGGAGGTGCCAGTGCATGTTAAGGATGAATTCATTAAAGAGAAAGGGCTACAACTTTGACAGCTGACACAGGCACTTGACTGTGGTCAGGAAGGTGGATTGAACATTTCCCTGGAGATGATACCCTTGCCTGGAGATGACACCTTTGCTTGTGATTGAGAGAGACTCTGTGTGAATCCCTACTGCCCTTTCTGGGCACTATGCTTTACTCCTTAAAAAAGATGTGGAACAAAACTTCAAGAGTCTCATGGGAGTAGATGTTCCCAATTTGGATTCAGAGTGAGGAGGGTAACCTAAGCTGGAAGTCAGAGTCAGTAAGGTAAGTTGATCATAAAACCTCAGAAGAGTTGAAAGGGAACAAGATTTCATATGACCTAGCTTGCTACCCAGAACACCAATCCATATCTGATACTGCTTCACCAGCATCTTCCTGAATTTCTATAGTAATTGCTGTCATCCATGGTCATCAGCCTCTTTCTAGATATCTATGAGGTCTCATGCTAAGAGTAAACCTGTGGCCCCATCAGTCTGGCTTTGCCTACAGGTAAAGTGTAAGACATCTTTATTCACCTTTCTACTTCATTCACTCATTTACTTACCCATCCATTCACTTGACAAGCATTTTCCTGAGCTGTTTCCATACTGACTATACTGCATGCTGGGGATAGAAAAATGATTAGGATGTGAGTCTTGCCTCTCAGAAACTTGTTTTATAGAGGATATCATCTGGAAAGCTTCCAACCATCTCATTTACTGTTAAAAAAATATGTGCAGAGGTGTAGTGAGATTTATCCTAAATCACAGACCTAATTATCAAAATAAATTATACATTTAATTTAGTCTAATACTTTATGAGTTGTTTTAACAATGTTACTTACTCATAATAAGCTTTGAATCAATAGAATTCATGGAGTTCTGTTGTTCCTATTCTCACAATTACTACTACACAGACCATAATATTCTATGCTTGTACCTTTTACACTGAAAAGAGATACTATGGTTGAGTGGAAAGGAAGGAGGGCACCTTTGAGGAAGGCCTGGTTGCCCTGTGGCCCTGGGTCACCTTGGGTGAGACTTGCCCTCTCTGAGCCTCCCTTTGCTCCCTATTTGTAGACTAATCCCAATGTGCTGGATCATGGTGGGTGATGTCTTCTCTTAGCTCTGTGATTCCCTCAACACTCTTTGTGAGTATTAGCCCTAATACAAAAGCTGTTTTTTGGTTGAGAAATAGTAGTTGAGCAGCTTTGTTTCCTCTTCCAATCTCTTGGATCTATCAACCCTTCAGGGAATGCAACATATTCTACCCATTATGTGAGCAGGAAGAAGGGGAAAGAAAGGCAATAGGAGCCAGGGGAGCAGGTTGCAGAATCCATCCCTGCCCCACTAACTGGGGTATGTATGTATGTATGTATGTATGTATGTATGTATGTATGTATGTATTTATAGTGGTTCTGGGGATTGAATCCAGGGTTATTCTATTTCTGAGCTATATCCCCAGCCCTAACTTTATTCTGTATTTTAAAAGAAACAGGATCTTACTAAGTAAGTGGATTCTGTCCTAATGGGTTTTTGTTTCTGCTTTTTGTTTTGTTTTTTGGTACTTGGGATGGAACCCAGGGACATTTTACCTCCAAGATATACCCCTAGCCCTATTTTTTATTCTTTATTTTGAAACAGAGACTCACTGAGTTGCAAAGGGCCTCACTAAGTAGCTGAGGCTGTCCGCCAACCAAGATCCCCTTGTCTCAGTCTCTCAAATAATGGGATTACAAGTGTGCACCACCATGCCAATCTCATCTGTATTGTATGTAGGAGGATGAGGGAAAGGTCAAAGAGCAAAAGATACATGGTGGATAAAAGATACGTGTCTCCTTTTTGGGCAACTTTTCCGGAAGCTCCTTCCAAATAGATTGCAAGTTATATCTCATGGCCACAGGTGAGTCATGTGACTCTACCAACTGCAGAGGAATCTAGGAAGTTAAATATTTTGAATAAGGACATTTACTTCCTTGAACAAAATCCAAGTCCTAAGGGTAAGGCAGAAGGAAGGTGGAGATTTGGTAGGCCAGCAGTAGCATCTTTACCTTGTCAGCACAACAGGGCCTGGGTTGTACCTTATCTCTTCCAAACTCCCTTGGCATACAATCATCCTTCCACAGAACTACAAATCGAGCTCCGGAATCATCACACAAGCAAAACAGAGTTTGCTAAAATTCTTTGAAAAAAGGTGGAAGAGGAGGATACATCACACAGCAAAACTCTCTCAAGCTCATGTTTCCATATCTGTCATTGTATTCCTGTTCTAAATGCCTTCTTATTTCCTAATATCCTGCTCCTCTGTCCCCAGCCATGTTCATGTCTACTTTCTCTACATTCTTCCTGAATTTCCCTTGACTTGGTCCTCCTCTTGGTAGAACAGAATCTGGTGGCCAGCCACCCAGTGCCCAGTTACGATCCTTCTGGAAGGCGCCAGGACCCTCCAACTTATTATACCATACTCTGAACATATTCTTAGTACCTTCCTTGGGAGAGGGTCATTCTGAAGGAAGAAGATGCTGGTGCTAACTGATAAGGGAAAGAGAAAGAGAGAGAAAGGGAGAGAGAAAGGGAGAGAGAGAGAGAGAGAGAGAGAGAGAGAGAGAGAGAGAGAGAGAGAGAAAAGAAGAAGAAGAAGAAGAAGAAGAAGAAGAAGAAGAAGAAGGAGGAGGAGGAGGAGGAGGAGGAGGAGGAGGAGGAGGAGGAGGAGGAGGAAAGGAGGAGGAAGAGGAGGAGGAAGAGGAGGAGGAGAAGGAGGAAAGAGGAGAGAAGAAGAGGAGGAAACTTTAAAAGTTTGACTAAAACCTGATTCTCTCTCAAGACTCTTGGCTGACTCCCTTTACCATACCTGCCCTGCCTCAAGTGGTCTGATGAGGAAATTGAGTCAGAAACGTCACCAAAGAGCTGGATCAGATGAATCCAGCAAGCAGATTGCCAAGAACCCCTCTGAACACGCTAGACCCTAGCAGCTCTCTTTTGCAGGAAAACTGAGGAGGGCTCTGAATCCAGGGGTAGAAGTATACAGTGTACTCAGTGTATACAGTGCAGCTAAATTCAGCTCACAGAACAAATTCTGTTTAGTTTCACAGATTTATCCTTCTATTTACTGCATCTATTTACTTGTTGGAGTGAAAATTATTTGTCAACATTTAGTACTCAGAAATTCTTATATAAGACCCAGAGTTCAGGATTCTCTTTGAAAAGGCAGAGCCTTCCCAGGCCTCAGTGTGCCATGGTTACCACTACTCTTGTTTCACATATTACTCTTGTCACTGACTCGGAGTCCCTCCTGTGGGTTGTAACCTGCCCACCATGTGTGTCTTTATTTCAGAACCTGACAGAAAATGACATCCAGAAGTTCCCTAAACTCCGGGTGCCGTAAGTACTCCTACCGACTCTCTGGGTGGTTTGGAAAACAGATTAACGTGGGGAGTATTCCATGAGCAAACTGAGTTGGCGATATATTACTGTTCATTTGAATTAGGAAGGCAAGTAGGAAGGGTGAGGGCAAGGGTAGACTATGTGGGAAGAGGAGCTACATGATGAGTTAGAAAAAGGAAGTAATAGATACAGCCCTATTGGTGGGTTGGATGCTCTTGGGAGAACCAAGCTGAATTCTGCACCATGTTTTCAATGCCTGTCTTCCCAATGAGGTAGCATGGGTCTGTGAAGATAGTACTGGTGTCAAGAGGCCTGCGGTTTTATGATAGTGTCATCTTTCTGATTCTTGGGCTTCGGATTTGTTGCGCCTCTTGGATCTGTGGGTTTACACTTTTCATCCAACTTGGAAAAATTTCCATCATCATCTCATCAATTACTTTATTTCCATCTCTCCTTCCCCTCTCCACATGCAAATTCTTTACTCTGTCTTTTGGAACCTTTATTCATACATTAGGCTATTTGAAGTGGCTCCACGGTTTCTGGATTTGTTTGTTTTGTTAGAATTCTTTTAAAAATTTTTGTTTCATTTTTAGTTTCTATTGCTGTGCGTTCCACATTTACCAGCCTTTGTTTCTGCAATGTCTAGTCTACTATTTCTCATGTCAATATTAGAGTTTTTATCTGTAGACATTCTGTTTAGTTCTTTTTATATTTCTTACATTTTAATTTCACCTTTTAAACATATTAAATACAGTTGTATTGTCATTGTCTGCTAATGCTGCCGATGTCTTCTTTAGTTATGGCTCAGTTTTGATATGTTGGTTTTTCTCCTCAGTATGGGTCATATATTTGCATGTTTGCATGTTTGTTATGCTAACCTAACAGTGAATTTTATTTTGTTGAATAATGAATATGTTTGCTTTATATATGCTTAAATATATACATACATATATGCTTATATGCATATATATAAGCTTAAATAATAAATATGTTGGGTGAGTATGTGTGGATGACAATTTATAAAGGTCCTGTGAGCCACTGAAAATGTCTAAGAATGTTAGTGAAGTGCATACACCAGGGACAACAATAAGATAACTTGTATCTAGGATCTGTTTGAGGAAGTATGAAAGAAAGATGACTTGAGGAGAGCCCAGATAGGGGCATGGAGCCAAGTTAGGAGATGATGGGCATGATCCTCCTAGCAAAATAGGAGTTCCCTTAGGGCTATGGCGATGGAGATGAAGATGAAGAGGAGATTTGATCAGAGCAGTAGAAAAACAGAGGTACATAAGACACTTTCTGATGGTAAGAGATCCTTTTTTTATCTTAAGGCTAAGTTCAGGAGAGAGAGATAGATAGAGTGAGAGAGTGAGAGAGTGAGAGAGAGCGAGAGAGCGAGAGAGAGAGAGCGAGAGAGAGAGAGGTAGAAATGGGATATTTCCTTAGTTATTCAGAAATGAGTCAAAAACTTACCCTGTGATACAATACCTTCCACTGTGATTTAATGTATACTCCAAATAAGCTCTGAGGACTCCCATGAAACATGAGAAATGATGAGGGCTGATGGATAGCAAAGGGGGATCCATGTTGTTCTGATTGACTCTTAGAGTTACCATCTTTCTTAGGAGAAATGTATAACAAGTACTGGTTACAGGTCTCCTTCTAACGAGCTATATGACCTAGGACACAGCCCTAGACCGTCTTCAGGTTCCCAAACAATAAAAAAGAATAAATTACATGGCCTGTACAGCCTCACTAGTTTCTAAAATACTGTTTTTGATATGAACAGGCAGCTAGGAGAGCTTCGTGAGAAAACGTGCAGACTTAGAGGTCAGATGACTTGAAACTGAATTCTTTTTAGAACGTAGACAAGTTATCTAAGTTCTCTGAGGCTCAGAATTCTCAACTATGAGATGGGGATAATAATAAAAGCTACCTCAAAAGATCAATGGGAAAGTTGGAAGAAATAATAATATGTATGGAATAAGTGTTAGCTACTCATCCTTTATATGAAATCTTAACACCTTGTGTGTGTGTGTGTGTGTGTGTGTGTGTGTGTGTGTGTGTGTGTGTGTTACTAGAGATTGAATTCAGGGCCATTATTCTGCCTCTTAGCTACACCTCCAGCCCTTTTTATTTTTTATTTTGAAACAGGGTCTCACAAGGTTGCTGAGACTGACCTCAAACCTGTGTTCCTCCTGTCTCAGACTCCCAAGTACTGGGATTACAGGCCTATGCCATCACACATGGCTGGTTTTAAACCTATGGTCCTTCTTTCTCAGCCTCTCAAGTACTGGGATTACAAGCTTGTGCCACCATGCCCACCTAACACTATTTCACATATATCCTAATTATTCTATCTTTGGAGCTGGGTATAATTAAAGAAAAGAAAGGGCATGGTGCTTTGGAGTGAGAGAAATTCAGATTCTAAAGCTGACATTGCCCCCTCTTAGCAGTGGGACCTTGGGGAAGTGTTTTCTACAGCCTGAAACTCAGTTTTATCATCTATAGAAAGGAAAAAGACAAACTCTCAGGGAATGGGGAATATTAAAGAAGTATAAGTTGCCTATCACTGTCCTTAATATATACATATATTCAATACTTATTCATTTTGTTCCTTTGTATGTGAGTTGATTTCTCTTGATTGATACCCAAAAGGGCTATGAAAAAGAAATTGTGTTCATGTACTGCAGACCAAAATAGGATTACACTCCTCTGAATATCTCTATTTTCTTCCCTGATGATTTAAAAAATCATTTTTAAGTAGATTTTCTGGAGAACAAATTCTGGAAGTAAGACTCTCACTCTTAGAAGTATAGTCCTTTTCTCAGGACAAGGTTGTTCTTGACATCCTCAATGTTGTAATAACAGGTGATTATTAAAGAAAACAAGGAACACTTCCTTTACAGGACCTAGATTAAATCTCACAGAGTACCTGAGCGGTATGTGGGCTGGTGAGATCTGTAGAGTACACGTTAAAATCTACCGATGCTTACTTGGAGCTTATTAAAGGAGATGTAAGAATTTATATTTACACCTACGGTGTGTCTTAAAAAAATAAGAAGAGGGGCGCTTTGAGGTGGGTGGTATAGGTAGCAGACTGGTGTTGGATAATATTTTTTAAAAATTTATTCTCACTGTATCCATCGCCAATGACAGAGTTAGGCCGGGGAAAGCTAAGATCCAGTCAGAAAAGCAAAGCAGAAGTACCTGTTTATGTGTCCATCTTCCCAATGGGACTCTTACAGGCCTCCTCCATGGAGGGTGTGTTCTCTAAACTCTTGGTCCTTTTCCTCCAATGCAAGTTTACAGAGCTTTTGACATCATTACTCAGCTCCTCATTGACACTGATATATGGCCTTTGAAAAATACCGTTCTCTATGCCTCTCCTTTATTGGTAAAAATAAGACTACTTGTATTTGTCTACCATTCAAAGGGTTGTGAGACACCAGGAAGCACTACATATAAAAATTTAGGCAAGCAAGACATCAGGGAGAACTGGAAAGACCGTGTTGTACCATTAGGTGATGGTTTCTCACCTGCAGTGGAAGTCCGCCATGGCTAAGATGGCAGAGGGAAGCTCTTCCTCACTCCTGACAGACGTCTTGGTTCCTCCCTGGCTTCTCACTGATGAAGAATTTGGAAGCTGTGTATCTTGGTTTAAGGAGATTGATCTTTTAGGGTGGGACACCTTGCTCCTTTAAGGAAAGATGGAATGGAGAGGAGAGCAAGATTGAGTGCTAGTGTGTGCTGGAAGGAGGGACAAAGGCCAAAGGACTGGAAAGTGTCTGCCCAGAGGACTGTGCTGTGGCAGATGCAGACACCTTCCCTGCCCCAGGGCCTGGGAACCCGCCATCCAGGGAGGGCAGCAGACAGTGTGAAATTGGAATCAAGGGAGTGAGCCTTCCATATCCACAATGGGAGGGGGAGGAGGAAAGCTGATCCACAGCTCTTATTTTGCAAGCTATGGCAAAGAGTACACTTTCCATCATAAGCTGGTGTGCAGCTACCCGTGTGACAGTATAGCCAACAGAAATAAGATTTTCACCAGCCAGTGCCTACTCTGTGTGGTATGCTTTGATACTTTCTATTCTGTTCTCCCTCCTTCCTGCCTGCTTTTATTTTATACTTTATTTCTTGTGTGGTCAGCAAATTTGATTTCAAGACCCACTACTGGGCTTTCACTCATAGTAAAGTAGAAAAGACCACTGAAAGGGAAAATTGGGAGGATGTACTGAAGATAAACTGAGATCCCTCATTCTCCCTGCTTCCCTACCTTTTCACCCTCTTAATTACAAACTTTCTGTTCCGTTTTCTCCCCTTCCTCTTTCTATGCCTCCTTTTTTGTACACTAAATTAAATTTTATTAGTGTCAAGAATAAGAGGAGTTATTTCACAAGCTTTCTTCATTGTAAGAACCACTTGAGACCTAAACCTCTTCCTGTGGATTCTGATCAGTTAGACTTGGGTGGGCCTGTCCTGTGGATTCTGATCAGTTAGACTTGGGTGGGCCTGATAATCTGTGTTTTTACAGCGCTATCTCGGGCACCTGATACTGATGCCCACCAGAGATTCCCTAATCAGTTTCAACCCCTTATTATGCCAATATGGAATTTGGAGTTTAGGAAAGGCAAAAGACTTTTTTTTTTTTTTTTTTTGCAGTACTGGGGATGGAACCCAGGGGCATTCTACCTCTGAGCTACACCCCCAGCCCTTTTTTTTTTTTTTAAACAGGGTCTCACTAAGTTGCAAAGGGCCTCACTAAGTAGCTGAGGTGTGCACCACCATGCCCAGCTGCAAAATACCTTTTTGAAGTCACCTGTGGGTCCTGGCCTTGGGGGAAGTACATTTTATCATTGTCAGAGCCCCTGGGCCTGCAGGTTCAGGTACCGATGAAGACTGGCCCATCGGGTAGCAAGTTAGAGATCCATTTGGGCTGGAGCCCAGGTCATCACAGCTGCCGCCCTCTGCAATGACCTGACTTTCTATCTGAGCTCAAGCTCCCTTTCAGTACCAGCACCACCCTCAAAAAAGGGGAGGCAGAGAGAACTATTGCCTAGGGCTGTTCGCTCTCTGCCTTTTTGCCTCTTCCCCTGGTCCAGAGTGAGGCCTGGGGTTTGTGGAGAGGAGGGAGAATGAGTCACCCCTGGTCACTCACTGTCACTTGGTCACTGGGGCGGAGTGCAGCTCTGTAGGTTTGCAAGCAGGGGCAGCAACCACCTATCTACCCCACTGTTCAACCATGGGCCCCCTGTACTGGTCCTGTTGCCTCAGAAGACGCTTCTGAAGCCCACTGCAGCAGGAGGGGCCTGGCAACCCAAGTTTTGCTGCAAACCTGGCTGCCCCGCCCGCCTGTTCCCTCTCAGTATTGGCTGCTCCTCTGTGGGGCCTGCGGTTTGACATTTCCTTCCTTACCCAGTTAGAGCCCCAGCAGCCGCAGCCTGGCTGTTAGAGATACTGGTAAGAAACAACTGCCGCAGAAAGCACGATGCATTTTAAGATCTAAAGCAGCAGCAGCAGCTGGTCAGCACCAGCGAGGCTCTGTGGGATGGGGTCCTTGAGAGGAGGCTCAACCTCACTTCCCCAAGGCCTTGCTGGAATGTCGCCTTCTCCTTGAAGGGAATTGTTTTAAATCTCAACTCCACCCAGCCCCTCCACTCCCCCTCCCCTCCCCTCCCCTTCCCAGCCTGTGTATGTATATACATGGTATGCATTTTCTTCAAAATTTACTTCCTTTTATATTCATTGCTTATTGTCTGCCTTTCTTTACAAGCCATGAGCTCCTGAGGGCTGAGGTCTTTGCTTTGTTCATGGATGCTCTTTGTGCACCCAGCAGAGCTCCCGGCACTGAAGTCTTGATTGCACATTGCTGAATAAACAATGGAAGTGGCTACCACAGGCAGCATCGCCTGGCCTGGCTAGGATGCAGGGCACTAACAGGGCTCCCTTGATCACCCTGTCAGAGACCTTCAGCATTCCCATTGTCTTCACTAAACAATCATTTAAAGGAGCCTTAAATAATATGGCACAAACATTGTGGTCAGGAGGTGATTAGGAGGTATTCTCTGAAGGACCTCCCTCTCTGAGTGGTCACTGAAGTCTGAAATTCAACAATGAGATTATTGTGGAGGCTTAAACATCGCCCTCTCTCCTCCTCTACCCTCACCACCCCCGGCATGTTCATCAGACTGGTTTGCTCTGTCATCCTCATGAAGTAGGAGGAGCATCCTGGAGCATGGAGAGTGGGGGAGGCGTTGGAGGCCTGGGGTGATGCTTTCTGAGGACTAAGGGCTTCTTTATTCACTGAGCAAGTTTGTGTTAGTCCAAACTTGCTACCTCGAGGTGCTCATTAGGCAGATAGAAGTTAGAGCACAGGTCACTCTCAAAATGGCTGAGGCTCAGCAGTGTCCACTCCCAGGGTACCTGAAGCACCAAGAGAATTAAGTCAGGATACGGTGCACAGAATGGATGCTGGCTTGGAAACAGGAGAGGCTGGCTTATGGGGCTGCTCCATGCTAAGACAGTTGGTCCTCATGGTCCTCATCATTAACCTACTATGTCCCTTATTTTATCTGTGCCTTTGTGCTCTTCTGTAAAATAAATTTGGACCTGATGATCTCTGAGACTTCTTCCAGTTGTACTAAATCTTTAGGAAGAAAAGTTTTGAGAGACTGAAGTGGATGTTTTTTGCCAGGGTATGATTGAGATATGGTTCCAATAGCAAAGGCCCTCCCTGTCCCCCGGTCTGGGGATTTGGTATTTCAGACATGGAAGTACTTGAGAATAGAGTATTTTCAAATGTCTTGGCCAAGGATGGTTTCAGGAGATGAACGATTCAGGAAGTCTTTTACTCTGCAGGCTATGTCTTTATTGGGAATATGGTCCTAAGTTTCTCTAAGACTCCACGCCACTAAATAGAGGTAGGGAGAGGAAACTGGAAGGAGAGAGCAGGACAAAGAACATCTCATTAGAGAGTTGTGATAGAAAACAGGCACCAAGTAGGTGGTTCTTCTGGATCTAAGAGATGATTTGATGATTCCTTAGAGCAAGACATCAGCACATGGATGTTCAACCAAGATTCAGGGAACCTCAGCCCCAGGAATGATAACACAATAAACAATGCAACTACAGAATCCATATCTGAAGACTGCAGAATTCCAGAGGGGGGAAGCCAGGTGTGAGCTGACAAGTCTTAGAGGATGGGCTCTGAGCTAGACTTTGAAGATCAAGGCAGACACAAAGCAGCAAAGAGGAGAGAAGGCTCCCTGGGCAGGTGCTGGAGAATCAGCATGTGCAAAGAGAATGAGGTGGTGAGTTCTGGGAGGAAGCTGGGAGACCCCCTTGGAGTTGAAGGAATTTGGGGGCCATTGAAAGAAGGTGGGCCAAAGATGGCCCAGGTGCTCTGAGATAATCCAGACCATGGAACTACAGGTCTTGGTGGAAGGTTGGGGCCAGGATGAGACTGATGGTCTTGTTTCATCTATTACTTCCTCTTATAGAATTCTCAGTAAGTTAAGTCAAGATATCAACAAGAATGAAGAGAGAAGAAGCATTTTCACACGCAAGTAAGTGGGGCTTGGGGTTGTTGTAAAGAAACCCAAGATGTGTTGGGTGTGGTAGCACATATTTGTAATCCCAGCATTTGGGAGGCTGAGACAGGAGGATCTTGGTTTGAGGACAGCCTCAGCTACTTAGTGAGACCCTTTGCAACTCAGTGAGACCCTGTTTCAAAATAAAGAATAAAAAATAGGGCTGGAGATATAGCTCGAAGGTAGAGTGCTCCTGGGTTCCATCCCCAGTACCGTGAAAAGGAATAAAAAAGAAACCCAACAATGCTCAAACCCCAGATGAACATTAAAAGGAAGCCCCAGAAGTGGTTTTTGCCCCACTGTGTAACCTGAAGGGTCCCCTCAGTCTCAGACATCTTGAAGATGGTGCCCAAGGATGGAGAGTGTTCTGTCTCCCTGTCCTGCATCCTGTCCTTAGGTTCTGAACATCAAGGGAACTTCCCCTAGAACATCAGGCTGTCCCAAGCTCCCAATGTGCCACCAGTGTGGCTTTGGCCGTTTTCAGAGTCTGGGAAGTAACCTGGCCCTGGTTACTGAGTAATGAGGACACAGTCCTGGGCCGTGAGATATGTCCTCCATATGGCTCCTCTTGTAGAGCTGGATTGAACAGAGAGGGAGAGCTCCTTAAGTTAACTGGACTGTTAATGCAATGCTGTTTGCCTTTGCAGACCCCAGGTCCAGCGGTTTCCTGAAGAGACAGGTAAAGGTATAGGGCTGAGAAGCCCTAGGGTCAGGGCTCCAGGTATCTGCATAGTTTAGAATATTCCTAGGTGATTTTATGCGCATGACTGAGAACCACTGTTGCCTTCTTATAAGAATGAAATCCTCAGGTAGGAATTGTAGGGCTGATCGTAAGTTGCTATGATAGTCTGTTTTCCAAGGCTGGGAACTTTACAAAGGAAAGAGGTTTATTTAGCTCACAGTTCTAGAGATTTCTGAACATAGTGCTGGCATCTGCTTAGCTTTGAGGGCTTCATGGCAGATGATAGCACATGGTGGGAGGGGATTGTGAAGAAATAACCCAAACACCAGGAGTTACCTTGTTTTATGACAACTCATAGTAAGTAATCCAGTATCCTGAGGACCAAATCCCTCCTGTGAGACTTGATCCTATCTCAAGAGGCCTAACCCAATCTCTGTAGAAAGACACTAATCCATTCATAAGGGGAGAGAGTTCACAACCTAATTATCTCTTAAAGGCTCCAACATCATTACATTGGGGATCAAATCTCAATATGAGTTCTGGTGGGACAAATTATATCCAAACCAGAGCAGTTGTTAACCCCATTGTGTAGAAGGCAGGGTAAGGCCTGAAATGGGGCACCAGGGGAGGGGATGCTCTGTCTCTCCTTCATGTGGCAGCTTCTTTGGGTGCTGATGTTGTTGTTGTCTCCTCCCACAGAGAGCCACGAAGAGGACAATGGGGGCTGGTCATCTTTTGTGAGTATGGGACAGACTGTTCTTCCATTTTTCCAGCAGTATCCAGATCACCTTTGTAATAAGAATGAAGCATATTTTCAAAAGGAGCAGGGCATCAAACAAGATGCTGCTTTGCCCCATCCAGGGTTCACAAAATATTTTCTACAGAGGTCCAGGCAGGAAATGTTTATGTCTTTGTAAGCCATAAGGTTTCTGTGCTTACTACTCAACTGCTACTAAGGCATTAAAACAGCCATGGACAATGTGCCGAAGGGCTTGACTGTGTACCAACAAAGCTTCACTCGTATAATAGCGTGGGTTGGACTTGGTCCTTAGGCTAGAGTTTGCCGACTACACCACTGTGAATCATTTTCCATACCACAGAAGTCCTTCTCCCATTTTCATCCCAACTCTAAAATTTATTTCCTAGAAATCTATGGGATAAGTAATTTTCTTTTTTCTCATGGACTTGTGTTCCCATCGTGGCGCAGGGGAAAAGGATTTCTCAATGGATTGTTAGCCCTAAAAAGAGCTCCATGGCAGTTGGTTTCTACAGCTACCTGGTTTCTACAACTGAGGGGATATAGTGACCCTTTTAAGAGCCTGATGGGCTGCGTGCATTGTCTTCCCTCAAACTACATCTGGTCACCCCCCAGGAAGCTAGAGGAGGCTAAGAGCTCTGCCAGGGACTGTAGCCCAATCTGTTCACATGAAGCCATGGCACTTTGAGTGCCTTACCTAAATAAAGCCCTACAGCTAGTTAGAGGCAGACCTGGGACCCAGGCCGCCTGACTCTCAGGCCAGTGGTCTTTCAGGTAAACGATGTCTCTAGTATCTTTAGAAAGCAGGATTGTGGTAAATGAAAACATTTCATCAGAAACACAACAAAATTTTTTAAAACAAAACTTGTGCTTTCTATGGAAAAACAAAAAACACAACAGATTTATTTTGTACAAAAGGGAAAAGAATGCCAAAGTTTCCCCAGATATGTTTATGTTTTTGCCCAGAAGCTGAGTCAGTGCTGCTGCTTACCATGAGCCCAACTGTGCTCTGCCTGGGGCGAATCTTCAATCTTCTCTGTACATCAGTTTTCCAAATGTGGGTGGCTAGAAAACTTGGTAGTTCCATGAAGCACCCAGCTCTGCAGGGGGACTTGCAGGAACATGGGCAGGGATGAAGGACCCCACCATGGGAGCATTTTTACATCTGTATGACACAGATAATATAATATGATTTTCAACCCATTGCATTCATACACTAAAGCCAAAGAGTTGGGAGAAAACCACTGTTCTAGAAGCAGAGAGAAAAGACTTGCCATTTGAAATGGCTTGTAGAGATGGTAGAAAGTCAGGAACAACGGGTGTAAGGAGGGCAGCTGGGGCTGAAGATGGGCCATCTGTCTGCAGCCTAGGCCACTGCTCTGAAGTCCTATTCTCCAGAGGTGTGGTCTACCTGCTCTCAAGTTATAGAAACATCGATGGAGCAGGGCAAAGTCGTTTTCAGAGGAAGGCATTCACCCCTCACTTTGCCTTTCAAGTTTTTTTTTTTGTTGGTGCATTGTAGTCATACATCTTAATGGGGTACAAGATGGTGAGACATACATGCACACATCACCCAATTAGCCCTTACCCAATTCCCGCCCCATTCCCTCCCCCTCCCTCCTCATGTTTGTCTCAGTGATTGACATTGATATGTCTGTTAAAGTACATCATGTGCTTCAGAGAATTTCCCTCTTCCCCCTCCCATCCCCTCAGTTAGGTCGCCTTTGCTCATCTCTAGTATCTCCTTCTTCATCTAGAGTTCCTCCTATGACCCTTTTCCTCCCTAGCATCCGCATATTAGGGAGAGCTTCTCAAGTTGAAAAGGCACACAGGAAACCTTCTATTGAATAAGGAAGACACTCTTCCTTAAGCCACCTTTCCAAGCTGTCGGGATATTTAGGATATTCGTATATTGCCTTCCTTGAAAAGTTACAACTTCCTGCTGGTTTTTTCTTGCTGCCCCTGACTGCAGAGCTTTGAGGCGTGCTTATCTACCCACTTGACTCTGGTGTGACAGTGATTAGCCACTCGCCATTTGTGCCTCCTCTGCTGGGAAGTCATTATGATGACTTCTAGGGACCACTTCAAAAGCAATCACCTAGCGCCTTAGGTTTCCTTTCTCTAAGCCTCATAAAGGAGGAAAATTAAAACACAAATAAAATCTAAACTTTGGAAATTCTTTCCCAAGAAAGCAGCTTCCAGCACAATGTCGGATGTCACAAATAACATCCTATCACTGTCATCTCTATACACTCGCCTCTCCGCAGAAAAAAGAGCACCCCAGCTGACCATTCCTTCCCAGACACAGCTTCATCTGCCTTCCAATTAACAGGCTTTGCTTGTCTGTTTCCCTCCATTAGCTTGCCCCTCAACACTGCCATAGGTTATAATGAGGAGTAATCTTTCAAAAGGCAGACGCACTAGGAACAGAAGTGGCAATTAACTCTGCATCATCACAAATGATCCAGGTGTTGATTTTTTTACCCTTGATGATGCCTGGAGCAAATTTCTCAAGACAGCCTGTATCCCACTGCCACTCCAGCAGCCTCCTCATTCTTTCTCCTTTTCCATTGTACAAAACAGTGTAAAGGAAAAACACTCACACAATTGAAGACCTCGACCCAGGCGCCAAGACCATGACTTGCTGGCTTGGTGTCATGGCCTTCCCAAAGCTTGGTCTGCCCCTCAGGGCAATGTCCCGCCCTTGGCTGCCTGCCTCTGGGTGAGCCTCGTAAGGCAAGGCAGGAGAGCGCAGACACAGGCATATGGAGTGCCGCAGCTCCTCTGAGCTGCTCTGAGCCCTTCTGTCACCAGGAAGAAGATGACTACGAAAGCCCTAACGATGACCAGGATGGGGGAGACGACGGTGACTACGAGTCCCCAAATGAGGAGGAAGAGGCGCCCCTGGAAGACGATGCGGATTACGAGCCACCACCCTCCAATGATGAGGAGGCTCTGCAGAGCTCCATCCTGCCTGCCAAGCCTTTCCCCAACACCAACTCCATGTATATCGGTAAGGCCTGCTTCCTGAGCCCCAGACCCTGCAGTCCCAGGCTGGGCCCTCAGCCCAAACACCCGGGTCTCTCTGTTCCCATATATGTGCATACATGTGAGCATGTGTCTCTGTGTGCCTACACCAATGCACATGTGTACATTTGTGTGTGCATGGAAGCATGCAGGAGCACGTGTATGTTTACTTTTTTACAATTCTGTCTGAAAATACTCCCTCCTGGTCCTGTTGGAGCTAATTTGAAAGCATTGATTGATAGCATCTCTGATAATACCTGTTCCTGTGAAGTGGGATGAGGGTCGCTTCTGTGTGCAGAGAGAGGAAGACAAACTGGGACAGGACGGGGCAGGCAGGGGACTGAGGACACCCCTCTCACGCCCCTGCTGTCTTGAAGGCTGCATTTGTTAAGGCTGGGCCTACCCTGCAGAGGCAGAGAGATCAGGTGTTCCTGGTGCTCCAAGCAGCACAAAGCCAGGTCCAGCATCTGTTCCTGGAGCCCCCTGAGCCTGGGCAGTGCCCACTTTGGTTTCACATTTCTCCTTTTATTTCAATGTTCTCACTTCTGCACAGATCGACCTCCGACGGGGAAAGTCCCTCCGCAGCCTCCTGTGCCCCCCCAGAGACCAATGCCGGCCCTTCCTCCCCTGCCGAGTGGCCGGAATCACTCGGTAGGCCTCCCCCTCCCCCTTTCTTTCAAGACACTTTGTGTCCACTCCAGTTATTTCTTCTGCCAGACAGAAAATGACATTATACATATCCTTACTTAATTTTAATTTTGTAAGAAAAGGTTATGTCCAGGCTGTGATAGCGCATACCCAAGTTCTCTGTACTTCTTTGGGGGAGATGAAATACTAGTGGTTTCTATTTATGTCATAAGGCTTATTAACATTCTCTTTGTAACTAGAACAACATAAACTATATGTATGATAAAAAGTCCCCAATAGGTATTGTGCCATCATTTCACTTGAAATAAGAGGAAACACTGTAAAGTTAAAGAACTTCCTGGTTGTGTGGGTCGCAAACCTTGTCCTATATTGTAGAAAGACTTATGCCATCTGCTGGCCGAATCCTGAAATTCGTGGCACAAATGTCTTCACACTACACAATTTCTCAACACAATGAACCCAGGGAGCAACGGGGCGGGGTGGAGGGAACAAACCCCTTTCCCTTCCCCACAAGCAGTCAGTCTGGCTTTCATGGATCTGATAAATTCCCAAACTGATCCTGAGAAGTTCAGGCTAAAGGAGTCAGTAGCTGGGAATGTGTTCTTTTAAAAGGTGACTGAGCACTGTGTGTGTGTGTGTGTGTGTGTGTGTGTGTGTGTGTGTCTGAGGATTGAACCCAGGGACATTCTACCTCCGAGCTACACCTCTAGCCCTATGTTGGAAACAGGGTCTCGCTAGGTTGATGCGAAGTTCACTACTTGCTGAGGCTGTCCTTGAACCTGCAGTCCTCCTGTCTCAATCTCCCAGGTACTGGGAGCACTTTAACAACTGTGGCAAATGGCAAAGTGTTAGGACTAGAAGGACAGAAAGAATGGATTTTATACCAAAGCTTAGATCCAGATCGCCCCAGAGTGATACATTTTTCTTTGAAATCTGAAGGGCTTCAGTTCTGATACTGGGATGCAGAATTCACCCATTCAATTAACAGATGCCGAGCGGGCAGCTGCTGTGTGCAAACCATGATTGTAGGTGCCCCGGATAGACTGTGAACAAGGCAAAGTATCTGCTTTCATGCAGTTTTCATTTGGGCTAGGGAGAGAAGATAAGAAACAAGAAAACACATGTAGAAAGGATTAGAGTAGTTCTGTGTGACTAGGAAGAAAGGAGAGCAGAAAATATGATGGCTAGAGAGGTGACATTGGGCTGGGACAGAATGAGCCAGTTGTGAGAAAATTTGGGAGAAGATCATTCTAGGCAGAAGAAACACAAACCAGGCATGGTGGTGCACGTTTGTAATCCCAGTATTTGGGAGGCTGAGACAGGAGGATTGGGGTTCACGGACAGCCTCAGCTACTTAGTGAGGCCCTTTGCAACTCAGTGAGACCCGGTTTCAAAATAAAGAATAAAAAAATAGGACAGGGGGTGTAGCTTGGAGTTAGAATGCCTCTGGGTTCCATCCCCAGTACTGAAAAAAAAAAAAAAAAGAGATGTCCATTGAACACTGGAGAGAGGACCATAAAAATGTCGACATATGGCTCCAAATGTGACCGAATTTACTGGAGGGCTTAGCAAGAAGTGACATGCTCACTCCACCGCCATGCAGAAAATCCTTGCATAAAGCAGTGAGGCTCGGGAAGCTCAAATAGGGAGCTACCAAAGTGGCTGTGTACGAGTGGGACATGCAGGTGAAAGGAGCAGCCAGATCCCGACGTATTTGGAGAACTAAAGCCCCACGTTTCCCTGATGCTTTGGAAATACTTCCTAACGTTTGGAACTTCCTTTACGCAGCCCCTACCCCCACCCCAGCCCAGCCATGAAGAGCCTAGCCGAAGTCGAAACCACAAGACAGCAAAGTGTAAGAACAAGAGCTGCCCGGGCTGCCAGGCAGCCCAACACCGCCCCGGCAACTTCAACAACTTCTTGCCCTCCTCCTCCCCCACTTCCCATCTTCTCTCCTCCTCCTCTCCCCCCCCCCTCCTCCTCCTCCTCCTCATCCTTGTCCTCCTCCTCCTCCTTCTCCTCTCCCTCCTCCTCCTCCTCTTCCTCCTCCTCCTCTTCCTCCTCTCCCTCTTCCTCCTCTTCCTCTCCCTCCTCCTCCTCCTTTTCCTCTCCCTCCTCCTCTTCCTCCTCTTCCTCCTCCTCCTCGTCCTTGTCCTCCTCCTCCTCCTTCTCCTCTCCCTCTTCCTCCTCCTCCTCTTCCTCCTCTCCCTCCTCCTCCTCTTCCTCTCCCTCCTCCTCCTCCTTTTCCTCTCCCTCCTCCTCTTCCTCCTCTTCCTCCTCTCCCTCCTCCTCCTCTTCCTCTCCCTCCTCCTCCTCCTCCTCTTCCTCCTCTCCCTCCTCCTCCTCTCCCTCCTCCTCCTCTCCCTCCTCCTCCTCCTCTCCCTCCTCTTCCTCCTCCTCCTCCTCTCCTTCCTCCTCCTCCTCCTCTCCCTCTCCCTCCTCCTCCTCCTCCTCCTCCTCCTCCTCCTCCTCCTCCTCCTCCTCCTCCTCCATGGTGGGGATCAAACCCAGCTAGGCAGTCACTCTACCACTGAGCTACATCCCCAGGTCTGCTTTCTTCTTTGAATCAATCTCAGCCTTTTTCCTTTCAGTGCCTGCTCCTTCCGTAGACAGAAGCACAAAACCTCCCCTGGACCGCTCATTAGCTCCATATGACAGAGAGCCATTCACACTAGGTTGGTATGATCCATATTTGGTGCATATTAAGGATGGCCCACATTTATGGAGTGTTTACTGCGTGCTTTCCCCATATACCACCCTCATTTAACTATTGCAACGATGCTGTGAAGCGGAGGCTATGAGAGTCATCCTCATTTTACACAGGAGGAAATGGAGGTACGAAGAAGTAATGGAGGTACTCAACTACAAGGTGATGTGGGTAGAAACCCAAATCTAGATGAGCCTGATTGTCGAGCTCCGGCTCTGATCCCTTGGGCTGCACCTGCTTCTTCATGGGTTCAGTCTGTGTACAGTATCTCACTGTTCTCCAGCCAAGATCCAGCAGGAGGCTTCGTGGTGCAGAGGGAGGAAATTGACTAGGAGACAAGAGGTCTGGGAAAGCAGCAGTCTGCCTCCTTGGCTGCTTCTTAATCCTGTGGACCCACAGGGGTGTTACTTTTTCAGGGCACAGTCTCCTATTTGAAAGGTAGGGGTTCTGTAAGGAGGAAATGCTTTATAAAATTGTAAAGGGCTCTTCAAATGTCAAGGTTGTTTTTGTTGAATGTATGCAGGTGACTAACATGGGGCATGCTGCAGTCTTTCCCCTAAGAATTTACACAGACTATCCTAAGATTCCAGCCACCCCCACATGGAGCTCTTTGCAATTCAGTTCTAAAACTTAGCTACCATTTATCGAACATCTACTATAAGACAAATGCTTTATCTTCCCTACATAATTTGCTTATATTGTTTGTAATCCTCATGCCAACCCCCAAAGCAGGGTGTCTTATCATTCCCACTTCTCAGGAGATGGAACTTAGAGACAGAGTGGTTGAAATCTTTGCATAAGTCTGTGCAAATTTTGAACCCATGTCTTCTGGATGTCAAAGTGACTCTTTTTTTTATACCACATCACACAGTAGTTGAGGTCTTGGGTTTTAATTAGCTGTAAACTACATGGGTCTGGGAAAGGAGCTCTGGAACCGAAAAGATAAGGAATCCAGTTCCTTCCTAGTTTTCTTTAGTGATACTCTGAACAAGGCATTTGGCCTTTTGCGACCTCAGTCTCCTTCTTCATTATCAAAATGGTCTACAGTCGTTGGATTTGGAATTTTGGCTTCCTTGAATTGTGTCATAGTTCTGCTGAGTTATGCTAAACTGTCCTGTCCATTTGGACTTAGAATAGTCCACTGCAAAGAAATGCATCAAAACATGAAAGTAAAGACAGACTTGACATTAGATTCCATCCCTGCTCACTCCTTGAGCTTGGGCCACAGAAATGTAGAAAGACTGATATCAAATTGTCCTGACCATCTCTTGACACACATGTGACTCTTGTACACTTATTTTTTTCAATTTTTAAAACCTTTTAAATGATATTCTATCCTGAAAATACCTGTTTGACCCTCAAATTATTCTCCTGTTCATAATGTTTTGGAAGAACAAACTCTTTGGATGAAGCTTGGACTTTTTATATACTATTATAGATGCAATTTAATTATGCATCATAGTGAGTTCAAAGTGATACAGGCACATCTGTACACATCACTTGATACTTAGGCTTTTGACATGAAACTTCTAACACATCCAGAGAATATGCATAAACCCAAAGATTTTTGTAAAATAGAAATTTAGTACAAAAGAAAAATATATTCAGGCTGACGGATATAAATCTGGGTATCCCTTTAAAGTAGTAGTTCTGCCACAAACTAAGTCTGATAAGCAATAAATACTTTTATACCATTAATAGTCTCTTTCATTACCCTGTGAGCTTTTTATAATGGGGCAATATTCTTAGGACTTGTCATGGACCTGGCACATTCTCAGTCCTCATGGGATAAATCATATTGTAAAGATGCATCTTCAGGCAGATGGTATCATCATTTACCTTTGGGTACTGAATCGTAGGCTATACCATAAACACTGGTCAATAAGAGACAGAACCCCAGAAAACATTAATTTTTTAGTAATAAGTTATAGTAAATAAAATGTTGAAAGGAAACACAATATTGTACTGTTTGTATATACACAAAACTATGTAACCTTGGGAGAGCAATTTAATTTTTTTTTTTTTTTTTGGTACTGGGGATTGAACCCAGAGGCATTCTTGCTAGGTTGCTGACAGCCTCACTAAGTTGCTGAGGCTGGTTTCAAACCTTCAATCTTCCTGTCTCAGCCTCCCAAGTACTGAGATTATAGATGTGTGCCACCACACCCAGAGCCACTTAATATTTTTGAGGCTATAAAATTAGATGCTCAGATAATCAGCTAATGATTTCTTGATGCTTAATCCCATGAATGGACTCATAGTCATGGTTTCATCAAACAATGCTTTTAAACCTCATGTTTATCATGTCCTAAACTTAAGGCCTGCTGTCTTTTGTTTACAGGAAAGAAACCAGTGTTTTCTGACAAGGTAAGCTGTTTTTCTGGTCTGTTCTTGGTTTGGGTTTTGTTTTGTTTTTTATATCTTATTCTTTGAAAAGTGCTTTGACACTCATACACATGGCCTATCTTCTTTCAGCCCTCAGTGCCAGCAGGAAGGTAAGACGTGGTATCACGCTGAGGTGGGGTGCTGGTGAACTCTGCCAGTTGAGAATTTAGTTTGCTTCTTACACGTTCTTTCTCTGAATTTATTAGGATCCCTGGGGAGCATTTACCCAAGATACCGAAGCCTCCTTTACCCCCATCCACGGAAAGACATGAAAGAAGTGGTCCACTGCCAGGGAAGAAGCCCTGTGTGCCAAAGTAACTGTCTTGTGTTGCCTGAGCTTGCCCTTCAAATGGAAGGGGTGATGCCAGAAGCCTGCCTCGTGGCAGTGCCACCAGGGAGCTGGGCACCCTGGGTGCTCCTGGGTGGGAGTGACACCTTTGTTTGCTGTGATTTACAGAATATTCAGACTTAACAGACTGAAAGGAAAACACCAGGATTCCTTTGAAGAAAGTGAGAATCTAGCTAAGGAATTAGAGAGCTGTTCTATCAGGAGTATGGTGTGACTGGTGTTTATGGGGTTGTGGTGAGAGCAGGGCCCTGCAGTGCACAGGAGTCATCCTGTCAACTCTATTTCAATGCAAGGAGCAGAGAGGAAATAACTGGGGGAGGTTTTTAGGTCAACATAAGTATCCTTCTTACTGCCCAACCACTTTTGATAACTGCAAAATACTACTGTTTGCTCTAGTATTTCTAATTGTGCTATAAAGTCATTCATGGGCTATTTACCAAATGGCACATATGCACCCAGGGCCTGGCAAACCCTGCTACTTAGGAAGAATACAACCAAGGCTTCTGTTGATCTCATCTGTGCAATCAGGAGTCACAACAATTGTCCTTGCTTGGCTGTTGTGAGAACGAAATCAGGACCTGGGTGAGGGTATGCCAAGAAACAAAACCCTCAGCAATTGAGTTTACTCACGTTTCAAAGCATTGTTGCTAAAAATAAAAATGAGTGAAACAAACATCAGGATGATCAGAAGATCAAAATTTTCAATAAATGCAGGTGGCTTTATGAGAGGTTAAGTATCTGATGCCCAGGAGATACTCAACAGCTCCCCTCCTCCACCTCCCTCCCTAAGAACACGATGCAGCCTGCTGCCGGGCTCACACAGAAGTCACCACATCTGCTTGCCTGGCTCGTGCATCTGAGCCAACTGCACCAAGCCCCATTTGGAAAAGCCCCAATGCAGCAGCATTTTCCAACTGTCTACCCATCACTCAAGGGGTGGGCCGTGTGATGGTGGGTTTAAAACATCAGCCAGGAAGACTATAACCTCAAATGTTTTCATTTGCTTGGAGAAACATCTACTTCGTGAAATTTAATAGCTACTAAGGAGTTAGACTGCTGACTAAACCTTTGAATCTATGTATACATAACGCTCTGCTGCAGAAGCTACGCAGAACAAAGGTTTGCCTAGCTCAGCATGTGATGATGACAACCCGTGGGCAACCAGAGCTCCCTTCTGCTCCCTCTCCCTGGCCTTTCTGCTGGGATTTGCAGCTTCTCATTTTACCATGGCTCAGTGGGCCTGATTTCTCATTATGTGATTTAGGAAATTATATTCCCTGGCAGGCTCTTTGAAACTCTTGATGCTCACTTCCTTTTCTTTGCCCTCATTCATTTCAGGCATGGATTGGGATCAGACAGAAGAGAGAACGTAAGTACAAAAATGCCATTTGTAAGTGCTTAGTGCAGGGACAAACAGTGCTGGCTTAATAGAGGTTGGGATTACATTTCCTGAAGCTATCACCAAAGTCCAGCACCTAGAGCAAGACCTGCACATAGCAGGTTCTTGAATACTGGGGCCTCCATCACTGGGGTATTGGTCTTCCCTGGAGTCCTGTCATGCTGTGTCGCTCAGCTTTGGTCTCTCCAGAGCTCCTAGGGTAACAGGGTTTCTTGTAGCCTCACCACCAGGGAGTGACTGGCAAGGAGAAGGGGTAGAAAGTGGGGGAAATCATAAATTGAGGAATGCTTGGGAGCCTGGGCCTCACACAGAAGTTTCTAATGCATCTGTTTTCCCTTTGGGCACATCCATGCCCAAAGAAAGAGGAAAAAGAGCATTATTGAATGCTACTTTGGGGTGATCAACTCTTTACTAGGCTTACTAAACATTAGCACTGAAAGTCTTACATCCCAGAAACTGCCATAGTCTCAAGCAAAGGAGGGTGGTTGGACACATCCAGCTTTCTTCATTCTTTGTATTTAATGAGACTAGGAGGATTCATTCTTTCTCTTTCACTGAGCAGAAATTGAGGTTCAGAAAGGGTAAGATACTTGTCGCAAGTTGTACAGTTAGTAAAGCCAGCATCTGAATCAGGTCTGCCTAAGTTTCTCCATACTCTAAGTCCTCTAAAAACCATTAGATGCCTGCTCATGATGAAATGCTTACCCCACAATTGCTACCCTATCCATAGCTCTGTGCTACATGCTCTGTTTGGCCAAATAAAGTGCTAATATGGAAACAGGCATGCCCATATCACAGGCTAAACAACATACAGCCGTGAAATGACCTACTGAGGCTGAGGGAAGAGATTTGTGTTGGGCAAGAAGCCCATGGTGACTTTTCTAGGAAGGTGAGATTTATGATAAACATTTAATGATGGAAGAACACAGACTAGGAGCACTCTACTAGAAAGTCTGGGTGCATTCCAGCCTCAGATATCCTAAGCCCAGGAAGGATAAACAGCCCAGGAAGCCTGCAGGGGCAGCAAAGACAGTAGCCTGACTGCAAAGAGCGAGGGACAAAGTGGAGGTTGGACGGCAAGGGTAACATCAGGTTCCTGAGGTTCCCAGGCTCTGAAAGGATTGACTTTTTATTAGCAGAATCTAGGTGTTGTAGATTCGCCGGCACATGAGCCAGAGCAACAGTGGAGAATTTGTAAGCCCACATGCACCTATGCAGCTTTTGCCTGGGACTCCCGGTTGGTCCTTTGGGATGGTGATTTTGACTGTGGTCCTCTTACCTTGCTCAGTGTATGGTAGGACCAATGATTTCAAGCTTTTATGAAAAAAGCACTTGGCACCTTCCAGGGCATGTAGTAACTAATTAAATCCTCAGAGCACTTTGAGGGAAGTGTTATTTCTCCACCAGTGGTCTGGCCTAGCCAAGTCAAGTTGCCCCTTTTGGTCTGCTAGTCAACAGCAAAGCCACTTTGTTTCTTTGAACCTCATGTCTTATTTGAGGAGAAGAGAAAATGTCCCTTCCCTTGTCTAGTTCACAAAGCGACCCTGCAGATAAAAATGGTGAGGGCTGCAGACGTATCTTGTAGGCCACACTATAAATAAGTAAGGTCAGAATGCTTTTAAGAAGAGTGGGCATTGTAAAGAAGAGACAAAAAAAAAAAGGCTGAGCCAGATCCGGTGATGCATGCCTGTAACCCCAGCTATTGAGGAAGCTGAGGCAGGAGTATGGTGAATTTAAGACCAGTCTGGGCAACATAACAAAGCCTTGTGTTACCAAAAATAAAAAGAAAGTCTGCACTTTGGATCAGATAGATGTGGGCTTGAATCCATTTCTGCAACTAATTCTTGGCAAGTTAGGAATTCTTCCTGAGCACCATGTTTCCATTTGTAAAATGAGGATGTTAAATTCTTAATCGGTTGCTAGGGGAATTGAATGAGAGATTGTGTATGAATCTTTCTTTTGGGTACATCGTAGATATTATAAATATTACTATGTCTTTGAGCCTCGGAACCTATTTCAAGCTAAGTATATTAAGATTGGAGTGTCCTTAGGTGATTGTTTTTATTAGAAAATCATAAACCACTTAGCAAGTTCTATTGTTCTCCACGTTAAATTTATTATGGAGAGCTATAACTGCTAAAGAATCAGATACATGTATGTAATTTATAAATGCAGTTATCCTTATAGGAATTGTGTTTTGATGATAGGTTAATATATTCTTTTTTCTTTCTCTTACCAGGATGAAGATGATGGTATGTTCAGAAAAGATTTCTTGCAACTTATGTCTTATTCTCTCCTTTTTCTGATCAGGCATTCATATGGAATCATTTACTCTGGGGATATCACAGAACCAATTATAACTGTTGTATTAATATCAAGTAGACATATGTCAGTTGGTATACTGCATAGATGTAGTAAAATAAAATTATTTGGTTGGGTTCCCAAAGAGAACTGTTAAATGCACACACAATCATGTATATAACCTAATTGTGCAGTAAAATTAAAATTACATATATAGTTTTATAAGAAAATTTCTAATATTTATGCCCTCTAACACACGTGGGTAGAGAATCAGTAACTGCAGGCAAATAAGATAGCATAAAATGTTGGCTTTAGCAAAACAGAAACTGTGAATCATTTCTGAAATTCATATAAAGTTTCCAGTTGACAATTTCCTGCCAAGTTAGCACTTCAAAAATGAAAAATTAAATAACTGTACTATAGAGAATGATCTAGAACAGCAGCAATTTTAAAATGCATTCTAGGGTGGTACATTATCTAGAAAAATCTCGGGGGCTGGGGTTCCATCCTACCACTTTCTAGGTACGTGTGGTTTTTAGGAGTTTTGCATCTCTCTTTATATCAGTTGTTTTTTAACTGAGGAACACCTCTAGCATGTTCCTAGTGACAGTCTCCTTAATTCTTTTCCTCCCTCCCACAGTACATCAACGGCCTTTGCCCCAGCCAGCACTACTTGCTATGAGCTCCAATACTTTCCCTTCAAGATCTACTAAGCCGGGTCTCAAGCACTCCCTCCCTTCAACTCACATGTCTGGAGCATTCTCAGAAAGGTGTGTGGTTATGGTTGTTAAATTTGAACTTAATGTCTAGGTCCACCTGACACTGAAGTGATGCCAGGTGGCTTGAGTAAAAAGAAATGAACCAGTAGGTCATAGTGTCTAAATAATTAGTTTAGAAAGTAAACCAAGGTGAACATTAAGGAGATGCTAATCCCCTGCTGTCCCTTGAGTAGGAGTATGGTTGTTGGGGTAGAAGAACTATAATTGACTTCTATGATCATCCCAGACAGAGTGAACCCTTGGCAGAAAATGGGGAATGCTTTCACTTTGCCAGTTCAAATAAACATACAAATAAGCAAATACTGGGAAACCAAGTTAATTTAAGTACTTGGAGTTCCTCCTGCATCTTGGATGGGGAGAATGAGAAAATGTGCTGTGTGTTAGCAGATGCTAAGCATTCATTGCACAGGCTCTGTTCCTAGCAGGTATGTTTGCTTAATAACAGTAGCATATCTCAGGGCTTGTGATAAGCTGTCCAGAGGCAGAGGCTGGAACAAAAGAAAGACCCAGGTCATTCCTACCAAATAAGCCAATGGGCTGCCTCATGGTGTCCTCCAAGCCCTCCAACCCTTGGGGCTCATGGTCTTCTTTGATACTCAAAAGAAGAAGTACAAGACCTCATCCTACACACTGTAGAAAATTCAACCACCAGCAAGATATGATCACACCTACCAAATACCTCGGTAATTCTCAAAAATTTTCACTAGGACCTGGGGACCTCTTGACCTCATATTTTGCTGTTTCTTCTCATTCTTCCAGCTGTTTTTCTCTTTTGGCTATTTCTGCCAGGGACCCAACCCCATTCTTCATTCTTAAAAAAAAATACCACCCATGGGAGAGGCTACACTGGGTGGGAGAGGCTACACTGGGCAGACTTACTGTTTCAAAATTTGAAAAAAACCGGGCGTGGTGGTTCAGGTTTATAATCCCAGTACTTGGGAGGCTGAGACAGGAGGATTGCAGGTTTGAGACCAGCTTCAGCAACTTAGTGAGACCCTGTTTCAAAATAAAAAGAAAAATCAGGCTAGGGGTATAGCTCAGAGGTAGAATGCCTCTGGGTTCAATACCCAGTCCCCTCCCCAAATTAAAAAAAAAAAAGAAAATAGGGCTATGATGTAGATTGGAGGTAGAACACCTCTGCCTTGGTCCAATCCCCAGTATCAGAAACAAAAGATAATAAAAACTGCTGCCACTCTGGGCTGTAGTGCTGTTCAGCGCTCACTTGCTGACATACCCTCCCATGTCCTTGCACACTGCCAGGCCCTGGGGACTCACTGTTTACCCACAAAAATTAATATATTTTCCTACAAGTTTCAGAGGACTTTTATCCTTCTCCAAACTCAAAGAACTCAAACTGTACCCAACTTTTTTAGAGTAACTTTTAAATGATGTTTACATAGTTTTACCATTGTTGTTATTTGCTTGTTTAGTTTGTCAGACTCTGGCATAATCTAGCCTGGGACACTAGTAAAAGATGTTAAATAAGTTTAGAATCAATGAAGGAATCGCTTCCACGGACAGTATGAACATATGTGAGAATAGCAATGTCAGTCTCAACACTCTGTATGGGGAAGGGGGTGGAGGAGTGGGGAGGGACCCAGAGGAAAGCCCATCAAGTGCTGGTGCACGCATATCATCACTATTATTATGAATTACGTTACAATGTGAGACCATAATGCACCAAAAAAAGTATTAAAAATTAAGTTAAAAGAAATAAGTTCTTTCCCTTTGCCCAGATCCCATGGCTTCAGAGAAGGTAAGTAGAAAATAACAGGGCAAGAAGCCTCTACAGCCTGACTTCCTTAACCTAACTCCCCAGTTTGGCCCCATCACCCCAATCCAACTTAAAATGCTTTTTTTTTTTTTTTTTTGCTGTCTTTACAGTAACAGCACTTTTCCACAGAGCGCCTCCCTGCCGCCATATTTATCTCAAGGTTTGTACCCTGGGCTTTCGTGACGGATCCCAGCCAGTATGTCTGTTTGATTTGATCTCCAACCATTTCAAAGCTTTGTGGCAAAAGTTTTGTTGTTTCCTAAATGCATCTGACTTCCTCCTTCAACATTTAATTCAGTGTCTGGGGTGCATCAAACACCGTTGGAATGAGAAGATACTACATAAAATATGTCCTACTCATGCACTTTGCCAGGAAGCTAGCCCTAATCCCTCATCTTCCCACACAGAGCTGTTCTTCCTTGTCTCTTTGCATACAGAGCTCAGAATGGCTCTTGGCTTTCTCTGTGGTTTTAGGTTTTCATGATGACACTGCCCTTGGGCTCTGAGTTGAGGAACATTTATAAAATATAGAATAAGAGAAGATTCTTATTCAGGTCTAGGGTGAGCTCCAGAAATCTGTATTTTAAATTATATTACCTCTGGGTGTTTTTGTTAGCGTATTTAAAAATTTAACACACATACAAAGCACATGGGATTGTATTAAAATGCAGGTTCTAATCCAGTAGGTCTGGAGTAAGACCTGATATTCTGTATTTCTAAACAGTTTTTAAGTTCCCACCTGGATACTGATATTTCTGGTCCAATCTGAATAGCCCTGAAAGCCTGTAAGGTTGAACTAGACTGTGTTTATTTTTATGCTTAAAGCAAAAGACTAGCACATTGAACTTTTTGTGGGGGTACTAGGGATGGAACCCAGGGTATTCTATCTCCAAGCTACACTCCCAGCCCTATTTTTATTCCTATTTTGAAACAGTGTCTCACTGAATTGCAAAGGGCCTCACTAAGTAGCTGAGGCTATCCTCAAACCCGGATCCTCTGGTCTCAGCCTCCCAATGCTGAGATTACAAGCATGTGCCACCACACTCAGCTGCACATTGAACTTTTGGGTTACAAGCATGTGCCACCACACTCAGATGCACATTGAAATGTGGGTTGAGGTCGGGCTTGGTGGCGCACACTTGTAATCCCCATGCTTGGTAGGTGGAGACAGGAGGATCGCACAGGTTCTAAGCCAGTCGTGCTGGCTTAAGAGACCCTGTTTCCAAAAAATAAAAAGGTCTGGGAGTGTAGCCCAGAGGTATAAGGGCTTCCAAGAACCCGAGTACCACCACCAAAAAAAAAAAAAAAAAGCTAAAATGTGTGTTGAATGAATGAATCTCAAATGACTGAAAATTTTCCCAACTCTAGTTTATGGAATATACTGAGCCAGAAAACTGGCCTAGTATTATGAGTTTTCTAATTTTATTTTTTTCATAAAAATAACAAACATGGCATTTAATATAAAATTGCCAATTTTAAAATGCTAACTTGAAATTTTTTTAATGCTGTGAAAAACGCTTTCTTTTTTTGTACTCAGGGTCCAAGTGCAAAACACCAGTGTGTTTTAAATTTTAAAAAAATCACAAGTTTGAATTATAACTCCAGAATAAATTTTTTTTTCAGGAGCACATCTTTTGTATCCAGTTGGATGCACCAATCCATGTGTGAGATCCCACTGCTGACACCAGCAGCATCACTAAGTTTTTAATGCTTCCTAAGCATTTGAGATTAGTGTCTATATTCATCATGTGGTATCCAGTTTCCATCTCAATTTTTCACAGTCCCTCAAACTCACTGTTTTGCAAAACCACATTTGTGTCATCTACTTGTTTCCTATAAACATCTGATTTCTAGATACTTTATTTCTATCAATACTTCCCAAAGTAAGTCCCACAGATCCCTGGTTTCTTGAGTTGGTGATGGGGATTATTAATCCAAACATTTTTTAAAAATATTACCTTAATCAAAATTTATCTCTTTTTTCCCAAGACTACCAGGACTCCTTGTCCTCAGTCTTTGCAATGGGTGTTTGACCTCAGGAAGGTTAAGATTATGTCATGCATTGTCCAAAAATCAGACGCAGTTCCCATGAGGACCCAGATATCAAGGGTGGTAGGTGACTACCTGAAAAAATCTATGTGCTGTGTTGTGAACTGTGGCTTATAGGGCTGGCCTGTGGGTACAAGGCAGAAAGAGTAATTCCTCAACACTAGATCAGTCATGCAGGATAGGCCTTGGCTGTACTATTCTCCTGTGTTGTTAAGTTTCACTTATTCACAAGCATTACAAAAGTAAAAAAAGTGTTGGAATGCAAAAACGGGACTGGAAAAGGTCTACTCATACGCAGTAATGTCAGGGAACCACAGGTTTAAGGCTTGATTCTCCCACCATTACACATAATTTGTTTAGACTCTTTGAGCCCATTTCCTTATATGCAAATTGATATAACACCCACCTTGTAATGTTGCTGCACACGTAACGTACGTAGCATGGCTTATTCAAGACTGGACAGAGTAGTGCTCGATAATCTTTCCTGAGAGGAGAAAACAAGTTCTCACAAACTTGTGGAAGTGTAAAGAGTTTGGGAGAAATGAAGGTCCAATCACTAGGCAATGTTTGGGTTCGCAGTGAGGATCTCCTGACTCATCAGATGAGCTGCAGTGGCTCCTACAGGTTGAACGATTGATTCCACCTGTTAGAAAATTGAGCAAACACAGCAGGTAGCAAATATTGGTTTTAAAAGTTAACAGTGTTCTTCTTGTCTTGGGTAAATGACATTTTTAATGAAAACAATGGAAACATAATCTTCACTCTTACTGCATTGCTACCACATCAGCGCGGAGAATCCATTTTAATGTATTGCTGTCACAGGGATCCATGAAAGGTCTGTCTCTTGAATATTTCTATTGATGTTCATATTAAAGAAATCTTGGGTTTTTTTTTTCATTTATGGAACCTAGTCAGTCACTTTACATCTTGTAGCATGCACAATTAATTTCTAAAATTTGAGGTTCTGCTCTCAGAGTTTCACTTACATGGTTACAGAATAACACCTGAATAGCTCTCTTGGTTTTGAATAGGTAAAAATTATTTTTAAAGCCCTGGTTTTTTTTAAACATTATTATTGAAATGATTAAAAGTGCATTGAGGGAAATGTATTTTTAGATAAGTAAACAAGAGCTTACCATACATTAATTTTCAAAATGCTGTATTTTTAAAGGCCCTAGCAACAGACCACCTCTCAGAACAGAAGGCAGAAGCTTTCTCTCGCCGGTTCCAAACAAACTTCAAACACGCTGCCCTGGGGAAGAAGAGGTAATAAAGCCTATGTTCTTCTATTTCTCTAGAAAAAGGATCATAAGAAACTCCCACGGACTACTCTTGTATACTTTCATATTCTATTAGTTGTTTAATTAAAGAGGAGAGTGCTGGGGGTGTAGCTCAGTGCCTGCCTAGTGTGCATAAAGTTCTGGGTTCCACCCTCATCACTAGAAAAAAAATAAATAAGTGGGAAGACCCAGATGAAAAACAATTGTTCACCGGGCGTGGTGGCACACACTTGTAAGCTCTGTGTTTGGGAGGTGGGGACAGGAGGATCGCACTGGTTCAAAGCCAGCCTCACTGGCTTAAGAGACCCTGTTTTGAAATAAAAATATAAAATAGGTCTGGGAGTGTAGCCCAGAGGTAGAAGGGTTTCCAGGAACCTCAGTACCACACACACACACACACACACACACACACACACACACACACAATTGTTCTTTTCCCCTTGTGTTCTGGGACTCTTCCAATAGCAAATGTATGTCTTGCGTCCTACAATAAGAAAAAAGGATCTTAGTTTATATGTTTTCTGGCTCATGACCTTGAGAAAGTCACTTAATCGCTCCATCAACACAGGATTTTCATTATGTTATTACTCTATACTAAACTGAAGGAATGGTCATGACTGACAAGAAGTTCCATTACAGAAGGAATGCTTATTCACAGCCACCTTTGAACCAGCAAAGGTCATGATAAAAAGCAGTTCATGTAAAATCCCTTCTAGTTAGCCCTACCTAGATGGTTCCATATTTAAGAAAACAAATGTTTCAGGCATCGTGGAATTGGGGTGGTGATTTATGGAAATTATTACTTGGAGGCTTTTCTTTTCACTTACCTATGTAATTGATGAATTTATTCAGTGTTTTAAAATTTTACATTTGCAGAACTCATTAGATGAAGAGTGGTACGTTTCTTATATTACCCGACTGGAGGCAGAATCTGCTCTTAGGAAGATAAACCAGGTATCCTGCTCTAGTTTATTTTTAAATAGTTGTAAATATTAATGGAAGGAGATGAAGGGAATTGGCTTCTACTGAGTCCCAATTATGAGCTGGGAAATCTGTTAGGCAGTGTTCCTAGGAGACCCATGAGCACCAGCTTCCCACCAACCAGCATACGTAGCAATGATTCCTGGGGCTGGGCATCATTTGGTGGAAATAAAAACCAAAATTAAGGCAATAATTTGGTTGGCAGAATCTTAGAAGATTATATTAATGAAAGAGTGTGTCTCGTCATGTAAAAGTGTCAAAAGGAAACTCTTTCCTATAAATTTCTAACATTTTACCAACTGAATTTCTCTTAACACATAATCACTATCCAAATGAATGTGAAAGAATCCACCTTGAGAGAGGAAAATGTGACTTTTATTTTTAACTTTATCTCCTACAAATTTCTGGCTAGTCCTTTAATATCATAAAGTCTTAGATAGATTCCCTGTGGCCTAAGGCTGACTCCTAACCCCAAATCTATATCTCAGAGATAGGAAAGCAAAGATCCTTCATTCTTCACACCTAAAGTATACAGCAGCTTTCAACTTTGGCCCCGCATTTAAATAATCTGGGAAGTTTTCTTAAAATCCTGCTTCCTGAGTCTCACCTGAAGAAATTTTGTTTTAATTAATTTAACTAGTGGGGGTGTTATGTGGGCTGAGGGAGACTTCGAAACTCCCCAGGAGAATTCTGATTCCAGCCAATGCTGTGGGTCAGTGATCCAGAAGTATGCTTATTTAACAGAGATGTTCTGACTGGCTCAATTAACTTGGGATAAAAAGAACAGAGGATGACTATCATCACAGATTTATGACTATTTAAAAGCTCTCCTGATTCAGTACACTGAGGAAGGAATGGTGTAAATGAGTCATACTAATTAACTCTATTAATACGATACCTTTGCAGTACTATATTATGCTGCAGTAACTTATTGAATGAAAAATTAAAATACAGGATGAATCACAACACTAGTTTAGTAACCATCAGAAACAAACATGACAAGAATATAGATGGTCCACATTCAATTTTGTTCAGGTGTGTTATGCATAAAATACTAAAGCTACAGATCATGAGATTTTATAAGGGGTTGGTCTGATAGACATGTAGGTGTCTTCTGACTGTGGATGTGGAAAGGAAGGTCTATGGAATTAGCTCACAGGAGTGGGAAGATATACCTTGAGTTAACCAATTAATTCCTTTTTCCTCTTGACCCTTTCCACTTGACCACTGTTTTAGTCAGCTTTTTCGTTGCTCTTACAAAAATACCTTAAAAACTATCACCTAGAGGGAGAAAGGTTTTTTTGGAGGCTTGTGGTTTCAGAGATCAGTTTATGATTTGCTGGTTCCCAGGCAGAAACAGCTCAGTAGCAGGGCCCCAGGGCATGGCAGAGGAGGAAAAATCACCTCAGCTCAATGGCACTGGAAGTAGAGAAAGACAGGAAGTGTCCAGAGACAGAAATATTCCTCAAGGCCATGCCTCCAGTGTCCCACCATGACCTAGCTTTGAACCTTGCTGCATGGGACATGCTTTCAAAACATGAGCTTTGGGGTGGGGGGGTGACATTCTAAACCGAAACCACAACCTAGTCTTTGTTTTATTACTTAAAATATATATTTTTTAATCAAGAAACTTTGAAGAGGTTGACTTGGAAATTTTTCTGATATAATTTATTCTTAGTTTTTTGTTTTTGTACTGGGGATTGTACCACTGCCCTAGATCCCCAGCTGTGTTGTTTGAAACAAGATCTCACTAAGTTGCTGAGGCTGGAATTGAACTTGCAAGTCTTAGCCCTTCCCAAGCACTAGGATTACAGGAATGTGCCACTACACCCAGCTCTGCTGCCTTTCTTGTTAACCAAGAATGCACAGACATAGGGGTCTGTAGCTGTTTAGGAACTCAAAGGTCAGTTGACTCAGCTGGCAGGTTTTGCACAGACCTAGTGTGTGTCAGCTGCTCTTAGAGACAACAAAAGTATTGACTTTTACTGTTCCCATAATAACCACAATTTATCCTTTTAGGATGGAACTTTTCTGGTTAGAGACAGCTCTAAAAAAACAATAACCAATCCATATGTCCTCATGGTGTTGTACAAAGATAAAGTTTACAACATCCAGATCCGTTATCAGGAGGAAAGTCAAGTTTACTTGTTGGGAACTGGACTACGAGGGAAAGAGGTAAGGACTTCAAGTTTCGAAATTTCCCCTAGTGTTTCTTTTTCTGCCTTTCTGCATACTTACACAGAAGCCTCACTTAACATTCTTTGGGAGTTCGTACTGTGTAGCCACTTCTGAGTTAAATCACATTAGTGAAGTCCTTCATTTGTTTGGAACAAAGCAAAATATAGCTGTGACTAATTCTGCTACAGGAGTCTTTCTTGCATATTTTATTCCAAGTAATCCAACATCACAGGTATAATTTTAAAAATATGCATCGAATTCAAAGCAATTCTGTTAGATGGTGTCCACGGGAAGTTTCTTCTGTTACTAATCTCTGCAACATAATTTTTATTGTGAGATTGCAGTGCATTTATAAGGCTTTATTTTAAATTAATAGCATCTGGGAAAGGAAGAAAGCTAGAAGACTTGCTGTGGTGATTATTTTGATATGTGGGTCATTTCTTACTAAACATGGAGGTCTGGTTCTATGAAGATGGCCATACTCCAAAGAAAATTTTCCCTGCTTGGCCAAGGCTTAGATTCTCATGCCAGATACTTTTTAGGTAGTAATCAGAATTAATTTGAAAGAAACCCTCAGGGCTACCTTCTGCAAAGAGAACTAACAACTAAACTTAGAGTCCCAAAGCATGATTTATAAGTTCAAAGTTCCAGGAGGAAGACCCACAAAATTAAACATTTCCAGAAGAAGAAACAACTCACCTATTATGTATTCTTCAATTCAAATAGTAATGACAAATGTTGATGAGTAGATAAAAACAACAACGACAACATTATTTTGGTTAAAATGTTTGAACCAGTTGTTCGCTGTGGATAGAGCGACATAAGAACTATCTCAATAGAGATGTCTGCCCTCCAAGATTTCTCCTGGTCTAATATGGAAACACACAAGTAAAACTCACAATTGCAGCAACTCTGGAGGGAGGTGCCTTGGAGGAAGTGTATAATCCCATCTTGGATACCTATGTGACATCTGACTCCTTTTTATTTTATTTAAATATTTTTATTGGTGCATTGTATTCATACATCATAATGGGGTAAAAAACTTGCATAGTCATAAATGCACACATCACCCAGCCAGCCCTCACCCAGTCCCCACCTCACTCCCTCCCCAGCCCTCCCCTCCCATGCTTGGCTTAGTGGTTGACGATGATATGAATAATTATATCGTGTGCTTTAGAGAGTTTCCTTCTTCCTCCCTCCCATCCCCACAGTTAAGTTGTTTTATTTGCTCCTCTATAGGATTTCCTTTTTCATCTAGAGTTCCTCCTATGACCCATTTCTCCTTAGCTTTCACATATTAGGGCAAATATCCGATTTATTTTTTGTGATTGACTTATCTTGCTTAGCATAATGTCTTCCAGTTCCATCTATTTCCCTGTAAATGATATAATTTTGTTTTTTTTTTAAATGCTGAGTAAAATTCCATTGTGTACATATCCCACAGTTTTGTAATCCATTCATCTGTTGATGGACATCTTGGCTGGTTCCATTGTTTGGCTATGGTGAATTGTGCAGCTATGAACATAGATACACATGCATTAGTTTGGTAGTTTGGTTTCTTTTCTTTTGGGTAGATACCCAGAAGTGGTATTGCTGGATCGAATGGTAAATTTGTTCCCATTCTTCTGAGGATTCTCCATACTGTTTTCCAAAGTGGTTGCACTAATTTGCAATCCCACCAATGTTTTAGAGTTCCCACTGCTCCACATCCTCGCCAGCATTTGTTGCTGTTTGTGTTCTGACCCCTTTGTAGAAGGATGAATGGGGCTTTTTCCAGTCTGGCCATCAGAACTAGGGTGACCTCAGATCCAAAGAGTTGGCTGCTCATTTTGTGAGTATGAAGGTGGTATGCACACACCACTGAGATCATGAAGGAACTCTTAGACCTTACTAGAGGTGTCATCTCCAGACATCATGAATGATGTCTGACCTCCTGATTCCTTATACCTCCTAACACTATTTATGATTGGGGCAAAGTAAAAATGCAGAAACCAAGACCAGAAACAGAAACAAAGAGAGTAGCCCCAAGCCTAGAGAACAGTAATTAGAATAATTAAAGTAAAATATCTCCTATATGAAGTTAACATGATTTGTTTGATGCTTATGATGAATTTTTCAAATCATGATAGCAGAAATCACTAAAGGATTTCCCCCACAATTCTAGTAACTTGAAATGATAGGATATAAAATCTGAGAGTGAAGTTCATGCTATACATTCCATTCTTTGACTTCTCCCCCTATTTTAACTTTTCCAGGACTTTTTGTCTGTGTCAGATATCATCGACTACTTCAGGAAAATGCCACTCCTGCTCATTGATGGGAAAAATAGAGGCTCCAGATACCAGTGCACATTAACACATGCTGCAGGGTATCCATAGAAAGGGAGCCAAGCAAACAGACCTTCCTCTTGCTTCTTTTGCTGATAAGAAAGATCAGTCGACCTACGTGAATGGACAAAGGCTTAGGACTGAAATGAACTGCTTACCATGAACATAAGGGTTTTGTCTTTTTCTTTGAAAAGTGTTTGAAATGAAGACTGTCAAATATACCATAATTTATTTATTCTTCTTTAATGTTTGTAAAGTGCAAGACTAATGATGTTCACACCTGAAGTTCATTACGCAGTACTTTGTTTTACAAAACAGATATATATTCTTGAATATCCATTTCAAAGCACAGTACACAGTTATAGAAATTACTGGTGGCAAAATATAAGACATTGAATCAGTAATAGTTTTTGATATCATATGAAACTGATTTTTGTGTAGCCAAAAAATTGTCAAGCAGAGGCAATCTTCAGTTTTTATATAACTTAAAAGTTACTAAATTCATTTTCTCAGCAGTAATAATTTACAGAGCTTAAAAATATAATTTCATTCTTTCTTATTTGTTTTTTTTGCTAGTGGAATTTATGCATACTTTTATGACAAGATAAATGCATGTTGGGATAACTTCCTCATTAAAATAATATTTTGCCTTACTTTTGGATTCCTAAAACACCTTTATTGATTTTATGGTATAGTCCATACCATTATATTTTAGTCTTAAAGCAGATTTAAGCTATGCATACCCAAAAGAAACATTTAAAATTTTGAGATGAGGCTTTGGTATCAAATACACATGGGTTTAAGTTGGTATTTCATCGAATCCTCATACCCAACACCCACATCGCATGACCTCCACCCACCCAACTCCAGAAGCATTATCCAGTGATGCAGTTTTTATTGAAAGAATCCTGGGAAGATGAAGGAGCAATGCTTATATACAAAATACTTTGACCAGACTTTCTTAATAGATATTACTTGTGCTAGCTTTTTGGTACTATGACAAAATGTCTGAGATAAGAAACTTAAAAGGAGAGAATGTTTATCATGGCTCATGGTTTCAGAGGTCTCAGTACATAGTTTCTCTTTCCTGTTGCTTTGGGCCTGTGGTAGCACAGTACATCAAGGTGGGCATGTAGCAGAGGAGGCCTGTTCATCTCACAGTGGCCGGGAAGCAAAGAGAGTGTGTGAAAGGGGCTGGGGTCCTGGTCTCCCCTTCAAGAGCATGCCCTCAGTGTTCTAACTTTCCTGCCATTAGATCCTCTCCTAAACTTTTCACCACCTCCCATGATAACCCCACTGGCTGGGGACCAAGCCTTCAACAAGCCTTTGGGGATACCTCTCCTCTATTCCATAGCACTACTTTTTTGTGTCGTCTTATTCCCCTGACAAATCTGTCATAAAACCTCGTCTCATCCTTCCCAAATTGGCTTTTTAAATATGTCAAAGAAATTTAGCTTGTTCCTTCAGTTTACAAATTTCACCTAACAAAAAGTACTGATGGTCTCTGACTTATGATTATTCAATTTATTTTTTTCAACTTTTTGAAGTTGGGAAACTGATGTGCATAAAGCAGAAATGATACTTCAGACATTTAATTTTGATTTTTTCCCAGGTTATCAATATATGATACTCTTATGACGCTGGGCAGCAGGTGAGCTGCAGCTCCCCATCAGTCTTGTGACCACACGGGAAACAACACTTCACAGTGCTCAGTGTTGCAAGTGTTTTTGGATGTAAGCATTCCTTAAATTACACGAGATATTCAGCACTTTATTGTGCTGGTATTGGAAAATTGCTCTGGTATTAATTTCTAAAATGTAAAAAGCAGTCAGAGCCTAAAAATAAGTAGAGGCAATCAGTGCCTCTGTTAACCTCCTTTCCTTTGAGACCTGGCTTGGGTATAGAAATGGCAAACTGTGTGCTGCTTCAAAGCACCCATAGTTGATGAGCAGCCAATACTGCCTAATACAGTGGAGAAAAAAAACAGGTAGATTGTTCCTTAGTAAGTGCACTGTCTGAAGGCAAAGAGGCACCACCTGGCTAAGTAGTAAGTTACTAGCCCATTGCCTTGGTAGCGCTGATAAGGACATACCAGTACAAAATCGATTTACAAGCTGGGGATGGAGAGAGGATTAGAGTTTCATGTTCAGGCTCTCCAGTGTGCCCCAAGTCATGCTGCATTTTCTTCTCTTTCTATTTCCTACTAATTTTGTAATAAGTGACCTCTTTGGCACTTTGGAGTCTGGTATCTCTGTGGATCACCTTGCAACATTATATAATAGAGTTTGTGTTAGATGATTTGTCCAATTTTAGGCTAAAGTAAGTGTTCTCAGCGTATTAAGGTAGATTGGGCTAAGCTATGATGTTCCATGGGTGTAATAAGTGCTTTAGTTTGGTACTAGGAATTCAACACTGTGGTATCATACCTCCAAGGTATACCGCCAGCCTTATTTTTATTTTGAAACAGGGTCTCACTCAGTTGCTGAGAGCCTTGCTAAGTTGCTGAGACTTACCTCAAACCTGTGATCACGTTTCACCTTCCTAAGTACTGGGATTACAGGCATGTACCACCACACCTGGTTCACATTTTTGATTTACAGTATTTTCAATTAACAATGTTTTTATCAAGATGTCACCTCATCATAAGTCAAGAACATCTGAGGTATGTATTTAGCAAGCAAGACTCAGCATTCAGAAAAAGAGCAACAGTCTGTAGTCTTCCTTTGGGGACTTACTACTCAACTTTAAAAAAATTTTTTTATTGGTGCATTGTAGTTACACATCTTAATGGAGTACAAGATGGTAGAGGCATGCATGTACCCATCACTCAGCCCTTACCTAATTCCCCACTCTCTCCCTCTCATGTTTGCCTTTGTGGTTGACTTTGATATGTTTGTGAGTGTACATCATGTCCATTAGGGAATTTCCCTCTTCCTCCCTCCCAACCCCCTCAGTTAGGGCGCCTTGATTGCTCATCTATATTTTCTCCTTCTTTGTCTAGAGTTCCTCCTATGACTCATTTTTTTTCGCTAGCTTCCACATATTAGGGACAGCATCTGATTTATTTTTTGTGACTCACTTAGCATAATGTTCTCCAGTTCCATCCATTTCCCTGTATTCTTCTTTGTATTTCCCTGTATTCTTCTTAGAGAGCAAGTGAACTAAATAGACACTTCACCAAAAAAAAAAAAAAGAAATTCAAATGGCCAATAAATGCATGAAAAATTGCTCAACATCATTAGCAATCAGAGATATAAATAAAAACTACCCTGAGATCTCACTTAACTCCAACTAGAATGGCAATCATTCAAAACACTAACAACAATAAATGCTGCCGAGGATGTGGAGAAGTGGGAAGCTTAATACATTGTTGGTAGAATTGCAGATTGGTGAAACTAATTTGGAAAACAGTATGGAGGATCCTCAAATAAATGGGAATGAACCTACCATATGATTCAGCAATACCACTTCTGGGTATCTACTCAAAAGAATGGAAACCAAACTATCAAACTAATGAATGCATATCTATGTTTATAGCCACACAATTCAAAATTGTCAAGCTATGGAATCAGCCAAGATCTCTATCAATAGATGGATTACAAAACTATTGGATATGTACACAATGGAATTTTACTACTCAACTTTTATCGACAATTTTTTTGTTTCTTTGTTTAATGAGTTTTCTGAGTGGAAAGAAATATCTTACACATTCATTTTCATAAGCTAATAAAAACACATTAGAAGGGACCTTAAAAGTCACCAGGTTAAAACAAATATATAAGGGTATATAAAATATGGAGACATCAATCAATAATGATAAAATGGTCTTTCCAAAGGGGTTGAAATCAGAGAACTACAGTAATATATGCATGCCCATATTCATAGCAGCACAATTTGCAATAGCCAAAATATGAAACCAACCTATGTCTCCATCAACAGGTGAATGGATTGCAAAATTATGCAAAATACACAATGGAATTCTACTCAGCAATAAAGAACAAAATCATGTCATTCGCAAGAAGATGGAAAGACCCGGAGAACATTATGTTAAGTGAGATTAGCCAAGCACAGAAAGAGAAGGGACATATGTTTTATCTAATATGCTCAAACTAGGGAGTATTAGGGATACCAGAGAGACTCCATATAATGGAGGGGAAGCTTCAGCAAAGCCAGAAAGGAGGGGTAGAGGAGGAAGAAGGTTGAGGTTAATCAATAAAAAAGTTACATCAAATATGTGTATAAATGTGAATATAACATTGTTAACCTGGATACTCAGTATTGGGAGAGCGGGAAAAGGGGAAGCGGGGGTTGGGGGGACAGGCACCAAGTACTGTGTGAATATATGCCACTGTCAACATGATCCACATTATGATGTGAGACTATAGTGCACCAATAAAATAAAATTTTAAGAATGGTGTTTCACAATACTTCATTCTTATAAACCACGAGTTCTCAGTTTGGAGTCCAGAGCTTCAACATTATAAAGCTAAAAAACCTGTATTCATTTACATCTTTGACAGGATGTTTAGCAAGTATTGATTTAGTACCAGTTCTGTGTTAAATGCTCAGCTAGGTACTGGGGAGTCAGGATAGCAGACACTACACATTTTGTAATGTAGTGAGCTCAGGTTGTGTCTTCCTTCCTGGCATTCGATCCTTTATATTCAAAAAGATATAAATGAAGAGATTAATAGATATTAAGAAATCTTCTTGGTAGTTAACCACATTTATAAGACAAACCACACCAGGCCTGTAATCCCCGCGCTTGGGAGGCGGAGACAGGAGGATCCTGCAGGTTCGAAGCCAGACTTGCTGGCTTAAGAGACCCTGTTTCCAAATAAAAATAGGTCTGGAGTGTAGTAGCCTGGAGGTAGAAGGGTTTCCAGAAACCCCAGTACCACCAAAAAAAAAAAAAAAAAAAAAAAAAAAAACAAAGACAAACCACAGCTTATTTAAGTCTCTTGATGAAAAGGGATAAAAATCAACATTTAGAATAAAGGTATTCTCCTCTAGCTATGCTGGAAATCATTGTGAGAATCGGATGTTTTTATAACTAGCACTTTCCACCTCTTTTCAAGCACTAGTAACTCCATTATGGTTGAGCCTCTCCTTTTGCCTCAGTCCTTGTGACCCCAGTGACACCAATGACCACTGCTCAGGCCCCTGCTAGTGATAAACATCTTACTAAAGTTAGGTCAGGCCGGGCATGGTTGCACACGCTTGTAATCCCCACGCTTGGGAGGCAGAGACAGGAGGATCGCGCAGGTTCAAAGTCAGCTGCACTGGCTTAAGAGACCCTGTTTCCAAATATTAAAAAAATAGGTCTGGGAGTGTAGCCCAGAGGTAGAAGGGCTTCCAGGAACCCCAGTACCACCAAAATAAATTAATAATAATAATAATAATAATAATAATAATAATAATAATAAATAAACAACAAACAACAACAACAACAATAACAAAAACTAAAAGTTAGGTCAGTCAGAGTCCCTTTATGAAATGTTAAAGGTGGACACTAAGAAGGAGGATCTCTCTTTTGGGGAGGATCTCCAAAAGGCAATGCTATACTAAAATTATCTGTTAACATATTTTTACCCACCATATGGAGAGAAAAAGATCAACACACAGAAGTATAACTAACAGAGATCTCAGTTGAATGTCTGGAGTCCCTGAAATCTACTCCACCTGTGAACTTCTGAGTAATATGACTCAGTAAATGCTTAATCTGGTGGTATTTGGCACTTGTTACCACAAGAATTCCGATTAATATGAATTAATATGATCCCCATTAATATTTTAACAACTCTATTAACCTAAGCCAAATTAAAGCATAAGGTAAAGGGTAAGAAGTGTCCATGGCTAATTTCCCATATCAAACTCTTGCTAACAGTGAAATGAATCAGCCACTCTGAGACATTAAAACAATAAAAGAGTCTTGAAGAACATGAAGTGTTTACAGCTATTATTTTATTTTGTTCTAATTATATTAACATAATAAACTTAATTCTCACAGATATTTTTTAATTCAATAAATCACAATGCACGCACAAAAAATCAGACAGAAAAGCTGTTAGAAGTAAAGGATACATCTGATATTTCAGATTCTTCAAACAGGGGGTTATTCTTTTCTGTTTCCTTCAGGTCATCTGTCATCACAGGATTATCAAAATGTAGAATAAGGTCACAAAGCAGTAACTGGGAGAGCTCTGGGGAAAACAAGTAACAGGAGATATATGATACCACATATGTCATAAATAGTGCTGCCTATGTAACTACTCCCTAATTCTTAATGTAGTTTTCTAAAAATGATTATTGATCAAATTTAAGTGTGCCCCATTTTGATTTAAATTACATTTTATGTACCGCAATATAAGAATGATGTAGAAATTGACTGGAAAATAGCCCATTTAGTCAGCTATCTTCCTACAGTACAACTTGATTTATGCAAATTTGATTTACACATTTTTAAACTCATTTTATATAAGTTGTACATGCACATAGTATGATAAATCAGGTAAGTTTATAACGGATATTACAAAAATAGATCCTATCTTCCAGAGGTAACAGTTTTCAACTTTATAAAGAAAAAAGTCTCATTTTGTTTTTGCTGCTTTTGTTGTTTCATGTTCATCTGTGTTTTGTTTTGTTCTGCTTTGTTTTTGTCAGGGAGAGGAGGGTGGGGTTACTGTTTATCCCCATATAGCTAAATAGCATCAAGATATTTTTAGTTTTCAGAATTACTGTTTCTGACTAAAGACTCCCTCAACACAATTAGAAAAAACTTAAATTTTAAAATCCTTAAATTTTAATTATATTTTTTCACAGGTGACTCTTGTATGGGATGTTATTTCCTGCAAACTACCTCCAAAAACAATAAGTAATTGTTTTATTTTTCATTGATAATCAAGAACATACCTAAGATACCACCCCCTCATGTTGAACAGATCTGTATATTCAACCCCTAAGCTATTCTGTGTTGCAAGTCTGCTCTCCTGTAGCCTTATTTTCTCTACTCTGGACTAACGGCTCCCTAGCACTGGTATGCAGTCTGTGTCCCTGAAACTCCCTTCACTATTATCCTAGGGTTTCCTTCCACCCTTCCTCTCTGTAGAGTACTCTTTTTCTCCAGAATTCCTGTGTAGTTATCTTCTGGTCTGCTCTCTTTACTTGGTGGAATATAGCCTCAGAAACTTTCTAGGGGAAATCATATATCTAAAAATTTCTAAGTCCAACTAGTAGGTTAATAAGGCTACAGAAATTTAAGTTGGAAATCATATTTTTTTCAGATTTCCAAAAGCACTGATGTATCATCTTCTACCTTCCAGTGCTGCCACTGAGAATTTTCATATGATATTCTCAATCCCCATTTTTTCTTTAGAAGCTTGACTGACCATTTTGTTCAGTATTATTTTTCAGTATTCTGAAATTGCCTAATATTGTGCTTTGGTATGCATTCATTTTTTTTTGTTTGTTTTTGTTTTTTGTTTTGTGGTACTGGGGGTGGAACCCAGAGGCTTTTCTACCTCCCAGCTATACTCCCAGACCATTTTTATACTTTATTTGGAAACAGGGTCTCACTAAGTTGCTGAGAGCTTCACTAAGTAGCTGAGGCTGGCTTCAAACCTATGTGATCATCCTGTCTCAGCCTCCCAAGCACTAGAATTACAAGGGTGCACCACCACGCCCAGCTGGTATGCATTCTTTTTAATCCATTATGCTAGGCTCATTTATTATGAAATTCACATTATTCAGCTCTGGGAAATTTTCTCAGATTATTTCTTCAATGTATTCCTTCTGACCCATTAACAATGTTCTAACACTCTATTGGATAGTTTTTATATTCCAAAGGCTCCCTTTTGTTTCCTAAATATTTTTATAATATTCTGTTTTCTTTTCATGGATAGGGCATCTTTGATTACTACCATGTGGATATTAGTAGTAGTTTTCTGAAGTTTTATCTTAACTCAAAATTTGTTTCCCTTCATTTGATTGAATATTTGTAAGTTTTGTCTGTGTTTCATATTAGATGCCTTCCTCCATTATATGTTGTGCATAGTTGCTTATTCATATTAAGACCATGATACTAGAAAGCTAATTAGAAGTTCTATAAGTTCATGTCATAGGGTGATCTTTCTGGGTTATTTTGTTGGAAGAATCTCTACTTTTGGTTTATTTGGAAGAATCTCTACTTTTAATTTATTTAGGTCTTTTCTTAGGTGAGTCCTATCCTGAAAGAAAATCTATTTGAAGGACATAAATCTGACTGTGAATTGTGAATGTTTAGTAGCTAATCGAGGAAAGAAAGCTGGGGCGACCTAGCATGTAAACTTTGTCTTAACATCCTTGTTTTTAGTACAACACTCTCCCTCAACTATGGCTACTGGCTCCATGTCAAAGACCCTTTGTTTTGACCACCAGTTTTCTGTCACAGAAGAAAAATAAATGCCCTTGTTCAGGAAGAAAGACACCTTAGGGATCTATGATTTTGTAAAAACATTTAACTAGTCTTCCTGTTGTTAGCCCCATTGCTCTCCCATTTCCCAAGGACTCTGTCATAACATATTGGGGATTTCTTTACTGTAACCAGCCTTCTTAGGATTTGGATTTTTTTGGACTTTAGAGTTTAGCCTTGTCAATTTGCTTAAATTTGTTTTCTGATAGTAGTTATTTATCTCTTTAACCTTGTAGATTTTGTCTGCTTAAAATTACTTAAGTCCAAAAATTATGTCTACCACTTACTGGTTTCTAGACCTTGAGAAACGTAACCTCTCCAAGTCTATTTTTACATCTGTAAATGCCATAATAGTAGTTCAAACCTGATAGGGTTGCTATGTCTATTAAGTGAATAAGTTTATGTACAGCTTTTAGAAGAGTGCCTGGATTATAAAAGATTCTGTTAGCCAGTGACATTATTATTTTGGGAGGAAGTGGTGATAAAAGGGATTTCTATTTACTCCTCTATATTTACCAGAGTTTATCCTCCTAGTCTAGCTCTGTATCTTAACTGGCTGATCTACACACACAGCTTTTCAGAAACATTTCTATCATATTTATTATTTCTATTTTTATCCATTAAAAATACTTCCCCAACTAAAACAGTTAAATAATAAAATCCAGGAGGAATATACAGCCTTGTTAATAGTTTTAAATAAGTTCCAAACATCCAGAACAATTTATTCATTCAATAAACATTTTCCAAGGCATTTCATGAAGTTCTGGGAGTACCCTGGAGGAGCTTACAGTTGAGTGCAGATAGAAAAACTAAGTAAACATGCAATTACAGCACAGCATTGTAGGTGATGCAGAAAGGTAGAAAGAAAAATCTGCCCGCTCAAAAAAAAAAAAAAAATTTCTAATGTAAGTGACCTCAACTAGTTATTTGCAGTTAACTTGGTATGGTGGAGGTGGGATGTAGAAATGAGATTTTGGAACACAGACATAAAAGAAAACATGAGTAGATAGGCAAATAGTTCCTTATGGCTGGAACATGGATGTGCAGGGAGTAAAGGATGAAATTAGAGAGGTAGTCAGGGGCCTGAGCTCAAGAGGTGATGTGGTCTATTCTAGAATTCTTGAGCCGTATCTTGAGGATAATAATGAGCAAATAAAATTTCCCCAAAGATTTTCATTTTAGGAAGAAAGTCTTCACTGTAGTGTTGAGACTGGTTTTGGGTGAATTAAGTAAAGGTTATGAGATCTTTATGTCAGATTCCTCAGAGTCTTTAGTTAACATGCACTGTGAGTTTATAGCTTAAAGCACTTTCTAAACTTATTTGGCCATCAGAACATGGACTCTGTTTTATTTCACATAATCTATTAACATTTCTTGGGTTCACAGATCAAAGTCTGAGAAATGCTATGCTGGGGAGAACATGAGGAAAAAGCAGAACAGGCACGCACTATTTGGTACCTAACAGCACTCACTATTTGGTAGCTAACTAACAGCCACTCCCCTTTTCTTGGTGGCACAACTTGATTCCATTTGAGCTGCTACTCTCCTCAGCTCCAAGTATGTCCTGACTGGTCCAAACTGAACTCAGCAGTCCCATTCTCCTTGACTGTGGCTACTGTACATGTGATGCAAATCTGGCCAATGAAAGGAAAGAAAATTGTGCTGGAGGCATCTGAGGAAAGGCTTATATAAAGAGAGGTAGGCAGAGAAGGTGTCTGAGTATGGCCACCTCTGAAGGTAATGAACATGATAAAATGAGCACACATGACAGTGAAGAAAGATGGAAAGAACTAAACTTTGATGAAGTTTTTAAACCTCTGAACTGACTTTAGGACTGCCCTCCCTTAGATCTTATTCCTTATGTATAAGTCATGCTAAGTTGGTATTTTGTTATTGTAGCTAAAGGTCTCATAACTGACATAAAGGCTATTTACAAATATCCAGCAATGGTTGTAAGAAGAATAACTCCACATTCATTGTAGTTTTCATGGTTAGAAATAGGACCCATGAATGAAAGGACTAGGAGAACAGATTTCGGCTAGTACATAAGGAGGAATTATATAAAATGGAATGGGTTGGCTGGTGAGAGTGAGATAGGGAGTTTCTCAAAGCAGGGAATAATGTCTGGTAAGAGACAGATTATCCCTAGAAAGACAAAATCACAAAAATTGTACATGCCTAAGATAAAATAGCAGAAAATGTTTGTGAGGTAAATGACTGAACTAATAGAAGTTATAAGGTCTGCTATTATTCTATGAATCTGTTCACAACTGAATTCTTAACAGAATCAATTCTATAATTCTTAATTTGGAATGATCCTTAGGAGCTTAGTAAGGATTCATGGATAAAGACATGGAATTTTGGATTATGACATAGTCATGAAATAGTGTGTTGACAGGAAAGAAGATAAATAAATGTAGAGAGCTTAGAAAACATGGTAAACAATGTGGTTAGAGACAGGGATAAGAGTTCAAGTCTCCTAACTCCCAGGTCAATGCGCAAATTTCATTCATCTTTAGAGATCTAGTTCAAATTGCATTGTAAACATGTTCTAATAGAGAAATTTTTATTAGTGGGAAAAAAATATACCCCAGCAGCAGCACAAATGAGCTCTACCATTTATTTTATAACAATAACACACAGACAGTTAGTGATTCCATACTTACCTTGCATCTTCTTCAATTCCAAAGAAATTGTGTTTATGTTTTTAATTATGGTTTCCACCTTTTGCTTATGATCAGTAACATTATTCTTAAACATCTAATTTTAAAACAGAAGCAAAAACAACTTTTAAATAAGCAATATTTATGTGTATTTTTTAAACATATTTAAACTTCCAGCATTTCTTTAAAAACCTGTTATTTCAGAACTGATGGTACTTTTAGTCTTAGGTAATTAGTTTAAGTGGTTAGAATTCTAATGTAAGGCATCAATCTGTTTTGTAGCATTTTCCAACTGAAAGCGCTCCACCTGGGATTCTTAGGTTGAGGTTTCTTTTTCAATCAAACCGTATCTGCAAGATGGGGCTCTTAAAATGGAAATGAAGATGCCCCCTTTTCAGAAAGTCTCAGCACATAAAACTACCTGACAATTTAGCAACTGTATAAAATCATCTTTAATTTTATGTAAGTCAGTGATTCATTCTAATTTCTTTTTAAAAGACATGACCCACTTATGATTTCTTAAAGTACACAGTAAAGTTCAAAACAGAATTGGGTTATTATTCATTGTATAAGGGGATGCCAAAGGGGCCACTTTATGTGTTAGAGCAGCACCTGTTTTAATTTTGGGTAACTGAAATGTATAAACTAAAATAATGAAAACAAACTAACCTTTAAGTCAATTCTTTCCACTGCCTTTTCCTGAACCAAAGGAACGAATTATATTTTTTCTCTCACTTCACATCCACTGTGAAAGAAATAATTTTGCTTTCCAGACACCACTGAACAAAATATACTTTACATTCCTTTAAGACCCTCTATGCTAATAAGAGAATATAAAAAATCTCATTCAGGCATGCCAAACCCAAAGATTCAGATTTGAGGGGAAAGGAAACTTTTTTTTTTTTTTTTTTTTTTTTTTTTGTGGGTCTGGGGATGGAACCTAGGAGCATTTGACCTCCAAGCTACACCTCCAGCTCTATTTTTGTATTCTTTATTTTGAAACAGGGTCTCACTAAATTGTAGAGGACCTCACTAAGTCGCTGAGGCTGTCTGCAAACCGTTATCCTCCTGTCTCAGCCTCTCGAATGCTGGTATTACAAGCGTGCGCTACCACACCCGGCAGGAAACATGATTTTTTAAAAAGTAACAAAGGAGTTGGTGGAATTAAAGAACTGCTAAATATTCTTTTATAAAGTAAGCCGGATGTGGCGCACAACTGTAATCCCAGCATTTGGGAGGCTGAAACAGGAGGACTGCGGTTCGCGGACACCTTCGGCTGCTTAGTGAGGCCCTTTGCAACTCAGTGAGACCCTCTTTCAAAAATAAAAAAGATTTAAAAAATGAGCAGGGGTGTAGCTCGGAGGTAGAATGCCCCTGGGTTCAATCACCAGTACCGCAAAAAATAAAGAATAAAAAATAGGGCTGGGGGTATAGCTCGGAAATAGACTGCTCCCGGATTCCATTCCCAGTACTAAAAAAAAAAAAAAAAAAAAAAAAAAGTGAAGCCACTCCAACAGCATTTAACTGGGAGGTGAAAGGTGGAGCCCACACAGCCTGGGGGCAGACGGGGGACTCCAGCCAACATGCCACAGAATGAAGGCATTGATGCCACTAAAAAGCGCCAGCCTTTGGGCAGAGGATACACAGCGGGAACTCGAGGAGCAACAATTACCACTGTAGTTCCTACTGCAAAGGCCAAACCCTCCTTCTCAGCCCAACGGAACCCCTAATTTGGGGGGCTGTGGAAATTCCCACAGGTTACTCAACCCCAGGTCAAGGGCTAAGGATGAAAAGGGAGCTCGGGAGTTTTCACAGTCTCCACCCTCCCGAACTGGATTAGGATGACATAAAATGTGGACAAGCCCACAGCCCACCCAACAGCCCACCCCTTCTGGACCCATCCGACAGCCTCCTCAGAGGCATTCGGGCTTGAGGCCACTAGGTTGGAGACCCGGGCCAGCCCGTCCACCGCCACCTGCGGGCTGCTGAAGATGGACCTGCTATCGACCCAGACAGTGTAGTCGTCGTCACCTTCCCAACCCACGTCAGTATAATTTAAAACCGAGTACTCGGGGCCTGCCTACGGCGCGAACTGACAGGACGCACCAGGGCAACAGTCTCTGTCGGTCTGACTACTTGGCTGCGCGCGCAGGCGGTGAAATGTGAAGCCAGGCGTCCTGATTGGCCAGCTCCTTTCCCTGGAGCTTTGTGATTGGCTAGCTTCCAAGCCTGTGGCATCCTGGGAATTGGAGCTCGAAGAGCCGGTGAAGAAGGTTCTGGACTGCGCGCGCAGGCGGTGAAATGTGAAGCCAGGCGTCCTGATTGGCCAGCTCCTTTCCCTGGAGCTTTGTGATTGGCTAGCTTCCAAGCCTGTGGCATCCTGAGAATTGGAGCTTGAGGAGCCGGTGAAGAAGGTTCTGGATGCTAGGCTGCCTGTCACTCACGCTGCCCAGTGGGCGTGGAAGATTCTGACGTCTCCTGGGCTAAGAACAGACTCTCTGGATGGATACAGCTTGGTTTCTAATTCTATTGCATCACTTGTTTAGCAGCAAAGACGCAGGTAAATAATGGAACCTGAGTCCAAATGTCCTCACCCATCACATGGAATAACTGCTTTTGAGTGTTAGTCTGAGGGATGAAATAATTCATTGAAATTGCTTGGCAGTAAATATATGTCCCGTAAATGTTAGCTATTATCCTTCCTATAAATTTTGGCAGATGAATAGATTACAGATGAAGCTGAGAGAGGGACAGTGCTTTCTTGCCAAGTGGAGAAGCTGGGATTCATGCCATGTTTTCTTGATTCTAAGAGGAATCTTTGCTGTTACGGATTGGGAGAATATGGTTTGAGGAAACTGTTCCCCAGGAACCCCTGCGAGGGTCCCGGACACACTTTCCCCCAACCCATAACAAAAACCCCCAAAAGACCAAAACCAGAAAATTACCACGGGTTCTTGTCCTAAGCTAAAAATAAATATGCATAGCTTGGACAGTTGCTGAAGATTTAAAGAAGTTTATTAGAAAGAAAAAAATACAGAAAATAGAAATACAGCCCCATGCCAAAATGGCTTGAGGGGGTAACTCGAAATGAATACACCAAAAGAATTACACGTGGACTCAGCCTTTTATATCCATGACCTCCATCTTGTTTACGTGATTCTTAGTGAATGTCCCTGTAAGGTACCTCCCCCAATAAGGTGTGGTGAGGTGTCTTTCATGAAGGGCAAGGTCAAACCCTGCTCCATCCTCCCTAGATCATCATGTAGATCTGTCTTTAGATAAAGGCCTAGTTCTCCTAAGATCTGTCTTTAGATAGAGACAGGCCTTGTTCTCCTTTCCTATTGACTGGTTAATTACTTTGAGCTAGGTTAATTTACATTGGAATAGCTGCCTGCTTTAGGCAGAAATCAAGTCCTTTCTTTACTCATGTCTGCTGCCATTTTGACACAACTATTTTGAAATATATCAGTTATTTTCTTTTGAAATATATTAATAATCAGAGTTTTCCCAAATCTTCCTAGGCCATTCCAATACTGGTACATCTGCCACTTCAGCCTTTGAACTTAGTGTACCAGTATTGGGAATGGCCTAGGAAGATTTGGGGAAGCTATGATTATTAATATATTTCAAAATAGTTGTGTCAAAATGGCGGCAGACATGGGTAAAGAAAGGACTTGATTTCTGCCTAAAACAGGCAGCTATTCCAATGTAAATTAACCTAACTCAAAGTAATTAACCAGACAATAGGAAAGGAGAACAAGGCCTGTCTCTATCTAAAGACAGATCTTAGTTGAGGAGAACTAGGCCTTTATCTAAAGACAGATCTACATGATTGGATAAGCTAGCTAAGATGGTAGGAGGGGTCAACCTTCATGAAAGGAGACACCTCACCACACCTTGCTAGGGGAGGTACCTTACAGGGTAAGGGGAGAGGTACCTTACAGGGAAGTTCACTACGTCAGAGTCACACAAACAAGATGGAGGTCATGGGTATAAAAAGTCCGGTCCATGTGTAAGCCTTTTGGTATATTCATTTCGAGTCACCCCTCCATGCCAATCTGGTATGGAGCTATATTTCTATCCTCTGTATTTCTATCTTTGTAATAAACTTCTTTAAATCTTCAGCAACTGTCCAAGCTATGCATATTTATTCTTAGCTTAGGACAAGAATCCACGGTTTTTTCTTCTGTTTGGGGTCATTTTGGGTTTTGTTATGGGTTGGGGGAAAGTGTGTCTGGGACCCTAGTAGGGGTCCCCAGGGAACGGTTTCCACAAACCATATTCTCTCAATCCATAACACTTAGTAGGAGAACTTAGGAGTTTAGGTCTCTAGCATCAGGTGTGGTCAAAGCCTTTACCTTCACTAAGCCTCCCCTTTAACACATACCAGCCGCTTGAACCAACAGCTTTCTGATAAGCCACAGCACAGTCTATTGGTTATTTTATATTCACCTTTAACAATGTAGGTTTTGTGGTCTGACACAGAGGTAGATAGGGAGGGATAGGAGAATTGAGCTTCAGTCCTAATAATGACTAGCATGTGATCTTGGAAGAGTACTTTCTTTTTTTCTGAGCCTCTGTTTCCTCATCTGTTATGAGAGGGATGGAATATACCAGAATTCCCTAAATTTCACTATGCCTGGGCCACTGTGATGCCTGCTTGCCATAGCCTTGTACTACCTACATTGTTACTATTACCTTCATATTTTAAATTTACTGCCTTTGAGAAATTAAACTTACTTAAAATATATAAACAGCTGGGCATGGTGGCTCATGCTTGTAATCCCCGCGCTTGGGAGGCAGAGACAGGAGGATCGCGCAGGTTTGAAGCCAGCCGTGCTGGCTTAAGAGACCCTGTTTCCAAATATTAAAAAAAAAAAAAGTATGAAATAGGTCTAGGAGTGTAGCCCGGAGGTAGAAGGGCTTCCAGGAACCCCAGTACCACACAAAAAAAATTTATATATATATATATATATATATATATATACAGTGTAAAAAGAGTAAAACATAAACAGAAGGAGTTAAGAAAAAGACAATGAATATAAGACAATGTTTTAAATCATTAGATGAGCTTGCCTCCTGATGCAATTACTTTGCAGCCTGATCTTTGTCAAAAATGGGTTCTTATTGTTAGAGAAATGTTAAAGGCATTATAGCACAAACTGAAACTTTCTTCCGGATATAATCAGAAAATTTAAAGAGATGGAAGAGAAACAACTCTCGCTGTGTGAATACTTTTTTTTTTTTTTTTTTTGGTGTTACTCGGGATGGAACCCTTCTACCTCTGGGCTATACTCCCAGACCTATTTTATATTTTTATTTGAAAAAAGGGTCTCTTAAGCCAGTGAGGCTGGCTTCTAACCTGCGCAACCCTCCTGTCTCCACCTCCCATAAAAACATCACTGACATTGTTAGGACATCCCCCCTGCTTTTTAGAATCCAGGACTAGGTACTCTCCAACAATCCTTCCTCTGCTAAGACTACTTAATTCTCAAGGTGCTGTATGTGCCTTCCAAAATATCTATAGGCAGCCTTCCTAAATTAACCCTCCCCAATCTGGCAGTTTCAAAACCAGTCTGTGTATATGAACACACACACACACACACACACACACACACACACACACACACATTAAACACTTGCTAGTATCTATTTTTATATGTATATGTTAAATATATTTCATCTAATTCTCTGAGTGATAAGTACAGGTAAGAAGATGGCAACAGAACGGTCTTTGAGCACTCACTGCACATCACGTTTAATGTTAGAAGCTTTAATGTTCTGATAACTATGAAGTAGCTGTCATCCAAGTTTAGCAGAAAAAGGATCTTAATCTCAGGAAGCTTACTTCCTGCTCGGAGGGATAAGGTGAGAAAATGAGAGAATGCTATGTATTCTGTCAGTGTGATTCTGGGTCCTTCTATTATTTTCTCTGCAACTTCATATCTCCTAGACAAGAATATCAGCTGCCATCTCAAATTCATATGCTGCATTCCTAACCCCCAGTACCTTTGAATATGAGTACACTGGGAGACAGGACATTTAAAGAGGTGATTATATTAAAATGGCCTTAATCCAGTCTGACTGGTGTCCCTAGAAGAAGAGGAAACACAGACATGCAGAGAGACACCAGGAGTGTATGCACACCGAGTAAAAACCATTTGGAGGCACATCAAGGAAGTAGCCATCTGCAAGCCAAGAAAAGAACCTGGGAAGAAACCAGACCCACTGACACCTTGACTTTAGACCCACAGTCTCCAGAACCATGGCGTCTATGGTTAAGCCACTCAGACTGTGATGTTTTGTTATGATAACCTAGCAGGCTAATACAATGTGTCTTAAATTTGTAAATGAGGTGAAAATTTTTTGAGTTTCATAGATCAGTGAACATAAACATACATATAATAATATATAACACAAGGATACCAATGCAGGGTGACCAATATAGGGTGGACAACTTTTATTTTCTGAACTAAGGACATTAATGATAAGAATAAAACAAAAAGAACTGGCATCACTTTTTTTTTTTATAAAAGCAAGGGTAATTTAACATCAAAACAAAAAGAAGAAAATAAAAAGAAGAATATAATTTTAGAATAAGACTAGCTTAATGAAAGGCTTGCCAGATATATCCTTTCTTTCCTGGCTCCCTTATCTTGATACGGTTAGGTGAAAATTTCACCTCAAACCTGTATCTGTCCACAAGTATGTTTAGGAACTCCCTGTAGATAACAACAGAAGGAAATGGGTATTTAGGAGAAATTAATTGAAAAAAGTAGGTGAGTAGAGATAGCATTAAGATTAAAAATCCTGAAAATCAAGTAACAATGAGGGTCAATGCTGGCTAGGATGTGGTCTCCCAGGTACACTGAACCAATTTCAGGCTTCACAGATATTTTCAGGAACTGTTTCTGCCTAACTGCCTGTGATTAGAATCCTCCTTACCAAACTTAGAACTTTTGGTAGAATTGAAAGGCCTCCCACCCATCCAAGAGCACTGATTGTTTCTTATAAACTGATTCAAACTACTGATATTTGAAACGCAATATCATTAGGCTGTTTATTCACAAAGAAGAAACAATTTTGTGTTTCTTTTAAATATTATAAGATAAAAAGACTAAAACAAAAAGAAAAGAGAAAGTACAATATTGCATTTCCCACCATAAAATTTCTTGGAGCAATGATAATTACTTACTGTAGTGTTTTCCCTTCTTAAGTAACTGTACATCTACCTTTTTGTTTTGGCTCTGAAAAAATAAAACTTTTTAAAGCGTGATATACTACTAAGGTTTGAAACTGTTATAGTTTGGGCTCCCCCAAATCTGTCTTCCTTAATCAGTTTGCAGATATAGCAGTTCACTGGAACCCAGCATAGGCTGCAGTTGTTGATTCTAAAGTTAATCAAATAAGGGAGATTAAAAGGCTGGTAAATTCCCCCATAAAGAGAAAAGCTGTTGCAGAACAAGGTGATTAAGCATTTTATAGAGCCAAGTGCCTCAGTTAGTTTTATTACAAAATCTTGACAAAAAAGTCTTGGTTTCCAGGAAAACAAATCGTGCGAAGTATCCCAGTTCTTCCACTGGATCTCAGGGTTCCCATTTTCCTGCTCGGCCTCCTCATTAATTAAAGTGCTGGCCTCTGTATCTAAGGACCTCCCAGAGCATCATCTCCCTCTGAACTACCCCTGTGTACACAAATTTGGGAGGAAGCAACCCGGGCACATACTTGGATCATTATCTGAGAAGCATGACTAGCATCAGAAAGATCAAATAAACGCCTTTGATCCAAACAGCCATTGTTTTTCCTGTGACTAGTTACATAAAGGAAGCAAGAGGCAAGCAGAAAACTTCAGTCACTGTGATCCAAAATGAAGGTTGGATGCCGGGCATGGTGGTGCACGCTTGTAATCCCTGTGCTTGGGAGGCAGAGACAGGAGGATCGCGCAGGTTCGAAGCCAGCCACCGCTGGCTTAAGAGACCCTGTTTAAAAAAAAAAAAAAGTATAAAAATAGGTCTGGGAGTGTAGCCCGGAGGTAGAAGGGTTTCCAGGAACCCCAGTACCACACAAACAAACAAACAAACAAACAAACAAACACCACTTGGCAGAGGTAAAATGAAGGTTGGATTTGCTGCCCTATGCTGTCTTCAAGTAGCTGATGTTACATTAGACAGTTATTTTCTTTTTCTCAAGGAAAAACACATCTGAACCCCCCCCAATTAATTATTAATGAAAATCTACTTCTAATTAAGAAATTAAAATTCTCTACCAGCATTTCCCCCTGAAATAGTAAGCTATACAAATAAGATTGCCGGATAAAAATACAGAACACCCAGTTGAATTCAAGATTTAGAGAAATAACAAACAGTATTTTAGTATAAGTATGTTCTGAAATTGTATGGCACACTTAGCCTCAAAATGTATTTGTTGTTTATCTGAGATTCAAATTTAACTAGGAGTACTGTCTTTTCCTTTGCTAAATCTGACAAGTCTAACCAAAACACTTCAACCATGTAAAAAGCAAAGCAATGGTGTGAAGTCCTGCAGAGTTGGTAGGTATGGAAGCCAAGAGAATCCTGGGGTTTTCCATTTCAGTAGTTAAAATATTAACCTAGATATACTTACTGCATCAGCATTTGGCTCTCCTCTTCCTCCAGCGTCCTTGTGATGTGAACAAGAAGATAGGTTACCGAGAAGGCAGATGGACAAAAGCTGACAATATCCAGGGAGCCACTGTCTTTTGATAGATGCTAGCCATGTCTTTTTGTCTGAAAACTCTTGTGCTTAGCTTCTCAGACGACTCCTTCATCCAGTAAGGCATAGTCATGTCACAAGTTGTGGTTATTTCCAGAGATCCACCAATCGGAGAATACCTGTCTCTGTCCTAAAATAAAATATGCTTCTAATTCTATTATGTCAGCCATTTATCCACCAACAGTACTTCCTCTGTTTATTAAAGGCATAGATCCTGATCAGATGTCATCTCCCCAGGGGCATTTCTCCACCCCCACACTACACCCTCCTCAGCTGGCCGTGCAATGCAGAAGGAACATCTTTGTGAAAATACATGTTTGTGAAGTCACTTACACTAGTCAGCTCACACTAGAAGTGTGTGCTTATCTTTTGTTAGGAAAAAAGCAAAGCATATGTACAGAAAAGCAAGTTTGGATGAACATTCACCAAAAAGTTTGCAATGGTTATTAACATTTATGATTATAATATTTAAGGGTGATTTTATTTCTTTGTGCCATTTGTTTAGCCTAACTGTACTTTAGCCCCACCTCCACCTCCTCTCTATTTAAAATTCTCCAGGTTATTTTTCAGCATAGTACATCAAACGCTTTAAAGCCCAGCTTTTTACATTTTGTACTGCACAATAATTAATCAGGAAGTTTGTGAAAATGAAGATTCGGGGCCAACGTAAAAAAACTCTCATTTAGTAAACCAAAGGTGGAAACCCCGAATCTGCATCTTTAACTCCTATTCCATTTTAATCCAGGTGGCTGACTGGTGGTCATATTGGTGTTAACCTCACTGGGTGATTTCTGAATGTCTCAAATGTATGGCCACAGCTGAAACTTATTTTAGCTTCTGATGCCTGAATTCAATAGTTTTTTTTTCCTTAAATACTTATATAATTTTAGTCCTAAATAAGGTCCACTTAATTAGAAAGGAAAATGTTTGAGGGGAAAGGCCTTCCCTGGCTCAGCAGGAAACAGACTTGCACTGTCTGCTTTGTTCTCTTCAGTGGGAGGAAGGAGATGGGTATGCAAGCTTCAATTTGTTCTAGTTTAGGTTTTACTTTTTCTGTTTCATGACCTTTTCTGGAAGAAGGGGGTCTCTAGTTTTATTTACCATCATAATAGAAAGTCTACAGCAAAGATTTGAGATGTTAAATGAATATATATATATTTATATATATGCAGATATCTATCTACATCTATACCTATATGTATATATATAGAAAGATAGGTAGATAGATAATGTGTGGTACTGGGGATTGAACCCACGGGCATTCTACCTCTGAGATACATACTCAGATATTTTTTATTTTATTTTGAAACAGAGTCTCACTAAGTTGCTGAGGCCGCCCTTGAATTTATGATCTTCTTGTCTCACCCTCCCAAGTACTGGGATTACAGGCATAAGCTACCATGTCTAGCTAAAAATATTTATATTTTACATCTACCTTATTGTACTCAAAACTTTTCCTATTTGTACCTCTGCTGCCATGCCCTATGTCTAGGACACCACTCCCCCACCCCCACCACCTGAGCTGCTTACAAGAGCATCCTTATGGGGTGCTCACAGCTACTGTTGCCTTCTATGAGTCACTCTACACTCACTACACTCCTTACCCTGGTCAATAAAACTATGGTCTTCCTCTCCTTTCTCTAGTACATGCCACTGTGTGTGTGTGTGTGTGTGTGTGTGTGTGTGTGTGTGTGTGTACAATTGTTTTTGCAATTATAGTTGTTTCCTTCTGAAACAACCAAGGGAGGTCATCCTCTAAGGTCACCCCATTCTCCACCCCAACCTCTCTTGTTTCCATACACTACTTGATATAATTTGCAATGTTTTTATTTAGTTTTTGGTTTGGTTTTGGCCTGTCTCTTTTATGGCAACATACCTTTGTTAAGGAGTGAATTAGTTCTTTTTATCATCATCATCTAGTCTATGCAGCACAATTCTTGGCACATAGTATGTGTTCAGTGTGTCATTGTTCAGTAGTTGAACAGGCCACTGCTGTGGTCAGAGAAACCAGGGTGTGCTTTGCCCTTGGCACCTGCAGGACCCTCAGCGAAGCTTCAGTAGTGGCAGCCACATTTTCTTGCCTTCTGAGCCCTTTAAGGGAGGGACAACACTCACAGCAGCTGGAGAGGAAGTGTTTGATTTGTAACAGTCCAAACCCAGCAATCTGAACTTCATTCCATTTGTTTTTTCATCCTGGAGCAGATCCAAGATCTACAAGCACAACAAGAAGCAGGCTCAGCCCTGTTCTAGAGAACCACATGAGGCCTGCAAGCTTCAAGACAGCCTCCTGTGGAAGAATTAGGGAATGCTGGCCTCTGATAAAAGAACTATCTTGGCTGTGGATCATTTGAATAAAAATCAAATGACTTAGGATCTGTCCAAAATGAAGGATGTTTTAATATTTTGTGTGTAAAAACACTGATATTTTGCTTCTTTTTTATTAAACAGATTTTATTATTTTTCAGAATCTTGTCAGCATAATCATTTTATGGGTGGATGAAATATTTAGCCCTGCCACTGTAGGAGTTCTTTCATAGCAATTACCTTGTGGCACTTTTTCTATAATTAGGTTTTAGCCTAGGATTTTTCCCTGGGTCTGGGTAATAAATGAAATATGACCAGAATTTAAATTTGTCAATTACAAGCAAGCGTAGTGCATAAACACACAGCAGAGTCATGAATTCCAAACCACAGGCTGTGACTTGGGGGCAGATGCTCTGAAAATTAAAATGGAAATAAAACTACTGACTAGCAAGTAAAAGTGGGCTCCAAAGAAAGCAAATGTCCCCTAACGCTCATGCATGAGTCTACCAAATAGTTAGAGCTCTTGATTACAAGTTGCTTAGGGTGAAACTGACAACTCTGGGAGCAAGGAGTGGTTTGTGTTAAGTTAATCTGCACTGGCTCTGCTCCCCTGCCTTAAGAACACCTACTTTTAAGGCCAGATCAGACCCTGCATTTTGCAGCCTGGTGATGGTGTTCTCTCTGAGCTGCTGACAGATGTGAGGAAGGATCTGCTATCTCCCAGTAGCTGCTGCTTTCACTGACCCTACTTCAACAATTGCTCCTGTGGGGCCCTCTGCTGACCATCTCATAGAGAGGGAAATAATCTGTGCTATTAGTGCCTTGTACAATGTTTTAGACCCATGTCACACCAAACAAAAGCAAAATTTGCGATCCTTTAACCGTAAAAGCCCTTGGCAAGGAAAAAAGGACTTTGGTTTCTGCAAACTTACTGAGTACCATGGATTTATCCATGCAACAGATCTTTCTTGAGTAACTCTTCTATTATTAGACACTACTAAGTTTTAGGGTTTTGGCAGTAAATCAAAACAAACGGGTCTCTCATCATCAAAGAGGTCATGGTCTGAAGGAGAAGGCAAACTGGAATTCACAGATTATACAAATACAGCCATGTGAGTCCTTGAGCAATTCATCACTGTTTGAACATCACAGAGTGTAAACAAACTAAGATCGCTACAATGTCACTAGATAATATATTCTTATTGCTGTCATAATATATGGTTTGTCATTGAGCCATCTGTATGAAGCACATAATTGTGTATATTAAGTGACAATTTAATTACAAACTACTAAGGAAGGAGGTATGTCATGGTGGGATGTGATATGGCTAGGATAGCTTTCAGGAAAGGCTTCTCTGAAGAAGAGACATGGGTTGAGGTGATAAATGGGTCCAGCATTTCAGGCAGAAGGAACAGCAAATTTGAGAGAGAGCCCAGGGCAATATGATGCTGGAGCAGGGTGGGCTCAGGCCTATGCAGGCTGTGTCAGGGGTTATGGTCTCTTTTCTGACAGCTGACAATCACTAAAGGGTCTTATACAGATGGGGGATGTGAATAGTGGTAGTTGATGTGCTCCTATTGTTGTTTGAGAAGATGAATTTGGCTTTATGATGGAGAACATATTGAAAGGGAAAAGAATAGTGATAAGAAATCCAGTATAGCTGTTTATTCATTTGTAGAAAAATATAATTAAATTCCAACCTTTCACCTTGCACAAGCATCAACTCAAGATGGATCAGAGACCTGGAAATTAGACCAGAGACTTTGAAATTCCTACAAGAGGGCATAGGTCCAACACTCCAACATATGGGCAGAGGAAGAAGCTTCCTCAGTAAGATCTCTAAAACTTAGGAAATTAAAACAAGAATTAGTAAACGAGATGACATTAAACTAAAATCTTATATTAATCTAAAGAAACCATCAAGAGTCTAAAGAGGCTGGGCATGGTGGTACATGCTTGTAATCCCAGCATTTGGGAAGCAGAGACTGGAGGATGGTGGTTCATGGACAGCCTCAGCTACTTAGTGAGGCCATTCACAACTCAGACCCTGTTTCAAAAAATAAAAAGGACTAAAAAAATAGGACCGGGAGTGTAGCTCGGAGGTATAACGCCCCTGCATTCCATCCCCAGTACTGCAAAAAAAAAAAGAGAGAGAGAGAGAGAGAGAGAGAGAGAGAGAGAGAGAGAGAGAGAGAGAGAGAGTCTAAAGAGTCCTTCTAATTGGGGAAGGCTAAATGAGCGATGTGTGCATCTACCATCTTGTACTCTACTAAGATGTATGCACCAATAAAAGAAATTTTTAAGTACTTTATTTTTATTTATTTATTTATTTATGGTGGTACTGGGGTTCCTAGAAGCCCTTCTACCTCCGGGCTACACTCCCAGACCAATTTTTACATTTTTATTTGGAAACAGGGTCTCCTAAGCCAGCACACGCGGCTGGCTTCGAAACTGCGTGATCCTCCTGTCTCTGCCTCCCAAGCACGGGGATTACAAGCGTGTGCCACAACGCCCAGCTTAAGTACTTTAAGAACACTAGAAAAACAAATAACCCAAACAGGAAATAGGCAATTGAATTAAATAAACACTTCAGAAAAGAAGAAATACAAATGGCCAGTAAATATATGAGAAATATTCTACATCATTGGCAATCAGAAAGATGCAAATCAAAAGTATGTTGAGATCCCATCAAACCCCATTTAGAATGGCAGTCATGAAGAAGTCAAGAAACAATAAATGCTGGCAAGGATGTGGGGAAATAAGAACTCTTCCACACAGTTGGTGAGATGGCAAATTAGTGCAGCCACTATGGAGATGAGTGTAGAGATTCCTCAGAAAACTGGGAATGGAACGACCATACTATCCAGCTATACTACTCCTGGGTATCTTTCCAAATTAGATAAAATAAAAATATTTAAGTAATACATACATATCTGTGTTTATAGCAGTACAATTCACAATAGCCAAATTCTGGAACCAAAGTAGGTCTATTAGTAGATGAATGGATTACAAAATTATGGGATATACACACAATAGAATTCTACTCAGCAATAAAGAGAAAGAATTTCATTTGCAGGAGAATGGACGGACCTGCAGAACATTATGTTAAATGAAATTAGCCAGTCACAGAAAGCAAAGAGTTATATATTCTCTCAGACATGGAAGGTAGGTAGCAATCAGGATACAAGAGAGACTTTAAACAACGGAGGAGAAATCCCAGTGCCCAGTAGAACAAGGAGGTGGTCTTAGGAAGGAAATTAACAAATGAAACACTTCCCCTGACATTATGTGCATATGTGATGATACCAATGGCAATCTCAATATTATGTATGGGGAAGGAGAAATTGGGGACTGAGCCAGGGGGAAGCTCACAAGTGCTGTGTGCATGTATGCCATTATCACTGTGAACTAGATTATGATCTGAGACTATAAAACTATAATGCACCAATAAAAGCATTTTTATAAAGCATAAAAAAGATAAGTCCAGTATAACATGTGCTGTAGTAGTCTATGCAAAAGATTATGGTACCTTGTTTAAATGGTGGCAGAGTAGAAGGAAATGAACTCAAGATCTAGAATCCGTGTGAACTTGGTGATGGTGACACATGGTAAGCATGGCCTGCAATAAATGTATTATTTTATCACTAGAGCCTTGTAAAACATACCATTTGACACCTGAGGAAACTGAGGATGAGAGAAGCTTAGTGTTGGACTAAAGACCAAGCAGCTGTGCACTGTCTGGGCTGTGTGGGTTCTTTTCCTCCAAATTTTTTCTAAGGTTGCATAGGGCATTTAGTTTGGAATTCTTCTCCCCTACATCATTCCAATGTGGCCCTTTCATTCTCTACATCCCAAATTATTTGCTGCATTTATTTCCATTGTGTCCATACCACTAGACTGAGCTTGTTGAGGTGTAGAGTGGGTCTTATTTGCCTTTTCTGTCAGGACAATCATTCCTCTGTACTCTCAGGGGTTATGTTTGAAGATCTCCAGGAGAGGCCTGAAACCTCAGCTAGTATCAATCCTCAAATATGTCATGATTTTTCTATGCACATACATACCTATGATAAAGTTTAAAAGTTGAGCATAGTAAGAAATTAATAGCAGCAATAATAAAATGGAACAGTTATAACAATATATGGTAAGAAAAGTTAATTTAAAACTTGTGAATTGTTTACTTCTGAAATTTTTCACTGAATATTGTCTAATCACGTTTGACCATAGGTCAATTGCTGTGTTAATCTTCTTTCTGTTGCTGTGACAAAATACCTAAGATAAACAACATAAAAGAAGGAAAGATTTATTTTGTCTCATGATTACAGAGATTTAAGTTCATGATCACTTGGATACATTATTTCTGAACTATGGTGGAAAGCACGTAGTAAAGCAAAGAGCTCACCTCATGACAGCTAAGAAGCACAAAGAATGAGAGAAGGAGGGAAGGAAGGAGAGATAGAAAGAGAAAGGGGCAGGAGAGAGGATATACCTTTCAAGGGCACAGCCCCAGTGACCTACTTCTTCCCAAGAGGGGCCACATCTCCCAAAGTTTCCACCACTGTCACTAGCTTTTTAAATTATGAATGCATCAATGGGTTGGTCCACTGATGAAATCAGAGCCCTCACACACATGGGCTTAGGGGGGACATTTCAGATTCAAACTGTTCCAGCCACATAAAAGGAATTGTCTATCAGAGGGGACTACTGTACTTAGTTTAGTGCCCAGCTCAGAGTGAGCCTGTGAGCATTTGCTGAGTAAGCAAGAAGCTTTTTCTAGTCTCCTACAGAAGGGATCAGTTTGAAGAGCAAAATGTATTTAAAACAACATTCTCTCTGGCTTAATTCTCTCTTGCACCAAGACCATAGTTCTGGAACTTGAGCCATAATGCCCAAAAAGGACTTTAAAGAGGAAACTAGAAGTTTCTAGAATCCTCATGTAGTTAAAAGAAAATAGGTTCTGTGTTTAAATCCTAGCTCCACGATGTATAAGCTATACATCTAGAGGTATTTTTCTCACTAAATCTTCAGTGTCCTCATGTATAAAAGGAAGATAATTTGAATATTTGCCTAGCAGGGCTATTGTAAGAACTACTTTAGATCATCTGTGCAAAGGGATCAGCATATTAATATATGATTTTTCTGTTTTTGTAGAAAGAAGAATAAGATGTGGCATGGTGAGTCCAGAAAGTGGATGGGGCTGGGAATTTCTCTCCACTTGGCCTTAAAGTTCTGTCCCTTACAGAAAAAGTTCTGTCCTCTCCTTGTGGTTTATTCTGTAATGAGGAAAGAGGAAGTTGGCTCTCTGAGGGTCCCTGACAAGCTGACAGATGTCCCTGAAGGCAGCCTTCAACAGAGAGGTCTTTTTTTATTATTATTATTATTCTTTGTGATTTACAGCAAGCATCTACAAGCCTCTGGGCACAATCATGGAGCAGGAATGGAATTAATAAATCAGATCTGTTTCCTGCTTAATTCATGGCTCTGACAAAATTAAAAATGGAGACAGGTAGGAAAGGGCGGGCAAACAAAGTATCCTGAAGCCTGGATTCTTGGGCACAGGGGCCTGTGGGCAGAGTACTCCCAGCCAGAACTGCAGCCAGAGCAAGATAGATTGTCTGAATGGACCAGAGGAGCCTGAGGATGCCCCACAAAGCCACAAATCCTTCTGGTCCAAACCTATTTGACTTAAGGATCTCAGGCCTCTGGGATCAGACACGCCATGGTTCAATCCCAGCTGACTGCCAAGTTTTGTAAGCTTCAATGAGTAGCTCAAGTTCACATAACTGGTTATTTGCAGAACTCAATTCAAATATGTCTGATTCCAGGTTTATGATTTCTAACCACTATATTATATTGTTCATGAATGTATATTACAGTTTCTTAAATTTTTTTGTGTAACTATGAATCCTTCAAATGAATGTCTTATATACAGAATGAGCTTAATGAATGCACATAAAAGTTCCAGTGTTTTAGATTATTTTTCCCCTGAACTTCCCCTACTCCTTCAATTTAAACCCACAATGTAGCCGGGCGTGGTGCCGCACGCTTGTAATCCTCGCGCTTGGGAGGTAGAGACAGGAGGATCGTGCTGGTTCAGAGCCAGCCTTGCTGGCTTAAGAGATCCTGTTTCCAAATAAACATATAAAATAGGTCTGGGGATGTATCCCAGAGGTAGAAGGGTTTCCAGGAACCCCAGTACCACCGAAAATTAATTAATTAATTAATTAATTTTAAAAAACCCACAAAATAATTGCATTAACCATTGGAAAAAGCATTTTCGAGAAAAGCATCTTAAGATCTTCATGAATCACCAAATTCACAATAGTTTGGATATTAAATGTTCTCCAAAAATCCTTGTATTAAAGGCTTGGTTGCCAACATGGGTACAATATAATATATTGGTGGAACCATTAGGTTGGTCCTAGTGGTAGGAAGGCAGGCTTCAGAGGACATGCCCTTGAAGGAGAGACTGGGACTCCACCTTTTTCTGGTATTTTCTTCACTGCCTTTGCCATGAGAAGTATACGGTGCTGACCCAGGTGAAGAGCAGTGTGGCCAAGTGATCATGGGATGAAACCTCTGACAGTGAATCAAAATCAGCCTTTTCTCCTTCTAAATTGTTTATCTCAAGCATTTCATCACAGAGATGGAAAGCCGGCTATCACACTCACAGTCTACAACCCAATATGAACACAGCATGCTGGCTGCCTCTCAAGTACCATTTTCCTCTCACAGCCATGAGATCTCTGGGTAAATCCTATACTTAAACAACTGACATTTTCCCCCAGTAATCAATATCCACTTTTCTCAGTGGAAGCTGGTTTTACTCTCCTGTAGGAGAATTGTTCCATGTGCTGCTGAGCCAAGAGATGATGAAATGGGGAGTGGACATTGGCAGGGCTCCTTTTTTGTATAAAAGGAGAGCACAATCCAATTTGTCCTTTCAGCAAGACTGCAACTGGCCATGTGCCACTCATCAGCTTCTAGGGTGCTTTCTCTAGGTCAAAGCCAGCAAAAGCCAGGGACGAGAGTGCTATAGAACCTCCATGGGCCCTTCTTCCACCAAGGTCAGGCCCAATCCTCATTTGAACCACAATAGCTTTTCTACTTTCCCAGGGTTATGCCTTATCATAGTTGATTCACTATTGTAAATTGTGCTGGTATTGGGAAAGGGCTTCAAAATGTATTAATATGCCAGTATTGGGAAATGGCTTCAAAATGTAAAGGACCTTGCAGAGTTCCAGGACTAAGGGTGATTAGCAAGAAAATAGAGAAAGCCCAGGCTCCTTTACATTTCTAAGATAAGCTAAGATTTCCCAAGGTTGTGGGGTGATGCCATAAGCCTTGAAGAGATCCCAGACTCAGATAATCAATTAACACATTTTGGGGTGGAACAAAAGGCTTGGGGTCTGTACCAAAGACAGGGCAGGCCTACAGGAAGAAATCCTCACATCAAAAGACCTGCCCTGGAGAAGGGGCGGATCTAGTCGGGTACTATTGGTTTGGTATAAAACTATTCTGTATCCAAAAGACTTTGGTGACTTCTTTTCAAGTCACCCCCCATACTATCTCTGGTATAGGGCTTCATTAACTCTGTCACTTCTTTCTGCCTTTGTAATGTTGGTGCTTTAACAGTTTGGCACCACGCAGGGCACTCCATCTTTGCAGCCAAAGGCGGTTTTAGCCAATGTTGGTTCTAATACCACTGTACCCCAAAAGGTATGTACCTTCCTGGAGTGATAAGGAGTTCCCCCAGAATGACCGTGATCATCTGGCATCTGGGAGGCAATTCTGGTTCATGAGGACCCCCTGGCCAAGGAACTAGCCCACAGCCGAATTCCCTCCAGGAAGTAACCCCTTTAAATAGTGTAGGGCAGACAAGAAGGGACTCCAGGCCCTTCTCAAGCTTACTATATAAACTCATAGGCAACCAATCAGCGACCTGGGAGCCTCATGCCTTTCGAGGTAACGACTCATATTGCCTATGTTCTCATAAATGAGGCTAAACCTGTGTCAAAGGTCTGTATTGGGGACATGTGGAAACCCACTATTATCTTGTAAGGTCCAAATGAGTGCCCATCCAGTCTGACCCCATCAAAGACAGGACACTCTTTTAAAAGCCCTGTAAAAAGTTAAATCTGAAAATACCCATAGCCCACCTCTAGAAACCCCCCAAACAGAGGAGACATCAGCCATCATCCCTTGCTAAAAAGCAGTCGCAGGACAGAGCAATAAGCCAGGCACTCCTGCTAGACAGACCCAGCTCCCAACCACTCACAGGGCAGCCCGTGTGCACCCTGTTGGCCTGCGAGCTCTGGCAGTTCCGGACTCCCAGTGGCTGAACGCTAGAGTCTAAATTTTGTGTTTAAAAGCCTGAGTGACTAAGAGTCTAAACTCTGCTTCTGAGACCTCTAGGTGGCTAAAAAAGCTAGAAGGTCCCAGGCACAGCTCCCGCGGCTTAGGATTTTCAGGGTCCTATTGACTCCAGATTAGCCTCCAATTGGCTCTGCTCATATACATATGCTATTACTGGCCCCCAGAAAAAAAAAATCTATTCTTTTTTTAAATTTGAAAGCAATATCTAACTTGAGGGGTAATTGAAAACTACAGAAAATTTCAAATGAGAAAATGAAGTCTCATAATTTCACTACATAGGATAACTAGGCTTAACATTTTAACATATTTTTTCTTTCTATCATTTTTCTACTTGTGGTATGTGTAAATATGTATCTATATGTATTTGCATTTGAAATTTGGGGATCCTGGTCTATGTACAGTTTATATCCTGATGCTTTTCTTTTATACCATAAACTTTATAATCTAAACATTTTTCAAATTGTTGAATTTTCTACACAAATATGATTTTGGGCAGCTGTAAAATATTACATGTTATTGTTTCACACTTTACTTAAACCTATCTCTATTATTGAAATTTTAGATGTTTTTCATAAATATTGCGATCATAAATATCTTTGGACATACAAAAGAAAATCTATTTGTGGCCATCTGATTTGTTGGCAGTTTTAGGTTTCTATCACCACCTAGCTAATACAGCTGTCTGAAGCAGAATATTGAAAACAGGGACCACCTATTCTAACTCTGCTAGCCACAGTCTGGGTCACTGATAAAAATATTATGAAAAATACATAGTATTAGCTGATAACACTAAGGATTTCTGAGCTTTACCTCATCTAGAGGGAGAGAGAGGAGGGTGGGATTATAAACAGAGACAGGGTCTGGGTCCCCAGATCTAGGTTCCCAGTGATGAGTTCCAGGGCCATTTCTCCAGGACCCCATCACCTGAGTGAAGACTAAAGAGCTTTAGGCGATCACGATGGGATCTCAGACTGTCCAGTTCCTTGTAGACACTGGGGCCAGATTTATGGTGTTACCCTTCTCTCCTGGCCCAAGGTCCAAACATATAGTATAGCTAGAGTCTGGGGTATATCAGGCCAGCCCCTAAAGCGTTTCTTGACTCAATATTTAGCTTGCTCCTGGGGTGACCTCCAATTCTCCCGTTCTTAGTTATACTAGATGTACCAGTATTGGGAATGGCTTAAGAAAATTTGAGAAAGCTCTGATTATTAATAGATATATTCCAAAATGGAATGTACCAGTATTGGGAATGGCTTAGGAAAATTTGAGAAAGCTCTGATTATTAATAGATATATTCCAAAATGGAATGTACCAGTATTGGGAATGGCTTAGGAAAATTTGAGAAAGCTCTGATTATTACTAGATATATTTCAAAATGGAATGTACCAGTATTGGGAATGGCTTAGGAAAATTTGAGAAAGCTCTGATTATTAATAGATATATTTAAAAAATAATTGTGTCAAAATGGCAGACGTGGGGAAAGGAAGACTTGGTCTGGTTTTGGTCAGGAAGCAAACAGCTATTGAAACTTAGATTGACTTAGCTAAAAGTAATTAGCAAGTCAATAGGAGAGGGGAACTAGGACTTTCTCTGTCTAAAGAAAAATCTACATAGTAATCAGATAATCTAGCTAGGATGGGAGAAGGAGGTCGGCCTGACCTTTGCTCATGACCTTTGTGAAAAGAGACCTAGGTGGAAAGGACACCTGGGCTCCACCTTGGCAGGGAAATAAGGGCAGGAACCTTACAGGGTTTTTACTACGTCAGGATTACGTGAACAAGATGGAGGTCATGTGTATAAAAAAGCCGGGTCCACATGTTGTATCTTTGGTGAATTCGTTCGAATCCCCCCCCCCCGTGCCATTTCTGAATGTCATGAGACTTTAACTGTCTTCTGTATTTCTTTCTTTTAATAAACTGCTTTAAATCTTCAGCAAGAGTCTGGGCTAATGTGTATTTACCCTTAGCTCAGGACAAGAACCCATGCTTTTTCTGTTCTTCTGTTTTTGTGTTTTGTTGTGGTTTGAGGGAAATTGTGTCCGGGACCCTAACAGAGGTCCCTGGGGACAGTTCCCCCAAAACCAAAACATATTCTCAAACCATAACACTAGAGATTCCAGCTCCTCTATTAAAAGGATATATAATGTCAGGAAACCAACTAACTGGCATACAATCCTCTCCCTTGGTCTTATTTATACCATCGTCTCATCCTTCCAGAAAAGCCCCCCCCAACAAAACCACATAAACTGTTCTTTCTCTTCTTGCTGGCTGCACTAAGACAAGGTGCTGTTCAAGATTTTTATCTCAACCAATACTAGCTAAAATATAAACTTCTAAAATGTAAAACTTGGACCTCTGTGAGGTGTGATTGAATACTATATGCATTGCCTTTAAAGTTGTTTTTATTTCTGGCAGGATTAATGTTTTAACGTGCTAGTGATGTTTACTTAATGTCTTAACTTTCCATGGTCATCTGTAATTCGATTATTAAGTTGAGGAAATGTAAAATGTAATGCTTTAAAATGCTCTTAACTTCATAAGGTTTAAAGTAACACTTAAGTCTTTTAAATGGGTTTCTAAATTTTTGGTATAAGAACATTGTAAAATGGTACTGTTTTGGGGTTAGCTCATATATATATAGGAAAGCATTTGTGGGATGTTTGTTTGCATATGTGATGAAGATGGTCTTATTAGTTAAAAAACAGTAAATTTTTATTAAGGCTACCTCTTTTAAGACCTCTGAAGGCCATTCTATTCATATTTGGCCATTGGTTTCTAAAGTATGTGGTTAAGCTTGTCTTCAACAGCGTTAAAGCCATTGAGTTCTAGATGATACTCCAGATGGAACCTAAGATGGACATTTATCGAAAACCCTTGGACGGCCATAGAGACTCAAGACACTTACCCATCTGACTCCCTCAAGGCCAAACTGCTTGCATGCACTCTAAAGCTGGGGCCCCACTTTGTCTCTTCTCAGCATTAAAGAAGTTAATGACCAATTACGATGTCTTTATTCCTTTGCTATGGGTGTATGCAAGTAATAAAAATAGGGGGGATTGATGGGGATTGAGATTGCATTGATTGTTAATAAGAGCTGTAAAAGTAAAAAGAAAACACCTATGTTTACCTTTGGCCTGACAGGTGTTAGGAAGTTAATAGAAAGAGGGGGGAATGTGCCGGTATTGGGAAAGAGCTTCAAAATGTAAAGGACCCTGCAGAGTTCCAGATACCAAGGGTGATTACCAAGAAAATAGAGGAAGCCAAGGGTCTTTTACATTTCTAAGATAAACTAAGATTTCCCAAGGATGTGGGAGGATGCCATAAGCCTTCAAGAGATCCCATATTCTCAGATAATCCCAGATCCCAGATAATCAGTGTACTAGTATTGGGAATGGCCTAGGAAGATTTGGGAAAGCTCTGATTATTAATAAATATATTTAAAAAATCATTTTGTAGAAAATGAAGGGCAGACCTGTGGAAGGGCAAGTCAGGACGTGGGTACTGCCAGGAATCAGGCGGCTATTATAATGTAAAGCAGCCTCCCTAACAGTAATTAGCAAGTGGAAAGAGAAGGGGAACTAGGATTTCCTCATTCTAAAGACAGGTTTACATACTAATTGATATCTACTTAAGAGAATAGGATGGGAGGAGGGGATCACCTTCCTGAAAGGAGAAACCTGAGCGTAGACCAAAGTTAAACAGGAAAAATTAAGGGAAAGGACTTTACCTATGTCAGACTTATGTAGAACAAGATGGAGGATGTTGTGTCTACAAAGGGTTCAAAGCACCCCCTCAAGCTATCCCTGGGTAACATGAGGCTATAACTGCTTTCTAGTGTGTGTGTGTGTGTGTGTGTGTGTGTGTGTGTGTGTGTGAGAGAGAGAGAGAGAGAGAGAGAGAGAGAGAGAGAGAGAGAGAGTGTGTGTCTGGGGATGAAACCCAGGTTCATTTGACCTTCAAGCCATACCCCCTGCCCTATTTTTATTCTTTATTTTGAAACAGGGTCTCACTAAGTTGCAGAGGGCCTCACTAAGTAGCTGAGGCTGTCCTCAAACTGCTATCCTCTGGTTTCAGCCTCCCAAATGCTGGGATTACAAGCATGCTCCACCACGTCCGGCTTTCTATCTTTTTAATAAACTTCTTTAAATCTTCAGCCAGAGTCCAGGCTATTGTATATTTATCCTTAGCTCAGGACAAGAACCCACAGTTTGAGGGGAATTGTGTCCGGGAGCCTAACAGGGGTCCCCAGGAACAGTTCCCCTAAATGGTAACAGTCATCCCAAACTGTAACAGGCAATTAACACATTTTGGGGTGGAACAAAAGGCTTGGGGTCTGTACCAGAGACGGGGCAGGCCTACAGGAATGAATCTGTTACGGATTTGGGGAAAGTATGGTTTGAGGAAACTCTTCCCCGGGAACCCCTGCGAGGGTCCCAGACACACTTTCCCCCAACCCCTAACAAAAACCAAAAATGACCAGAAACAGAAAAGTACTGCGTGTTCTTGTCCTAAGCTAAGAATAAATATGCATAGCTTGGACAGTTGCTGAAGATTTAAAGAAGTTTATTAGAAAGATAGAAATATAGAAAATAGAAATACAGCCCCATGCCAAAATGACATGAGGGGGTGACTCGAAATGAATACACCAAAGGACTGGCACATGGACCGGACTTTTTATACCCATGACCTCCATCTTGTTTACGTAATTCTGACATAGTGAACGTCCCTGTAAGGTACCTCCCCTTAACCCTGTAAGGTACCTCCCCCAGCAAGGTGTGGCAAGGTGTCTCCTTTCATGAAGGGCCAGGTTAAACCCTGCTCCATCCTCCCTAGATCATCATGTAGATCTGTCTTTAGATAAAGGCCTAGTTCTCCTCTCTTAAGACCTGTCTTTAGATAGATACAGGCCTAGTTCTCCTCTCCTATTGAATTGTTAATTACCTTGAGCTAAGTTAATTTACATTGGAATAGCTGCCTGTTTTAGGCAGAAATCAAGTCCTTTCTTTACCCATTTCTGCCACCATTTTGACACAACTATTTTGAAATATATCAATTATTTTCTTTTGAAATATTAATGTATTAATATATTAATATAAATATATTACATAATATATTTAATATATTATAATAATATATATTATTATATAAATATAAATATATATTTAATAATATAAATATATTATATAATATATTAATATAAAATATTAATATATTAATAATCAGAGCTTTTCCAAATCTTCCTAGGCCATTCCCAATACTGGTACAGAATCCACACATCAAAGACCTGCCCCAGAGAAGGGGCCGATCTAGTCGGGTACTATTGGTTTGGTATAAAACTACTCTATATCCAAAAGACTTGGTGACTTCTTTACAAGTCACTCCACCATGTCACCCTTTATGACGTAGCACTTTACCCTAAGCTATGTTCTATCTTTCCAGATACAATTTCAGAACAATTACCCATAGCTACATCGCATTGTAACAGTTCAGGAGCACAACAGGGCCCCCGTAACAGTCTCCCACCATAACATAAATATTCCTAGTTACAAAACTGAAATCTTTCATAATAAAGAAATGATAAAGTCGGGCGTGGTGCTGCACACTTGTATTCCCAGCACTCAGGAGGCTGAGACAGGAGGATCACAGTTCACAGAGCGTCTCAGCTATCACTCAATGGGGTCCTTTGCAACTGAGAACCTGCTTCAAAAATAAAAATGAAGGCTGGGGGTGTAGCTTGGAGGTAGAATACCCTTGGGTTTCATCCCCAGTGCCGCAAAAAAGAAAGAAAGAAAGAAAGAAAGAAAGAAAGAAAGAAAGAAAGAAAGAAACTTCCGGGAAGATGGCGACGGAGAAAAGCAGGGCTTACGAACCCCACTAACAACCAATCTCTATTACCACAAAATCAGCGCCTTTCATAGCCAGAAAACACCATCAGCAGAGAAACAAAAAATGTAATTACAAGGGACAGAGAAAAAGAGGGCTGGAAAAATGAGACACCAGAAAGAAACCAGACCGCAGTGCTGCAGCCGGAGCCGTGGCTCGAAGTGGCAGGTGCCATTTTCCCTTGCAGCACTAGGCTCCAGAGAGGAGGGGAACTCAGAACGGAGCTCAGAGCCACAGAGGAGATACGCTGGCCTCATGGCCAAGGACGCAGCAGCAGTGCCTTACTGTCGGCGGCAGCAGCAAGTTTGCCAGACGGCACCAGACCAATGTACTCAGCAGCCCACCAGGCTCCAGAGAGGAGTGGCGGACAGCGAGCTGAGGTGAGCCGCTGCAGATCAGCCGGGAGGAATTCGGCAGATTTCTCAGCGCAGGGAGCAGCTAAAGCTCCCAGAGGCTGGGCTCAGCACACCCTGCAGGGACTTAGAGCGGAGCTCAAAAACAGAAAAGAAATACGTCAGCCTCATGGCCGAGGGCATGGCAGTAGCACCATATTGCCACCGGCAGCAGCAGCAGTGAATTCACGGAGTCCACTACAGCTCCATATGCGCACTCAACAACAGTTAGTCAAATTGTGGCCCCTAGAGGAGAAATCCCAGTACTGTACTCCCAGGGACTTGACCCAGTGGGGGAGTGGCGGTGTCAGAGATATCACACCATAGGAGAATGCCCAACCTGGCACCCCCCATGGTCTAAAGCAGCCTCGATTGACTCCCAGGATCTGAGACTCTGCGATATAACCCAGTAAAGGAGTAGTAGATACCACAGACTCAAGATCCAGAGCACCTTAAGTGAAGTTGCAGTGACCCAAGGGAAGAACCCAGAGAAGGCACAAACTCCTGAAATCATGGGAAAGAGGAATAACACTGGAGCAATGAATGCTCACAACCCCACAACATCAGAACCTGATAAAAGAGAAATTCAGATATTTCTAGAAGATCAAATCAGGAAAATAACTGTAGAAATAATAGAGGTGTTTCGAAAAGAATTCAGAGAGAACCAAAGAGAGATAAAGGATGCAATAATGAGGTAAAGGCCTCAATTCAAAGTACAAACAACCGATTAGACCACATGGAGAATAGAATCTCGCTCTTAGAAGATGATCATTCAAAAAATGAACGCATAGTTTCTAATTTAGAAAAAAAATCCGACAGCAGGAATCTGACATTGAAGAAATATGGGCCCATTTTAAGAGAGCTAACCTAAGAATAATTGGAATAGAGGAGGGAAAAGAAGGTGAAACCAAAAGGATCAACAATCTCTTCAAGGAAGTAATAGCAGAAAATTTTCCAAACATAGAGCAGGAGGTCAATACACAGGTCCAGGAAACTTATAGAACTCCCTTTAGACAGGATCGGAGAAGAGGATCCCCACACCACATAATTGTCAAAATGACCAATGTGGAAGCCAAGCAGAGAATCTTAAAGGCAACAAAAACAAAGGGCCAAGTGACATTCAGAGGCAAATCAATCAGAATCACTCCAGACTTCCCAAACCAAGTTATGAGAGCCAGAAGGGCTTGGAGTAACATATTCCAAACTCTGAAAGAAAACAACTTCCAGCCAAAACTTTCCTACCCAGCAAAACTTTATATCAAATTAGATGGGGAAATAAGAAGCTTCCACGACAAACAGAAATTGAAGGAATTTATGTCTTCAAAACCAGCGCTAGAGAAAATACTCAAAGAGATTAACTACAAAGAAGAAATAGGTAATACACACCAGAACCAGAGAAACAAGATTTTCCATCCAACAGACAACTAAGATTGGTTATCTGTGGAGATTCATTATGTTAGTCTTTTACCTATCTCTAAATTGTATTGTTTGCTTTTATTGTTGCTAATTTTTAGGATTTCTAGTTGGAATACTAATATACCTTCAGATATAGCATTTGGAAATATTTTATCCCATTCTGTCAGTAACTTTTAGCTGTTTATATTGTCTTTCGATATACAATATTTTTTTTTATTTTTTAGGGAGTTTGTTTACCTTTCTGTTGCCTGTGCCATTGAAATCATATCCAAGAAATCACTGCCAATTTCAATGATGTGAGGTTTTATGACCCAGATTTTCTTCTAAAAGTTTATAGTCTTAAGATTTATATTTAGGTCTTTTACCTATTTTGAGTTAATATTTGTATATGGTGTTAGGTAAGGGTCCAATTTTATTCTTTTTCATGTAATTATTATTTTTCAACAATATTTAGTTAAAAGATTTGTATTTCCTCCACCAAATGTTCGTGGAATCCTTGTCAAAAATAACTTGACAATATATGGAAGAATTTATCTCTAGGCTTTTATTTAACTCCAATGGTTTATATATCTGCATTTTAGAACAGTACTACACTGTTTCAATTATTGTAGCTTTATATGGTTTGAAATCAGAAAATATAATCTTCTAGTTTTGTTCTCCTTCAAGATTGTTTTGGGTATCTAGAGTCCATATTCCATATCAGGATAGATTTTTTCTGAAAAATAAATAAATAAATGTATGATAGTTTCACCTAAAAAAAAAAGAAAAAAATATTCTCTGGTAAGAAAGAAAGCAAAAAGAAATATTGAAATGTTATCTTTAAGTCATCAAAAGCTTGCTATCAGACAAATGAAAATGTTATGTGAGATTATCATCGTTAATATTGGATAAATTGCTATAAAACTAGTCAACCACTAAGCCAAGCATGGGAAGGAGGGATGGGGAGGGAACGGGGTGGGGATCAGGTAGGGGTAACTGGGCGATGTGTGCATGTAAGTCTACAAAAGTATTTTCTTTATACCATTATGATGTATGAATACAGTGCACCAATTAAAAGAGAAAGAAAGAAAGAAAGAAAGAAAGAAAGAAAGAAAGAAAGAAAGAAAGAAAGAAAGAAAGGGTAAATGTTTGAGAAAATAGGAGGGGAGATAGAAGAATTTAACCTGATTTAAATATTAGATCATGTATATTGGGATCAACACATGATATGGCACCTCACTAACATATATAATTTTTATATATTAGTTAAAATAAATTTAATAAAGAAATCTAAATATTTAATTACAGTTCACAAATACAGCGATGTTATTTAGAAGTGAAATGAAAATACTAGCTTAAAATAAAAGGGGAAAAAAGACAAACATTATGAAAAACTCAAAATTGTGCCCCAAAAGAACAACAACAAAAATCACCTATCATCTCTCTACTTAGGAAATATAACTGCTGACATTTTAGTGCAAGGCTTTGTATTCTTCCACCCTGTATTGTACATCTTTTGAAAAGGGATTATTCCTTAAAATGTCCTTATGTTTAAGAAAAAGGGAGAAAAAGTCTTTATGTTATCCCTTTCAGAAAGAACCCAAGTAACCCCTATTATGTAAACTCTTTCAAAGAAGCAATCTGTTCAAAACTGTTGCTAAGTCATTTGTTGCTATAGCAATGCTTGGCCCCAGAGGCAATAAACCATCATCCCCACTGCAGCCTCCAAACACAAGCCACCATTATCTCTCCCAGCTCTTCAGGGGGGATGGTTTTGCCAGCACTATACATTTAAATTAGCAGCTCTCATCTTAGTCGCCTGAATTTCTGTGCTTCACACTAAGTCAGGCCAGGGGACTAAAAGAGCAGGGTGATAAATCAAGATGCTGAAGATGCTGAGGGTTGGGGTCAGTGCTGCTTTGGTCTTTCTGGGATCTGAGGTAAACTCCTGTTGTTTTCTTCTGGTGTTTCTCTCTGTTGTGCACACAGCATGCCATTTTGAATGCTTGTCGTCCAAGGCAAGGCAAGGACTGGGACATGGCCACAATCACATGACAGTGGACATTCTGGCATAGTTAACCAAATCTCGGAAGACTTTGTTGAACTTAAAGTCCTGAGAAAAATCTTGCAGGACATTCTGGAAAGCTCTTTGTAATGTTATATACAGCTACAGAATGTTATAGTTAAAGGAAGATCCTCTAAGTGCTTATTTAATATATGTTGTTGTGGTGAAACTGTTCCAGTGCCCCTGTTGAGCTCCGAAACTGTAACAGTGAGATGTAACCATGGGTTCTTGTTCTTAGCTATTTGTAGAAAACAATAGCAAGAACTCCTTTTTGCTGCAAGCTTAAGCAATTTTATTATTACAAAGGTGAAAAAAAATAGGACAGAACTTAGATTAAAGCACTACATCATAAAGAGAGAGTGACATTGTAGGTGACTTGAAAACAAGTCACTGAAGTTTTTGGATACAGAACAGTTTTTATACCAATGATCATCTGACCTACGTGTAAGTCTGCCCATTAACTCCATGCAGGCCCTTTTTTATGTTATGGGGATTCTGATTATGGGTATTTCTTGCTAGGCCAAAAAACCCTCTTCCTGCCTTACTGCAGGTATAAGCCTAGGTTTCTTTGTTAGGACCAGAATGATTAACAAAGTCCAGGTCACGTGGTATCTGCTCCCCTTTCACAGAGGTCTGTCCCCTCCTCCCACACTCTTGGGAAATTCCTAGCTTTTTTGCTAGATGTCATTTATGATGTAAACCTGCTTTTAGAATATGAAGGCCCTGGATCCCAACTCTTCTATCTACTTGCTAATTACTTTTAGTGAGGGGACTCTGTATTTTAACAGCTGTCTGAGTGCCTGGCAGTAACCAGGCCCTGACTGCTTTTTTACATTTTGAAACCAATTTTCAATACATTGCTACCAAATTCATTTCCCAATACATTAATGTTACAGTTTTGAGAAGATGCTATGGTTTGGGGGAAATTGTCCCCAGGGACCTTTTTTAAGTCCCTGGGAATAATTCCTCCAAAAAAAAAAAAAAAAAAAAAAAACCATACACACACAAAATAAAAAGTGCGGGTTCTTGTCCTGAGCTAAGGATAGATATGCAATAGCCTGGACTCTTGCTGAAGATTTAAAGAAGTTTATTAAAGAAAGAGACAGAAATACAGAAGACAGTTACAGCTGAAGGGTCCGAGAATTGCCCACCAACCCAAATAACGAAGGACTCACAAGAGATGTAAAATGCAAGCGAGGTTTATTGTGCTGCAGCTCTGTCCCGGCAAGCCAGGGGTCGAGACCAAGACACTAAATGGTCGAGGTCTCGACCCAGAGCTCACTCCAAGGTCTGAATTTATAGCCCCAGGAGGGAGTGGTTACACATGGCAGAGCCTGCCAAAAGTCCGAGCACACCAACCTTAGAATACAACCAATCAGATACAAGGACAAACAAGTACAACCAATAATTTTAAAACATGCATCCACACAAGTCAGAGCCTGCTAAAGACTGCTTATCTCCCTTATGGTATGTGCTCATTCCCTAGGGCTGCCTTTCCCACCCACCTTGGCTGGGCCAGGCTTATCTCTGTGCTGAGGAATCTGCCTGGAGAGCAGATTAGCATGGCCTTGTTCCCCAGGCCGGAGGGGGAGGGCTGACCTGGCTCAGAGATATGGGGACAGGGCCCATGTTGCTTGCAGCTGTGGGGGGCAGCGCAGGGAGGACAGAGACCTTGGCCGGCAAGCTGGAGATTAGAGGCTTTGACCTGGTGGGTCCCCTACCCTGGTCCTTGAATCCTGCAACCTGGGCAGCTGGGCTTACGGATCTTCATTCTGTTTCCAATCCTACCTTGCTTCTATATCTTAACTCTATATTCTAATATCTTATTTCTAATCCTAATATGGGAGAAGACTTCTCTAGTTAACTTCTCATGCTGGGTGTGGGGAAACGCTTCTTCCAGCCTGCTTTCTAGCACCCCTACACAGCCTCATATCACCCAAGGGAAACATGAGGGTGTACTTCAAATGAAATCACCAAAGTACAAATCATGGAACAGACTTTTTAAACACATGACCTCCATCTTGTTCAAGTAATTCTGAGGTAGTAAAAGCTCCCTGTAAAGCTCCTCCCCTTACTTGCCAAAGTGTCTCCTTTCACCTCCTTCCATCCTAGCTAGATTATCCAATTATTATATAAACCTGTCTTTAGTAGGAGGATGAGGAAGTCCTAGTTCCCCTCTCCTATAGTCTTGCTAATTACCTTTAGCTAGGTCAATTTACATTGGAATAGTTGCCTGCTTCTAGGCAGAGACCAAGTCCTTTCACAGATCTGCCCCTCCTCCAATTTGTGAAATATATTAATAATCAGAGCTTTTTCCAGTCTTCCTAGGCCATTCCCAATACTGGTACAATTAATACCAAAGTCATTTTCCAATACCAGCACATTAATACCAAAGCTATTTTCAAATACATTTTGAAGCCATTTCCCAATACTATTACATGTGTTATTTAGTTTGATTCTGGGAAAACCACTTATGGGAGAAGACAGCATTGTTCACCTCATTTTACAGAAGAGGAAGTAGAGGCTTGGAGAGATTGAGTGACTTGCCCAGGGTCCCTGACTAGAAAGGAGTAGAGCCATTTGGTTTTGTCATGGGTCAGCACGATAACTTCTGTGGGTTCTTGGCTAATGTGGAGAAAAGAATTTCAAGATGCACCAGTCAGAGACAAAGGCAGAGATTTAATTCAAGGAAAGCAAAGACCATCTTGAAAGCATGAGAGAAATACAGGGAGAGAGACCAAGAGCTACAAAAGCTGCCCAAGAGCTGCTCCAAAATGGCCCCAAATGGCTCAAAATGGCCCAGAATGGCCCCAACTGGCTCAGAGCTCTCCAGAGCTATACTTCCTTATAGGACTTACTAGAGAGGGGGTGGCCAGGTCACATGGGATGGCAGGCTCCTTCTTTGAAGCTTTTTGGTTAATAAAAGGTGGGAATTCTTTTTGGGACAGGACTCCTTAGGAAGAGAGACAGGAAGCTGGAGATGTCAAGGATTGGGGCTTTTTAACAAAATGTGTAACTTTTTCTGGTAATCTTCCTGGAGGTAGACAAGAGATAAAGCTCTAATTGCCTCAGGAACTTCCTGAGCCAGCCCATTATGATTTAAAACTACAGGCCTGGCTTTTTAAAGAATAACCAGAAACTGAAGATTTCAGGTTTTAAAACAATATTTTTCCTTTCCTTTCCAATGTATCTCCTTTCTGCCTAAAATTCTATTTCTTCTGTTCTACCTCATCAGTTTCATACCTATGCTGTGAGCCTCAGAGCCTGTTATCTGTCTTGCCCCATGTATTATATACATGTATTGAAGGAATACATATGTATGGAGTGCCTACTCTGTGCACAAAAAGTGCTAAGGATTTTTACACACATTGCTTAAATGCTGTGATCAGGCTGGGTAGATATTATCATCTCCATTGGCAGAGAGGGAAACAAAGACCCAGAGTGCACACAAAGTTAACCAGCTAGCTGTGATATCGAAGGTTTGAACTAACAGCTGCTGGACTCCTAAGGCTGTGCTTCTTTCTCTACACAGCATTATCTGGTACCTAGAATTCATTAAGCCTAATGTCCCCTCTCCCCATTCTTTTGCAAATGAGGAAACTGAGGCTTAGAAATGCTAAGGGGCTTACCTAGGGTCATCTCTCAAGGTCAAAAAGACACTTCTCTCCAGCTCAACAAGGAAGATGGAGGTTTTACTCTAAGCTGGCCTGGGGTGCAAATCACCCCTTTTTCATTGGGACCAAATCCCATGGGGCACTTCCAAAGCAACTGCACTTGAAGAGTGTGTTTTAAGGGGAAGGTGGGGGCAGTGGTGGTGCGGTGGAGCCTGACTTTCTAACCTGGCTTTGTTGAGCCTTATAACCAGAAAAGTTCCTCCTGGAAGTGAAGCATCCCAGGGGTGGGTCCAGGGAAAGGACCTCGTGACTGATGTTTGCTCCTCTTTTACTCCTGCTCCTTCCTTTCTGGCTCACTCCAGTTGGCTGTGTCTCTTTCAAAGGTCATGGCTCCTGTCAAGGAGGACTTCTCAGTGAACTCTTATTTTAGGTTCTAAAAACTCTTCTCTTGCCCCTGTAGGTATAGGGGTAGAAATGGTGCCCCACTGTTTTTAGCCTCAGTGGCACACCACATAGCTTTCTACTTTAGCCAGTGTTGCCCACACCATGGCAAACTAGTAAATTACCCAGTGTGAGGTGGCCACTGTTTCCTGCTGAGACGAGCTTATTCACTCCCTCAGTAATTCTCTGACTCATTTGCCCCATTTATTTCCTCCCTGATACTTAGCACAATCAGTAATTTTTCATTTTCATTTATTGTACATTTACTTTATTCCCATCTTTCTGCCCTCTAACAAGACTAGGACTTTACTGACTTATTATCAAACATTTTCTCTAAGCCAGGATGGTCATTTTCACACTCAGCTGTGAAAGCTTGCAGGAATGCCCATGGAATCTTGCTTGCCATTGAATGACATGTTGGAACGTACCTCGGTGGAACATGCTCTCTCAAGGGTTTTTTTGTTTTGTTTTGTTTTTTCTTTTTTTAAAGAAGAAAGCAAAGGTGGTATTTCAGAGTTTTATCTGACTTTGGTTGCTATTTCCCTTCCTGGGCCCGTTCTGATCATTCCTTCTGTAGCTGATTGTCAAAACCAGCCATCTTGCCAAGGTCACTTCAGCTAACAATTCGTGTACACTGCATATGCAGACTGGATGGGGCTGGGAAGCCCGCCCAGCCTTAAGTGGTTCTCAGCCTGGCAAGGATCAGGTAAAGCCCCGCTTGCTTGATAAATCCACCCATTGCTCATCTAGATAACTATCAAAGGTCACAAAGGTCCTTCAGGAGAGCAGTGGGGCTTTCCTTTTTTTTTTTTTTTTTCTTTTTTTTTTCTGGTGCCTGAAGAACTTAGACATTTTAGGCACATCAGGGACCAGACCTCAGAATGACATGAGTCCCAGAGATACTCCTGGCTGCCTTCCAAGGATCCTCTTACCTCTACTTCACTGGCCAAAGCATTAACTCTCTCACTTGCCTGAGAGACAGAGAGAAATGAGCTTGAGAATTCATGATCTGGATCCCAATAAGTTGGGTTCAAATCCTGGCTTCTCCTCTTACTAGCTCGTGCTAGCTCTGGGACTCAGAGTAACTCACTTAACTTCCTGAACCTCAGGGTTTTCATCTGCAAAATGGGGATACTGTAATGGTCAGACTGGATGAGATACAACTTAGGCTCAATGCATGGTGACTAGTGATAGCAAGGGTGGGGCACATCTCATCTGTCAGGTCTGTTGAGTTCTTTTTGATCCAGTTTCCTTGGCCACTTCACTTAATCTTTTTTCCTCCTTTCAGTATTTTCCTAAAGCAGTCATTTAGATTTGCATTTCCACTTCAATAAAAAAATGTCAAAGGCTTGGCCGGGCGTGGTGGCTCACGCTTGTAATCCCAGTGCTTGGAAGGCAGAGACAGGAGGATCTTGCAGGTTCAAAGCCAGTCCTTGCTGGCTTAAGAGACCCTGTTTCCAAATAATATATAAAATAGGTCAGGAGTGTAGCCCGGAGGTAGAAGGGTTTCCAGGAACCCCAGTACCACAAAAAAAAAAAAAAAGAAAGAAAGAAAGAAAGAAAGAAAGAAAGAAAGAAAGAAAGAAAGAAAGAGAAAAAGAAAGAAAAGAAAATGTCAAAGGCTTGCTGGTCATGGCTTGTTCATCCCTTGATGGACCATCTGAGGGAAATGCTTTTGTGAGGTTAAATGTGTACGCTTCAGTTTTGCTTGGTCCCTCTCTGATGCTCAGCCTAAGTCCAATGTCACCCACTTCACCAGTGTGACACTCATTTTGGTCCAGGGCTTGGAAGTGGAAGCTATTTTCATTATGTTTAGAGTTTTATTTTTACCCTTAAGGAGTTCCTAATATACTTGGGATGATAAAATGAGTATTTCTAAAAAGCCAGTGACTGGGCTAAATGCCTACTATCTTGTATGGGGTGCAGCTCCTGGTTAAAGTTCTTCAGCTATTGAATTTTTGAGCCTGCTAATAAGTCATAGATGGCTGCCTTTGACTAATGTTCAGTTGACCCTTGAACAATACAGAAGCTATAACTTTGGACTCCCTCCACCAGAACTCAACTCCTAAAGCCTGTTTTTGACTAGAAACCTTACTGATAACATAAACAGTCAATTAACACAGATTTTATATATGTATAATAAATGCTGAAAAATACTTAAAAATCACAAGAGCTCACTCTTTACTGAAAAATGGGCAATTTGCTGGGGAGAGGAGCTGCTCCTGCAGAGATGATTGGCGTCACATGGTGCTTAAAAGGATATTCACGCACTTGAGCTCACCACCATAGCAACAGGAGGTGGCTCGGAAATCATCAGTCGCACAATCTGTGTACTACAGTCAGTTTTATGCCATTATGATTTAGAACTGCATCTTTTCATTTGCTTACATTTCTCACTACTCTAAGTGGTGCCATGCGTGGTCTGTATGTGTGTGAAAGTTTTGATAAATTTTAACTTTTTTATAATAGATTTACATGTATTTTATGATAGTAAATATAAAATAGACTATTATCGACATATAATTTATGCATTTGTAACATATCTCACTTTTTCTCGAAAATGTTTAAATTTCTTGGCTACAAAGTTCATTTAATATGTTGGCCACATGGAATTTTTTAAATTGTCACAAATCTTTTTTAAAAAAATCTACATTTAAGTGGGCCTGTGCAATTCGAAGTGGTCAGCTGTATTGGTCAAGTCTAGTACTTTCTTTTTATTATCTCTCTTTCTCTCTCTTCTCTCTTCTCTTCTCTCTCTCTCTCTCTCTCTCTCTCTCTCTCTCTCTCTCTGATTGGGAAGATTAATGGCGAAGTTGGCAATCATATAGGCAAAATGGAGTCATTTATGCATACAGAACAGCACCTGGCTGCTTTTACAACATCCACAGGGACTTGCTGAGTATGGTTCTTATTGCTCAGGTCTTCGTCATAGCTAGAACAGCCCTCCAGACCCGAGCTTCCTGCAAGCGAGCCTCTCTTCCAATATCTCCAGCCCACCCAGCCACCGGGCTGTTATTCCCCCGCGCGCAAGCCTGCTTCATGCAGTTCTGCCTCTGCCCTCAGTGCCCTCTCGCCTATTGATTTCTCCTTGTCCCTTGGCTGAATGTCTCTTCTCCTTCCATGTACAGATGTGGTGGCTCACTGGGTCTCTAAAATAGTACTTCTCAAAATGTGGTTCCTGGTAAGTGCCTGTTTGCAAATTTTCTCCACAAGGAGAGAAGTACAATTATAGCAATGAGAATAATTTTTTGGCAGTTCAATATAGTAATTATAAATCTGTGCTACTTTTATAGCTTTTAATTTTATTTTACTTATCTACTAATTCACTTTTATTGTACAGTTGTCCCTTGGTATCCACAGAAATACTGGTTTCAGGACTTCTGTGGACACCAAAATCTCCATATGATCAAATCCCTTATACAAAGTGGTGCAGTGTTTGTATCTAAGCTATGCACAGTCACCTGTGTATGTATTTTATTTGTGTGTGTTACTAAGGATTGAACTCAGGGACATTCTACGTCTGAGCTATACCCCTAGCCCTGTTTTATTTTTTAATTTGAAACATGCTCTCCTAAATTACTGAGGGCCTTGCTAAGTTGCTGAGACTGGCCTTGAACCTGTGATACTCCTGTCTCGGCCTCCCAAGTATTGGGATTACAGTAGTGAGCCACCGCACCCAGTCTCCTGTGTTCTTTAAACCATCTCTAGATGACTGTGATACCTAATACAAAATAGGTGCCATGCAAATCATTGTTAAACTGTGTTGTTTAAAGGAATTGTGACATGGAAAACAGTCTGCACATGTTCGCTATGGACTCATTTTTTTCCCCCAAATACTTCTAATCCAGTATTGGTTGAATCTGTTGATGTGGAAGCCATGGATGTGGAGGAGTGCTTTCATTTTGCCGAAGTATTGGTGTGTGAGAGAAGGGAGACGAAGTTGAACTTGGACTTCCCCACTGCTGGTTTGAGAAGCAGTGTTAAAAGTAAACTCTTTGCCCGATTACCTCGTCTTCCTCTCCACTCTCCTCTGCACAGCATCCTGCTCAGAATTGCCCCCTCTCTGCAGCCTTCCCCTGGTGGGCAGCTCTTCCATCCTCTCTTTGTCTGGCCTGCTATGCTCCCTAGCTTTCAAGGTAGCTCAAATATGACTTCCCCAGCTTGGCCTTTGGAGTAAATGCACATCACACTTAGGATATGATACTTGCTCCCAATGAGGGGCTGCTGGGAGTTTCATTACTGATGCTAGGCCCGGTATCTTTCCATCTATAAACTCCCTGAAGGCAGGCTGTATTATGCTGTGTTGGTCATCACCATCTCTCTAGTTTCCAGTGAAAGGCCTAGCACATGATAGGTGCTTAGTAAACATGTTTGAGGTTCATTGGATAACTCGGGGGAATGAATGATAGAACTCAAAGATAGTCAGTTGTTTTAGTGAATTATCTCATTACCCCTAGGCAGAGTTGCTCATTTTATCATCTTGAGCCTCTCTGGGGTCTTAATAGACATTTAAAAAAAATAGGATCTCACCCAATAAAACTTCTCAAATTGTATGGCTTTGCCCTCAAGAGGAACTGAGTTTAAATCCAAGGTCTTCCACCAACCAGTTCTATGACCTTAGGCAAATCATTTGAACTCTGTTTTTCTCATCTGTAATATAGATATATAAAACACCTACCTTATAGGATTAGTGAAGGGTTAGATGAAATGATCCAACTAAAAACACTGGCCAAAGCTGAGCGTGGTGGCTCATGCCTACAATCCCAGTACGTGGGAGGCTAAGACAAGAGGATCAATCGCAGGTTTGAGGACAGTCCTAGAAAATAGCGAGTCTTATTGACTGAGCAAGACCTTGTTTCAAAATAAAAATAAAAATTGGGCTGGGGGTGTAGCTTGGAGGTAAAAAACCCCTGGGCTTAATCCCCAGTATCACAAAAATAAAAAACACTGGTTAGCACAGACAAAAATGTTTAAACAACATCAGTTCTGTCTTCCTCTTATTCCTTCCTGAGGGAAAAGGCAGCACCTTGTTCATCGTGACATCTCTAGAGTGGGAGGCACCCGACACCCAGTACAAGGGAATTCAGTGAACACGACCAAGTTATTAGACGAAAACCATTATGCCATGTGATCAGTGTTCTCAGTTCACTAATCCATTATTAAGAAGGGTATAGTAATCTTTATTGTTGATAGATTTGAATAAAAGTGCTCATTAGCACTTAGCACAATACCTGGCTCATAACCCAGGTTTGATAATTGGTAATTATCATTATTAATAAAAATAATATATCAGATGGCATTCTCAAATCCTCAACACGGTTAATTTGAAATAAAACAAAGGAAATGCATAATCGGTCTCCCTGGGCTTTACAGAGGTGCAGATAGAACCTGGTTGTTCTAGGAACTGCTGAGGTCATAAGCTATAAACAACCTGGAAGAGTCAGGAGCGACAGCAGGGGGCGCTGCTTCCTCAGTTAAGAGCCAACTGGGATCTCAGCAGCTGGGAAAGAGCACCAGAGAAAGGAAGCCGCTGGAAGTATGAGGATCAGTAAGTTTCTTGTGTAGGTTTTGGACAGAAGTTTGTTGATTAAACACCCAAATTTGGAGCCTTGAATATCAACCTCCTTTTGTTTTAGGGCTTGCCTTGGGATAGGACTTGTTTAGGACTGTGTGCTAATCACCCTCTCTTGTATTGCCAGTAATGGATGAAAAGGGGGAGAGAAGCTGAGAATAGGACCCCACTAACTGAAGGGGCCCTCTTCAGTGGGCTTGGATCACACTTCTCTCACTAGATGGTGATAGGGGAAGGAGCAGCAGGACACTACTGAAGCTGATCGAAGGCTGCCTTTTTCTAATTTCTGTCTAGCACTACATTTTTTTTTGTTTGTTTTTTATTTTTGTTTGCACATGCACAAATGCCTTTCAAAAACTATCAGCAGCCTCTAGAAATATGCCCAGTATGTCCAGGGTGACTTTTTTTTTTTTTTAGATGAGAATGTTTCCCTGATTGCTATGGGGCTCAGCCTTGGTCTTGTTCTCTTGATTGTGAACAGCTTGAAGAAAGACACAGAAGATTCATTTATCAGATACAGTGAAAACAATTTTTTGGCCATTCCTCTCTGATCTTGGCCTTCCTGTCACCTCCTGGAGAAGCCTCCCCTGGCTCTCCAGCCTGGTTTGGTGCCTCATGGGCCTTCAGGACTGCCATTGTTCCTACGTCACTCTTGGCCATGGTATTATGATCAGTTGTTGAGAGGTCCATCTCTCCTGTTGGACAGTGCCATAGGTCTCTGGGGGCAGAGACCGAGTCATTCATTCATTTGTTGTCAGCACAGAGCTTGGGTCAGAGCATGTGCTTAGGGAAAGGGTGGTGGATGAATGAATATACGAGTGAAAATGAGGCTTGGGAAGATAGTTAATATGTTCAACTTAAGAAAAAGCAAGGTCTTAAAATGATGATACTCAATTTGAGTTTTTGGTGAAAAAAAAAAGTTCATTTAGATCCATGTGATATCTTCCTCCCAGTCCTAAGATGTCAACCACACAAGGATGGGGCTGGCACGTGCTGGCTTCACAGACAGACAGGGCGGAGATGGACCTGGAGTGGAGATGGGAGGTGCTGATAGATTAGAAGTGGAATCCTCGGCAGAATTAACAGGATTATAATGTTCAACGCATGGGCAGCGGTGGTACTTTTTGTAGTGTTTTGCTTAGATCATATGTGGAGTATAGGAATTTGAAATAGAGGGGCTGAAATACATTGATCTTTAATACCAAGTATCCAGTTAGTTTTCAAATTTTTCTACCTTTAAACACACACACACATACACACACACACACACACACACACACACACACACAACTTTTCATAAAGGAAGAGTAGGATAAATAATTGATTTCCCCCTTTATTATCTTTGAAAATAATAAACTGTTCTCTAGAGTCATCCAAAGTGATTATTTTAGAGTATCAGTTATTAACCAGGCGTGGTGGCACATACTTGTAATCCCAGCATTTGGGAGGCTGAGACAGGAGAATCATGGTTTGAGGACAGCTTCAGCTACTCCTTAGTGAGGCCCTTTGCAACTCAGTGAGACACTGTCTCAAAATAAAGAATAAAAAATAGGGCAGGTGATGTAACTCAGAGGTAGAATGCCTCTGGGTTCCATCCGCAGTACTGAAAAAAATTAAAGTATTAATCATAAATTCAGGGATTTGAACATAATATTTTCTAGTCCTTTCATTGTTATCTTTATTAATGCCCAATATTTTTATTTTGAGTTGTCTTTTGAGTCCTTTAGTCACAGTTTTGGTAATCATTGATGGTTCCTTCACTGTTTGGAAGGAGATGATCCATTCTAGACAGCCATTTTTCCTCCCAGAGATCCCTAGTTCTTTTTAGTGGATAATGATAGTAGAAGTTACCAGCTGGAAGGACTCCTTTAAAAAGAGAATCTTATTCTCATCATATGTAGAAATTTAACTAATGGTCATTTATGCATGCATCCTACTTAGAATAATGCCTTGCAGTGTGAAATTTTGAGGGTCCTTTCGTGTAACTTGGTTTTCACAGTCTTATCAAACCTAATCTTTTTTTTTTTTTTTTTTGGTGGTACTGGGGTTACTGGAAGCCCTTCTTCCTCCGGGCTACACTCCCAGACCTATTTTATATTTTTGAAACAGGGTCTCTTGCGCCAGCACGGCTGGCTTCGAACCTGCGCGATCCTCCTGTCTCCGCCTCCCAAGCGCGGGGATTACAAGCGTGCGCCACCACGCCCGGCCAAACCTAATCTTTAAAATCAGTCATATAAGCCGGGCGTGGTGGCGCACGCTTGTAATCCCCGCGCTTGGGAGGCAGAGACAGGAGGATCGCGCAGGTTCGAAGCCAGCCGCGCTGGCTTAAGAGACCCTGTTTCCAAGTAAAAAGTATAAAATAGGTCTGGGAGTGTAGCCCAGAGGTAGAAGGGCTTCCAGGAATCCCAGTACCACCAAAAATAAATAAATAAATAAATAAATAAATAAATAAATAAAATCAGTCATATAAGGCAAAAATACCAAAATATGTGTCAGTAATCATTCTAGGGGTTTTAGAAACTTTAGCTTACTCTCTTAAACTTGAAATATACCATGAGGTGGACAATAATATTCCTATTTCATTGACAAAGTAACTGAGGCCCAGAGGTTTGAAATCTCTTTCTCATGAATGAAAAGTTCACACACACACACACACACACACACACACACACACACACACACAGTGTCACGTGCTCCTCATTCTGGAGTACATGAGAAATGGCTACATGTGGAAGGTAATTAAGATACATGAATATATTTTAAGACCTTGAAGTACTATACATCTATAGCATTTGTTGCTGGTTATTATTATGAGTACTGCCATCAATTCTATACTAAAACAACCCCCCAACACATAAAGTAACTGGCTCAAATATAACTTTTAAAAAGTTTTATTATTACTGGATTAATGAAATTTCACCCCTTCCCTTGGAGATAAGCCTGTGTTTCGTTTTGCCTTCCTTATGGAAGGCTTGAAAGTCAGGGATCTTAGTGGAATCAATTTCAGGGATTTTCCAGGGAGGGTTGCAAACTGTTTATCAAATTCTCATTGATTTCTCCCCCATAGGAGTTGCCAACTACACAGGCAGAACAAACAAGATTTTCTTTCTGCCTCTTTCCTGTTCTCCTGAGCAGATACCTTTGAAACAAACAAACAAAAAATGCAGAAATAAATACACATGTCTATAGCTCCCAAGGCCCTGAAGTTGCTGTCTATAATTTTCTCTTGCTTGAGTTGGCCTCCACATTTTATTACTTACAATATTTATCAAACACTTAGTGTGAGGCACTGTTTTAAACATTTTAGAAACATTAACTCATTTATTCCTTTTACAAAACCCTCTGAGATAGTTTCACAGATGAAGAAGCTGAGGCACAGAGAGGAAAATTAATTCACCCAGGTGGTACTGCTGGTGCACTGTGCGGCTGGGACCTGAAGGCATGGGCCTGACCACTGTGCAAGGCTACCTTCCTATTCGTGGGCCTCCGCAGCAACAATACTCACACCTCTGGGGATGAGCATAGCTGGGAGCCTGTTTTCTATTGGGAAAAATGCCCGAAAAGAGTGCTTTATAGACCCAGACCTTGCTTGACTTAAAATTTCAGATCCAGTTTAGCAGAACATACCTGTCTTATTCTGGGTACCAGAGGACCAGAAATCTTAAATGATTATTTTTTTTCCTAATCAGTTTTGATTTTTTTTGACATTTTTTTATTAATTTATTTTTTAAATTGGTGCATTGTAGTCATATGTCAATCACATTGGAGTACAAGACTTGAGAGGATATACAAGCACACATCATCCAATTAGCCCTCCTCCAGCCCCCATCCCATTTCCTCCCCCTCCCTCCATCCCACGCTTCTTTGGTGATTTACTTTGATACATTTGTTTATGTACCTCCTGCGTTTTAAAGAAGCTCCGTCCTCCAGTATTATATACCCTCTGATTGGTCACATTAGTTCCTTCACTATAGGGCCCTTTCTATAGCTCAACCTCTTCCTGTTGCCCTTTTCCTCCTAGTTATTGCTGATTAAGAGAAGCGTCTGATTTATATTTTCTGCGATATTTCTCTGTGCATGCTGTGTTGCAAGTACCGATCCCACTCTTGATAGTCCCAGTAGTGGCCTGGCTACTCAGTGGACTGATCCAGACCTCGCTGGCTCAAGCAGCGGCCTTGCCTCATGGGAGGCCCCAGTTCTGGTCTCGCTGGCCCCTGCACCGGTCTAACCCCTAAGCTGGCTTTGGTCCCAGCCTTGGAGGCCGCAGGAGTGAACTTGCCTCATGCCAGGCTCCGATGCTGGCCTCGCCTCACGGCAGGCTCTGATGCCGGCCTCGCTGGCCCCAGCACAGGCCTAACCCCTCGGCAGGCTCTTATCCCGGCCTCGGAGGTCCCAGTACCGGCCTTGCCTCAAGGCAGGCTCCAATCCCGGCCTCACTGGCCCCAGCACCGGCCTAACCCCTCGGCAGGCTCCGATCCCAGCCTTGGAGGCCCCAGCACTGGTCATGCCTCACGGCAGGCTCCGATGCCGGCCTCGCTGGCCCCAGCACCGGCCTAACCACTCGGCAGGCTCTTATTCCGGCCTTGGATGCCCCAGTACCAGCCTTGCCTCAAGGCAGGCTCCGATCCCGGCCTTGGAGGCCCCAGCACCGGCCTAACCCCTCGGCAGGCTCTTATCCTGGCCTCGGAGGCCCCAGCACCGGCCATGCCTCATGGCAGGCTGTGATGCCGACCTCACTGGCCCCAGCACCGGCCTAACCCCTCAGCAGGCTCTTATCCTGGCCTCGGAGGCCCCAGTACCGGCCTTGCCTCAAGGCAGGCTCCGATGCCGGCCTCGCTGGCCCCAACACCGGCCTAACCCCTCAGCAGGCTCCGATCCCGGCCTTGGAGGCCCAGCACTGGTCATGCCTCATGGCAGGCTCCGATGCCGGCCTCGCTGGCCCCAGCACCGGCCTAACCCCTCGGCAGGCTCTTATCCTGGCCTCGGAGGCCCCAGTACCGGCCTTGCCTCAAGGCAGGCTCCAATCCCGGCCTTGGAGGCCCCAGCACCAGCCTTCCCTCACGGCAGGCTCTGATGCCGGCCTCGCTGGCCCCAGCACCAGCCTAACCCTTCGGCAGGCTCTTATCCTGGCCTTGGAGGCCCCAGTACCAGCCTTGCCTCACGGCAGGCTCTGATGCCAGCCTCGCTGGCCCCAGCACCGGCCTAACCCCTCAGCAGGTTCCAGACCCGACCTCGGAGGCCCCAGCACAACCCTTGCCTCATGGCAGGCTCCAATGCTGGCCTCGCTGGCCCCAGCATTGGTCTAACCCCTCGGCAGGTTCCAATCCCGGCCACGGAGGCCTCAGTAGTGGCGTTGCCTCACAGCAAGCTCCGATGTCGGCCGCTGGTCCCGGCGCCCGCCTAACCCCTCAGCAGGTTCCGATCACTGTCTCTGTGGTTATTATTTCAAAGGTTCCAGGTGTAATGTATCAGATCTCTGCTTCCCCTGAGTATTGGCCACTGGCATTGCCACTGCCTCCACTGTTTCAAATCCTTCCCAGGCTCTTTTTCCACTCTGAATGTTGTCCAGTGTTCCTAAGCATGCGTGATGGTAGCATTTGACATTTGGTGTATTTTCTCCCAAAAAATAAAGTTGGTAGGATCCGGTTTCTGCTTCTCCTGAATACAAGTCTCCACCACCATCACGGAGAACTCTTTCGACACCACATTTCTTCTTGGTCTCTGCTAAGCTCTCTCCTTACAGGTGATGTCTGAGATTCTTAACAATATAGAGAAATAGCAGTCCTCTTTCATGGCGAATTTTTCCATAAGTTCCAGTGCATTTAGATAAGTTTTGTCTGCATCTCCAGTGTCCTGGCATCCATAACGGCTTTCTTACCTCCTCTCCGATATTTTTCTTTATCTTTTTCTGTTCTGGGCCCGGTTTCTCCAGGGGTCTGGCGTGCTACTCGCAGTTAGGCCCGGGATCCAGAGTCCCGCGACCCGGGCCCCATCTGGCGTGCCCCGCGCGCGACCCCTGCCCAGAACCCAGCGTCTTACTGGGCCTGGTTTCTCCAGGGGTCTGGCGTGCTACTCCTCAGTTTTGATTTTAACAGAGGAAATTGAGATCTTGTTTGTAGAGGTAGATTTTGCCTGTGAGTCCCCAGATGCTGCAGTACATTCAACATTTGGTTGAAGAGCCAATTATATTTCAGATGTGTAGCTAAGTTTTCATGCTAGCAGCCCACTGGATATCTATGCTTGATTTTTTTTTTTTTAAATATAGCTTTAACTGTCAGAATCATAATCACCTTTGTAAGGTTAACACGTACCCAGTGCTTGCCTGGCTGAGGGGCAGTGTGGAAGGCTCCGTGAATCCAGTGCTGTCTGATCCTCACAGTAACACTGAGATGGAGGCAGTGCCCATTTGCATTTTAAAGATGAGGAGAATGAGATGCAGAGGGTTGGTTAACTTGCTAAACGTCACATCAGGTCATGGTGTGGGGTTTAAAACCAGGTCTGTTTGATCAAGACCTGAATGACTTTTCTAAACTGTCTCTCACATCACAGAATCATGAACTTAACTAAAAAAAAAAAAAAAATCATGATTTTGGGGAAGCTCCTGTCTTAGGGTTCTCTGAGCTGTCAGCGAGAGGTCAGCCTTTTACAGCCACTTATGAAGAGCTGAGGTCTGACAGTGGAGTGGCCCTTTAGCAGGGGACCACCTGGGGAGGGAGCTGCCTGATGTGTAGGACAGCACCTGGTGCACTGCCATGCTACCTGATCCACCCAGGTGCTCAGAGCCCGCCAGTGTCCCCGGGAAGGACACCTCATGATCTCTTCCTAAAGATGCTTTTCTGGAAAATAACACTATTGTCCTCGCACAGAAGAGTCTGGGTCATGAAGTAGAGATTAAGAAATCACGTGTGCAGTTTGGGGTAAAGTACTGGCAGGTATATAGTTGGCACTTGGTTTCAACTACTGTGAATACAAACTGTTTACTGCTTTAAAATATTGCATGCTTATACAGTTGAAGAGTTTGGGACTCAGAGAGTTTCAAGTTCAAACCTGGGTTTTATTGACTGTTTGCTGAGAAAATGGGGGTCATTTTGTGACTCTCTTTGTGTCCAGGTTTCAGTGTTTCTAAAGTGATGGTGGCAATACTACCTACCCATTAGGTGAGGAAAAACATATAAATGCTTACCACCATGCCTGGCACATAACAATACACAATGGTAACTTTTAACACTGAATGTTATACAAGAGAGCCCAGAGCAGAAGAGAGATGGACCTTGACGTGGAGACTAGGAAGGATCCAAAGTCAAGCAATACAATAGCGAGTGTCCCTGACAATGACAGTGCGGAAAGAGTATTGGATTCTGAATCAAGACTATAAATGTCTGCTTCCTACTATTGTAAATGTACCACAAATATAATATAGTCTTCAGATATTTTCTTTCACTTGACATTTAAACATAAGTGTTAGTCCACTTTGGCCACCGTGTCAAAGTATCACGGGCTAGGTGACTTAAACAAGATAAACCTGTTTTCTCACACTATGGAGGATGGGAGATTAAGTTCAATACGCTGGCCAGTTTGGTTTCTAATGAGGTTTGCAGATGGCTGGCAGCCATCTCTCTGGGTGCTCACATGGTGAAAAAAACGAGCCAGTTGTCCTGCGTCTCTTCTTAGAAGGACACTAATTCAATCAGACCAGGGCTCCACTTTTATGACCTATTTAACTTTTATTTTTTTTTTAACCTCAAATACACTCACCTGGTGGTTGTAGTGGTAGCATTAGAGCATTAATGTGTGAAGTTTGTCCATGATTCAAAAAAAAAGCAAGTATATTCTTCATAATTATGATTCTAATATTCATCCCTTGTGATGACTTACGTGATCTTTTTCTAACTTTTGTATATTTGTTTTCAGATTTTTAAAGAATAATAAAAATAATAGTAATGCTATTTTAGCATGAAAAAATGGTGAGTTCGAAAGGTATCAAGAATAGAGCTGCCAAAGGGAGGAAGTACACATTTCTCCTCACTTAACTGCATGCTTATTTTGGATTAATTACTGCTGCTAATTCTGGGGAGCATTCCGATCATGCTGAGGACTGTGATCATTTTATAGTTCCTAAGACATATCACCAATTGTCTTTCCAGAAGCTTCTTGTCTAATTGCTATGTGTTCTGAAAGCATGTACCTCCACAATGCTATGGGTTATTATTATCTTTAATTTTGTCAGTTAATTTACACAAAATTATTACTCATTTTGTTCCACTTGTTTGTAATGAGCAAAACTGAAAGGTTTTAGTTTGTTTCTTCATATGGAAAACATTTTCATCAATGTTAGATATGATCCTTCTTTTTATTTTTTTTTTTACTACTATAGAGATGTAACTTTATTCCTGAGTTTTTCTTACTTCTCTTTTTTGATAGCTGGCAAGGATAATCCAGAAGACAAGTTCTGGGTGATAATGGGTTTAGTAATCATTGGAGCAACATTTGCTGCTCATTTTTAATATGTTTTTACTGGTGTATTATAGTTTCACATTGTAAATCATGTTGACAGTGACATACATGTGCACAATTGCCATTAATTTTTTTTTTTCGCAGTACTGGGGCTGGAACCCAGGGGCATTCTACGTCTGAGCTATACCTCCAGCCCCACCTTTATTCTTTATTTTGAAACAGGGTCTCACTGAGTTGCAGAGGGCCTTGATAAGTAGCTGAGGCTGTCGGAGAACCACGATCTTCTCTGGTCTCAGCCTCTTGAATGTTGGGATTACAAGCATGCGCCACCACGCCCGGCTCTGCCATTCAATTTTTAAGGCTGTATATTTACTTTCTAGAGAAAATGATAGTCTGGCAGAGAAATTAAAAGAAAATACGAATTCCTGCCCATTAAGGGGATGTTTGAACCAGCCCTTTCCTGACTCTCCAGGTGAAAGTTGTTGATAAAGTCCTTATTTTTTCTTTCTGCTTCTCTCTTCCCCCTTTGCCAGCTGGATCTCGATGCCATTCAGTACCTACCGATTTCCAGGCTATGCCTCTTGCCTACCTTGCAGCTCGTTCAGGGCTGCCCTGCACCTGGCACTGTTTCATACGTCAGGCACGCTTCTCTTCTTGCTAGCAGATTCACTCTGAAAACAGGTCTCAGCTAGCAATTAATGTAAACATTTGAAGTTCAGACTCCTTGAGATCTGAACAATGAATAACTGCCAAGGGCACATGTGTTTAAAAACTGGAGACGTGTAAAACTGAAAGAATGAGTTAGTAACGGTGGAATTTCAGATAGAGGGGAAGAATTAAGATAGAAAAGAGCTGAACTGCCGGGTGTGGTGGCACACGCTTGTAATCCCCGCCCTTGGGAGGCGGAGACAGGAGGATCGTGCAGGTTTGTAGCCAGTCTCACTGGTTTAAGAGACCCTGTTTCCAAATAAAATTATAAAAATAGGTCTGGGAGTGTAGCCCGGAGGTACAAGGGCTTCCAGTACCACCACCACCAAAAAAAAAAAAAAAAAAGAAAGAAAGAAAGAAAGAAAGAAAGAGAAAAAAGAGCTGAACTCTCCTTGGAGTACGACTCAGAAAATATCCATAATTTTATTATATGGTATCTGGCAATACTCTCTCTTCCTATCTTTAAAATGTTTTATTTAGAAATAATTCCATACTTACAGAGTAAATACACCCATTAGGTGAATCTACTCTTAACATTTTATCTTTCTTTTCCCTCTTTGTACACACACACACACACACACACACACACACACACACACACACCTTTTTTCTGTACCAAATGAAGAAATTGCATATAACATATATAACATGGACACTGACTCCCAAACACTTTAGTGTTGAGTTTCCAAAGGTTGAAAATGGCTGTCATGTAATCACCGCACAGTTACTCATGGCATAAATTCAAAATTGATATGACTCATATCTAATCTGCTGCCCACATTCTTATTTTATTGCTTGTCCAAAAATGTCCTCAAAATTTTTCTTCCGGTATATTTGAGAGTCTAGAATCATACTTTGCATTTAATGGTCATGTCTCTCTAATCTTGAATGTGGAACATTTCCAGTTTTCATCCTTTGGCTATCCTATTCTTTCTGGGAAAAAAAAAAAACAAGGAAGCATCAGACTTTACTCAGTTTGAATCCTGTCTTTATCATAATGGAGACGAGTGACCCAAAGCAAGCTACATCACCTCCATGAGCCTCATTTTCTTACCTGCTAAATGGAAATAGTTATAAATAAGATTTGAATAGTAACAAAACCAGTGGGAAAGATAATAAAACATGTGGATAATTCAGTAAGACCATGCGTAGCCCCAAGGCTTCTAACATGGTATCTGGAGCCCAGTAAATGATCAATACATATGATTAGTGTAGTTAACAAGGAAATGAGGACCCAGTGCCTTTTTTTTTTTTTTTTTGTAAGAATGAGACTCTAATACCCCCCTCCTGGGGTTGAAGGAAATACACAGGCAAAGCAGGTATGGGAATGTCAGTCACTGCTATTTCTCTTTCCTTTACAAACACTGACTCACCTCTTAGCAATAAAGCCTCCATTTCCTCTCTTAGCTCCCTTTACATGCAAAGTTCTCCAAAGGAAAGTACAGACTTTGTGGACATTCATGATGGGCAAAGCTTCTATAGCAGGTGCAGTCCTCTGAGGAGTACTGGATATCAAAGATAATAGCTGTTTAAAGAAGAAACTGGAAACCCTTACCCTCCTTATGGATGTTTTTCACCAACTATATTTTGGGATAATCTTTTCTCTGTTGATCAAACAAGCTGCCATTGTAGGTGTGGTGGTGATAGTCTTAGGTGACTGTGATTCACTGTTGATTGTAATTAGAGTCTGGGGACCATCTGACCTTCATGTCATCATGGAAACTCTGCTACAACCGAGTGCACAACAGCTCTCCAGGGCTCAGCACCCTCCCTCCTAGAATGTGTTCCCAGGTCTTCCCAGGGTCAGGTCTCGGTCCAGCGGCACATCACAGGGTAGCTTTCCCTGGGCCTGTATCTATGGTGCCCCCACAACACTCTCTGTTTTACTGTCTTAACATTGTCTGGCTTTTCTGTTTACTGATTCTTGTTTTCCCTGTGTCTGTAAGCCTAAGCTGTCAGGGAGCATGCCTCTGTTCCCCCAGCTGAGTGCCCAGCCTGTGACATGGTGTGCACCAGTCTCATTGGTCAGCAACATTGGTGGCCTCAATAAACAAATGCTTTTCCACCCTGATCTCTCTGTGATGGTGAGGCCCATAGGGGCAAGCAGATGGGGCATGTCATGACTTGTGCCTTGTCATGACTTTGAGAGCACGTTTGGTAACACAGGAGGAACTCTGTGGTGGGTGACTTAGGACCAAATGAGGATTGTGGCGTGTGATCTGAGGAGCAGGAAGATCAACTTAAACTCTAGGATGGGGTCTTTCTTTTTCCTATTGTAGGCAGCTGGTAGTTATGATCTCTGCAGTTCACCCTAGATGCAGAAACCCTGGATTTTGTCAAGATTTCCTTTCTGAGACAATTTCTCAAACATGAGGGGAATTTTCTTTACAAATGAGCTACAAGGGAAAAAAGGTTTGTGGGTATGAAATCAAATTACTGATCGTTTTGCTCAAAGTCATGAAACTCATCCAGTGTGAAGGAAGGACATGGTCTGTAAAGGGGATGGCCCTGTCGTCTTCAGGCTCCTGTAAATGATCAGATTTATATCTCATGGAATCTGGAGTCAGACTTGAGGTTCCTGTCCTTGTGACCTGGACAAACGCTTTTCCTCTTTTGAGCATCAGTTTCCTCCTCCATAAAGTAGGAGCAGTAACATGCACCACACCTGTGAGCAGTGGGTGTTGTTATGGTTGCAGCAGAGCACCCAGCCCAGGCCTTGCCAGATGCCACTCAGGGTTGGATGGTGCTCAGGATGGAGGCCTCTGGAGTTAGTGAGGCCTGAGTGTGTATCCCACTCTCCCCCTGCAGGCTGGATGTTAGGAGATAATACGTGTCACCTCTCTTCAGAGTCTGTTTTCTCATCCATAGCTTGTAAATAAATATAATTAAAAAAGAATATAGTCATCCCTTCATATCCCTGTGTTCCACATTTGCACATTCAACCAAGAGCAAATAAAAAATATTAAAAAAAAAAAAACTTATACCCGAGCTGGGTATGGTGGCACATGCTTGTAATCCCAGCACTTGGGAGGCTGAGGCAGGAGGATCGCAGGTTTGTGGCCACCTCGGTTACTTAGTGAGGCCCTTCACAATTTAGACCCTGTTTCAAAATAAAGAATAAAAACCAGGGCTGGGGGCATAACATGGAGGTAGAATGCCTGTGGGTTCAATCCTCAGGACCACACACACACACACAAGTCTTTACATCTTTACACCTGAATTGAACATCTGTAAACTTGTTTCTTTGTGATTATTCCCTAAACAATATAGAACAGCAACCATATGGCATTTACATTTTACTCTGTAAGTCACCCAGAGATGATTGAAAGTATATGGAAGAATGCATGCAGGTTATATGCAAACACTATGCCATTTCTTATTTTTTTGTTTACTGTGCCATTTTATATAAGTGACTTAAGCATCCATGGATTTTGAAATCCACAGGGGTCCTAGAATCAATCTTCTGCAGATGCTGAGAGACAGATATATATTTCCTGAAGCTATTTGGAGGGCCATCTAGAATATGTTTTCCTATAAAAATCTTAGTCAGGTAATTATTGCTGTTTAAAACCTTAGATCTAGCCGGGCATGGTGGCTCACACTTGTAATCCTCTCTCTTGGGAGGCAGAGACAGGAGGATTGTGCAGGTTTGAAGCCAGCCTCACTAGCTTAAGAGACCCTATTTCCAAATAAAAATATAAAAAATAGTCTGGGAGTGTAACCCGGAGGTAGAAGGGGTTTCCAGGAACCCCAGTACCACCAAAAAAAAAAAAAAAAACCCCACAACAAAACAACAACAAAAAGAACAAAGAACAAACAAACAAACAAAAACCCTTAGATCTGGCCTACTCAGAAAGAAATAAAATGGTTACTGTGACCGTGTCTAATAAAATACTCAACCACCTAAATAAAAGATTGGTTGAATTATTCAACAAAATCCACGCCAAAAAAACAAAAACAAAAACAAAAACTGGGGAATGACTTGGAGTTGGGGTGAGGTATAACATTGTAAAGAACTGTTTCTCTGGGATGTTCTTCCTCTGCTACATTTCTCTTCCCAACTTCTCTTTGCCATAGCACTATGGGTCATCTACCTACTTAGATCCACTGTAATCCTCTGAAAGCCATCAGCAACTGCTCAGACACCTGGTCCCAGGATGGCTAATCCATTGTGGCCTGCTTCAGAGGGCCCCTCCTGAGTATATTTATGTTGTGTGATTCACAGACAGAGGTAGGTAGGCGGCTTGTGGCTCAGAGAGGCAGGTTGGAAATGACCTTCTCTGACTTGATTCCATGGGTTTGTTTGCAAGAACACAGACACACAAGTAGCCACTGACAATATGCGTTCCAGCATCATATACGGGGCATATTTTGCTCAGAAACATGTCCTGTTAGTTGTTGAAACCTTTTTTGCATTCCCTGAAACAAATGACACTATGGTGTATTTTCTTTGGGGGGGCAGTAAATAAAAGTCCTTTATGTTGACAATGATAATATTATATTCTACAATCCATTTGCATTTCTCTATCCTGTGGATTTTATTGCTTGGTATAAATCCCCAGGCAGAGGCGCATTAAGCCTCACTCGGGAAAGAACAGTGCGTTTTGTCATAGGTCTGGATGTCTACATGCACAAGATGCCATCTGTGGGGATCGGGTTGAGCTCAGATATACAAGGCCGATGCATAGAAAGGAAGAAACATATGTGTGTGCAGGTCTGAGTATATGCACTTGAAGCCTGAAGCGGTTCTCTTTGGATCCACATTCAAAATGGATTTCCAGAAGGGAGCAGGTGTGAGCACATACCTCTTCCCTGGGCCACATATGGCTCCAGCCTAACCAACCAGGTCCTCAGGAAAGTGACCAGCACCTGCTTCAGCTCTGGCCAAAGTTCTCTGGCCTATGTGAAGGGCAGAAAGCTAGAATGAGGACACGGCTCATCCCAGAGGCGTGTAGAGGAGTTGAATCGCTCACCACTTCCTGCGGAGCTTCTGAATACTTACTTCCAAGCATAGGAGCATCTTCTTCAACAGGCAAGTTAGGAGTTGCTGAGATTAACCATGGCACAAGCTTGAGCCAGAGTTAACGTTAACTACTGACTTTCCACTGAGCACTTCTAGGTGCCAACCACTGTGCTAAGCACTATCTCATTTATTTATCACACCAATGCTACAAGGTAGGTGCTACTGTTATCTCCATCTTTACAGATGAGGAGACTGAGGCCTAAAGTTCCACAGCTGATAACTTGCAGAATAGGACTTCAACGTCTAGGCAAGTCTGGCAGTAGTTTTTGGTGACAGGAGCAAAGCCATTAGTGGTGGTCACAAAACCACTCCTACTCTTTGCCATAACCTAGCAGGAAGAAAAAATAGTGAGTGAGTAGTGTGGTTATATTGATATGCTTATGTCTGCTGAGTTGTTTGGTGAAAGTTTCTATTATGCCATTCTATTTCAATCAAAGCTATTTTCTCTGCTATTAAGTGAAGTTTTTTTTAGCTGTGGAAAGTGGGGTATATTGACCAAGTGCATCTAAGAGTCTTTGGCTGAACTGAGGGGCCTGGCAGTAACTTCATCCTCAAAACTCTAAGAAAAAAAAAACCAGGAAGTCCTGCATTCAGCATCTCTGTTTGAAAGAGAGCCTCAGACATGGTAGTTTCTGTACCACTAGGTTAGGTTAAGCAAAAGGTCTTCTAAGTACTCAGCTGTCAGTAAAAAAAAAGTTCTGTGGTTTGGATTATTAAAATCACAAAATGCTTATTGTGTTTCAAGCCCATTTATCTTTTCTAGTCTAAGGAAGTTTTACTCAGTCAGAAAGTAGATGGAAAGGGACTAATATGTGATTTTCTTTGTTTTGTTTTTTCTTTTAACTTAGCCAGGACTTTATTCAAGTGCCTGTGTTCAGATTGAGCTTCTAAGTATAGTATTCGTGAATGAAATTGCCCTTTTTATTTTCAAGGTAACTGAATCCTTTCTTTCACCTAACCAGAACAATAAAAGTTGTTAGAGGTTGGCTCCTCTGGATGATTTTCTAAGGTAGGGGACATCTGTGTCATCCAGTCGACAAGTGTGGCATGGCATATACCACAAGGCTTTGGAGAACACAGTGACCCACTCTGTTTCTGATTAAAACACCTGGTCTTGGGCCCTGGGAGGTTAGGGGAGCTAAGGTTATGTCCAGAATCTTGTCACAATGCGGCAGTGAAGGGCAGCAGTATTCAGAGGCACAGCCTGACACCCTGAGCTACAATAGGCTTAGCCCAGGTTTCCTAAAGTGCTGAACAAATGCAAGTTGACTTTAGTTGACACTTTGATGAGACTTTAAATGATACTGAATCCCATGATGATATAACAATTGCCTTCTGACTCTCCAGCCCCTGAGCATGCTAAGGACCAAACCTCAGTTTTATGTTCTTGTCTTCAACCTTTTTCTTTTCTCTGGATTTTATTTGATTTTATTGCAGGTCTGGGGATGGAACCCAGGGACATTCGACCTCTGAGATACACCCCCTGGCCTATTTTTTATTCTTTATTTTGAAACAGGGTCTCACTGAGTTGCAGAGAGCCTCACTAAGTAGCTGAGGCTGTCCGCGAACTGTGATCCTCCAGTCTCAGCCTCTTGAATGCTGGGATTACAAGCGTGCGCCACCATGCCCAGCTTTCTCTGGATTTTAAATAAAGACAGATCAGACCTTAGTCTTGGTCCTTTATAGGGTAAGATCCAGATTTTGATATACTGCTTTTATTTCCTTTTAAAGTTTTATAAAAACCTGCTTTATAGCAGTTTTAAGATTAAAAATTTCACTTGAAAATAAATCAGTTTAAGTTTGTTTTTTTCCACTTGGGAATGTTTGTGGCTGCAGATCTGGCAAAACTCATCATCATGGTGTATGAGCCACCAAAGTTTGGGATGTCCTGGCATATGCCAGAAATAAAAGGAGGTTGGCTTCTCTGAACCTCATGGTTGATTGCCATTTACTTGAAGTCTGGGTCATAGCGAGGGGGCACAGGCTTTGGGACCAGAGCTGATTCTCAGTCTCCCCACCCTCAATAAGCTGTGTGCCGTAGCCTCCTTGAGTTCTCCTTTTTTTTTCATCTGTAAAGTGGATCTTATGAGCAGTTGAATAAAAGCAAGTGAGTTTTGGTTCCTAAGACAGGGTAGGTGATAGGGTTGGTACCCTCAGGGTGCAGACTCTCCACCTTTAAGCCAATTGACTTCTTCTTTCTTCTTGACCAGGTTCTGAGTTTGCCTTTGAGAGGGAAAGGGGGTAACATATAGTTTATCCCCCTGAAGCCTGCTGAAGAAATGTGCTCCTGAGCCCAGAAAATCAAACAACCCCATCTGGCTGCGATGGCTCAGCAGCATGAAGTCCAACGTTACGTGTGGGTTTTGTGCGTGGGCAGCCTTTCCTCATCTCAGGCTGCAAATCTTTGGCAATCGGAGACAGGCTCTGAATTAAGCTTAATTAAAATTCACTCTTAATTAGGGCCATTACTTAAAATCAACTCTATGTAATAAAGCCGTGTAATCATAATTAAGCCCCAGGAATGGAATTCGGAAGCACAAAATTCAAACGCCAAACACGATGGGGAAAGACAGAGGCATCTTGAAATAACCAAGGACCAGCAAGTAGGCTGAGAGCCTCAGTGGTCATCAGGATGGGGAGCTTCGGAGAGGATCTGTGATGAACAGAACCCAGGGAGGAGCAGCTCTTGGTGACGTTACAGGTGAGGAGATGGGTAGCATGAGGCGAGGCGGAGGGGCCAGGTGTGCTGAGGTCATGCCACCCCTGACCTGGAGGGGTTGCAGAGACATCTCTGCTGTTTAGACATCGTTTCTCTGCTGCAAAATCAGAGTTGAGGGCAGTTGATTCCCAAAGGTGTCTCTAAATATGCTCTTTAAATTTGGGTCCCCTGATATGGTACTCCCTGTAGGGTCAAGAGCAATGTCATCTGTTTGTAGCACTGAAGGGGAGCGTGCTGAATTTAGTTTGGTGTTTGCAGGCATCATGGTTAAGGGCTGTTTTTAACTAAAAGGAGGATGGTGAGATGACATTGGACAGTGTCCTGCCTCAATGCTGATGAGCATGTAAAGAGTAGAGATGTGGGTTTTGGGATGAGATGATCAATTCTGGACTTAGGTGGACTAGGACGATACTTTAACTTTTCTTCTCAGGTTCTTCAGCTGCAACGTGAGAATTAGGATAATTGTAGACACCCCAAAGGTTGTTCTAAGAACAAGACTTATAAAGCACTTAGGTAGCGTAGTGCCTGGCAAATAACAGTGAATTTTATGTTGTTAATTATATTTACATATTGAATTAATATGTACTAAGCACTGTTCTGCTTTATATGTAAGAAATAATTTTATGTTTGTAATTGGTCTATGAATAGGTCTTATTATTTACTCTGATTTGTACATAAAGATTTTGAGCCTCAGAACAAGTAAGTGGCAAATAGTAAGAGCTGTGCTGTAAGGTGGTATCTGTCCATCTGTTTGGCCCATTGATAAGGATCAGTGAGACCTAAAGATCATGATATGTGCCCAGAAGCAGCACACATGTCCCAAGGGAGCCATTCAAGCATCACAGATGCAGGGTCTTACTCTGTGTCTAACCTGGCAGATACGACGAGGCATTTGAGTTCAGAGTGGAAGAGGCTGTGGGGTGCTGATTCCAGAGCTATGGCATAGTAAGGGGAGGGGCCAGCCAGATAAAGCCCCTTCCTACTTCTGATTTATGTCTTAGAGTTTGGTTTCCTTGCTCATGGGACATGAGGATTATTCTCAGAATGGTGAGGAGAAGAATAAGCACCTGAACTCACCTGCTCACTTTTGAGCCCCACTTGCCCCGGGGCTTCCTTGTGCCTCTTACACCCCATATATGGGTGCTGATTGCACTCTGAGCACTGAGTTGGCACTGCATATACATATTTCATTTAGTTTTTAATCAAGCCTCGTTATCCAATGGGGAAAGAGAGGCTCAGAGAAGCAAAGCTCAAGTGGCTCATTGGCCAAAGGGAAATCCATCCTTTTATTCCCAAATTGGGCTTTTAATTCCTTACGTCAAATGCCATGCTCTTCCAGGGTGGCTGTCCAGGTGGGTGTCTCCAAGGCTGCTGCTTCCCCCAGCAGCATCAGCACAAATGTGGTTCTCTCTATACCTAGACTTAGACCCAACACGCCTTTGGTGCCAGAAGGGTCCTGCAATTCCCCAAATAGCCTCAGGCACATGCAGTGATTCCCCTTCAGCAGCACTCACTGTGCCTGAATGCCCTGAGGGATGAGGACATCACTACTTACTGAATTAGATTCTCATGCTTAGATGTCAGGGTAGAATAGGAGAGAAATTTGGCCCAGCCTAATATTCATAAGGCCATCTAATTCAGGCTTTTAATATTGTGTTTGAGTAATAACACCATCAGGGTGTTTTGGTGGGTTTATGTCCAAAGTATTCGTTAAATACAATGATTTAAATTTTAAGTCTATTGCAATAGTTGTAAATCTGTGCTAGCAGTTCCTCATTTGTTAACGTAGCAGAAGCCTTAATAGAAAGAAAGCAGGATGTAGTGTGGTCCACTGCCTAGGCCTAGGAGGCGGTGAGGGTGACTTAGCAAGGACATTGCTCGTTGAGCCGCATCTGTACAGGGTCAGAGAGCACAGGTGCAGGGAGGGGCTTGTATGCTGCTGCCACTGTGCCATGGAGGTGCGGGGCTGCAGGAAGTCATGAGGCTACCGCCAGGCACCAGGATAACACAGCTAAGTGTCCCGCTGCTTTGAGAAGAGTTTAAATGGTGGAGGGTCGGGGAACAGATGGCCAAGCTCTGCTCTGCGTGAATGGTGGCCACTTTCCTGTATCCACACCAGGCTACTCCATTCCACAACTCCAGAGGGCTTCCTTCACATGGTATTTCATGTTAATGCCTCTGTTGGGTTGTTCCACACAGGGCCCTGATCTGACACAAACCTTAACCCGAGATAGCACCCCAGAGCGAGCTCATGCCATCCGAGGAGGCTGAACCTCAAATGGTAAGTGGTTGACTTACAGGTACTCACAGACACCTCCTGACCCGAGGAGGCCGCAGTCTCTCTCCAAGCGTGACCACTTTGTCCTTCAACTTGCGAGCATTTGCCTCTATTTACACTAAACAGAGCCAGCTCCATTTGCTGGTGGCTGTATTTTGGGCAAACCAAGCTGGCGGCCCCCGCGGCCAGTCTGAGCAGGTAGCTGCTGTCCAGGCGGTGGTCACGGTGGTCACGCGCAAGTCCCTCCCAGGCCCTGCTCCTCTGGCAAAGTTTAGCAAACACCTTATCTCACGCAGAACATCATGAGGTAATGTTTATGAAAGATCACGCTGTCCCCTTCTGCCAGGCTCTGGGGGATCTGGCGTGACCAAGCGGCACCTGCAGGGGCGGCCGCTCCCCACCCGCCTCAGCTCCCCGGTTCCTTCCTCCGGTTCCCTCTGCACCGTGGAAACCATCCTTGCGCCTTTCTCTACTGCAGTCTTGTGGAGAGAAAGGCTCCATCCATCTTTCCTCAGGCCTCCATGTCTCCACTTTCCAAGGCACATTCATAGGTGGAATGGGCTTTGTTTTACATAAGGGAAACTGAGTCAGAGAGCAGCAAGGCATTATGGCCAAAGGCCAGAATAGGTTAGTGTCTGGGCTGAAGTTCCAGGGTCCTATAAAGTGCCCTCTGAGCGGCTCTGTTTGTGATGGGCACTCATTTAAGGATTCCTGAGTTATTTAATATGGATGGGTGAATGGAAGGAAGGAAGGAAGAAGGAAGGACGGATGAACAGGAGTGAAGGAGGGAAAATAGCTGGCTATAAAGATAAAAAAAAGCTGGAGAAGTAAATTGGTAGATAAATAGGGAATGATTGTGCGTATGGATAAAAAGGATATTGTGTAAGTGTAGGCAATTCTGGAAGGAGATATAAAAACTACAGGCAATGGCTGCCTCGAAACAGAAATAGAGTGGGGAACTCAGAGTGTGTGTGTTTGTGTGCATTTGAGAGGGAGGGAGGGAGGGAGAGAGAGAGAGAGAGAGAGGGAGAGAGAGAGGAGAGAGAAAGGTTACTTTTTATTGCTTGTTCTTTTTTGCTCCCTCTGAACTGTTGGGATATTGTACATGTGCAAAAATCAATTTAAAATCTCCCTCTCTCCTCCTTTGCCCTCTATCTTTGTGTATCTGTACACAGAAGACATCAAAGCACCCTAGCAAAGCCGTGGAAGATTCCCTGGGGGAACCTAGGAAGTCATTTCCTTGTCAGAGACCTACTCCTCCAGAAGAATCAAGTTCGCCGGATGCTCTCAGATGCACAGGTGGCTCAGAGGATACTGAGATAAACAGCAGAGGAAAGAGATGAAACCCAGATTTTGGAGTCCGAGAGCCACACAGGGGCTGCCCCAGTGACCAGAGAAGCCCTTGGCAGTGGCGGTGTGAAGTGTTTATTTCACTGATACTTGTAAGTGTGACATATCAGAAACAACCTGCACACTCAACTCATCGAAACTGTCTAAATGATTTTTGTGTGGCCACAAAGGGTTTTGCCACACAATGGAATATCATGTGGCCATTAGGAGTAAATTTTAAAAATCCTTCTTTTCCACATTCAATGTTATATTGAAACAACTAAACAAACACCTTTGTGATTTGGGCTCCTCAGGCTGGAATTTGGAGAGGTCACATCAAAATATGCCACAATTAATTCTTGGTTGTAATATTGTGAGTAATTGGCATTATTTTTCAATTTTTCACATTTCCAATGCATTTTATTTAAATATGCTATTTTATTGTAAAACATAGAGAAGAATCTTTTTTTTTTTTTTTTGAGGCACTGGGGATGGAACCCAGGGGCATTCTATGTCTGAGCTATACCCCCAGCCCTATTTTTTATTCTTTATTTTGAAACAGGGTCTCACTGAGTTGCAAAGGGCCTCACTAAGCAGCTGAGGCTGTCCCCATGCCTGGCTAGTCTTATTTCTTTCTAATCTCCTTTAGAAATTTATGTTATTTCTCCTTATCAAGAGACCATTTTTAGCCAGGCGTGGTGGTGGTGGCGCATGTTTATAATCCCAGCATTTGGGAGGCTGAGACCAGAGGTCGTGGATCCTGCACAGCCTCAGCTACTTAGTGAGGCCCTCTGTACTTAGTGAAACCCTGTTTAAAAATAAAGAACAAAAAACAGGGCAGGGGATGTAGCTCGGAGATCAAATGCCCCTGGGTTCCATCCCCAGACCTGCCGAAGAAGAAGAAGGAGGAGGAGGAGGAGGAGGAGGAGGAGGAGGAGGAGGAGGAGGAGGAAAGAAATAAGACAAATTGACACCACTGAGTCTTAGAATTATAAATTTTTCTTCTAATTTTTATATAGTTTTTGAAATTTATGCATTTGATATGTTTACTTTTATGCTGGAGAATTCATATATAAGATGATTTTTAAAATAAATGGACAGAGATATGAAAAGCCCAAGTTTCAGGCTTTGCAAAGCCTGAGCATGTCAATTAGTTGACATTTCATGAGCCTCTAAATTGTGCAAGTCATTTTACACTGGGGTATTTTGGGGTGGAGGAAGTGCAGGCACTTTAATCAAACCACAGTCCAGCTGGGGAGATAAGACCCTTCCTCATACAAGTCACAAGGTCTTATCCTAGAAGTTTTTCTGTCAAGAATAATAATAGTAATAACATGACAATATGTTATTTGACATATTTGTCGTAATTTTAAAGCCACCTCCCCTAGGAATTCACTTCCATGGCAGGTTGAGCCTCAGTGTACCTTTTGTGAATGCAACCTACCTCGTAGTGCCATCAAAGGAGAAAATGGAGCCTGAGCACAGAGGACTGGGCACGTCCAGCCTCCGTGTGACCCACTGTCATCGTTACTCACGGGGGTTTGGGACCAGCCATGTGCCTGTGATGCCTTCCCAGGGGTGGCATTGGAGTGCACATTCATCCATCTCCGAAGCCAGCGATTCCACTGAAATTTGTTCTTGGCATCACACTGTGGTCTTGCCAGAAAGAAAACCACATTTTCATTGAAAGAACAAAGGAGAAGTTAATCTGCTTCAAGGAACATGAGAGGAAGACAGGCATTTCTCTTTCAGGGTTTCCTGTTGGAGAAGATTTCTCCTAAGCCACAGCAACACTTGGCTGGTCCCCTCACTCTGGATGTGACAGGATATCTTCTAGCCAGAGATGCTTGTTTGCTCTGGCCAAGGGCAAAAGGTCATGAGTGGAGAGCAAAAGGAATCCCAAGGAAGGGCACAGTGTTGAGGAGACCCCCAAGGACCTTGGCAATGAAAACCAAGAGGCATGAGCCACCGGTTAGGGTTGGAATATGGGGAGACTGAGTCAAGAGCAATGGAGTGGCACAGGGGGGGACCAAGGAAAACCAAAAGCAGAGGGAAAATTCTGTTTATGGGCATTTACATAATCAAGATATTTCACTTCCTTGAAAAAGAGCATTGGTAGTAATGGTTTCTTTCTGTCCATCTGGTCTTCTGTCTTTTTAAGGGATCCACATAAACTCACTGAGTATTTAAATAAGCAAGAAACACAAGTACACAGATCAGGGGACAGGACAGTGCTCAAGGCAGGAATGGGGTGAGGAAGTAGCTAACGAGGGCAGGTGGGCAGAAAAGGTTCCCCAGAGCAGCAGGAACTTGAGTTTCCAAGGCCAGGTTGAGCAGCGTCCCGGGGGACCTGATTCTGGACTCTTCAGGAGAAGTCTGTGGTGACGCACGGGAAGGCATCGTGCGTCTTCAGTGTGCAGGCAGGGTGCTGCGTGTGGACCGCAGGTGTGTGCAGAGAAGATGGGATGGTACAGCTCTGTGTGGGTGGGGTGGCCCACAGGGCCTCAGCTAACAAGCTGGGGGAGATTCCATGAGGGATGCGGCAAGGGGAGGAGCTGGGGCAGCCTCCTGTCCTCTGTACTGGGCCTTCAGTCTGGGGAGAGGAATTAAATTACTTTAAGTTACCATTTATCAGATGACTTTGGAAAACATCCATTTATATTCAGAGAAAATCCACCCATTTAGTCATTCATTTGCTACAGACCTTGCATGTCACTTGACCTTCAACACTACTGGGGTTTATTTGGGGCTATGCCGCTTGGTAAGACTTGCCTCTAATCTCAGGAACCTTCCAGACAGAGGTAAAGAGAAGCAAATACTAACACCAGTGTTTTAGCCCACAAACTGAGCTGTCCCCTTCACCTTCCACCACTCCTTAAAACACTTCCGTGGACTTCCAGTTCTCAAAGGAAAACTGTGAGCTCTTACCCAAGACTCCTTGATGGGCTGCCTGTGCTCCCCTCCTCATACCCTGCTCTTTCTGCTGCAGCTCCACTGCTCTCATCTTCCTTCAGCCCCAGGCCCTTGGCCCATCCTGTTTTCTAGCCCAGGTCGACTCCCCTGGTTCCTGCCTACATACTGGTGTAAGATCAGCTTAGTGCTACTTTCTTGGGAAGCCTTTCTCAGTCTATTGAATTGAGCAGGTCCTCATTATACTCTCTCCATGCTCCATGTAACATCTTCCAAAGCTCTTTTTCTAGTTATAATTATTTTGCATTTATTTACATAACTACTATATTAATGTCTGTGATCTCCACTAGTCTAAAAACTCCACAAGAGCAAAAACTGATTTTTAAAATAATGAACTTTATTGTAGCATAATTTACACATACTTAACATATCCCTTTAACCTTTCAATGAGTATTGGCTAATGTATACAAAAACGTACACACTGTGTAACCACTACCATATCCAAATGTGAAGTATTTTCACCCTCCAAAATTCTCACTGTGTCTTATTCCAGGCAGCTTTATCCCTCCCTCAGGCAACCACTGATCTGCCTTCTGTCCCTATTGGTTAGATTTGCCTTCTCTGTCATTTGATAGAAATGAATCACACGGTCAGTATTGCTTCTCCCGCTCATCGCAATGTATTTGAGAGTCATCCATGTGGCGTGCTGGGTGCTTGTTCTCTTTCATTGCTGGATGATGCTATATCCATTGTGCCTGGGGGTTACCTCTGATTCTCCAGTCAGCCCTCAGCTTCATGAGGTCAGGTGCCACATTTTCTGATGCTTGTGATACTTGGAAAAGGTTCAGGCAGTAGATGACCGTAGGAAGTACCATAGTCCATATTCCCTGTCTCAGGGCATGTGAGTGACCACTCTGTACCCATGCTTGACAATCCTTCTGACACACATGGTTCCATGCCCCACAAGTTAAACTCCTACTTACTTCAGAACCGCTCTGCTGGTTTGCAGAGCCACAGAGAGAAGTCCTGGGCCAGCCTTGGCAATGTGGCAGTGAGACCAAGTGATCCCTCCGACACTGTGGACTTGGTTTTCTGGGTTTACAAGAAGGAGACACTGATATCTACCACACAGGGTCATAACGTGAGTCCATGCGTGTGAAGGTGCTGTGTGAAATAGAAGACGCAGGACTGTACAACGATAGCTAAATCATTTAGGTTCACCTTATTCTGGATTAACTGTGTCACCTAGGACACATCTCATTTTCTCTCTATATCTCTAGTTTCTTTCCCTGTCAGATGAGGTTCGAACTAGAGTTCCCCAGGGCACCTTCTGTCTTGGACCCTTTGATATTCTAAGGTGCTAGAACCCTTAAACGGGGCTTATGTGACTTCCGATCCTTAAGAAAATCATGGTGGGTTATTTTAGAGAATGATTCATTTCTCTTAAAATTCTCTTCTGGGTAAAGGAAGTCAGCTCCAGTTTCCAGAACAAGCCAATGTTTTTGTATCAATAGGCTTAACTTTGTAGCTATTTCTAAGCCCATTAGGGAAAATCACAGAGCTCCTGATTCCCACCTGTGCTGTCTGGTGCTATGGAGCATGTCCCCTGCTGGGAACTGATCTGTGATGGGGATAAATGTGCCCCTGATTACTTTTGAGCAGGAAGGGCATTCCACTTCATGAACCGGTAGTCAAAACCACCTCCACGTGGACCCTATCGTTTAGCACCACAGGATTTCTGAGTGCCTACTATGTGTTAGCCACTTTACCTATATTGTCACTCTCAAAGCTCTGTGATAGAGGTAGTAGTCCACATTTTACCCTGACAATTTCTCTCAGGGGCTCATCCTATATGGTTTGCCATTTGTCTTCAGTTAGTAAATGGCCCAAATGGGGCTAGAATACTTGGCCCTTTCCACTGTGACAGGCCCTGGCCAGGGCACAAGGCTATAGAGATACTTCAAGCATGCTTAAATTCCATGTGGCCAGGAGAAGGCAATAGCTTCATCTTAAATGAAGAGAAATCCAAGAATGTCAGGATATCAGGAACTTACCACCGAGTTCAACTCTCAGACTTTGCAGATGAACAGGTGAGGTTCCCAGGCTTTCTGACCTACCTGGATGGCATCTGGCTGGCCATGAAGCTGGAACTGTTACCCAGACTGCCTGATTCCCAGATTAGAGATTTTCATGCTGTAACCTGCCCACGGGCAAAATGGAACTGTTGCCAGAAACAAGAAAGTAAAGAATTAGAAACAAGGCTACTTCCAAATCACCTGTCTCTGGTATGCAGGGCTCAAAGTAAAGAAGAACAGAGTTCGGGGAACTGTCAGTGGGGACCGTTTTAGAACCACCTTTTAAAAACACATACACACAACATTGTTATTTTCCTGTGACCTTTTACAGATTTAAGGACAAATTTTAGGACAGTAGTTGTAGGAGATTCCCATTTCTAGAAAGACCTCACTTAATTGGGGCCCTAAGAAACTTTCACTCAATAAGACTTAACTCCTGAGCAGCAATTCCCATTTTGGAGTTTGTGTATTTGGGTTTCCCAATGGACCTAAGGACTGCTCTTACTAGTTTGCATCAAACATCCTTTGTGTTAAGACATGTTGATTAACTCTGAAGTTATCTTTATTGGCTAGTCACGCAGGTATCCTCACCTATCAAATAGGACCAATATAGCCTACTTCAGTCTTTCTTAAGGGACTGATTCAATGAGAGCAGACATGCGTGGAAGCCAGCAAATGCTTTGTCATTGAAGTCAGGCGTGGTGGCACATGTTTAAATCCCACTACTTGGGAGGTTGAGACAGGAAGATCACGGGTTTGAGTACAGCCTCAGCAAATAGTGAGACTCCCATCAACCTAGCAAGAGCCTGTTTCATAATAAAAATAAAATAGGGGTAGGGCTTGGAGGTAGAATGCTCCTGGGTTCTATCCCCAGTACAAGAAACAAAGAATGAAAGAAAGGAAGGAAGGAAAGAAAGGAGAATAATTGAGAGCTGCCACCCTTGCTACTTGCCAGCTGATGAAGCTCCGAGCGCTCCCTTGACCACAAGCCTGAAATAGTCCTTTTCTGAATCCCTCACAGCCTGTACCATCCTGGCACAGGAGCCTTTTGCACTATTATCCAATTCTAGAACAGCCCTTTTTGTACCATCAGCTCCCCCTACACACACACACACACACACACACACCCTCACAATCTGAGTAGAAGGGTGCTTCCTCCATGCAAAGACCCGGGGATCTTTCTATGCCAGAACAATGGTGCTGGACAGTAACTTGGGGAGCTAAAATGCAAATCAAGTAAAGATAAAATGAAATCAAGACAGAACAGAAGAGCAGTGTGGGGAGAGAGAAGGCAGGAGGGAGAGACGGGGAGGTGATGGCAGAGAGTGAACTGAACTTCCCGGGATACAGACCTTGGTGGTGGGTGAGGGACAGGCTCTGGTGTCTCACACACCTGTGTTGGCAGCTGGACTCTCGCATGAGTGCACACCTTTGGGCAATCGTTGCCCCTTTTAAGCCTCAGTTTTCTCATTAGTAAAATGAAGGGATGCTAACAATTCTTCCAACTTTTGGACAGGACTTAATGAGGTGACATGTGTCAAGCACAGTGCCCGGCTCATAAGTTTATATCAAACTTAGCAGTCATCATAACAATTTTTATCTCCACTGGTCTAGTTCTCAAAGCCTGTGTGTGAGAGATAGCCTCATGATTCCCATTTTACAGAAAGAAATCAAGTGGTGTGGCTGGGCCACTCCAGAGTGGGGATCCCTTCCCCATCAGCCTGTTGCCATCAAGGTTGGCTCCGGCTGGACTCTAGATGCCCGCTGGCACTGGTGAGTAGTGCCACATTCTCGGCCTTCAACCTCTCTTACCTGGGGCACTCCTGTCCAGACTAGACTCTTCCCAGCTGCTGCAAAGTATTGGCCTGGTTCTGGAGCAACCTCTGCAGAAGATGGCCGCAAGGGGGCAGCATGAGCCTGGGAAACTCCAGGCAGGCTGTGCAGAAGGGCCTGAGAGGGCTGCCAGAGGCAACCCTGAGGCAGAAGGGGAGGCTGACCTGCTGGGGCACTTGCTGTCTACACAAGGGAAGCTGAGGCTGGGATGGGCTTCCAGAGTGAAGGAATGGGGCACTGAATTACAGTGCTTGGCCTCCCATGCAATCCCCTTTCCATTCTGTTCAGGAAATAGGGGTGGGACTGGGCCAGGCATATGGGCACTGCATAAGCCATTTCGAGCCCTCCAGGGATCGGTGTGTGTATGTGGGGGCAACAGTGCAGCCTGGGATGTTGAGGGGAGGAAAGGCACCAGTCAGCACCCAGGGCATTCCTTAGGGCTGCATTTGTTTCCTTCCAGCTTCTGTTTAAAGGTCACACTAGGGCTCCCTGGGAGCCAATTCCAATCAGGTCCTCCCCACGTCCCTGATTCAGAAGTACTGTCATTTTAACGTGGTCCAGAGGACTTTTGTGTAGATTTACATCTGATAGCCTCAGCGCTGGTGACAGGAAGACCTGAGAGAAGGAAGATCATGGTCATGTATGATCACTCCTTGCCAGACCCTGAGCTGAGTGCTTCATAGGCAGTCACATGCATTTTATCCTCCACACTGTTCCTTCACCAGCTGTTCATGAGGAGGGACAGGACAGAAGCTCAGATAGGTAGAGTGACCTGTCCAAGACACACAACGGCTAATACTTGAGGCAAGATTAGGACGCAGGGCTGTCTGGTTCTAAAGCCTGCTGGAACTTCCACCCCTCCCCTGCAGCCAGGCCTGGGCTGGAGAAGGGAGCTAGCCAGGCAGCGCCATGGCCAAGGATGCCCTTGGCCTTCAAGAGCAGTGCTGTCTTGGACCCCACCTTGGGGCCTGGAATGAGTCAAACATCAAAACACGTAAGGCTCCTCTTTTTGACCACATGGAAAGGCAGGAGTGCTCAGCTGTCATTTCTCTCTATCTTGGACTTTGCCAGAAAGAGCCAGTCTTCCTATCAGACCAAATGCCTGTGACTCTGGAGCCCTGAGCATTTTGTGAGGAAAGGGGCCAGGAGTAGGAGGACTGGGGTTGGAAATCTCATCTTCACATTCCTTCAGCCACTGGGTTCCTGGCCTCTATCTCTGCTTCCCTCTGGTCTTGGTTCCTCAAACTCAATTTTCTTTTCCCTCCCTCCCTTCCTTCCTTCCTTCCTTCCTTCCTTCCTTCCTTCCTTCCTTCCTTCCTTTCTCTCTCTCTCTCTCTCTCTCTCTCTCTCTCTCTCTCTCTCTCTTTCTCTCTTTCTTTCTTTTTTGGTGGTACTGGGGATGGAACCCCGGAGGCAATCTACCTCTGAGCTACACCCCCCAGCCCTATTTTTTATTTTTGGTTTTGAAACAGGACCTCACTAAGTATCTGAGGCTGTCCTCAGTGACCCTTCTGTCTCAACTTCTCAAGTACTGGGATTACAAGCATGCACCACCACACCCAGCTCAAACTCAATTTTCTATGAGAACAATGGATCACCTGCTCCTGTCTGCATGGGCCATTTGCAGGAATTCCATGAAATTGTGCTGGAGAAAGGGACTCTGGGAAGCTGAATGGGCGATACAAAAGTAACAGGCCCTTAGGATAGCTGCTGAGTGCATCTTGGTTTCAGAAATGGAATTAGTTCAGGACAACTCTGACCCATCTAGCCTCTATCCTCCAGTCAACGAAGACTCAGATACCCCATTTGCCTAATACTATGCTGACCTCATAATTGTTTGCCTCTAATTCCCATAATTCACACTCTCTTTCTTTTGTGTGTCTTCCCATTATCCCATCTCTAATCTCTCTCAGTTTCTTCACTATTCAGATTAGGTATTTGAATGACTAGAAGCCAGAGGTTTCTTGTCAGGGCCAGAACTTGTTGGAAATTCTCCTACCCAGGCTTCTGTGGATTGAGAAATGCTGAGTCCCAGTGTGCTCTGGCCAGTGTCCCCCCCCCCCCCAAGATTTAGCCAGTTTATCCTAGTGGCCCTGGAACTCATCTACAAAACATCAGCTCCATCCCCTTTTACCTCTCCATCCCCCAGCCTACAAAGGATGAGAAAAGGAAAGAAGGCTTATGAACTTCCTTTGGAGTTCTAGATGGGTGAATCTCCTCTTTCTCTTAGTTCAATGAGGCATTTAGCCAAAAAGTTGATGAATTGGTAACAGGGAGAAGAGAAGGCAGGCACCATTAATAACACTGACCATTCCTAAGCAGAGGTGGCCCCTGAGACAACCCAACTGCCATGGCACCAGACATCTCTCCTCTTGGAACCTTCTTGGTCTCCCCATACCACATGTCTTGTGCACGTCTCAACCCACAATGGCAGCTATGAGGTGGTGACAGCTCTGGCCCTTCAGCTCTATGGATTAGAGCTGAGGTCTCAGAATTCCCCAATTTGAATAAGCATAAGCACTTTCCTGTCTGTGAGCATCTATTTTCATATCTGTATAATAGTCTCCATCTTTGCTTTCCAAATTTCAGGATGAAAATGTATTTTTAGACAATCCTCCCAAGTCCCCCAGCTCTCTAGAAATGTTGTATTATTTTTTATTTTTTATTTTTGGTGGTACTGGGGGTGGAACCCAGGGGCTTTTCTACCTCCGGGTTATACTCCCAAACCTATTTTATACTTTATTTGGAAACAGGGTCTCACTAAGTTGCTGAGAGCCTCACTAAGTAGCTGAGGCTGGCTTCGAACCTGCGTGATCCTCCTGTCTCAGCTTCTCCAGCGCTGGAATTACAAGCGTGCACCACCACGCCAGGCTTTTTAGAATGTTGTTGCGTTTTAGTCAGCAAATCTGTGATTCAAATAAGGGTAGAAGTAATACTTTCACTGTGACTAGAAATTGCACTTCTGGGACTCCAACCGGGGGAGGTGAAAGCTCAGGAAGTATACATGTACATGGATGGCTATTGCTGCATTGGCTGCGATTGTCAAGAGGGAACTGGAAGAAATCCACAAGGCTAACATACATTTGTGGGGAAAGGCTAAATAAATTCAGTAGATTATGGCACTTTCCAGTATTGGATTGAGCAGCTCTGAACACTAATGAGTTTTTTTTAATTGATCTGGCTATGATGCCATCGGTGAAAAAATATAGAGAAATGTGTATAGTATGATGTTTTTAAGAAAGATTTTTAAAAAAGCCATTCTACTCCAATGTATGGATACATATATTTCTATAACCCAGAGAGATGTGGAATGTGAATGACCAGCCAACCCTGCTCACCTATGGGGGTGAACAGAAAGAGAGCATGAGGGGAAGAAAGAAGATTTAAAGTCTGTTGAACTTACTTCTGTTAATCTGTGAATTATTTGTTTTTTTTTTATAAACACATGTATTTCTTGTAATGAAATAAAGTTGTCAGGATAAAAATGTCTTCAGTGAATGAAATGAGTGAATGAATGAAGCCTGATAATCCTACTATTTACAATTCACTTTTTTTGGAAACAAGAGGTATTTTCATGTTCCAGATTCTCTACTAATATGCAAATACTCTTGGCTAGGGCTGACAAAGCCAACATTGTTAGTGATCTCTAATCTAATCAGTCAGCCTCGGGTCAAGACCAAAGTGTGTGTGTGTGTGTGTGTGTGTGTGTGTGTGCACGCGTGTGTATGTAGGAGAAGAAAAAGGTATCAGGTCAGACACCTCTGAGCACCTGGAAACATACTAAGCATCTTTGATGCACACCAAGTTCAATGATTAGAGAAATGCTCTCGCAGGACATCCATCCCTTTATTTTATGAGCAAGGTCACCACGGCTTGCAGAGCCTGTGAGCGTCTTGTGTAGAGTCACATCCCCCAAAGCTGGGCCAGATGCAAATGTAGGCCATCCTACTCCAAGTCAAAGTGGAAAAGTCCCGACGTTCCCTGATGCGAATAAACTTCTGCTTTTAAAACAGTGCGGATGATAATTGTAAATTTAGCAACAACAGCTAGTATTTATTGAGTCCTAAGTCCATCCTTGCTGACACTTTGCTAAGTATTTTAAATGCTCATCTCGATTCTTCTTCACTAGGACTCAACGATAGGAACTATTATTAAATTCATTTTACAGATGAAGAAACTGAGCAACGAAGAGGAGAAGTGATTGTGAAAGGACACAAACTCAGAAGTGGAATGAAGAGATGCGAACCCTGCAGTCAGCTTCAGAGCCTGCCCTTTCAAGCCCAAGAGGACGCAGCCCCTCACTGCAATGTCTTTGGAACTGGAAGCCAGGCTTCTGAACTCCCAGTGCAGTGCTCTTTGTACTCCATCAAACTGATGCCAGTCCCCAGGCATCCTTCAAAAAGAACAAGTCCATTAGAGGGAGGCTAGGAGACTCGACTTGCTCTGTTCCCCCTGGTTTGCCTTCTCTGAGCCATCTTGGGGGAAGTTAGGTTCCAGCATCTTGAATTCCCTGCTGCCTGCTCCCCACAATCCAAGCCTTGCACAGCACAGACCTGATGCCACATACCTTCAAAGATGACTGGACAAGTTCCTCCAGGCCTTTGTTAAGGAGAAAGCCATTCTTACCTACCTAAGATGGTGTGTGCCAGAATTCAGCCATTTCCTTCTCACCAGAAGAGTTTTGCCATTCCTATCAACCACCTGAAACATTATTCACTTACTATTTTAATTTAAACTTAAAAAAATATGCAACTTTATTTTAAGAGGAAATCTATATCATAACTATAAGTGGAGAAGCAGCATGGCTTGCTGCAAATAGAAGATTGCTATAAAATGAAAATAATAAAAGCAGAACAAAGACTCTCAATTATAGTTAGGCATGGCATCTTGCAAAGTGCCCACACTTAGCAGGTCTGCTATCTTGTTAAAACCAGACAGCAAGTGCAGCTGGGACATCTCAGCATCTGCAGAGACTTTCTCCTCAACAGAGTGGGAAGGTCTGAGCAAGAACTAGAGAATCTCCTGCTGTGCTTAGTACTGGTGGTTCCAACGCAGGTGGCTGCCACAGCTGGGGAACACCGTCCGGGACGATCTTGCTCCCTGATGCCTGGAGTCACATAGTTCTTGCAGCTGCTTTAAGATTTGCCTTGCTCATTGGTCTCTTGGGTAAAGCTCTCGGCCAGGGAACTTTCTTGCACAGTGCCTACCAGAGAAGCCGCCATCTCTTAGGCCAGCCTGGCACCCTCCTCATGGCCCTGCCTTGAGAGCCTTCGGAGAAAAGGAGTGTATTTAAAGGAATGACATTGCTTTTAATAGGCTTGCTTGTCCCGAGAAGGGAGTGGGGTTAGGGGAAGCAAAGTCTTCATCTTTTCTATCATTAAATGTTTTTGATTAGTCAAGCACAGAAAGAAAAGGGACATATGTTTTCTCTAATATGCCCAAACTAGGGAGTAGTGGAAATACCAGAGGGACTCCAGATAATGGAGGGAAAAGCTAGAATGGAAGGAAAGGAGAGGAAGAAGGCTGAGGTTGATTAATGGAAGAGCTACATCTGAATATGTGTGAAAGTATGAATATAGCATGGTCAACCTGGACACTCATCGTTGGGCGGGGGAAAGGGAAATAGGAGAGAAGGAGAGGGCACCAAGCATAGTCTAAATGTATACCATTTTCAATGTGTTCCACATATAAATAAAATATGAAAAAATGCTTTTGTACATTAGTGATAATAAAGTCTTTCTCAAAACAGCCTGGCATTCCAGTGCACTATACTTTCAGAGTCCAAGTGTCCACTTTAGACATTTGGGGGACAGTTCAAGTGAGTAGATAGGAGCAGCGGCTGCTCCCCTCAGCATGGTGTGTGTGTGGAGGGGTTCTGGCAGCAGCATGGTCTTTAAAGGGCAAAGGAAGGCTTGGATTCTAGTCCTTTCTGTTTAGGGAGGTAGTGAAGCTTGTCCTGGATTATGACTCCAGGCTGGGAACTTGCCAACGGGGTCATCTTTGGCAAGTCGCTAGGATGCACTGACAGGCTGAGAAGCTGCAACATCTAGAAGGTGCTGTAGGAAAGCTGCCTCGTGCACGGTGGCCGTCTTGGTGTCTTGGCAGCCAGCTGGCTGCACCAGGCTGGGCAAATCACTCTAACCTCCTGGCTCTCAGTCCTCTCATTAGCAAATTGAGGATGTGATTTGATCTGAGGTCCCCAACTAGGGCCTGCTGGTCAAACCCGGTCTTCAGACTTGTTTATGTAGGCCACACAGTGCTTTCTGATTAGCTGCCAACAATTAAAAAACCAGGAGGTTGCACATAGAAATTCAGGGTTTTAGTGCATTTTTGAAAACATCGACAGATCTGTCAGTGTTGGGTCCACATGGTGACCTTCCCCGGGAGGTGGGTAGGTGCTACCTGCTATGACAGAAATCACCTACATGTGCTTCTTCACTGCTCAAGACACTGGATACTCAATGTTAATGACACTACATTATATGAACAAGAAACTGAGGCATAGGGAGGTTAAATAATTGGCCCCAAGTTGTGGGTAGATGAATGGGAGAGCCAGGATTTGAACCCATACAGTCTGGCTCTGTATGTAACTGTATTTTATCACATTGCCTTGTGGCTGGAGACCCAAGAGCTGTTCCAAGGGCTGGGGAGACAGAGGCAGAGGCAGAGTAAAGCTCCCAGTATTCTCTTTGTAGGCTGTGTTGTCTCCTCTTGTGTTGGGTAGGTAAGGGTTAACCCTTCCCTGCTTGTCTCACCCTGGCCAGGGGCTGCCAGGATGGAGGCGAGCCACCCTTCTAATGACACGTGTGTTGACCCCTTCAGCAGCCTCCAGCCCAGGCTGGCCCCCAGCTGGCCCTCAGCGGCCCCCTGGGGTGCAAGGGGAACCTGTGTTCTCTCTGTTTGGGCTTGGCAGAGGTACATACCTGTCTCCCCAGTCACTCCAGCCCTCCTGTTTACCCTGAAAACATCCAAGTGTTCCACACCATCATTTAGAGGCCAGGGGGTGGCTGCCACAGGGCACCGGGCAGTCCAGGCCTGTTTGAGCTGTCCTGGGACCTGCTGCCTGCACGCGCGCCCAGAGCCCATTTGCCTAGGAATTAATGGGCCCCCACGCCCCTTGTGCTGCAGACACTGTGGCACGAGCCGGGGAGGCAGCCAGGGTGAGGGGCAGGGTGTGTACTGCTGTGCTCTGGCTGACTCAGCTCCCATTGAACCCTATGACCTTGAGCTCCTGGATCTCAATGTGATGCCTTGGTTTCCCCATCGCTAATCGTCCTTCAGGAACATTAGAGACGAGCAAACTCAGGGATTCAGAAGACTCAGGTGAAGCACCTACTGGGGGCATGGCATTGGGACATGACAATCGTACCTACGTTTATTGTATAGTTCGCTGCATTCCACAAGAGGGTTTGAACTAAGACTTTGCAACTTGGCACTGAAATATAACAGACTTTCACGATAGTGTGCAAATTATAAATGTTCAGCTCAGTGTACTTTCACACCCTGAGCATACCTATGTAATTAGCAATCAGAACTCCATGATTAGACTTTGAGCCTTGAGGCAGAGTCTGGGATGAGTTGTCTTTATACTCAGTGTTTGTCATGGTGCCGGGCATAGATCCCCATAGATAGAGACTCAACCAAGTAATTCATGGGCAGTTAAATATCCTACCCAGGTCCCTGAAGTCTAAAATTTTTAATACTCAAGCATATTCTTTGTAGTAAACAAAATTCAAATTGCCTACCATTCCTGCAACTCAGATCCAGTCTTTCCCAAGAACATGTTTTGGAGGTGAGCAGGGGGGAGCATCAAGTCCTGGAGGAGGACAGAGCAATTGGCACTAAAAAGGCAAGAAGCAGAGCAGGGCTTGAGTTTTCTCCACCCCTAACGCTCCTTCTCTCCCCAGCATCATCTCGCCAGGAAACCTGACTTTCTTGTGTCTATTCTCACACAAGATGCTTCTTCTTTAGGAGGGAATTACCCTGGAAGTTGAGAAATCTGGGCCCTTGCTGTGTGGCTGTATGCAAGTCCTTTCCCCATTCTGAGCTTCAGTTTCACTCTTGGTGAAATGAGGGGGTCAGAACCAAGACCCATTTGTAGGCTCCCTGCCTTGCCATTCTGACTCTGCCATAGTTCTTTTAGTTTATGAAGATAGGCCCTCCAAAGTAGGGCTATCTTCATAAAGTTAACCAAAGGTGTCTGTGGTTAACTCTTACATTAAGATGCGTTTCATCAGGAAAGTTTTCTGAGACTTTCATGGAAATGTTTCAAGAACACCAGAGATCTAACAGTGATAAGAACATCAATGGCGGCAAAAATAGCTGTTATTTATTGGGCATTTGCTTATTCTAAGAACTTCCATGATTGAGTGCAGTGGAACTTGATAGCACCCTATGAGATAGGCACCACATGTTCCCATTGAGAGATATGAATACTGAGGCCCAGAAAAGCCAAACTATTTGTCCACGTTTATGCTGAAAACAATTGGTAGAGCCAGTATTTGAAGCCAGGTTGGCTAGATTCCAATGCGTGTGATCTTAATAATGAAGCCAGCACCTAGTCTAGACCTCCCTCCATGGCAGTCCACTTCTGCTTTTTGAAAATATCTTAAAACCTTTACAGCTCATTGATTCTTAGCCAGAAACATTGAAGCCACCTGAGGAAGTAATATCAGCTTCTCTCAGAGATGGAGAAATGAAAGGATTAGCAACGTGCACAAGATGGTTCCTAAAATTTTTACGAACATGGATTATACTGGAATATTAGAATTTGAGGGAGATATATGACCAGATTACAAAATCAAACATGCCTGGCATGATGGCTCACACTTGTAATCCCAGCATTTGGGAGGCTGAGATGGGAGAATTGCGATTTGTGAACAGCCTCAGCTACTACTTAGGGAGGCCCTTTGGAACTCAGTGAGATCCTGTTTCAAAGGAAAGAATAAAAAATAGGGCTGGAAGGTATAGCTTGGAGGTAGAATGCCCCTGGACACCACATTTTATAAAAATAAGTTTGGAGGACATTGAGGCTTGGGTGTTCATTAAATACATAAATAGAGATGTAGTTTCAGCTCTGCATCCTCATTGCTCCAGAGCTGGCTGTTTTCTAAGTCCTGGAGTGAACTTCATCCTGGGGGCATAGAAGTGGGGAGCTGGCAATCCCATCAACATTTATTGTATAGTTAGCTGCATTCCACACAAGGCTTTGAACTAAGAAAATTTGTCATTGAAGCATAACATACTTTCACAATAGTAAATGCTTTTGAAATTATAAATGTTTAGCTCAAAGTATTTTTATACCCTAAGAAGGGGTGAACACATGGCATGGTGACACCTGAGATCTTAATGACTTCCCAAGTTCTCTCTGGAGGCCTGGGATGCTGGGATGCTGGGGATGTGGTGTGATCTCAGATGCAGTTGATGTCAGTGACTTAAGGCCTGCAATTTTCACTCTGGCCAGAGAAGGGCAGTAGGAGGCTCTGGGAATGCATAGTATGTCATGTAGCCCGGACCCACAGAAAACTGAGATGTTTTTCTCAAGCTTAGAAAGGATGTCACTAGGATGATTTGTTGTTGTTGTTGTTGTTGTTGTTGTTGTTGTTGTTAGAAGTGTTTTAAGCAGTGTATACATTTATTTTTCCACATTACAATAATTCTGCAACCATAAAACTTCCAGAATGTTCCTCCCATATTCCTGATCCTTTGCACATTGGTGTGGTCTTGGCTCATCTCCTGTGGTTGCAACATGGCAGCTACAGTTCCCGGCATCACAGATACCCAGGTCAAAGTCCAGCCAGAGAAGGGTGATTCCTTTCACAAATAGATCACATGGCTGTGTGCAAGGAGCCTGGGAAAGACAGTGCCTACAGTTCCCAGGGAAGTGGACTCTGTCTACAAAGAAGTTCTCTGGTTGGCAGGAGAGTGGCTGTTGGTTGGGTAATCAATGGCACCTGCCATTCTGGCAAAGAAGAACCTATTTACTCTCCTCAAATATAGTTTTGCAGCTATTTGTCAGGCAGGGCATGGAATAATGTAGCCAAAGGGAGCCCCTGCTTGCTATGAAGCCCTCCTGATTCCCCTCATCTGAGTGCCCACCTCATCCTTTCCATATTCTATGTGAGGATGAAGGTTGTAAGCAAAGAGAATGTCTTACTACAAAACCTGGTTGCTTGGACACCTGCAGCATGCCAGGTCTTCTGCCTAGCACCTTGCCTACTGTCTCGTTTATCCTCATGACAGATCCCATCTTAGAGATCAGAAAGCTGAGACTCGGAGAAGCAAAAGGACCTGCTCGAGGTCACACAAATGGTAAGGGAGGAAATGGGGCTTGTAAATCACTCACTTCTCTATGACTCCAGAGCTATCTGAAGAGCTATTATTAAATTATCCTGGCTTAAAGGCTCTGGGCTCCCATTTTTGAAGCTGTGAGCTGGAGCCTGAATTTTATTCTGCCATCATCTTCCTGGCTCAAGACCAAGTAGGTTTTCATCCCTCTTCTCCATCTGGCCTAGCTCTGCTGAACCCTAACCTAAGCTCTGCCTCCCAGCTGGCTCCTTTGCTCCCACCAGTTGCTTTCTTGATGTGTGTATGTGGGTAAGGAGGGGGCATAAAAGTGAGTCATGTCTATCTGCTACCTATGGAGTACCTCTCCCCAGGCAACTCTGACCTAAAGCTACCCTGAGCCCCTACCCTGCCCCTGGCAAGCCTCAGGAGGTATGCGGACAATCAGACCCAATCTTGGAATCAATGATGTGGAAAATCCAGGGGAACAAATCCTGTTGGCTCTGGGCAGGTGCAGCTGTCACTGTCTCTAGCCCCAAGTTCCAGCTGGCTGCCCCCCTTCCTGGGGCTCAGGACTAGGCAGGGGAGGACAAGGGTGCTGCAGGAGAGCCAGAGAGCTAGACACATAGGCATGGCCACACTGGTCCCAGCAGCCTCTCTGCTAGCACAAACCTGTTCCCACCTTGAATAAAAGCCCCTTGAACAGAATGAGGTTGCACCTGCCACATAAACACAATTAGGGTTGTTGTGCATTTTCCAAAATAAAGGCCATCAAACACCCTTAATCTCCAAGGCCGGGCTCTTTGGGAAGTGACATCCTTCTATAATTTGTCCCCATAAGAAAACTGGCTCAAAAGTGTGCTGTCAGACACACAGCCAATAATCTGCTGCATCTTGTCCTTCCCCTTTGCACACCCTTCTCTGTATCTAAATTGCCCATATAGGGGGAACACTTGTCTTCCTCTTAAAATGGAGAAACAATATGAAATCAGGAAGCCTGCCATTATATAAATATTTCTTGAGCACTTGTAGACTCCCTGGCTGAGAACATTGTATGTGCTAGTATCCAGTATCCATCCATCTGTCCAAACCTCTACCTATTCATCTATTCATTCAGCAACCACTTGCTGAATGCATGTCCTGTTCTAGACAGTGGGGTCCAGGGACTATGTCCCCGCCCATGTGGAGCTTATGAAGTAGCAGAGGACAGAGACAGGTCATCCTGTGATTACAGTTTAGGGAGCTAAGGACCTGGGTAGAGTCCTGTTTATAACTTGCCCTAGAGCTTTGAGTTTAAATGGGTTTTGCTGTCCCTCCAACTCTTTCAGGAGCAGAGGTTCCTCTCAGAAAACACCCAAAGTAGAAGTAACAGTTTCTAATTTTTGAAAGATTAGCATCTAAACTCAAGTCTACACTTGAGAGAGTGGAACTGGAGGCAGAGACTGGCTAGAAAACCAATTTGGAGGTGAGATGTGGTGGCCTGAACTGGAACAGTTGAAGAGGGTATGGAGAGGAGGGCAAGAGGAGGTAATGAAGGTGATGAATTTGAACAACATTTAGGAAAGGGTGCCAATAGAACTGGCAGGGATGGTGAGGAGCAAAGGTGATGCCCATATTCTGAATTAGGTAACTGAATGGATGCTGGGGTCCCTTGCTGGTAAGAAAAGAAATCCCAAGAAGGATGGTTGGCTCATTGGGTGGGATCCAAGCCACGGAGCTGCTGTAGTGTTCATACTTCTTATCCAGATTCTCTTGTCCCTGTCTCAGGGGTCAATGATCTTGAGGTGCTGCTGGGAAAAAGGCTGCTATAGGCTTGGGAGAAGGGAAAGGTGGGGTCCCCTTAGTCTGTGGTTTTCAGCTCAGGGTTCAAAATTTAGGGACCTTCACCAATGTCTGAGGATACTTTTGATCGTCACAACTTGGGTGTGTGTATGTGGGGGGTGCTGCCAGCATATAGTGGGTAGGAACAGGGATACTGATAAGTTTTCTACAATGCACAGGATAGTCCCACAACAAAGAATTATCTTGCATAAAGGGTTAATAGTGCTGAGTTTTAAACCTTCTACCTTCAGGAAGCTAAACAGTGAAGTTCAGTCAAGGCAGCTGGGGAGCCAGTTGCTTGGATTAAAATCCCATCTCTCCTTCTTAGTATCTGTGTGACCATGGATAGGTACTTAGCCCCTCTGAACCTCATGCTGCAGAATTCAGTGTGTCCTGCTGCACAGGAGAGGAGCATTTGGCGAAGGCTGAGCAGTCTCTAAGCCTGTTCCCAATCAATTTAGTTGTCATGCTCTGTGAAATGTGACAGAGCTGATCTTCATCGTGCTCAACTACAAAGAGTGCAGGTGACACCTTTGTGTAAATTAGTTATGATCACAGTTGTCATCACGGGGATCTTAGAGTAGGAGGGCCCCGTGCAAAGTGTTTTTCATGCATTAGCTCATGGTACTCTCATTCAATATCTGCCAAATAGAGTTTTTCTTCCCATTTTGCAGGTGGGGAAACAGAGAGGCTGAGTGCGTGCGAGGCACTAGGAATACACAGAAGATTAAGGCTCATCTTTGCTCTCTAGGATCTCAGCCTAGTTAGGGAGACAGGAAAATGAACTAGCACTATCATATGACAATAGGAAGGTAACTTCCACTCTGGCTCAGCTGACACACATTAGACAAGTCACTCATGAGCATCTACTATGGGCCAGGGGCTGCTTTGGTCACCTGGGTTTCTGACCTTGTGTAGCTCCCATCTTAAGGATGAGACAGATTAGAAGATAATACAGATACCAGAAACATTATATTCACCAGCATCTTTATCATTTTGCATTACTAAGTGCTAGGCACTTACAGGCTTTGTCTAATTTAACCTAAAATGTTGTCATGATAAGGTATCATTTCTGTCCTCACTCTACAGTTTGGAGACTGAGGTTTTGAGAATTTAAGTAACTTGTCCAGAGTATTCAGGTTGGTTTGTGGTATGTGGTGGATACAAGTTTTGAACCCTGGTCTTTTCAACTCTAAAGCTCAAGGTTTTAACTACCCAGGGGGTTCCCTGTTCTATAGTACTACCAGCCTCTGGCTGAAACCCAGTAGCTTGCCAACTATCTCGGTCTCTTTTCCCTAGACATCCCTTTGAACATCACCTTCTGGAAGTGATCAGCAGTCAGCCAGTAAGTAAGCTGGTAAGTAAGTGATCAGCAGTCAGCCTTGGGCTTACTCAACTTTAGAGAGAGACATCTTTGCATGATTCAACTATGGCGAGATCATGGGAGATGGCAGCCAGAAGCTGGTTCCTATGGAGCCTGGATACACAATAGACAGAAAAAGGCAGCCCTGTGGCATCTGCATGGACCTTAGACAGTGTTCCCAGGACACTTCCTATTCATCCAGATATTATCATTTTGCACTGATGTTATCTTCCATTAGCAATATATTGGTTCAACCTGTTCTTTGAAAGAGGCTGTGGCATATGTGTATCAAAGGAAGAGGAAGAGGAAACCTGAAAACAAGTCTCATAAAAGGTGCTCTCTGCAGGAACCCAGAGAGGTTCGTTTGTCTTCACTACCTGTCTTTCCAAGTGTCCTTCACAAGAATCAGTCAAATGGCTCCAGGGAAGTCATATTAACAAAATGCTGGCCAGTGGACCACACTTTTCTGGTCACAGATGCCAGGGGTACCTATGGGTCATTTCTGGGTACCAGACTGAAGCCCTAATTTTTACCTGCACACTTAGCAAGTTAGCACTTGCAAGTCAGTTAGCACTGAACTAACTGTTCACACTGAACAGTTAGCAAGTCTTTCATACTTCTTTTTACCTCTACTTTGTTTACATTAAATCCACAAGTGTTTATTGAGCATTTCTCAGGGGCCAGATACGGTACAACAAATGGAAGACATGCAGAGATTGCCTCAGTCTGCCAGGGGCACACAGGACAGAAGCTATCTTAAGGACTACTTACTGTCATAGCCTAATAGATAGTAGTCTTTAAAGGTTCCGAGGAATGGGCACATCTAACAAGGACAGGGGTTTCTGGGACGAGGGTAAGGCAGGCTTTATATTCAGCTGGGACGTTCCCAGGAAGTGTCTCAGATGTGAGACATATGATCAGAAAATATTTTCACTAGTAGAGTCATCCATCCTTCCTTCAAGTGGAGAAAAATTGCTCAGGCAGCTATCACCAAGATTAGCTGGGGAGCTTGACAAGCTCGGGTCTCCATGTGGGTTCTACAAATAGCAGATGAGCCGCAGGGATTTAGTAGGGCTGGGCAAGCAATGCCTCCAATGATCATTCATCCCTTCACTCACTCGTTCATTCGACATATGTTTGGTGTGAGCCACATGTCATGCCGAATGCTTTTCATGGGCTTCCCCCCTTCAGAGCATCTCCACAGGCATCCTGCCACCTTCAGCGGGATACACTTGAAATAAAGTAACTTCACAGAGCTTTGGTTTTCTCATTGCAAAATGCCTATGACTCGGGGCTTAGGTGAAATAGTGTCCGCCCAGGGAGGGGCTTGTGAGGTAGACACCTTCAGTGCACTTAAATCCTCCTTTCCTCTGCTGTCCAAGGGTCTGAGGAATTACTCCCTCTGTATCCTTACAGGGCTGGCCATCTCTCTTTTATGCATTAGACTTCAGCTTACTCATTCCTGACCAGGAGCATCTGAGACTCCAGGAGTTTCCTAGGGCTTGTGCCCTGGGGTGGGTGTCCACCCTCCAGAGTGGTATATGGGGAGTAGAAGCTTCCTTCAGCCAAAAATATAAAGACTCAGCGGCTACATATATATATATATATATATATATATATATATATATATATATATATATATATATATACCCAGCACCACTGCAGGAAACTAGCAAGGCAATAAATGTTTTAAATGTAAGATAATAAAATTGTGGCGAAAAAAATTGAAATCCCGCCCAATTGCTAGCTTCTGCAAGGGACTGTTTGTCTTATTGAAAGCAAGGTAACCAGTTTTAATGGAAATGCTGGTGTCAGTCAAAAACCTGACTCAGCCAGAAAGGGTCCCTACTGGCCCCTAAACTACCAGGGCCTTGTTATCTTAATATTAGGGGCAAAAGGTAGCCACAAATTCCTACAAATCCTCCCAGGGCCCCTCTGGGCTAGAAGACTTCGCAACTTAGTTTTCAGGACAGGAGTTAAATGAAGGGCAACAGATGGATGAAGAGGCCATCTCTTGCCCCGTGCTTTACTGGCCGCTTTCAAAAAGGAACCACCTCGAATCCTCACAGCATCCCCAGGAGATAGGAGAAGGAAATGTGATGTGAAACATCCCTGGAACTTACTGTGTCTATGAGGGGGCTGACAGGGAAAGGAAAACGGGTACCCAGGGTGAGATGTTTAAGGAGACTTTCGCTCTTCGGTGGCCAAAGTGCAGAGTCAGAACCTCATAGTGTCCTGGAAGCCTCCCTGACTTCTCCTAAGCCCCCTTCTGCTCTGTACTTTATGATGGTTAGTTTTCTAGGCCTCGGTGTCCTCAGCTGTGAAGCTGTGTCTAACAGGACCCACCCCTCAAGCTCATTGTGAGGATATGAGGTGTGTACAGGGGCTCTGGTCCTTGTACACACTTTCTAGCATGAGCCAGTACTATTTCCAGGCCATTGGACAGAGGAGGAAGCTGAGGCTTAGAGAGATCACTTAGCTAATTGGCACAAGCCAAACTTGAGCCCAGGCTAGGGTGAGGGCATGTGAGTTGAGACCTGAGAGTTGAAAGGTTTGGCGAGTCCCCTTGGCGCATAGATACACGCGGAGATCCATAATCGTTATTACGGATGTCTTTGTTCGGCCTCCAGCCCCCACGTGGCCGGGGGGCTGGTGGCGGGGAGAGAGTGCGTCCCTCCCTCTTGGGCTCCTCTCCAAACTCTGAACTCTTTTTCCTGACCGGCAGGCCTGGTCCCCTCCCGGAATCGCAGAGCTCCACCTCCTAGCTTCCGGCCCCGCCCCCTGTGGGGCAGGGGCGACTCGAACCTTTCAAGAGTAAGGTGAAAAGGTAAGACTGGCACCACGGGAGGGAGCTTGGATTGGGGGTGGTAACAGGATTGGGGCGTCACTTTCAGATTCCAGTTCTACCTTGAAGGTATAGCCAACTTTTTTGAGAATCCAATGAACTAGCAAGTATCTCCCTTACAATCGCACCCACTGCACCCACACACCTGCTACATACAATCATGGGCGCTTCTGGCCCCTCTGAGGCTGTACTTGGTTTCCATGTGAATGGAAGCTTTTGATTTGAGGGACTTTATATTGCTCGGCTTGTTACGGTCTAAGATGTTACGGTTTGGACTGTTATGGTTTGGGAAACTATCCCTGGGGACCTTTGTTAGGCTACTGGAAACTATTCCCCTCAACCACAGGTTCTTGTCCTGAGCTAAGGATAAATATGCAATAGCCTGGACTCTGGCTGAAGATTTAAATGAGTTTATTAAAAAGAGAGAAATACACAAGACAGTTACAGCCCCATGCCATTCAGGAGTGGCATGGGGGGTGGAGGGTGGTTCGAATGAATTCACCGAAGATTCCTGGACACAGAGTACTGTTATAGCCAGTCTCCTAACACAACCAGATCTACCCCATCTAGGGTCAGCCCTTTTGATGTGGGGGATTTCTTCCTGCTGGTCTGTCCTGTTTCTGATACAGACCCCAAGCCTTTTGTTACACCCCAAAATGTGTTATTTGATCATTGGATTCTGGTATCTCTTGAAGGCTTATGGCATCCTCCCATGAGGGATCTCCTGAAGGTTTATGGCATTCTTTCACTTCCTTGGAATATCTTATCTTTACACTGAAATATCTTATCTTTACACTCTATACACACTGCGGAGCCAGCTCAGGGTGCAGAAATAGAAGTGGGCAGCTCAGAACCCACAGACACCCAGAGCCCAGTAACAACATGATGAATCTGTACGGACTTGCCACGGGCCAGACAACAGAATGTGCTAGTCATTGGCACACACCTAGTGTCTTCTCCTGTAGATATTCAAGGATAGAGTTTAACAACCTTATTAATTTCATGTCAGAATAAGAGATGTAAGAAAAGAATAGAAGACAGGAGAGGGAAAGTAGTGGTTCAACAGTCTGGCAGGAGGGATGATCACAGCACTGAGGGAACAAGAAGAGAAGCCTTGACCATGTCATTTGAGTGCTGGATCCACCTGGACCCTAAGGCCCTTCCTGGCTTAATAAGGCATTAGTTTTTTGTTTGTCCTTTTAATATTTTCCCGAATGCTAATTTGCATGGGGGTACCTGGCCTTGTAACTAAGAAGCCCAACTGATACAGAAGAGTGAAAGAAGTGAGGTGGGTAAGAGGAGGGAGGGGGAGGGGGGTGTCTCCGGAGTGCCAGGAGTACACCAGGGCTTGTGCCAGTCTGGGCACAACAGACCATCTTGAGCTTCCACAGCTTTTTTTTGCCAGCAATATGTGCTGGAGCACAGCCTTCAGGGGTGGTCATAGAAGAGGGTCATAAGGAGCCAGGGGGCTGCAGGTGGCTGGGGACCAGGGCAGGAAGAAGCCCTAGGAGGCTGGACAGGATTTGCAGGAGCCTGAGCAGCAGTTCCTGGTATTTACAGTAAACAGGAGGCAACTGACCCAGCTCCCCAGCCCTCAGAGGAGAGGGGGCTGGTGAAGGAAGCTCCTCCCTTCTGTCACTCTGGGTTTTGTATGATGTGGGGGAGGGTAAATAGGAGGCTATGTCATTGTCACTACTATGTTTCCTAGCAGAAGCTAAGAACCTCCTTAGCAGAGGCTAAGAGAAATCTCATGTAACCTTGGCCCCTGCCAACACTTGTTTCCCCCCAATCCTGCCCCTGAATCCCTGAAGGCCTAGGCTTGTGCTCTCAATGCACTGGGCCCTTTCTGGTTAGCAAACTTCCCAGATGATTCTCATGACCAGGTTTGGAAATCACCACAGGCCTAATTCAAAAGCCTGTACTTTACAGGTGGGAGACTAAAGACCAGAAAAGAAAGGGGCTTGCTCAGCTCCACACAGCAAGCTTGTGCCTGAGTCTAGGCCCCAGATATCCCAAGCATTGTGAACGAGGCTGTGTTTCCATCTTGTCTCAGAGTGGGTTGTTTATCCCAGCAGGTCCCACATTGCTGCCTGAAAGAGGAAAGAGTGCCAGTAACCTCGGTCTCGCCTGCCTCTTTATCAAACTTGCAGACCTTGAAGAGCAAGGGAAGATCTAAGGCCAGCTGTTTGCACCGTGAGATGGTATAGATTGTGGTAGGCAAGAGTCAACTGGCCCTGAGTGAGGGCTAAAGAATAAAGTACCCACCCAAAGGCAGGGACTAAGGACGACCTTAGAATGACTGTCAATGGCCTCCTCATCTTCCCTGACATGAGACTGTGTTTTAATCCCTTACTAATCAAAGTATGATTCTTGGACCAATGGTATGAGCTAACTGGTGCAGCCTCTAGGCATCATCCCTTTTAAATCACAATCCATTTTAACAAGACCCCAAGGGCAGTTTTTCTGCACAGTAAAGTTTGTGATACACTGTTGTCCTGTACCACATAGACTTCTGCAGCAACTCAAATTGGCCTACTGTATGTATTTGCATGAGCTATGAAATATTCGGTGTCAAATACATTTTTTGCAAATCAGATCTTTTTGGAAATCCACCAAAGTAGCTGGTTAAAAAAAAAAAAAAAACATTAACAGCAACAACATAAAAGGCGTGGACATCTTGCTTTATATACTGAAGTGTCACAACTTCCCTTAGGAAGCTTACACAGTTTTTAATTAAATTTACTTAAATTGACGCATGACTATGTATCCAATATCCCACACCTACTAGAAAGTTTGCATGTGTTGATCTGTTGGTAGTAACAGGAGCTGTGCTGAGTACTTTATATGCTTTACCTCACAGAATCCTCACTCAACCTCAGGAGGTAGGTATTATTCTCATTTACAAATGAGAAAATTAAGGAACACACAGACGATACCACTCTGATTTGTGTATTCCATATTTCCTTTTATTTTTGTCTTATAATCTGTTTCCTATCACCTACTTCCCAACCCTCACCCTCATCACTGTGAGGCTCAATACTCAAGACTTTAGGCCTCCTGTCTTGGTTGTTATGATAGTGGTTTCCAAATGCGGATTGTGCAGTGTCCACATGTGCCCAGTTCTGCTGGGATGTGGCCACCGTATTCTCTTCTCCAAGGAATGCTTAAGGCCATGGTTATCCTGGACTCTGGAAAAGGTAACATACCAAGTTAGGTAACATGAGTAAGTCTGGAGAGACGGCTCTCCATGGGTCTTTTGTGTTTCTACACATTTTACAAGTTGGTTGTCTTTATTATAGACTATCTTTTCAAGATGTTTATGTACAGATTATCCTGGAAAGATAGAAATAGTTTCTTCCTCAAGAGAAAAGATCAGGTTTGATTATAATCCAAAATAATAATGGTAATCTTTCTCTCTTTGGTGAAGGTCAAAATTATGGTTTAGATATGGGGTGTCCCCCAGAAACTTTCATGTGCTGGCAGTGTAACAATATTCAGGGTTGAAATCATAGATCTAATCTTATCATTGGATATATACATTGATAAATGAATAATTTGAATAGACTTACTGGGTGGTAACTGTAAGCAGGTAAGATGTGGCTAGAGGAGGTAGGCTACTGAGGGCATGGCCTTGGGACTATCCCTGTCTCCCTGGTTCCTTCCTTTCTCTCTTCAGCCACAGTGAGTTAAGCAGCTTTCCTCCACCCCACTGCCATGTTTTTGCCTTCGAACCAGCTGACCATGGACTGAACATCTGAAACTGAGCCAAATAAACTTTTCCTTCTCTAAATTGTACTTGTCAGGCATTTTGGTTACAGAAAGAATCTCTCTAATTTTGAAGTACTTTTTTGCCATGTTCAAATGTCACCTGGCCCTCTTCACTTCATCCCCCCGGATGGGCAGGGAGAAGTGACAAATACATGAAGTCCATGCAACTTGCCTTTTTATGAATAAGATTCTTTTGTCTCTGACTCGGGAGTCTTGTATCTTCTGTCAGCATCAATGAACTATAGCAGGTAAAATTATTAGCATGAGAGAAGGTAAACTCTTAGATCCTTCAGAATTCTTGACAGTGGCTTCTTTCAGTTCATGGAATTAAATATACAAGCTCTATTTGCCTCTGAAAACCAGATCTGATCTTCTTATTAAGAAGGCCACAGGGGCCAGGCATGGTGGTACACGCCTGTAATCCCAGCACTTGGGAGGCTGAGACAGGATTGAGGTTCGAGGACAGCCTCAGCTACTTAGGCCCTTTGCAACTCAGAGAGACCTTGTTTCAAAAGAAAGAATAAAATATAGGGCTGGGGGTGTAGCTAGGAGGTAGAATGCCCCTGAGTTCCATCTCCAGTAGCACACACAAAAAAGAAGGCCAAAGGGGGAGGTCAAAATATAGGGTATAAAAGCATTAAGTCTAGCATTAGGTGGCCTTGTCTGAGGCCTAGCTTCTGACCACGGCAGTTTTTTAATCTCACTAAAGTCAGATGTCCTCGTCAGTAAAAATGATGCTAAAAATTATTCCTACTTTGTATATAGGATTGCCATGAAGATTAAGTGAGATGAAATTAAATGAATAAATAGCCTGTAAATGCCAGTTTTTGTTTTTAGAGATAGTATTGCTATCATTTTTTACTCCAAATATAATAGTGCTTATGTTTGAGATGCCAATATATAATTATTGACTTAGAAAAGGAAACCTAATATAAACAAAAAAAATTATGTATGTTTTTGAATTTTTTCTAAAGAAAAAACCAGCCAAATGGATGTAATAATGCAATAAGATTAATGGAAATAGTGCTGTGAGCCTTGGTTTGTAAAATGTGCATGATTTAATCCACTGCTTATCAAGTTTTTTCATCTAAGGACGATAGGGAGCAAAGAAAATCTATGAGTGTCTCACAAGGAAGCCAGAAGTAATCTGTATTCGACAGACTTTCTCTGAAATCTCTTGTGTTTTACTTCCCACAGTTTGGGGAACCTTATAATTCAAAAGCTTAAAATGTCATTATTTATCATAATAGAAGTGTTTAAAATTCCTTAGCAAGAGCAAAATTTAAAAGATCAATGCTGTATTTATCCACATGCAATATGGAGTCTTAAAGATTATGGTTCATGAATTTAAGCAGAAGCCCCAAGGTTTGGAATCATTCCTGACTCAGCCTGTGTGAGTGATCTTGAGTGAGTCACATTCTTCTGAGGGTCCTCACTTAAATAAGTCAGAATGAAGCTGATCACAATTACAATAGTAAAACCATAAGTTAAAAACACCTCTACCGGCTCTGTGGCGAGAATGCATGAGAGAACAAGACAGAAATGCACTTCTGAGTGTATGCAGAAATCCTAAGTGTTATGAAGTCATCTCTGGTTTCCTGCCAAACCTCCTGGATTCTCAGAGCTGGAATTACTCACAGAGATTTCCATGCAGGGCTCTGGTGCCCTAGATTTCCTCAGAGATGTGTTAGAGGCCTGGACAGATGTCTAAAAAAATTATTCTGACACATTAAAATGGTAGAGAAGACCTTATTCAAGACTATTGTGATAGGTATAAAGTGTGTCATAATAGGGGATAAATACGGGGCTCAATTTTTGTTTTTGGTGGTACTGGGGTTCCTGGAAGCCCTTCTACCTCCGGGCTACACTGCCAGACCTATTTTTTACATTTACATTTTTTACATTAGGGTCTCCTAAGCCAGTGCGCGCGGCTGGCTTCGAACCTGCACGATCCTCCTGTGTCTGCCTCCCAAGCGCGGGGATTACAAGCGTGCGCCACCACGCCCGGCTATGGGGCTCAATTTTTAATACAATGTATACAGCTAAAGATTTATAGCCAAGGATAAGAGTGAGAATGTCAATGAATGAAAAATTACTAAGAGAAGATACCAAGGGTAGTGGGATTCTTGTTAAACCAATTATATTAGCCTGTTTTCCATTACTGCAGCAATATACCTGAAGCTGGGTACTAATAAAGAAAAGAGGTTTATTTAGCTCATGGTTTTGGAGGTAGAAAGCCCAAGATCAATGGCCTCGTCAGTTCAGCCTTTCGTGAGGGCTTGCTTGGCTGCATCACGACATGGTAGATGGCATCACAGCAGAAACATTTGCCAGAGGGACGGTAGCTTGGTGAGGGAGGAAGCCAGGAAGAGATTCAGGGGTGAGGATCACTGATCACCCTTTTGTAACAGTGCTTGCACAGGAACTAAGAGTCCCAGGAGAATTACATCAGTTCCTTCTGAGGGCAATGGTAGCTGTTTTCATAGCAAAATTCTTATGTGTATATGGGTATAGATTAAGAAGAGTTTATTTGTGGTTGTGATGGAATTGCAGGTAAACCTTCTGTGGCTATTGTTATGGCTAAGATTTAAATTATATTGATATTTAACATACATGATTTGTAGTATGATGTGAGACTGTAATGCACCAATAAAAGCATATGAAAATTATGTTAATGTTACAAAATGTATTTGTAATCAAAATGGTTTCTCCCTGTCTCCCCTCTTCCTTTCTTCCCCTCTTCCCTCCCCTCCTCCCTTCCTTCTCCTCCCTCCCTCCCTCCCTCCCTTCCTTCCTTCCTTCTCCTTAAAAAAAATACAAACAAAACCAAAGATCTGCTTAGGAAAGTGCTGATGCCCTTCTTAGAGGCAAGTGATAAACTAAATAATCTTTTGAGCCCAGAACTAAATCTGGAAGGGAGAGAAAACCTGTTAGGTTTTTACCTCAGCAAGTGAGGACCCTTGTGCAGGAGGAAGAAGCAGGCCTGATGGTTGAATCCAGGCAATCCAGAATTGATAGATGAAGCTCCCCTCCCCACCCCAGGGGACTCAGTGTCACAGAGTCACCCCACCCCCAGAAAGCTGTCCTGGGTCACTGGAGTGTTTCTGGTCTCAGGACACTCATTCTGGCCAAGGGAGTGCTGGATGAGTAGTTTAATGCATCAGTAGGAGGCTAGTCATAGAAGGCCAGCGTCCTAAAGCAGATGGGAGTCAGATACACATGAGGTTTCACATGAGGGCTTTGAAGCTCAGAGGACTTAGGGAACTTGTCCCAAGTTACATAGGGAGTTATGCAGTGGAGCTTGAGGACACTATAGTGGGCCTGGTGGGGACATTGTGTCTGTCAACAGGAAACAGCTCTTAATTAGTGGCTCAAAATGCACTGCCAGTCACTCCAGACCTGCTGGATCTTTCCAGATCTTTTTCAAGTGAAAGCAGGATATCTGCATTGTTTTGTGAAATTGCTGGGTTTTTGAAAGATGGCAAATCATTCAATGTTCTGAAAGGCCCACACAGGTCAAATGCAGTATAGGAATTCTATCATGCCTTAGCAAGCTGCCTTCTGAAAAGTAGGAAAGAATTTAGAATTATGCTAGAGAGACAGATAAAAACTCTTGACAAGTAGAATAGTCCCCATAATAGAAGAATCTTCAGTCCAGAGCAAATGCAGGCTTTGCCTTCTCTTGCTCCACTACTCATAGACTTGGGTCGGGACAAATGGAACAGCTGGACATGCTCAAGGGATGCTTCAGCACTGAGGCGACAGACAGTGCTTCCTTCAGGCAGGAACAGGAGAGCTTGGGGAAAGGCAAATGAACTTCAGCAGACCTGATCCTGTTCAGGGTAGAATTAAGAACGAGATGGCATAGGACCTTCTCTCTCAAGCCAAAGCAAAGCGGGGAGAAATAGCAATCAGAAGCAAGAACGTTTCTAGAAAATGTTGAGTAGTAAAAAGTCTATAGAAAACAAATCCATCAAAGAAACTTAGACATTAAGAATAAGATCTAGAACATGTTATTTCCTGACTTAGCCAAGGAACTCCAGCAAAGCTGTAGCCCGCCTCATCTTGGCTTTCAAGAGAGAGCAGTATTCAGAGCCCAGCTCTTCTACTCATTAGCTGCTAGGACCTATGGCAGTGTTTGAATCTCACTGAGCTTTGGTTCTCTCACAGATAAAATGGAAACTTACGGTGCCACACCAAAACTGCGGCGGAGCCCCCGCTGGGTGCCGAAACTGTAACGGTGTGAGATGTCACCACGGGTTCTTGTTCTTAGCTATTTGTAGAAAAGAATAGCCAGACCTCTACTGCTATAAGCTTAAGCAATTTTTATTATTACAAAGGCAGGAAAAAAAGAGACAGAAATTACAAAGCACTGCATTAGAAGTGCAGTGAAGTGACTTGAAAATAAATCACTGAGGTTTTGAATATAGAACAGTTTTTATAAAGATACATTATCCTTCATCTTGCCCCACCAATAATCTTCTGACCCAACTAGGTGTGAACCCACCCACTAGTTTACTGTGGGCCTCTTTTTTAATGATTATGGGGATTATGATTATGGGGATTTCTTGCTGGACCAAAAGCCTTCTTCCTGCCTCGATGCAATTGTAGGCTCAGGTTTGTTAAGACTGGAATGATGAACAAAATCAGGGGTCACGGTGATATCTGACCTCCTTGACAGAGGCCTGTACCCTCCTCCTGAATCCTTGGGAGCTTTAGCCTATCTGCTAGAAGTTATTTATTATGTAAACCTGTTTTTAGAATATGAAGGCCCTGGGTCCCCTCTCTTCTGTGTTCTTGCTAATTACTTTTGGTGAGGGAACTCTGCATTATAACAAGCTGAATGAGTGCTAGGCAGCAACCAGGCTCTGACTACTTTTTACATTTTGAGACTAATTTCCAATACAGTAATACCAAAGTCATTTTCCAATACATTAATACTAAAGTCATTTTCCAATACTGGCACAGTTAGGAAGTACTAGGCTCAGATCCAAGACACAGAAATCCATGTGCATTAATGCACTGCAAGGCCCGAGGAGCACCTGCCCCAGAAGTCGGCTGTGGCAACCTCCAGGCAGCGGAGGTACAGTGCTTTAGACTACTCCATCATGCTTTTTTTACTTTGCATATTTATATGTCGATTGTTTTTCCCACAAAGGACTCAAGTGTTGAATATGTGTGTATGATATGATAAGCATATATATTTATACATGTATATGAACAAATATAAATCTATAGATCTAGATATAGATATATAGTATTTCCTCTCAGATTTCTTTTGTCTAATGACAGGTGTCTTACTTGTAAGCACAGTTGAATAAATCCCGCATCGAAGGAAGAAGAGGGGGCCCTCATGAATACTCAGCGATGAATGGAGTAATGGATCCAGAGGGATGCATTTTAGGAATCGTGGTACCCTCTCTTAATTCTTGCACTTGACCTCAGTGGGACCAGGAGGGACATAAAGAGTCCTTTATCTTTCTGCAGGTCCCAGGGTATCTGCCTGGCAGGTGGCCTCTCAATCCTTGAGGGTGGGTGAAATGGAGAAGGCTGCTTATCAGGCAGGGCTGGTGCAGATTCTATCTCTGAGGCCCAGACCTACCCTGGGGCCCCAGCGCTAACCTGAGTTCTTTGCCTCTCCCCTCTAAGATTCCCCCACAGCTATCTGATAAGACACATTTAGCTGTCTAGTTTGCATGGTCCTGACAATTTTCATTCAAAACATATGCAAATACTGAGGGCAGGCTGCTGGGGAGAGAGGTTGTGGTGAAATGATTCTAAACTTTTAACCAAATTATTTTATTAACCCCATGAAGAGGCGCTTTTGATTTAGGCCTATATTTGCATCAAAAGCACAGTTAGGCCTCTGTTCCCTCTTACTCGCATCTGGCAGTTTATCTCATCTCTAGGAAAGTAGAATTAGCAATGTGACCCTGTGACTTTCCCAAAGGCCCCGGGTTTCTTGGCTGCTGGGGGTGGTCACTAAAACCCCTTTTAACTCACTGGCTGGACACTGAGTGAGACTGGGTGAACCCAGAGCAGGGGTTCCCATGCTTCCGGATAGTGCTCAGGGCCAGAAGAATTTCGGGTCCCCTGGAGCACCTGCCTGGTGTGTTTATACAGTGGCAGAGTCAGCTGGTTGAAGATCTCATGTACAAAGAGAAAAGTGTTGCGTAAATCCTGCGGATGGATAAATGCACAGTAGTGCCTCTGACCTGGTAACCCGACACCTTGCCAGGCTGGGGGCTAATTTCCAGAGAGGCTGGGGAATTTTGCAGAGGTGTTTCCTGATTTCTCATCCTCATCCATGCCTGGTGGGCCTGCGTTATTATCTCCTAGTCCCAGACAGAGCATCTGCTCAGGCCCGAGGCCCTGGGTAGCGCCCACCTCATGGGTGTGCAGCCCCACGGCCCTGCACTTAGAGGAATCCTATCCTGGGCTTAATGCTCTGCTGCGGATGTCTTAAAATTCTTCATATGATTTGAACAAGGGGTTCCACATTTTCATTTTCCACGGGGCCTGTCGTGGACCTGGGCCACAGCATGGGACAGAGAGAGTCCCCCATAGCCCTAGGGATCACCTTAGCTTGGCATTCAAGGACTTTCCAATTTTGTTCCCTGTCTTCCTGTCCAATTATTTCCACATTCCACACTCTTGGGAACCTGTAACTTTCAGCCAAAGATTCTGTCTCTCATTCTTCTGCTTTCATATTGCCCGGCAAACCTCTCCTTCTCATCTCCCCTGCAGACTCTTACCCATCCTTCAAGACCCCAGAGAAATTTTTTTTTTCCTTAAAGAGTTCTTGCAGGCAGATTCCTGTACAGAGTCAGTGGCTCCATCCTCGGTGCTTTCAGACCCCTGACTCTTCCTGAACTGCAGCATGATGATGCATTTGTCTGGGTGATGCATGAGTCTTACTTACCAATCAGAGCCGATGGAAGGGAGCCAATCACAGCACTGGAGCAGGGTCCCTGCAGGCTGCCGGGGGTAACTCTTCACTTGCTGGATCTGGAGAATCAGAGAGACTTTGCAGCACGTGGCAGTGTCTGTTTCCCAAATCCAAGGAAGTATTTATTTCTACTTCTTAAATGTAGGTGTGACACTGGTCATGGTAGCACACACTTGTAATCCCAGTACTTGGGAGGCTGAGACAGGAGGATCACAGGTTCATGGCCAGCCTCAGCACTTAGTAGGGCCCTCCATAATTTAGTGAGACCCTGTTTTTTTTTTTTTTTTTTTTTTTTTTTTTTTTTTTTCGGTACTGGAGATCTCTGAGAAACATCCTCAGCCTTTTTTTTTTTTTTCTTTGTTTTAAAACAGGGTATCACTGAGTTGCAAAGGGCCTCACTAAGTAGCTGAGGCTGGCCATGAACCATGATCCTCTAGTCTCAGCCTCCCAAATGCTGGGATTACCAGCATATGCCATGATGCCCAGCAGTGAGACTCTGTTTTAAAATAAAGAATAAAATAGGGCTGGGGGTGTTGCTTGGAGATAGAATGCCCCTGAGTTCAATCCCCAGTTCTGAAAAAAAAAAAAAAAGTAGGTGTGGCCATCCTGGTGCATTCTAGCTGAGCGCAGCCCTGAGAGCATCCAGCTCCAGTGGGGCCAATCCTCAGTACCTTGTGATCCATCTCTTGATCTGGTGTCTGTGCTTGACTAGAGTCAGTGCTGAGAAAAAGAAAATAAAAGGGTGGAAAGATCTATGGTAACTGGGTTCCTGGTGTCCTCAAGTGAGATCCTGTCTTGGAGTCTGAGCACATCCATTTCTCCAGCTTTCTCCAAAGGTTCCTCTGCAGCTAAAGGGCCCAGCATATTGCAAGGTGTCCTGCAGAGGAAAGAAGACAGTCCCAGCCATGCATCCACAGAGGCATGGAAATACACACTCATGTACAAGTATGCCCAGTGCACATGCAAATCTAAGTACATGTGCCTCTATTTTTGCGGTTCTGGGGCACTGGGATAGAACCCAGGGGCATTCTACCTCCGAGTTAGAGCTCCAGCCCCATTTTTTATTCTTTATTTTGAAACACTAAGTTGTAGAGGGCTTCGCTAAGTTGCAGAGGGCTTCACTAAGTAGAAGAGACTGTCTGAGAACCTCAATCCTCCCATCTCAGCCTCCCAAATACTGGAATTACAAGCCTGTGCCACCACGCCCAACTACGCATGACACCTTAACACGCTGTATGGTGCATACACTGTAACACACCTCATGTCCCCTAAAGCCAGGAATAACCTGCAGAAGCTAGTGTGTTTCCAGGTGAGCATCTTGCTGGGTTAGGAGAATGAGCACAGGAAGGGGCTGCAACAGATATTTTGCAAGAAGAGGCCTGTGTTCTGGGAAGGTTTATAAAAGCAGACAGGAGACCCAGGGCACAGAGAAGAAGCTGGCTGGACGGGGCAGTGAGGCACTGCATGGCCAGGGCTGAGAAGGGATTGTTGGAGCCCAGGGGAAGGAGAGGCAGGTTACCAGAATGGGTTGTGATGTGGGGGATGAGAAGGGAGGAAGAGGCTGGTGCTTGTGAAGAGCCTCCTGCATGCCAGGCTGATAGGAGCTGCTTCACATAAGTCATTACAATGACCTAACCGAGGTAGGGATGATTCTTATTTCACAGATGTGGCTCAGACCGATGAAGTGACTTGCCTAGAGCCCCACAGGCAGAAAATGAAGCCTGCGCTTGGATCAGGACTGCTGGGATGATTCCACATTGCTGCCTGTTTGGTAATGAGGAGGTAGAAGGAAATAGGCAGATAGGGAAAAGGCCTGGTAGAAAAAAGCTATTTCCTGAGTTTCCTGAGGGGCGACAAATGCCTGAAACTCCAAAGGCTCAGAGATAAGAAGGCCAGAGCTTCATAAAGCCATCCTGAATCTCCTGAGTTTCCTGAGGGGTGACAAATGCCTGAAATTCCAAAGGTTCAGAGATAAGAAGACCAGAGCTTCACAAAGCCATCCTGAATTTCCTAATCAACAAACCCACCAAGCAAGTCTGGCATTCCTGAAAGGAGACCCTTCAAAGAACTTGCAAATGTCCTATGCAAATTCTCCTTGGAATCCCAAAGTCACCACAACCAAGAAACGATTCCCAGGAATTGACAAAGCCTTAGTCCCCCCTAGCAGAAAGGTTACCCACTCTGGGAACCCCTCCCCTTTTGGGGAGCTTCTCTCTCTCTCTCTCTCTCTCTCTCTCTCTCTCTCTCTCTCTCTCACAGGTCGAGGTCGGGCGACTCTCGAGTAGTGACTCTGGGAGAAAGTAGTTTGTAATTGACAGCACTTGGCTCGAATAACACTCGGGTAGTGACCTGAAGGCAGCTACTGGACAACAAAAGAAAGCAGCCTGCACCTGAAGGCAATTCGGCTTGGGCTACTCTCAAGTATTGTCCTGAAGGCAGCTGCTGGACCCAGAGTCCCAGCCCCTTTGGGGGTGTTCAGCCACCCTTACCCCAGTCCCTGCTGTTTCCAATAAACCTTCTACTCCCCTTCCTGAAGTCTGCGGGTGTCATTCTTCACTCTCCGTAGACAAGAACTTGGTAGGAAACGTCGAGTCCCTTCTGGGTTTTCTCTCAAGAAACCCCCGTTTCAGTAGGAAGGTGCTTTCCCCCCTCCTCTACTCTAACCCACAGAAAGTGTGTGATGGCTGCAGGGCAGGGGCTGAGCCAGACCCCTTTCTTCCCCTCCCCAGTATTGATATTTGGGGCCAGATCATTCTTCACCGTGAGGGGCTATCCCTCACCTCGTAAGATCTTGTGAGTGTTTTGTGAGTTTGGCTGCTGTAACAAAAGAGCATAAGATGAGTAGCATAGACATACAGAATTTTATTTCCCCTAGTTTTGGAGGCTGAGAGGCTGAGTCCAGGATGCCAGCATGGTCAGGTCCTGGTGAGGGTCCTCTTCATGACTGTAAGCTGCTCGCTTCTCCTGGAGGAGAGAGAAAGAGCTCTCTGAAGGTCCTTTTGTAAAAGCATTGCTCCCATTCATGGGGATTCCATCCTCATGATCTATTTACCATCACAAAGGCCCTACTCCATAATACCTAGCAAAATTTTAGTTTATGAGTTCTGGGGGAACACGAGCATTCAGGCCACCACATCAAAGTCATCGGCCCAGCATGACAACCCCAAGTCTCTCCTCAGAGTAAAGTCACCCCCAGTTGAGAGTCACTGGGCTGGAGAACAGGCTAGGTGGGAGAATGGGGATTTGGCAAGCCCTTGGCACCTGCTACGCTGAGTGCTTGGTAGACACCTGTCCCCCTGGACTTCACGTTGATGAGGCAGGTGAGGGTCAGGGATGGATGACATGGCCTGGAGGTGCCTTCTGGCCTGCAGATCTGGCGAGGACTGGCCCCACCCTTTCCATGGGCCACTGGGCTCCCATAGAGAAGCTTTGTCAAGCACTGTCCTTCTGCCTCCACCCCCAGGATGTGCAGACCCAATGGCCAATTATGAAAATGAAAACTTCAGGCCTTGGTCTCAAATGAGTATTTTCCTTTGGCACTCTGATGCTCTTGTAATAAGTGCCTGGTCACCAAAGAATCCTAGGAATGTGGCCTTGATAATGAAAACAGGCCCCGGGCCCAGAAGGGCCCACTCACGGGTCTGGCAGACAGGCCTAAGCGGGTGGCCTCCAAATCCTCAGCAGCCCCTCACCTGGCGGGCAGAGGCAGCTGCCTAAAGTGGTCACCTCCACTTGGCCCGGGGCCTGTTCCACGTTCTCATTTCCAGCTGGACCACAGCACCTACCTCCTGAAGAAAGCATGAATGTTTGTGAATATTTGGCTTTATATCAGGAAAAGCAAAACTTATCACCACCTCCAATCTGACATCCTTTGTTGTTTACTTTCTCACTTAATATTAAAACAGTGGTATTGTTATTCCCATTTGAAAGATGAAGCAGTTGAGGCACAGGGGGGTGAAATTAGTTGCTTGAGTGCTCAAAATTACATGTAGAAACGCTAAGATATGGACCCAAGCAATTGTCTCTGGAGTTGGTGCTTTTAACAACCGTATTTCTACTGTAGTGTGTCCAAGCCACCTCCCTTTAACCTGGAAAGAGGAGGACTATAGAGGAGTTCCCGAGGAGGAAGGGCTACATGTCTGGGATGGACAGGGAGGATCACCTTCTTCAGGGGTCCTCCTGAGATCTTATTTTACGCTTTACTCCAAAAGAGCATACTGACATTTAGGATGCCAGTCAATGCTACTTCCCCAGAGGTAAGTACTTTGAGATGGTTAGGGTACAGACTTAGGACCTGAGTGTCTAGAGATGCATCTTTTCTACCTGATAATAATGTGATCACAGGCAAGAGACTGAACACACCAGCTTCCTCCCCAGTAAACTGGGCAGAATGATGCTAACCTCTCGTGGCATCGTGACATTTGACAAGATACTAAATGCAAATCCTGGCCCTGGGGCACCACAGATGCGCTTGTTTACTATTTTGGCGTAGTGTGTAGGGTCACCTAAGGTCTTGAAATAGAGGAGCTCTCATCACCTGAATCAGGTCATCAAACCTCTCTGGGACTCATTTGGTTCACCTGTAGACAGCAGATGAGAAAACCCTATTTCAGGGCCAAGAGTGTAGGCAAAACCTACAAGGGCAGTTGGGTGGTGAGGAGGAGGTGGATGGCACTCACAGGTGGGAATGGTGCTGGTCGGCATGGGATCCAGGTGGCTTAGGATGCTCAAGCAAAGATACCAGGAGGAAATGCAGGGAGCGAGCTCCAGTCTGAAGGCCGAAATCCTTCCCTACTTCTGAAGCCCCTGTAGCCCAGGGACTTCAGAGGGACAAAAGGTCCCCAATACTACCTGAGTGGTTGCTAACTATGCCCTTTTGTTCCCGGTACCCTTGGGGCCCAGAGTAGTTTCCCAGAGGACTGAGGTCAACTGCGGGAAGGAAGAACATTCCAGGTTGTAAGGCCCCGGGGCAGGTGCCTCCTCCTCCTCTGTGTCCTGGTCCCTCTCTGCGCACACACACACACTATTATGTAGTACTCACAGTGGGCTGATTGTGAGCACCAAGGACCCAGGGCTAAAGGCAAATGCTGCTAATAACAGCCACTCTTTATGAAGGACTTGCTGAGCACCAGGCACCAGGTCAAGGGCTTCCTGGGCATTATCTCATTTAATCTTATCACAGCTCCATGATACACTTTCATGAGAAAACTATGGTTCAGAGAGAGTCACATAGCTGACAAGCAACAGTGCCAAGACACAGAAAAATATTATCCAATCTCAAACCCTTAGGTCCCCACTCTGCAGCCCTTCCAAAGGCCCATTCGTCTTTAACAGGCAATGACCATAGGGTGGATACCTGCTAAAACTTCCTTCCCTACTTCCTTAAAAAAGTTGATTTCATTTTAAGTCAGTTAAATGTGAGTGACTTCTATCAACGGAGTTCTCTATTCAGTGCTCTAAGTTCTATTATCCATTTTTAAAATGCACCACTGGTTTAATGATGACCTTCAAAGAAGAAATATAAAGGGAAAGCACATTAATGTAATGTGCTCTGAATGCTGCTACTTTATATCTTGGAAATATGAGTGCCTTAGAATGAAGGAAATATTGGGCCAGGTTCTGTGTTAAACACTAGCAATGCAAATATGAATATTGAGGCTCACAGGCAAATTCATGCTCTTATCTTTTCTTTCAAGTATTCAGTACATTTTGTGTTTTTTTTGTTAAAGTATAATTTACATACAGCAAAATGCACACAATATTAACTGTATCCCTTCATAGGTCTATGCCCATAGAACCTCTATTCCTTCAGTGAGCATATTAGTACTGTTTTTCAAAGGCTATACACATCATTGGCCAGTTCCTTTCTCAATGGGGCAGAAAGTCCAGTGGGAAGAAAGACAATAACTAAGAGAACAAGCCAAGACATTCACAAAATGATTGCAATTATGTTCTGGTTAAACTGAGTGGAATGTACTTATGAAAAAGCAGGGGAATAGTTTCCAATTAAGTGGGGGATCAAGAAGAATCACTCTCACGCAGGTAGCTGGGAGCCAAAATATGAAAGCTCATTGTCTGCAGAGGAAAGCATCACAGGCAAAGAAAACAGAGTGTGAAGTCCCTGAGATGCCAAAAGCTGGCTCTTGAGAAGACTGATGTAACTGAGGTGACATGGGTGATGGGGCTGGAGAGATGACGTAATTGGCCAAGTCAGCCAAACATGGTGTAGGTTTTGGATTTGCTTCTGTGTGCAGATGTGCACCATGGGGTGTTGATGTGGGGTCCAAGAAGGCATCAGGAGGTAATGACTTTGGACAGCCAGATAGGGTAGGCACGGGAAGAACATTCTAGGCAAGATACTGTGTGCCCCAGGTCCAAGGAGACAGTGGCAGAAAGTTCTTGTTCAAATGCCTTCTCAGAGCTCTGCCTAGCCAGAACCAAGAACAAAAGGGGAGATGGGATGGGAGTAGCTGGGTGGAAAACATGAGCACGGAGTCAGCAGGCACCCAGACATCCAGTTTGATGGCACCTGAGGGGTTTGGGTGTTATCTAGAAAACAATGCTTTGGAAAGATCCACTCTGCACAGCACACAAAGAGAACTGGAGACCGTGTAGCCATAGCCTGAGTTCCTTCTCCAGAGGTTCTGGGACCTCTGAGATCTGCAGTGGCCAGGTCCCCAGTGCCATGAATAGAGTTGCCAGTGTCTGCCCCTGTTGCCTTGTTCAGAGAAAGGTGGTGTGTTTTATTTTGAAGTCTATGGTGCCTGGATGTTATGAGAGATCAGGAATGAAGGGACTTCCATGTTATATGTGCCCCTCACCATCTCTCCCTCCTCCTACGTCAAGGTGCTGTCTTCCTCTGGACTCTGCTCCAGATGCCCACCTTACCCCACTCCACCTCACTCCCATTGTACAGCCAAATACTTGATGGCTCTGTGGGTCATGACAGACTTCTAGTCAAATACTTGCTCTGTGATGTTAGGCCAAATAGTTAATCTCTCTGGAGCTAAATTTCCTTGTTCCCTAAGCAGAGATCTTAATAGCACCTAACACCTAAGATTGTCAAGAAGACTTAAGGAGTGAATGCATACTTTTTTTTGCCCCCAGAAAGCCCTTCAGAGAAGAAAGGAAGATTCCAGGAAGCTGCAAATTTTTTCCTCTGTCTTCAACCTTGCTCTGCTGCCAGAATCAGCCAGAATGGCTGAAGCCCAGACTGTGGAAAGTGGTACTTGGTATCTCTCTGTCTTCTCTGGTGTCTGGTACTGTGGACTGGTATTTTTTTCCAAAACTGGTATTAATCTGCAAAGCAAGTCCAAGACAAGAGTCCATGCTCCTGGGACAGTTAAGGCATATGCTGAGGTCTTACCTCCAATGGACACGGTGACTATGAAATGTCCCCATCACCGTCGCCTACCCCTATGCTCACAGTGGTCTTAGCTTGAGGAAAATGCACCTTCACACAAGGAGGGCTGCTCATTGAATGGAGTAGGGCACTGAACTAAAAAATGCAGAGTGATATAATAAGGATAGTGCAGATGCCAGGATTCTCAAATGCCTTTATTTTTTAAAGAAGCCCTCTGAACAGGGGAACCAGCTGCACGTTTTCCTTATTCCTCAGTTCAGCACTCAGAGGCCCACAGTAGTAAAAAGGCACATGCAAGTTACCTAGGCAAGAGAAAAAGCTGGGATTTGAGCCCAGCCTTCTTCCCAGTCTAACCACTGCACCGCACTGCCATTCTTCTGTGGATGCTTATGGGAAGCATTGCAACCAGGAGACTGCAGGGTGAGTCTTTCCTTGGGAATCATGTCTTAGGTGACAGGGACTTGAGAGGCGACCCTGTGCGCTCTGGCAGGTTGCTGTTCCCTAGTCCACCTGTGATGAGCTATGGGAAACCCTAGTCAACGCCCCTACCCTGGGTGGGGCGGGGAGCCTGCAGCTCCTCCCTGGCCTTCAGCCACGTGCTACTTGACATCTTGGTGCTGCAGTTTTCTTACACGGGTCCCAGCCCAGGCCTGGTGAGGGTCGGTGCTCAGCATTATCCTCAGGGAATGACGTCACTGTGCCACTTTGTGTCTCCCACAGACACTACCAGTAGGAGCTCGCCTGTGCAGGGGCTGTAGCTGGGGTTCGGGTTGGCTGAGATGCTCAGAAAGAAACAGAGCTGCTCAAGAGCCTTCCACCTAGAGGGGCCAAGGAAGCTGAGCCGGGTGCTCTGCCAGACCTGGAGCCAACTCCGCCTGCAAGGGTGGATGGCGGACATGAGGCTCCCTCCCCCTTCTCCTGGAGCATGGATCCTCGTGTGCCACAAAACCTCAGGCTGAATCCAGAGGGCACAGGCCCAGGCACTCCTTGTAGTCATGTATAGAAAGTTCTAGGAGCCCTTCAGGGTAACAAGGAGGGGCACTGTAGGGGTCTCAAGAGAGGGGTTTACTTCTGAGAATGCTTCCTTGGGCTCTTGTCCTTGCACTGGCTCAGCCTGGCTGAAGAAGTGCCAGAGCTGGGCGTGGTGGCGTACACTTGTAATCCCAGCATTTAGGAGGCTGAGACAGGAGGATCGTGGTTCGCGGCCAGCCTCAGCTACTTAATGAGGCCCTTTGCGACTCATTGAGAACCTGTTTCAAAATAAAGAATAAAAAATAGAAGTTGGGTGTGGTGGTGCACGTTTGTAATTCCAGCATTTGGGAAGCTGAGACCAGAGGATTGTGGTTCATGGACAGCCTCAGCTACTTAATGAGGTCCTTTGCAGCTCAGTGAGACCTGGTTTCAAAATAAAGAATAAAAAATAGGGCAAGTGTGTAGCTCAGAGGTCAAATGCCCTTGGGTTCCATCCCCAGACCCGCAAAAAAAAAAAAAAAAAAAATAGGACTGGGGTGTAGCTAGAAGGTAGAATTAGGAGGTAGAATGTCCCTGGGTTCCATCCCTGGTACTAAAAAAAAAAAAAAAAAAAAAAAAAAAAAGAGGTGCCTGGCAGGGGGCAGGGAAGGGGGGGCATTCCAGGGAACTGAGAATCTGAGGCTGGGGCATCAGCCGGACTTTCATTGGAAGTCACCTTGGAGCGTCTGGGTTTTCATCCTGGGAGCATAAACAATTATATATAGGTAGAATGAAGCAAGAGTGGACAGATTCAACCAGTGTTGTAGAAAGTTCTCTGGGACTGCATGAAAGTAAAGGCCAAAATCTGTGTAATTTGAGAGTTCTTCAGAGAAATGAAAACAGAGAAGAGGGCAAGGGGAGAAGAGAGGACAGAAGAGGAGAGGAGAGGAGAGGAGAGGAGAGGAGAGGAGAGGAGAGGAGAGGGAGACTGATTTTAAGGAGTTGGTTCATGGCTTGTATAATTATGTAGACTGGCAAATCTAAAATAAATGGGAGGCCAGACAGACTTTGATGGCATGATCCCGGGGCAGGACACATCATCTGTTTGCCATGATGTTCACCCTGGGGTCTCTAGGACATGGACATCTAGGGCTGGTCATGTGCCTGAGTGTGGGATGGTTTCTGCCCAAAGCCTGGTCCGGGCTTGCCTTTCCCTCCCAGACACGCACGTCTGCTCTATCCTGGCTGGCCTGCAACTGGTTGAGGGCAGAGTTGAGAGATCGAGTCTCATGTTAGAGTCCACTGCATTGATACTGTGCCTGGTGGAGCTAGACAGTGGTGAGGGTATGACTGTCCATCTGGAGCATGTCCCTTTGTCCCATGGACCTCACTCTCCTACACCTCTTCTTGGCCCACTGAACTTGTGGCAGTCACACATCCCTGCAGGGCAGAGGTGCTGACAGGCTGTGCAATTTGGTATGGAGCAGGGGTGAATCATGGTTCAGAAGTTTACATGCAATTTTTTGACAAACAAGTGCTGATTGATTCCTTCAGGTTTTTTCACTTGCCTTTCAGTAAACTTTTGTACCCATGTACACCAGGACCAGGTGCCGGATTTGCACAACAGAGAACAGGCTAGGAGCTCCACTCTGAATGAATTCACCACGAACAGCAAAACGATGTATCTGTCTCCTGTCTCCTGGCAGTGAGAGGGGAATATGGGCTGGGTATAAAAGGACAGAGTGGGGATGCTAATCTGAATGGGAGAGGGCTTTGGCTTCCTGTCCAGTATGACCTGAGTTGAGCCTGAAGGCCGGGCAGCTATCAGCCAGGGTACCACATCTGGAGAGCAGAGTGAGAGAGGGCAGTGAGGTGGGAAAGGGCTGGTCTGACACTGCTGGGGCAGCCCCGGAGCACAGTGTGCAGCTGGGAAGGGAACAGATGCCCGAATAGAGCAGTTCTTTGGCGCTCCCGCTGGGAACCGGGTATTTTTCTTCCATGGCTTTTCAGCATCCAGGCCACCTGCTTGTCTGGTTCTTGTCACAAAGAATTCACCTTGTGCCAGGTTGAAGCGGGGCCTCCCTCCCTTTCGCCCTCCTCCCCCTCGCCCTGGCTTGGCACCTTCCTCCTTCAGGGAGCTGGAGCCAAGTTGGGAGGGGTTGAGGGAGGGGATTGAGGGAGGCAGGAAGGACAGAGTGGACAGTCACAGCCAGCTGGAGAATGCCTGGCTCTCTTTGTCCACAGAAACCCATGCTTAGGGTCCTGCCTTGCCATTCCCATCTATAAATTGGGGGTAGATAATCAGGTTTCAGTTCAATCTACTTAATACCTACTTGTGGAGTCCTTCTTAGGTGCCACTGGGCTGGCTTCTGGTGTCTCAGATTGAACACACAGAGACATTCACTGTCCGGCTGCATCCTCAGTGTACCTTCTCCCAGCTCATCACTTGGCTAAGCCCTTCATCTTTCCCTTTCTCCAAGAGGCTTTCCTTGGTCTCTTACCTGCAGGGGCACCTGGCTGCTCCTTTGTATTACTGTTTGCAGTTGTATCTTTAGTTTGGCTGAATATCTGTCCAGCTGCGTCCCTTTCAGAAGACTATGTCCCAGGAGGGCTCAGTGCTTTAACATTTTATTCCTCATGTCTGACACATAACTGACACAGAGTGGCTGCTAAGAAAATAATAGTCGAATAAATGAAAAAGAAATTGGGGAAGGCAGATGTTCAGCATGTGATTGTGAGTGGGAGGGATGTTCCCTCAATGAAGGAAACTTCCCTTGGGCTGTGTCTCTTTGGGGTTTTCTGAGGTTATGTTCTTACCAGTGTTTTTACTGGCTTCCTTTTTAGGGCAGGGACTGTCTAATGGAACTCCAGTGCATAGAAGAGCCAGTGAATGCCTGCCATGTGCCAGACACGCTGTCTGCTTTTTTGGGTATATCATTTAGTTGTCACCAATGGTCCCTTGCACAGTGGAGACATTGAGGCTCTGGTGTAACTGGCACTGTATAAACATTTATATTTAGACTGAATCACCATGTTTGATTTAGAGCAGAGATTATAAAATGCTTTCATTTCATGGTCCAGCATCTCCTGTGTGGGTCAATTAATTTGATCTCTCCATTGAGAAAGATTCTGTGGTTGTAATACACTGAATGGTGGCCTTCTATCCGCAAAAGATGGGTCCTTATGCTCACCCTTATGCATGTGACCTTATTTGGAGAATAAGGGTTGGAAAACCTGGAAGATTACTTTTGCAGATGTAATGAAGGATTTTGAGGTGAGCTGGATTATCTGGGTGGGCTGAAAGCAATGAGGAGTGCCCTGATAGGAAACAGAAGCAGAGAAGCTACTTGAAGATAGAGACAAAGACTGGTGCTATGGTACAGACAAGAGCAGAGGGTCACCTGGGGCTAGCAGAAGATGGAGGAAGCCAGGAAGGACCCTCTGCCCCCAGAGCCCTCAGAGGGAGTTTCAAGCTATACCATTTGTGGTATGTTATGAAGGCAGACCAGGGGAGATGGCATGATGAGCACTGGCTAACTCAGATCAACCAGGTCTTCTAGTTGGGGCTTCCTCTGCCAATGCAGGGAGATGTTGGTGGGAATTCCTGGTCAGCAATTCTGCTTTTGTTGGAACTGCCCATTTCAATTTTTCACTCTTTGCTGTCAAGGCTTCTCCATCACCTCTGAGCCCTTTCTGCCATCACGTAAGCCCTGGTTTTCCTTCCCTCTCCACAGTAAAATGACAGCCAAGCTCCCTGCTCCACATAGCAACAGAAAGCCCAGTGTGGAGACAAGCCATTGGGGCCCTGGTTCAAACCCAGACACTTGTCCTTTCTTGCTCTGCAGTCTTGGGGAACTTCCTATCTCTGATCCTCAGTTTTCTCATCTGCAAAATGGGAAGAAAATAATGCCTCTTTCAAGGGATTTCTTTGAGGATTCAAGTAGATCACGGGTAATAAATATTGCCAGTACATATAATACTTCATAACTGTGCAAAAATGTTCAACCTAAAATCAAAGCATGAGACATACAAACAAGAAGAAATCAGTTGTCACGTTGAATTCCAGACCTTTTTACCCGTCCTCGTGGCTTTCTCTTTCTTGGACCTTAGCAATCGCTGTTTTTTGAGCACTGACTATACGCCAGGCACCATGCTGAGCAGTGTCATGTTTCCTCTTTCAGCCCTCTCATGCCACAGTCTGGTTCAGGAATAATGGGGAGTTTTTCGAAAGTAACTTTCTCTTAAGATGCAGGAAACCTGCACAGTCATCCAGCTTTCACTCTTGATTCCTGTGTGGCCCTGTGCCTGTCCGCTGTTTCTTTTGTAAATGGGATCTCAACATGCTTTCTGCCTCGGCCTGGAAACTGGGCCCAGGGATCATTTAGGAGCCCTTTGGGCATGGACAGAGCCAGCTGTTCCTGCCCTTACTCACTTCTTCATCCCTAAAATGTCCAATATAGGAGATGTTCAGTAGTTATTTGCCGAGTAAATGACTCTGTCCTTCTCAGATATTTCTGCATCATTAAAAGCTGCAAAACCAACTTTACATTGGCTGGTCTGAGGATAGGCTGAGTTGCCTGATTTGGAACAGGGTCCTCCCCTCTCCGGTAGGAAGTAGTAGCTGCAAACAGGTTTGTTCAGGGCTGGCCCTTCAATTAGGCCGGAGCCTCTAGCTCACCACTGCAGCCTGCAAAGGGTTAACCATTGGGCACTTGGCCTGGGTGTTCTCGACCCCACTTTGCCTGATTACCTTGCCTCCAGCTGAGGTTGGGCCATTAGTTTATTCATAAACAAGTGGCACACTCCACCTGAGTAGCCAGAGATAAGGACCATTTTCAAGCTGCAGAATAAATGCTGCCACCCACCGCTTGTCCTTTCTAGGCAGCTCTGCTCTGCCCTGCGGAAACCCCCGTGTTTGTATCAACTTTGGGGCCCAGAATGGCTGCTCAGACAGAAATGAAATCCACCACGGGGCTTTCAGAATGAAAAGAGCCTTTGGCCAAGAGAGATGGATCAAGGCTTGCCAAACCCGCTAATTCAGGGCAGCCTGGAGAAGCCATTCCACAAGAAAAGACTGGCATATTCCCAGCGGGAAACTACAGTTAACTCCCTATTTCTTGTCCCATCTAAGCTCAACTCTCTGCCCCTCCTAGGTCAGATATTAGGAATAACCACACAAGACCAGAGGGTTCCGTTGGCAGTCTAATTATGAGCAGCTGCACTCGTCCTGCTAGAATACAATCCTGGATCAAATCTGGCCTGCCATTTGTCGCTCTATGGCTTAGGAGCTAAAAACAGTTTTTACATTTTTTAATACTTTTTTTGGTGCACTGTAATTATACTTCCTAGTGAGATTCAAAGTGATCCATAAATACATGCACACAGCACTTGGTCCATTTCTCTCCATTAAAATGGCCAAAAGAGAAGATCCTTTGTGACATGTAAAAATTACGCACAAGTCTCATTTCAGCATCCATCACGTTTTATTTGAAAAAGACAGGCTCATTCACTTCTAGGTCGTCTCTGTTACAATGCCTAGGTTGGATACTCCGTACCACTCAGCACTCAGTGGCTGGGTGCACAGAAAAAGCACAGTGGTGCCGGCTGTGTCAATCATTAGGATCAAAAGTCCCTTTCAGGCATGACACACATAAAACCCTTTACAGATCAACTTTAACAGATAAAGCTTTGCAAGGGCTTCTAGGAGGGGGAACACTAACTTTGCGACTCAATGAAACAAAGTGAATTTCAAAAAAATATTCCATCTTCTCATTAGGAGACTCAGACTTCAAAAATTTGAACTCTATTATTATTATTATTATTATTATTATTATTATTATTATATTATTAGATTTTCACCTATAAAATATTTGTGGAATTTTTTCTCTCTTGTTATTTCATTGTACCCTAGATTTTGCTTTTTGGCCAGCAAAGCCGAAAATGTTTCCTATCTGGACCTTTAGAGAAAACATTTGCTGACCTGTGACCTAAACCATTCAACTGTGTCAGAAATTTTTTACTTTGATCTTCAAACATTATATATATCCCAGATTGTTTTATATCCACAGAAAGGCTCGAAATCCCATAGAAACCTCTCAAAATTGTGGCTCAACTACTCTTACTGCTTTCAGGGCCATGAAAAATTAACAGGAAGACCGTGAACATGCATCCTTTGATCTAGCTTCACCCACTTTTTTCTTCTCCACTGCTCGCATCTCTGGGACTCCCCAGGAATACTCTCTAGGAAGCCTTCTGGCATGTCAAGGGCTCATTGATTTTCCTGACTCCCCATAGGAGAAATTGAATTAACCCTGGTTGCTTGGTGGATCCACTGATACCAAACCAATGGAGAATTAGTTCCCTTATTTAGATATTCACCATGCAGCATGCTGGGAGCAAAATCAGTGGGAGATCCTATCTGGTATACACCCAATCTCTAAGAGCAAGATGGTTTGGGGGCACTGGGCCAGTCACTACGGGATTTTGAGCCTGGACTCTCATCTATGTACGATCTTAAATTGTTCCCTCTCTTGCAGTCTGCATTTTTTCACTTGTAAAAACAGACTCAGGTGCAGGTACCTTCTGGCTAGCTCTATGATTTATTTTAAGTGGGGCAAGTTGGCAATAAGACCCATGAGCAGGGACAGCACTACCTGCTGCCCATGGCTTCCTCACTCCCAAGTAACAAAGCCCATCCTCTAGACTTTCCCATTCCCAGACTGAGACAAAATGTCTTAGGTCTCTGCAGCTACCACCTGGCCTCCTTCCTGCTCATCCCTCCCTTACATGTCCTGAAGGGATTCTGGAGCCAGACTCACCTCCCACAGCCCCAGGCTCAGCCAAGCCCAATTTCTTCATCCAGGATCAATTATTTTTTTCCTCCTTACCTTAAAGAATAATAATGAATCACACTGCCAACCCCACAGCCTTTCTATTATCCCCTCTGTCTGTCCTTGGATTTCCTTTTGAGTTGTGAAATTTGCCCTTTACAATATCCTTCCATGCTAACAAAAATGAAGGGCTCAGTTAGAAAGACTTTGGTCTCTTAAGCTGGGAATTTGAGGAGTTCTTGACTCCTTCGTTGCAGCTTCAGTCCCCAAATCCAGCTGCCTATTCTATTTGAGGGTCTCAAGCCTAGTCCTTCTCTCCAAGTCCCTCAGCCACTGTCTGAGCTGACAGTACCGTCCCCTCTCTCTTGATTTCCCGAAAGATAAAGTCTGTGTCCTTACATATGGGCAGTTCACATCTGAATCTGACATGGCTTATTTATCTAAAAGAGAAATTTCTGAAATTGAATTTGGGTGTTTTCGTAAGGATGCATAGTCAGCTGGGCCAGCAAATATGTAAGTGAGTTTGAGCTTCCACTGGGTTCTCATCTTACTCTGCTTACCTCTTGAAATAAACTTTTATTTTCCTGAACTAGCATCCAAGTCTTGTGAAGAATTATGTGTGAGTCTTGGAAGGAGACAGGGCCTGGATGCCACCTCTCCCTAACTGGGTAGAGTGGGGGTGTGGGGCCTCAGCTTGATCGAATGGACATTACTTCCTGGGCTTTGGGTCTTAGAATAAAGAAAAGCACAGATAAGAAGTGACTCCTGGGCAAGGGCTGGGGTGCCAGGACACCTTACTGTGCTTGCTTCTAACTGCAGTGTCCCAGTGGCCTGGCCAGACCACAGCTCCCACCCCAGGTCTTCTTTGGCGCTCACCTTTCTTGAACATGGTTGTCAGCCTTCTCTGAGTCCATGAGCAGCTGCAGAGTATTCCCTTCATCCTTTCCACTATTCTTACCTAGAGTGAGTTTCTGTTGCTGCACCTTCGATATCTAACTGCGGCCGTGGCTCAGCCCTGCTACTGTCCCCTCTGCGCCTTGAGCTCAAGGCTCCGCCATGCTTTCTTGCTTCCTTATCCATTTCCATTGGCTGCTGGTGGCAGGGAAACAGCCAGCCTCATGTTACAAATGTTGTCAGTGACCTAATTATCTTAAAGGAGAATTTGTGTCACTTATGACTCAAAGCGTGTTGACTCATATGGTCATTAATTAATAAATCTTACTAAACTTGCACATTTACTGAGCACCTACTATGGGTCAACACTGAGCCTCACTGGCTAGCCCCAAGTCATTTGCCCATGCTTGAAGCTGTTTCCCAAGGGATAGATCAGGGTGCTCTTCCCAGATGGGAAACAGCTGCAAGCAGACAAACAGAACATTCTCAATAAGCACTAGTGTATTAATTCTGAAATGAAGTAACTGTGCTTTAAGTTGGAGATAAAGAGTGCTGGGTAATTGTAGGCAAGAGCTCTGCTGTTATAGCAGAGCCTGTGGTCCAGATTTAGGAGGGGCGCCTCCCTGGTGGGGTTTGATTCTAGTCTCCAGTGACGGGCAGAAAGGCCACATTTGTCCATTTACTCTGAGGGCCTCCAATCAAATTGTAGATTTTGCCTGCTCAGTATTATCAGGGAGAGTCAGGACAGAGAACAGAAAACATAGGCTACTTCTGTCACCCAGTTACTTAGAGCCCTTCCCATCATCAATAGGTTCAGGCTGCTCCCAGGGACAACATTCAGAGTTAAGGACTTTGCCCTGTCTGATTCATGCTTTTTACCAAACTCTTCCCATGCCTCAGTCTCCTCATCTGTAACATGAGGGAGAAATTTCAACTGCACTATAACCTTGGAGATTAAGCAGGAGATTCTGGTTTTTTTAAATTAATTTTTAAAATTTTTATTGGTGCATTGTAATCATACATCACATTGGAATACAAGACTTGAGAGGATATACAAGCACACATCATCCAATTAGCCCTCATCCAATCTCCATCCCATTCCCTCCCCCTCCCTCCATCCCATACTTGATTGGTGATTACCTTTGGAGATTCTAGTTTTAAACACACTGAAGATGTAACAGAATTTTACAGAAACATCTGTTAACATGATTTCAGAGGACACACTTGTTCATGTCTCCACCTCCCTTAACCCAGTGTGTGTGTGTGTGTGTGTGTGTGTGTGTGTGTGTGTGTGCGGGCACACACATGCATGCACACGTGCATGCTGGGATTGAACCCAGGGCTATTTTTATTTTATTTTGAGACAGGGTCCTGTTAAGTTGTCTAGGTTGGCTTCAAACATGCCATCCTCTTGCCTCGGCCTTGCCCTCCCAAGTAGTTAGGATTACAGGCCTGGACCTCCATGCCCAGCTGACTTAAACTTACTTGTAGAATGAGTGTCTGTTCCTTCTACAGACCAAAAATCACTACCAGACCTCCAGTGCTGTCACATGACCCTTTACCCTTCTGGTCCTCAAAGTTGCAAGACTTTTCCCCAGCCATGCCTCATTCTGGCTGGTCCCCAGGCCAAGATCAGAGCTCTTCTCTCTTCTCTCAGGCTTAGCATGAATCTCATCACTTACCGAAATCTTCCTGACACCTGGACCAAGGCAGGTGCCTGAATTGACTTATTTACTCATATTACCTGGGCCCAGCCTTCTTACTTCTGATTTTACTTATAGTTAATGATGTACATAGCAGGTTACTTTATGGCTATCTCTCCTGCTAGAATATAAGTTCCTTAAGGAAAGAGACTGTAGGTGATTTACTCCATGCTAAGTTCTATTGAAGGTTCTCATTGAAAATGAGAACGATTATGCCAAAAATGAGAAATAAAAGTGCATTAATTAAAGATATTAGCTTAATTCTCCATCATAGGTGTTGAAGTAGACATTGGCCAAAGTAACATTGCTTGCCCAAATCAACAGATTAAATAGAAAACTTAAAGGCAGTTGGGATGTGTTATCACAGGCAAATCTTCTCATTCAGAGGAAAACTTACATGGAAATAGCCACCTCTACTAACCTTAATGAAATGCATTGTGCACTGGACTTGACAGAAAAAAGTTCTTTTTGAGAATACTCAGAAACAAAAAGGTCCTTTTTCTAGCTTTCTATTATCAGATAATTAATAATCATATACAACCATTCCTTGGTTCTGAGGCGGGGAGTGGTGGTTTCAAGACCTCCCACAGATACCAAACTGAAGATGCTTAAGTCCTTATAAAAATATTTGCCTATACGCTATGCATACTCTTCGGTATACTTTGTCTTCTCTAGATCACTTATAATACCTAGTATAATGTAAATGCCATGTAAACAGTTGCTATACTATAGTATTTAGGGAATGAGGACAAGAAAAAAAAGGTCTTACATGTTCAGTATATGTGAGGTTTTGTTTCTGTGTGTGTGTGTGTGTGTGTGTGTGTGTGTGTGTGTGTGTGTGTGTTATTGGGAATTGAACCCAGGGGCATTCTACCTCAGAGCTACACCTCTAGCTCTTTTAATTTTTTGTCTTGAAGCAGGGTCTTGCTAGGTTGCTAGGAGTCTTGCTAAGTTGCTGAAGCTAGTCTCAAACCTGCAATCCTCCCATCTCAACCTACTAAGGATTGAGATTACTGCTGTGAGCCACCATGGCTGTATACATGAGATTTATTTCTGATTGTCTTTAATTTGTCTTTGGTTGAATCTGAGGATGCAGAACCTGTGGATGTGGAGTTGTTGCGTGCCTACTGGGCATTAGGCCCTGTGCTCTACCTTAGTGTGCTAGACAAGACCTAGTCTTAAGAAGTCTACAGGCAGGTTGGGAAGACAGGAAACAAATAACCTAATCCATTAACTGCTCCTGTGTTCTTGATTTTGATGATTTGCCAGGAGTTAGGCTAGGGTAGCAGAGGTGGGTACTGAGACTTGAAGAGCAGTGATCCTCATGCGAATGGGAGAGGGCAGGCCGGCCCGTGTTCACTCTGCCACTCGGGGACTTGGCTTCCGCCTTTGTCCTGCACATCCTGCAGCTTGAGACTCAGGCGGGGATGAGTCAGAGGCTATGGCAACTGAGATGGAGCTGCAATTTTGCATAAGTCAGACTTACTGAAACCAGACCAGGTGTCATCGTCGTCCAGGCTACCACCATCTGTATTTGGGAGAAAAACAATCACAACCACAATTAGAAGCATTGCTGGCTGCACTCAAATTGACAGACACGGCAGGGAAGCTGTTGGCTGCTCCCAGGGCTGGCATCGAGCCCTTCTTTTGCCCTTCAGAGAATCCCGAGCCTGTTTTTTTATATGCTGGAGAAGTGAACTTACAGTTGAACCCAGAAGTGAATTTACAGTTTCTCTTCTCTCCAGTGCGAATTCTCACCTCAACCAGTATCCCCTGAAATGTGAAATAAAGCAAGCTTCTTCACCAAGGCCTTTGTGCTCCTGACCGACTAGTCTTCTGGTTGTTCCTCAAACAGACCAGGCCATTTCCCCGCCTGGGCTCCTGTGCTCTGTGGTTCCCTGGCCTGGAGGGATCTGTGCATGGCTGACTCCTTCCCATGGCTGGCTGCTCAAATAACACCTCTTCAGAGAACTTTCTTGGACATTTTTCCCCCTCTGATGCTATGAATTAAACTCAGGGGCATTCTACCTCTGAAGTACCCTTTTTATTTTGAAACAGGGTCTCGATATATTTCTGAGGCTGGCCTCAAACCTGCGATCCTCTTCCTGTGTCAGCATCTCAAGTACTGCGATTATGAGCATATACTGCCATGGACCTCTCTGTCTTAAATAGTGTCCCGGTCACTGTCTGAGCCTTTATCCTGCGTTTGTTTATCTCATAGCCATGGTTACTACCTGGCATGGTATTGCCCTTTCACACAACTTGCTTTACTGCTGCACATCTTAACCCAAATCAGCTCACGACACAGTATGTGCTAAGGAGAATCGTGTTGCATGAATCAAATCAAAGGGCTAGAAAGACCTTTTCCCTCTGCTCTAGATCACTACACCATCATTCCCCTTTTATAGGGAGAAACCTTCCCTCTATGCTGCCACAGAGGGCCCCATTTTTCATTGTATTCAGTGAGTGGTGCTCCTGCAGCCCACACAGCTCTGCAGCCTTCGATCTGAGCATCCACCGTGCAACTGTGCAGTGGGACATGCACTGGCAACCCCAGCCCCAAACTCTGCAGATCTGCGTTTGGATTCTGTCTTCACTGCCTATGTCCCGTGGGGCAAGTACTTAACCTCTGTGTGTGTGAGCTTTCTCATCTACAAGGTGACTGTGATGATAGCACTGGCTTTGAGGGGGGCCTAAGGATTTAATAAGCTAATGTATGCAAAGTGATTAGCAATGCAACCTTTATATAGCAAGTGCTCAAATATAAAAATAAAACCATGTCTATCTGGGCCTGATAGAAACATAAGTCAGATGCTGCAAGATACGTGTAGAAGCTATAGGGGGTAAATTAGATGCAAAGTGATAACTGTTAACACTCTAGCCAATGGGTCACAGGCTCAAAGGTTCCCAGGACTAGGTAGGCCTCATAAATGAGTGAGGCAGGCAGAGGCCTGCATGTAAAGGACAGTTGCTGCTCAGGTCCTGCCATGGTTTGGCAGGGAGATCTTGGCTCAGAAATACCATTAAGACTTGATATTTGCCTGAAATCTCACAGGTTTCAAATACAAATGTTCTTCAATTTACGATAGTGCTACATCCTGACAAACCCATCACAAGTTGCGAATATCTAAATGGATGGAACTGGAGAACATTATGCTAAGTGAGATTAGTCAGTCACAAAAAAATAAGGAATTGGATGCTCTCCCTAATATGCAGAAGCTAGGGAGAAAATGGGTCATAAGATGAACTCATAGGATAAACTCTAGACAAAGGAGAAACTATAGATGAGCAAATAAGGCCACCTAACCGAGGGGGATGGGGAGGGAAAGAGGGAAATGTCCTAATGTCCATGATGTACATTCACAAACATATCAAAGTCAATCTCTAAGGCAAACATGGGAAGGAGGGCGGGGGAGAGAATGGGGTGGGAACTGGGGAAGGGCTAATTGGGAGATGTGTACATGTATGTCTCTATCATCTTGTACTCCATTTAGATGTACGACTACAGTGCACCAATAAAAAAAAAAATAATGTCGGAAATGCATTTAATACCCTAACCTCCAGAGCATCACAGCTCAGCAGCACAGCACACTGTCCAGTAGTGGGCGTTTCCCATCCTGACCTGGAGCTGACTACGGAGTCGCAGCTCACGGCTCCTACCTGGTGTCATGAGACACTAGGACTACATATTGCTGGCTTGGAAAAGATTAGAAAGCTGAAGTACAGTTGATTTTGAGTGCAATGTTGTAGGGTAAAAATTGCATGTTGAACCAGACTAAATCAGGTGTGGCAACTAATTTGTTCAGTGCTATGAAACCAGACCCAGCCAGGCTTCATCACTTCCTGGCGTGTCCAAACTCTGCTTTTAACTTAATTGATTTCATTGAAGTATAATTTACCTCTAGTAAAATGTACTTACGTTAAGGGCATAGAATCATTAGTTTTGACAAGTATATATACTCACGTAATGATGGTAATCGAGGTATAGAATATTTCCATTATCCCACAAAGCTCCGTGGAATCCCTTCCCAAACAGCTCTTACCTCTGGCCCCACCAGAGCCTTAGACAACTGCTGATTTGTTTTCTGTGACTATAGATTAGTTTTGCCTCTCCTAGAATTCAGCGTAAATGAAATAACACAGTAGTTATTTTTGTATGTATGTCTGTTTTCCTTCACGCAGCATAAAACACTTTAAAATTCTTTTAAATTTAGTGAGAATGTATGGCTGAGCACAAGTTGAATACATTACAAGCCCTTGAAAGAACGTGTATTCTGGTATTCTGCACTGTTGGATGCAGTGTTCTGTAAATATTAATTAGGTCAAGGTGGTTGCTAGTGTAATTCAGTTTCTCTATGTCTTTACTTTTTTTCCTGATATTTCTGATTTCTTTATTGGTATTTGTTCTGTCTTTTGCTGATAAAGGGATGTTAAAATGTCTGACAAAGTTTATGGAATCATTTACTTTCCCTTCCATTCTTTCAATATTTACTGCATGTATTTAAAGCTCTTCTATTTATGAATATAGGTCTTCTGATAAATCGGCCATTTTATCATCTTAAAAGTCCCTCTTTTACTTCTGGTCTTAAAATCAAATTTATCGGATGTTTGTATGGCCACTTTTACCCTCTTATGATAATTGTTTGCATCGTTAACCTAATTGTTCTCCATCTGTTCAAAGTGTGTCTCTTATAGACAGTACATAATTGAGTTGTTCTTTTCTTATCCACTCTAAAGAATTTTGTTATGTAATTGTAGTCTGTTAACAATTGATGTAATTATTGGTGTAGTTGTATTTGCAGCTACTTTTTTATTTCTTCAGAATTTTTGGTTGTTTTTAGTTCTTTCTTGGTTTCTCTTTTAAGAGACAGAATATTTTTAAAGAATTGTTTGAGGTAATCAATTAGCTATCTTTTCTTTTAGAGCTTTAAAATACTATTCTATCTCTGGCTTCCATAGTTTGTGTTAGAATTTCAGTAGTCATTTATAATAAATATGTCGTCTTCTCTGGCTATTCTCAAGATTTATATAACCTTTGGTTTTCAAAAGTTTGACTATAATGTGCATAGGTGATATTTTATTTGTCTTTATTTTGCAGAATTTCTGGAATATTTAAATTGATATGTTTGTCCAATTGTGGAAACCTTTGGCCCTCATTTTTTAAATATGTAGAGTTTACCTCCATTTATCTCTTTTCTGTTTCTGAGACTTCAGTTACACATATTTTATACATTTTTCTCACCTCCCCACCTCTCTCCTTCTCTCAGGATTAACCTTCTTTTGATATTGTTCATCAAGACCATGTCTGTGTTCATCTTCTTTCTTCCCCATTTATTAGATTTTTATTGAGTTATCAATAAAAATTAAATTGACTGGCTCATTCTCTGTCATGTTCAGCAGAACAACCAGTGATTATTTTTGGATATTTTTTTATTTTTCAGTTCTAGAATTATTTGTATTATCCTATTATTATTTTTTTTTCTATAGTTTCTCTATTTTTGTGTGGTATCCTCATTTTTTATTTATCACAAACATTTTTATTTACTTGGGAAGCATTATTGTATTAGTTTCTTACAACTGCTATAATAACTTACCACAAATTTGGTGGCTTAAATATCACAAATTTATTCTTTTGCAATTCTGGAGACCAGAAGTCTGAAAACAGTTTCACTGTACTTAAGTCAGAGTGTTGGCAGTGAACTTTTAGGAAGATCTTGGGAATAAATTTTCTTGAAATTTTGAACTTCTTTAGTTGCCTTATAGCCACTTCTTCCTACTGCTTTAGCCTAGGTCTTATGTTTTCATATTTCCTACTCCTTCTTCTCTAGTCAGATGTTCCTTTGCCTCCATCTTTGAAGGACACTTGTAATTACCTTTAGGATCCACATCAGCCCTCAGAGTAATCTCCCTATCTCAAGATCCTTAGTTTAATCATGTCTGCAAAATTCATTTGTCACATAAGATAACATTCATAAGCTTCAGAAATCAGGTCCTCAATATCTTTGGGAGCTATTATCCAGCCTGTAATAGTACTTTTTCTAATGCCTAAAAGATTCGCATTCATCCTGCGTGCAAAATACATTCATCCTATTCCAACATTCCCCCAAAGCCTACCACAATTATAATAGCTCTTTTTATTTTTTTTCATAATGCCAACACCTAAATCAAGTCAGGTCAATCTTTTTATTATCATATCCTTTTGAGCCTGGGTTATATATTCCTATTTTTTCAGGTGATGAGTAATTTTGGATTCCGTCCTCTAGGCGTTTGAAGCTTGTGAAAGCTATTCTGTGTCAGCTCTGCATCTGATGTATTCCCCCAAAGAGAATTGAAGTATTTGCATTTTTAGTGTAACTTCAAAATATTGAAAACAGGATAATGAGAATTCCTGGATACTAACACTAGGGAGGGAGATATGGGAATGAGGAGCTGGAAGAAGTTCTCCTAGGAGACCTGAGGTGTGGGGAAGTCAGACAGTGATTAGCGCTGCTCTATTGCTGAAAATGCAATGCCAAGCGAGTGGGAGTGAGAGGAGAGTTTTAAGATGGTTGATGTGTTCCTTGATGTACCTGGCAGGTGCAGTAGAGAGATCTGAGCGCTGGACAGAGATTGGTTGTTATTGCCTACTTGTTTGCTTTAATAGGCAATCAACTTGTTTTAACTCAAATGTAAATATCTCTATCTTGGCTTCTGCTAAAACCCCGGATCAGCTCTCATTCTCATCTGGAGTTTGTCTTGTGCATTGATGGTTCAGGAAAAAGCCAGAGATTTGGATAAAGATTATAATCAGAATATGGGTGTGGCTATCTCTCCTTTTTGGATTACCCCCTCTCCTTTTTAGGATTGCCTCTATTTCTTTATTCTTCTTTTTAAGGCTAAAAAACTATGATATTTTCCCTCAGAATCTCATCCTCTCTATATGACACTGAGTTTGGCCTGTGATCACACTTGGGCCACTGAAGCAGGTAATTCACCCTGTGCATACACTTTTTTCAGTTATTGACCCCATTAAAAAATTTGCCTGATGTTTACTCTTTAGTATCTTTAGATTGTGGTTTTAGGTAAGATGTTGGCCTGACATTCATTCCCTTCTTTTAATATGGCTCTAATGGTAGTTGTCTATGAGCCATGTCCATGCTAAGGGAACCCTTCCTCCCTCATTACAGAAAGGGATTGGCTTGGGTCAGGTGTTGCCCTGGGACTAATGAGCCATGACAAGGGGTGGTCAGTGCCATGGTTCCTTTGGGCCCCACAACTGAAGGAGGTAGTTTCTAGTTATGGTGAACTAGGACTAGTGATAATACTTTATTCATAAAGATAAGTCCAATGACAAAAACATACATATTATATCACATTTATATATTATATAAATTATTATGTAATTTATAAATATATCATAAATATATTATATATTTAAATTATATAAATTAAATTATATATTTAAATAAATATATTATAAATATATAATTTATAAATAATTACATAAATTATATATTATATATCACATATAACATATGCATATTATATCAGATAATTACTGGTAATATTTTGCATGTGGTGGCACACACCTGTAATCCCAGTGCGTAGGAGGCCAACACAGAAGGATAGTAAGTTTGAGGCTAGCCTGAGCAACTTAATATGATGCTATTTCAAAATAAAATGAAAAATTAGAAGGGCTGGGGTTATAGCTCAATGGTACAGTGCATCTGGATTCAATTCCCAATACTACAAAAAATTGTGTACATTATTTTATGGCTTTTTCCCTTAAAACTGTACCTATGAAAGTAAAAAAAATATTACATATAAGATATTATATAACACATTTCACATGCTATATATCATGTATTTTATGCTAAGGCATCCTTCTCCAGCCATCATGAAACTTGGTGATTCAGACACTCTAAATCAAGGTCAGGGGGAGACTGGAGTCAGGTGGTGTAAAGATACGTGGATAAATCCTTGGTTTGCATGAGATCATGTCTGCTGCCACCCAGATCCAGGCTCCCCTCCTCCATGCAGCCTTCTTGGTCTCTCCAACACACAGGAAGTCCTTTTCTCACATTCCTTATTGATGCTGAGGACCATGGCTTCAATGCAGAGGCATATGTAAGAGGCTAATAAAAGCAAGTGCACTGCACTGCACTCAGAATTCAATGTTTGGTAAATAATCTTTTCTCCCTCCCTTCTTCCATCCCTCCTTTTCTCCTTTCTTCCCTTTCCCCAGCTAGTCCAGGGAAGCTGACCAGGAGACCTCCTTGGGCACCTAGTTTCCGCCTTCCACTGTGACCACACTGTGTTTCTAGCACTGTTTTTCCCATGAACTGCCGGTGTTGCTACCAGAAACTGCCCATGTGCAGTCACAGACCACAGCTGGCAGGGTCTCATGTTGCCAGAGTGCTGGCGGCATCCGCTTTACTGCTGCACCCACTGAATTCCAGGCCGAAAAAAAAAAAGAATTGGAAGCTCCAGGTTGAAGACCTTAGTCCTTACCACATCCCTCTGGCAGGCAGCTCTGTGCTCTCCCTGGGCACTTCACCCTCTTTCTTTGCCCATTCCCCTGCTCATTGTTACCTGCCAGGAGAGGAATAGGGGTTCAAGAGCTGGTAGTGAACTTAACAGTGGAGATGGTGGGTTTCAGTGTGTATTTGGGCAAATTTGGAGGTGGTAGAATCTAGTGTGACAGTACCCTCTGGTCTGGCCTTCAGGGATCTGCATTTTAGCTGGGCCTCTGGCCTGTCACCACACCTGAGCCTTGGGCTTCCTTTCTGTGCAGTGAGGGATCAGACTAGTCTGAGTTTTTTTTTTTTTTTTTTTTTTTTTTTGCGGGTTTATGGATGGAATCCAAGGGCATTCGACCTCCCGAGCTACACCCCCTGCCCTTTTTTTATTCTTTATTTTGAAACAGGGTCTCACTAAGTTGCAGAGGGCCTCAGTAAGTAGCTGAGGCTGTCCTTAAACAGCAACTCTCCGGTCTCAGCCTCCCGAATGCTGGGATTACAAGTGTGCGCTACCACGCCCGGCTCTAGTCTGAGTTTTCTAGGGCTGCTTGTGGTCAGACACCTTGTCCCATCCCTGTTTTGTCCCAAGTCATCACCAACCTGAAGGAGGAGTCTCACTGGGGACAGGAGTTTTCTAGAAAGGGATCTGGGGTCCCTACAATGCCCCACCCCCGTCTTCTGCATTTTCATGATTTTGTTCTCCCCTGCTAAGTCCTGGCCTCTGTATTGGGTGTTGGCTATGTCCCATGGGCCTGTATGAGTCCTGGCTGTGAGCCCTTGATTAAGCGACAGAATCTCTCCAGGCCTTAGTGGTCTCACCTCTAAAATAGTAATAAAGGTATGACTGCTTGGATTATTTAGAGAATGAATTACAATAAAGCAGGTCAAGTCTTGACACAGTGCTTGGCCCCTACTAAACCCATTATGATGCTATCATTATTATCATTATCATGATTATTGTTATTGTTCATTGCCACATCCCCTCTGGCACCCCTCAGAGAATTTCTCAGCTTCCCCGGGCATGATGTCTGTCTATGCACACTGAAGAGGGGATTCCCAGCCAGAAGACCTCCAGTTTCATTGCACACGTTCTCCAGCATGCATTATGCCAGCGACCTGGGGGAATCACAGGTGGACACCCTCCTGGGCAGTGGGCCCAGTGCCTGCCCATAGCTGAGGCTAAACTGAAGAGCGATGAAGAACAGGAGCCAAGAAGACCTGGGCATGGACCAGATATGGACCAGACAAGTCATTCAACCACTCAGACCCTCAGTGTTCTCATCTATGTAATGGGACTAGTACCACCCCCTTACAGGGCTGTTAGGAGGACTGATTGCAGCAGTTTTGAGGTTTGCATGCACTATAAAGACTGGGATGTGCCTGGTCTGTGTTGTATGTACTGTACAGACAGGCTCCTTCCACATACCCATCCTCCCCATAGACTCCTGCCTCGATGGTGGGGCCTTGGCTGGTGTCTATGCCAATGCAGAGGAATAAATATTCTTGGTACCCACTCTTCTACCTCCTCTCCCAGATAGATGCCTTCACCCCCAGGCTGTGTTTGGTCCCATATTGAATCAGCCAGGCAGCAGGAAAACTCACAAGGAAGGGCCACACATTTCTGCATAATGTTTGTGTTTGTTTTTTAATTAAAAAGAAAGTAAGAAAACCAAACACTTCCCAAGGTGTGCTGTGATTAAAAAAAAAAAATCACAGGTGTGTAAAGTACATATAAAAACAAGAAAGAGAATTCCCAGGCACGGAGCCCTGTGTGGTGGGTAGAGGACCCCTCCCTGGAGACCTTTGTCTTCTCAGTCAAACATCCACAGCGAGGCTGAAGAGAGGAAATGCCTTGTTTCTCTTGGAAGACCCAGCTCCTCCAGCTCACTAGTCCACGGCCTGAGCACAGAAATCTGGGCTTTAGGAGAGTTTGCTGATGAGCAGTACTGGGATGGGAGGTTTAGAAATGCATACCACTCCTCCTGATCCCAGGGCTCAGACCAGGGTCTCCAGGTTGCTGGGAAGGAGACCCCCTGCATTGCACATGCTAGTTGTACTGTCCTGCAGGGATACCTGGGCTGGGCTTCCTGAATCAAGCCTACCGGTGGGCTCCTGTTTGAGTGGCAGCTGAAGGAGTATCTGCAGGTGAATTCAGGAGTGTAGAATGGGGAAAGACCAGGAAGAGACATGCCCAGGCTGGTGCGAGATTTTGATGGACACCCAGAAGGCGGTGGGGAATTTTGATATGTTTACTGTAATCAGATTCTTACCCTGACTTTCCTTAGCTATTCAATTCCTCCATCCTTGCCTTCTATGACCCAACCTTTTGGAGTTACACTGATCCAGATTTGACCTCTTCGCGCTGCCATCTCCTAGTTTGTAAGACTCTGGAAAAGTTGTTTAACTTCCTCGAGCCTCAGTGTTCTCATCTGTTCAATGGGGAGGTTGATGTAAACCTCATAGTAAGTGTGACCATGTCTTTAAGGGGCATGCACCCAGCATAGAATAAGGGCTCAACAAATGGCCCTCCATTATTACTGTTATCTAGGCACTGGTATTTCCACTGCAAAATTGGCAGGTCTGTGTGTGGATGCACACATGCTAAAGAGGCTTAAACAATGTTTTAGAAAGAGGATGCCTTCTTCTGTGCCTCCTCGTCCTGCCTGGGGGATTCCGAAGTCATGGACCAGGGGTGGGGTGGGGAGCTGGCCTGGAGGACCCACTGCTCTTCTCCCAGGCACATCCTTGGGGCTCAGGAGCTGCTTCGTGCCTAGACCTCAGTGCCCTCCCTGGGATAGAGGACACTGTTGGAGTTGATGCTGTTGTAGAAATGAGGGCTGAACTGGTTGAGGACGGAGCCCCCGTAGCCAAGAGTGTTGGTAGGCACGGGGTTGGCCCACTCCCCGGCACCTCCGTGGCCGCCGAGGTTGCTCAGGGGGGTGTAGGAGTTGAAATTCAGTGTGTTCTGCCCCATCTTGTCAGTGGACTCAGGGCTTAGTCCTGGCGTGGCCATGGGGCGGCCCACGGGGCTCGTCCCGCTCACATAGGCTGTCATAGTGGAGAGGAAGCCGTTGAGGCATGGACCACCGGAGGGAGGTGAGGAGGAGCGCTTCTCTGGGGAGCCGCTGGTGCCTGGGGAGGCACCATCCAAGAGGTCCTGCGGCTCTGCGGTCTTGGGACTGCCTGCCAGGAGACTGCTCTCGGGTTTCTCTGAGGCCAGGGAGCCGGTGCAGGAGGCGACATCTGACTTTCTTTTCCTCTTCCTGCGGAAATTCCCATTGTCGAACATTTTCTCACAGTTGGGGTCCAGGGTCCAGTAGTTCCCTTTACCTGAAACCAAGGTGGGAGAAGGTGAGCGGGCAGTGAGATGGACAGGTGCTGCCTCTGCCCCTCCTTACTGGCATGAAGCAAAAACAAAGGTGATGAGCACAGAAGTAAAAGAACAAAAGCCTGGGGGTGAGAAACAAGGGATTCCACAGACCCCCACCTGCCCAGCCCCAAAGCCATCGTATTCAAGCACCCACCAGAACTGGGCTCTGGGGGAGGGGCTACAGGAAGAGAGAGGGCCCAAGGCACAGAGGAGTTTCCACTGTAGGCCCCTTTAAGGGGAAAGCGCTGTGTGTGAAGGGGGAAGAGGTGCTGGGGTGACAGTGCCCAGGGTGGAGTCTGTGGGTGGACATGAGTCCTGGTTTTGCTCCTAACCGACTGAGGGGTTCTGGGTGAACCTCAGCTCCCCAGTCTGAAGATGGGTCATTGGATCTGTCCCTCTTCCCTCGGGTTTTCTGGGAAAAAGGACAGACCCTGGATGTGTTAAAGGGTCTGCAACTGGGAGGCACCATCACAGGATGGGCCTAGATCTCACCTGGAGAATGGAGGCACTGCTTGGACATGACCCCTGACCTCTTTTGAGGGACAAATAGTCCTGACCATTGCTAGCTTCAAAGGGGCTGAAGTGGCCTTCCTCTGAGCCACACTCTGGCTTCCTGCGGTAGAACAAAATTGGACTTTGATTTTGGGAAATGGAGCCAGGAAGATTTAATCCAGGGCTCTCAGGAAGTCTCTGCACTTTAGACGTTTGTCATGAAAAGGAAGTAACCCCTGGTGCCAGACCTGCTCCCGGGATCAAGCTCCAGCAGTGCCCTTCCCTGGGTCCCCTCAGACGGGGAAGCTCTCTCTGACGGCCATTTTCCTTATCTGTGAAATGGGTCCATAAGAGCCCCCAGGCAGGGGTGGGGTGGGGGGACTAAAGGCAATTCTGTGAGTCAGGGGGACAGGCAGCACCAGGGCCATTGGGGCTGTCAGCAAAGACCTTTCCTCTCCTCTGCAGGCTCTGGGGGTGCAGGTGGTCCAAGCTCAGTCACAAGACTTCTGCACCCAGGTGCTGGGGCTGCGCACGAATCGTGCTCATGGCCACCGCAGCCCATCAGGTATACGTTAGCACCAAAGACTGCATTCCTTGTCTTACTACCTTTATCAGCCTGCAAAGCAAGCACTCTCGCCATCTCTGTTTCAGATGTGGAAACTGAGGCTCAAAGCGCTAACCTGCCCAGAGGCCAATGATTGGAACCCCTTGAAACCCAGATCCATCCCCAGGCCACATCCTCCTCCACAGGTAAGCTCCCTTCAACCCTGTCTCATAGCAGCCCCCAGTCTTGGGGTCCAGACACAGAACTTTCTGGAATGAACTCTGGGTAGTAACGAAACTCGCCTCCCGGGACCGGTGGCCGGCTGCGGGCCTTACCCGGGTCGTCCTCGTCGCGGGGCACCTTCTTGAAGCAGTCGTTGAGTGACAGATTGTGGCGGATGGAGTTCTGCCAGCCGGCCTTGCTCTTGTTGTAGAATGGAAAGTTGTCGGCCACGTACTGGTAGATCTGGCTGAGGGTGAGGCGCTTGTCGGGCGCGCCATGGATGGCCATTGCGATGAGCGCCGAGTAGGAGTAGGGGGGCCGCACCAGCTTCATCAGCTCCTCCTGCGAGGGGATGGGCAGCCAGCCCAGGTCGCTGCCCCCCAGTCCGGGCATGCCGGGCAGCAGCTGCCTCTGTACACTGTAGGCCTGGGGCAGGAAGGGACCGGCGTTGGCGCCCGGCAGGTAGGGCGGCGGGGTCATGGCCGGCCCGTTGAGCCACAGGTAGGGGTTGGGGGTGGCCCCATACTCGCCACCGCCCTCGAAGGAGGGGGGCCGCTGAGGACTGGGCATGCCCTGGGGGTGGAAGAAGTTCTCATAGTACAGGTTCATCTCAGGGGGCTCCTGGCCGATGCTGGGGAACTGGGGGCTGCAGCGAGGCGGGGAGGGCGCGGGGAGGTCGAAGGAGCTCATGCTGGGGCCGGGCTGGCCGGAGCCACCTGCCTGGCACCTGCACCGGAGCTGCCCCTGACAGGTGCTCAAGCAGGCCCCAGCCTCCGACTTATACCCCAAGGGCTTGGCCTGCAGCCCCACCCAGGGGCGGCCACCTGCCTGGAGCCCAGGCCCGCCCTCCTGCCTCCCTGCCCCGCCCGCCAGGTCCCCGCTAATGACAGGCTAGAACAGGCTTATTAGAGCCCATAGTCGCAATGACATGGTGCTGCTAACCTGCTCTCTCCTGCAGGACTCTCTCCTTCTCATTATTTCCATACATTCCTCCTTTTCTCATTCATTCTTTGCACCTCATTTTTCTTTCCCTTTTTCTTGTTTGTTTCTCTTCCTTTCTGTGTTTTTTTCTTCTATTGCATCTTTTTTCTGCAACACACACACACACACACACACACACACACACACACACACACACACACCTCTCTGTCTTCCCTGACTGTATTTCTTTTCTTCACCCTAATCTAGCCACCTGGCACCACTCCCTTCTCTCCTCTTCCCTGTTTGTTTCTGGTTTTTCCACCTCCTTCCTCTCTCTCTCTCTCGCATCCTTGCTGTCTGTCTTCCTCTGATTCTCTCCTTCTGTCTTCTCTCCTCCTCTCTCATTTGCATTGGCTGTCTTTCCCAGCCGCCCTCAGTCCCCTCTTCTTTCCCAGCCTGCCTCTTCTCTCTGGTTAACAGCTTCTGCTCCTGAAGGAGAAGACGCCACGAGAAGCCCAGGCTCCAGCATATTAGGGAAAACATACGTCCCTTTCTTTCTGTGCTTGGCTGATCTCACTTAGCATAATGTTCTCCAAGTCTTTCCATCTTCTTATGAATGACACAATTTTGTTCTTCTTTATTGCTGAGTAGAATTCCATTGTGTGTATTTCCCCTAATTTTGCAATCCATTCATCTGTTGATGGAGACCTAGGTTGGTTCCATAGTTTGGCTATTGCAAATTGTGCTGCTATGAACATGGGTATGTATATGTTCCTGTAGTTCTCTGATCTCACCCTCTTTAGAAAGGTATTCTCGGATACCAGAGGAACTCCAGATAATGGAGGAGATGCTCAGTGGAGCCAGGGAGGAAGGGCAGGGTAAGAAGAAAGCTGAGGTTCATTAATAGAAATGTTACCTGCGACTATGGGTATACATGTGAATATAACATTGTTAACCTGGACACTGGGTATTGGGGGCAGGGCGGGGGGCACCAAGTACTATGTGAATATATACAATTGGCATTTGGCAACATAATCTACATTATGATGTGAGACTATAATGTACTATATATATATAATAAAATAAATAAATAAGAAGTAAAAATTAGAAGCCCAGTGTCTTGATCTTTGGAAGCAAAGACAGACTTGTCAAAGTTGCCAGGACAAGACCCCGCCTTGAAGGGTCAGAAAGGAAGCTGGCTTCTGGCAGGGATTCAAAGGGGCAGCAGGTTGTAGACTTCCCCTCCTGCCCCTCAGTGTGAGCATGCACACACACACACACACACACACACTCTCTCTCTCTCTCTCTCTCTCTCTCTCTCTCTCTCTCTCTCTCTGAAGGTGGGCAGAGACAGAGCTGTTGTAGAAGCAGTGGAGGAATTCACCAGAGGAGCACAGGACTCTTACAAAGGACATCAAAAGGGAAAACAGGATTTGGACTTTGGGCAGAAATGAGAGAGACCGTCTACATTGAAAGTTTCTTTCCAGCTTCAGGCAAGGCGGGCGTCCCAGCTCCTCATCTGACCCAAAGGGGTTTCACGTTGCTGTGCAGAGGCCCCTGGCAGGGAAGGAGCAGAGGCTGAAGAGAAGGCCCCCTGGCCAGGCCCTCCTGGTCTCCCTTGGGGGTCCAGAGGCAGGAGCCACAGCATGGCGGGCCTCCCTGCTGCCCAGCCAGGCCAGGTCCTCTCCTCTCTGGGATCCACCTTGTACATGGGAGGTAGCTTGTCCTAGTCCCTGCTTGGCCCCAGCAGGGGCTGGGATCACGTGGATTGGAAGAATGTTGGAACCTGCATGTCTGGTGTCTTCCAGTCTCTACTTCCTCTTCCCCTTCTATTCCTTCCAACTTCTTCCAGACTCCATATTTCTTTGAGGCTGGAGAAGGAGGTGCCAACCAGAGGGCATGCCTCCCAAGGGGTGTTCCCCTCTGCCCTCCTGGACAGCTGTGTCAGGACATACAGCGTAGTGCTGAATTATTTTCACTTGGAGCTTTTGGTGGCTGGAGGATGGGTTCTAGGTAACAGGGACGCTTCCTTCAAAGGGTCTAAGTGTCCTGTGGAGGTAAGAAAATGTTGCACTTTCTTTTAGAAGAGTAAAGCAAAAGTGAGAGATGTTTTTGTTTGAAATATCTCTACTTGGAGGCCCAGCTTGCTGAGGGTGGAGCCCTATACTTTTAAAGAATACCACCACTGGGACCCACCAATATAGACCCAAAGCCCTAAAATTAACCTAGCAATCCCTTTCTCAAAGTTCATCTTAAAGAATTAGACAGCAAGCATTAGCTACAGGGATATCCACCATAGCATTATTACCGTAACAAACTATAATTACCCTGAATGTCCAACGCTAGGGGATTGGTTAAATAAATTGCATTTTATCGAAATGATGTAATATGATGTAGCTATAGAAATAAGTTGTAGAAGAATAATAGATAATATGGAAAGATGTGTTCTAATGATGTTATTTGGGGGGAATTTAGGCTGCAAAACACCTTTTAAAATGTCAAAGTATGTATTTATGTATATTTATAAAATGTAGACATATATACATCAAACTTTCAGTGGTTATTTCCACATGGAGAATTGAATATGACTTTCTAATTGTTCTTCTTCAGTAGTTTCTGATTTAGATGATCAGAGAAGGGCAAGCACATAGGTGATTTGCTTTGGGGGCTAAATGCAAAAGGCCCGGAAGAGGCAGGACAGCAGAGAGGCAGGGAGCCTGGCCTCTGAGATCAAGAGGACCAGCTGCGGACCCCTGCTGTGGTGCTTAGCAACCGTGCCCACCTTGACGGGCGATTCGGCTTTCTCCAGCCTCAGTTTCCTCAGGTGGAAATGGGAATAAATGGCACTTAACTCATGCAGTGACTGGGAGCATTCAGCGAGACAGCTGAGGCAGGTCATTTCACCTGGGGCAGAGAGGCACACAATAAATACCAGGTAGTATATGCTACAGCTGATATAGACTTGGTAAGAACAATCCAGCACACCTGCATCTGCTACCTAGTGAGTTAATCGATCACTTTTGGTGGCCTGCAGCCGGGGGAGGTGTGGCAGGGGTTATAAAGGAGGGACAGAGGAGGGAGGAATACTCAGCGAAGACGGGGATGGCACGGCCAGACTCTGCCATTGGCTCATGATGGTCGGAGAGAGCCCAGAGTCACCTGGGCTCAGCCTCTAACCAGACCCCATTCTGCCACCAGCCCATCACTGGGGTCCTCTTCTTTGAGGGCTTTTTCAGAGAAATGCCCACTGGAGTCTTCCTGATTGCATGTGGGTCCTGTTTCTTTTCTTCTGGGGAAGAGAAAGCCTGGCCAGTCTTAGGAGGCCTTGTCCATACCAAGCCTCCCGCACCCAGTGTCCAGTAGGTAAGGACTAGGGCAGTCCATGCTCTCTCTGCGCTTCATCACAGGGTGAGGCTGTTAGGGGGGATTGTACGCATCCCCAGGGGCCTCAACCCTCATGATTTTCATGAGCATTGGCCAAGGTTCTTGAGGTGGACAGCACCTTCTGCCCAGGTAAAGTTTGGGAGTTAGCTCCTGGCCAGTCTCCAGACCTCTGGGAAAAGAATCAATTGTCTCTATTAACTAGAGTCATTTTGCAGATGAAATTATTTTAGACATTTTGGAATTACCCAGGAGTAAAAATTCAAATCCAAGAAGATGTGCCCTTCCAATTTAAAGGGGAAAAAATAATATAAAAGTGAAGTTGGGTGGGCAGGGCCCGAGGCAGGCAATCCTCAGGCCTCAGTTTACATTCCACAGCCCAGAGGGTGGCCTTGTCGAATAAGATAGATGATACATTGTGAACCCCACACTGGGATACTGGGGATGAGGCATAAAAACCAGGGCTTGAGATTGGGTGGAGCTGTGTCCAAATTCCTGCTTACCTTTTGGTAGCTGTGTGATCTTCGCTAAATTTCTTGATCTTATGAGGCCTCTGTTTCCTTATCGATAATGTAAGGATACAAAGAATATATATATATATATATATATATATATATATATATATATATATATAGTCTCATGGATTTTTAAAGGAAAGAGTGATGTAATATATCAGGCTGGGGTCTGGCAGAGCTGTAGGCAGTAAGGAGGAGGTTGAAGGCCTGGGCATCAGGGCCCAGGGAGGTACTGACAACGGAGGTATCCAGGCAGGAGGCCCAGCAGCATGCCCGACTGCATTTGCTATCACTGCAGGGAAATCTTGCTGTTTGGGAGCAAAGCCCACCCCCAGCCAGGCCCTAGACTACCAACCAGGACCTCTGGCCTGAACTACCAGGGGGTAAAGAATCATGCTCTTTTATAAACCTGATTTCAGTTCATCTAATGGGGGGGATGGGGCACTTCTAATAGGGATTTATGTTTTTTACAAACTTTAACTCACTTCAATTTATGAACCACACTGGCAAATAAAATTCAGCTTTAAAGTTGAGGACACACTCTCAGGGAGGGTGAAGAGCCAGGGACAGAGGAAGCAGGAGGAGCTCACCTGGCCCAGCTGCTGTAGCTGCCACTGGGACACGCAGTGGGAACATAGAGGTCAGGCCCTGGTGCCAAGTTTCTGGGTCTCCATCCCACCTCAAGTTCTAAGGCACCACGATGCATTAGGTTGTAACCAGATAGGGCTGGGCCTCAGTTTCTCCCTCTGTACAATGGGGAAATTCAGTGACCTCTGAGTGTTGTTCTGGGGGCTGAATGCCAGGCATGTAGCAGATTTAACTGCCAGCTCTCATTAGGGAATCAGGAGCCCAAGGGATGAGACATGCTGATGGTGTGCCAGTGGGGACAACAGAGCCCCAAGCTGGCCGCCCTGGCTTTCCTCACCCCAAACTTAACCTTTGACAGGGTGTTGGCTTCCCAGGCTCTTTATCTGCACATAAAACACAAATAGCTTCTAAGTTCCTGGGTTTTTGGGAGCTAGGCAGGGTAGAAATAGGTTAGAATGGGGAATCAGAGGATGAGAAACCAGTTTAAACTCTCTGTACCACAGCTTTTTATCTGTGAAGTGGGGGTAAAAAAATTCCAGTTCTACCTCCGGCCTGCAAATAGTTCTCTGTGCCGGGCAGTGAGCTCTTATCTGGGCTTCCTGCCTGCCCGGACAGCATTCCCCAGAGCCCTATCTTGGAATGCTTTGGGGCTTGATGTACAGATCCATCTCTGTCTTAAGGTGGGCTTTGTGGAGGCCTGGCTAGGCGTTAGCCAGGGTAAGTCATCATGGTGCTGCGGGGCTTTGGAGTGGCGGGTGCTCATTTGAGAAATCATAGGCCAATCCTGCCCTCTGGTGGCCTTCTCTTTAATAGCAGCAAGTAAAGGGGCTGGGGTGAAGTTCCAGGGCCAGAGACCAGAGGGAGAGAGTAAATGTAATAATGTTCCCAGGGTAAAGAGTACTTCCAGGAGGAAGCAGGCCCTTAGAGAAAGAGACCTTACCCCTCCTGCAGTGGGAATAGTGGAGACTGGTTTGGAAATGGGTAGGCAGCCAAGTGGCTGTGGGGCTCTGTGGGCTGAGCCCTGTCCCTAGCGCTGTACTTTCAGGGTATCTTGGTGTCTTAAAGCATGCTGGAGCCTCTGTTGGCTTGTCTGTGAAGTGGCTTTTGCAAGGACTGGATGGGGTAATGTGGGAACTGCACCGAGGCTCTGCTCTGAGATGGTACATGTTTCAGTTCACTCCTTCATGCATTCAGTATATCCTAAACTGTCTTCCGCCAGCTCTGGGCTGGCGCCAGGACACCGCCCCGTGGTCACATAGTGTTGAGGCTCACCCCTCCTCCTAGTTTGGCCATATCTATGTGGCACTTATGGTTTGATTTGCTTATAATTTTTTAATTGTCTCTCTTGCTGTATATTTTCATGTAGTGATCTAACTTTATATTTTTATTATAATTATTAGTTGTAGAAATTAGTGGGATTTGCTGTGACATTTCCCTTCATGCATATAATATGTTGGTCTGTCCACCCTTCATTTTCTCCCTTCACCTCCAGCACCCTCCCCAGTCCCTAGAATCCTTCTTATACTTTCAGGTTGTATTTAAAATTTCTTTCTACTTTACACATATGAGAGAGACTTTTCTATGTCTGACATTTCACTTAACATCATGTCCTCCTGTTCTGTCCATTTTCTACAAATGACAGGGTATTGTTCTTACTGCGGAGTAATACTCCATGTGTATTATGTTTTCTCTATCTGTTCACTTGTTGATGGGCATCTGGGCTGATTCCATATCTTAGCAATCGTGAATAGTGCCATAAAAAACGTGGGCGTGCAGGTATCTCTTTAGTGCACTGACTTTATTTTCTTTGGCTATATATCCAGGAGAGGGAAAGCTGGATTATATGATAGTTTTTTTTTTTTAGGTTTGAGGAACCTTCATACTATTTTAAGTAGGTACTGTTTTAATTTACATTCCCACTAATAATGCATGGGGGTTCTTTTTCCTCCACATCCTTGATAACATTTGTAATTCTGTTATTGTCATTCTTGTTTTTTATTTTTATTTTTATATTTATTTTTGGTGGTAGTAGAGATTGAACTCAGGCACATTCTACCTCAGAACTACACCCCCATGCTTATTTTTTATTCTTTATTTTGAAACAAGATCTCACTGAGTTGTGGAAGGCCTCACTAAGTAGCTGAAGCTGGCCATGAACCTGCATTCCTCCTGTCTCGGACTCCCAAGTAGTTGGTTTACAAGCATGCACTACCACGCCCAGCTTGTTGTTCTTAATTTTTATTATTTCATTTATTTATTTATTTTGTGGGACTGGGGATTAAACCCAAGGGCATTATGCCTCTGAACTACACTCCTAGCCCCATATTATTTTTATTTGGGAACAGGGTCTTGCTAAGTTGTTGAGAGCCTTGCTAAGTAGCTGAGGTTGACTTTGAACCTGCAACCCTCCTATCTTAGCCTCCCAAGGACTGGGATTATAGGAAAGCACAACCACTTCCAGCTTCATTTTTTTTTTATAGGAGCCATTCTTATTGGGGTAAGATGGTATCTCATAATAGTTTTCACTTGCATTTTCTTTATTTCTAATATTTAGCATTTTTTCATATATTAGCCATTTGTATTTCTTCTTTTGAAAAGTGTCTATGTTCATAGAGGCACATTTCATCATTCTCAAACTATGGAACCAGCCAAGATGTCCATCAACAGATGAGTGTATTACAGAACTATGGGATATGTGCACAATGGAATTTTACCCAGCCATAAAGGAGAACAAAATTATGGCATCTACAGGGAAATGCCACAAAAAATAAGAAATCAGATGCTTTTCCTAATATGTGAAAACTAGGGAGAAATGGGTAATAGGAGGAACTCTAGTTGAAGAAGGGGTCCTATAGAGGAGCAATTAAGGTGACCTATCTGAGGGGATGGGAGGGGGAAGATGGAAACTCTTCAAAGCACATGACGTACTTAAACATATCAAAGTCAATCACTAAATCAAGCATGGGAATGAGGAGGAGGGAATGGGATGGGGTTGGATAAAGGCTAATTGGGTGATGTGTATATGTATATCTCCACAAGATTTTTATTCCATTAAGATGTTTGACTACAATGCACCAATAAAAATATATTAAAAATATAAAATTATACCAGATTAAAAAAAGATGTGTCTATTCATATCATTTGCCTATTTTTAATTGGATTACTTGTTTTCTTTTTGGTTCCTTTATATCCTGTATATTAACCCTCTGTCAGATAAGTAGTTGGCAAATATTTTCTCCCATTCTTGAGGCTCTCTCTTCCCTCTATTAGACTGTTGCCTTTGCTGTGAAAAGCTTTTTAATTTGATGTCAACTTTTTGTTTCTGTTTTCTGTGCTTTTGGAGTCATATCCAGAACATTTCCCCCTGTACCTTGAAGTTTTTTTCTTCTAGTAGTTTCAGAGTTTCAGGTTTTACATTCAGGTCTTTGATCCATTTTGAGCTGGTATGTGTACAAAGCAAGAGATAGAGGTAAAGTTTCAATCTTCCGCCTGTGGATATCCAGTTTTCCCAGCACCATTTATCGTCCTTTTTTCGATGTGTGTTTCTGGCAACTTGGTTAAGAATCTGTTGGCTGTAGAGGTGTGGATTTATTTCTGGATTCTCTATTTTATGCCAATATCATGCTCTTTTTATTACTACATCCTCTGTATATCTTAAAATTAGGCATTGCAACACTTCCAGCTTTGCTCTGTTTTTTTTTTTTTAAGATTGCCTTGGCTATTCAGTCTTTTGTATGTCCATATAAATTTTAGGATTGTTTATTTTTAGTTCTGTAACACATGTCATTGGTATTTTGAAGGGGATTGCATTGAATCTGTAGGTTGTTTTGGGTAGTATGGAAGTTCTAGCAATATTAATTCTTACAATCCATTCCTCATTGTTTTGTAATTTTCATTGTAGAGGTCTTTAACTTCCTTAATTACATTTATTCCCAGGTCTCCTGTGAATGTATGGAGGAAGAGGATGACTACTGTGAATGCAATTGCTTACGCCAGTTTTTCTCAGTAAATTTGTTATTGTTATTAAGGAAATCTACTGTTTTTTGTATGTTGATTTTGCATCTTGTTACTTTGCTGAATTTCTTTATTTGTTCGAAACATGCATCTGGCATCTTGGCGAAGTCTTTAGGTGTTTCTGTGTATAGAATAACATCATCTGCAAAGATAGATAATTTGATTCCCTTTTTTCATATTGTATGCCTTTTCTTTCTTTCTCTTGCCCAAATGTTTTGGCTAAAATTTCTAACACTATATTGAAGAATGGTGAGAGTGAACACCCTTGTCCTGTTCTTGACCTTAAAGAAAATTCCTTCAGTTTTTCCTAATTCAGCATGATGTTGGCTATGATCTTATTATATATAGCCTCTATTGCATTGAGGTTTGATGCTTCTACATCTAATTTTCTCAAGGTGCTTCATGTGAATGGATGTTGAACTTCATCAGATGCTTTTCATGGATCTATTGAAATAGAAGACCATATGATTTTTATTTTTCATTCGATTTATGTGCTTATTTGTCTATTGATTTGTATATCTTGAATTGTGTATTCCTAGAATAAAACCGACTTGATCAGAGTATCTGACATTTTGATACGCTGTTGAATTGATTTACAGACTTTGTTGAGACTTTTGACATTTGTGTTGAGATGTTGGTCTATAGTTTACTTTGTGGTTGTGTCCTTGTCAGGTTTTGGTGACTGAGTAATCCTGGTCTCTTAGAATGAGTTTGGAATGGTTCCCTCCCTTTCAATTCTCTGAAAAAATTTGAGAAAAACTGATGTTATTTCTTCCTTAAAAGTTTGGTAAAATTTAAAGTGAAGACATTCTGTCCTGGGCTTTTCTTTGTTGTGGAACTTTTTATTAGTGATTCAGTTCCATTACTTATTTTTTTTTTTGTTCAGGTTTTGAAATATCCCCTTAATTCAATTTTTGTGGGTCTTGTGTGTCCAGAAATTTAACTATTTCTTTTAGATTTTCCAATATGTTAGCATATAATTTTTTAAAACAATCTCTAACTGACCCTTTGAATTTCATTAGTATTGTAATTTTTTCTTTTTCACTTTGAATCAATTTTTACTTGGGTTCTCTCATGGTCTGTCTTTTTGTTACTCTAGCAAAAGGTTTGTCAGTTTTGTTTACCTTTTCAAAGAATCAAGTATTTCTTTCATTGAAACTTTATATTATTCTTTTACACTCTATTTCATTTATCTTTGATTTTTTTTTCTTCTACTAATTTTGGGCACGATTTTTTCTTGCTTTTTAAGACTTTGAGATTTATCATTGGGCTGTTTATTTTAAATCCTTCTATTTTTATGTTGATGTAGCACTCATCGCTATAAACTTTCCTCTTAATACTGCTTTTTTTGTATCCCTAAGTTTGGGTATGTTGTCGTTCTATTTTTATTTGTTTCAAGAGATTTTTTAATTTCCATTCTGACTTCTTTAATAACCCACTGCTTATTAAGAAGTGCATTGTTGGCAGGGATGGTGGGTCACATTTGCAATCCCAGTATTTGGGAAGCTGAGATAGGAGGAACACAGGTTTGAGATCAGCCTCAGAAACTTAGCTCTAATCATAGGTTTGGGGACAGACATAGCAAATTAACGATACTCTCAGCTTCCTAGCAAGACATTAAAAAAAAAATGAGGGTGTTGGGATCTGGAGGTATAGCTCAGAGGTAGAATGCCCCTGAATTGAACTTCTAATACTCCCCACACACAGTGTATAATTTCTAAGATTTCCCTTACTATTGATTTCTATTTTTATTTCATTGTTATCAGAAAATACATCGAATGTGATTTTAGTATTTTTCAATTTGTTTAAACTTGCTTTTGGCCAAATATGTGGTCTATTCATAGTGTGCTGATGAAAAGAATATGCATTCTGCAGATACTGAATGGAATGTTCTGTAAATGTGTAAGTTTACTTCACTCACGGTGTGGTATAACTCACATGTTCCTTGTTGATTTGTTTGGTCTAGATGATAGATCCATTGGCAAGAGTGAGGTATTGAAATTCTCCCTAAATAGTACTGGAGCCTATCTCTCCTTTTTTTCTAATAATGTTTATTGAGTTCAGCCGGGCGTGGTGGCGCACGCTTGTAATCCCCGCGCTTGGGAGGCTGAGACAGGAAGATCGCGCAGTTTCAAAGCCAGCCTCAGCTACTTAGTGAGGGTCTCAGCAACTTAGTGAGACTCTGTTTCCAAATAAAATATAAAATGGGTCTGGGCATATAGCCTGGAAGTAGAAAGCTTCTGAGTTTCACCCCCAGTACAAAAAAAAAAAAGAGTTATATAATATTAAATGCATATAGATTTATAATCATCCTTTCTTCTTCATGAATTGATCCCTTTGTGATTAATAATGCTCTCTTTTGTGTCTTACTCTTTTTGTCTTGAAGTCAATCTTTTTCAGATATAAGTATAGCTACTCCTGCTTGTTTTCAGATTCCATTTGCTTGGAATATCATTTTCCACCCTTTCACTTTCAGCCTGTGTGTGTTCTTTCTGGTGAGGCAAGTTTTTTGTAGGCAGCATATTGCTGGGTCTTCTTTTTTAATCCAGTAAGTTTATGTCTTTTAATAGGAGAAATAAGACCATTTATATGTCAAGTTATTTTATTTATTTAATTTTTTGGTGGTACTGGGGGTGGAACCCAAGGGCTTTCTACCTCCGGGCTATACTTCCAGACCTATTTTCTATTTTATTTGGAAACAGGGTCTCACTAAGTTGCTGAGAGCCTCACTAAGTAGCTGAGGCTGGCTTTGAACCTGTGCGATCCTCCTGTCTCAGCCTCCTAAGCGCAAGGATTACAAGCGTGTGCCACTACACCCGGCGCCATATTCCAAGTTATTAATGAAAGGTATGGCATTATGCCTATTGCTTTCTTAATTTTGTTCAAATTGCTGAGTATTCTTTATTTCTTTTTCTGTTATTCATCTTTGTGGTTTGATGGTTTACTATATTGATAATGTTTTATTCTTTATGTCTCATTTGTGTAACTACTCTTCTAGTTATATTTTACATGTTACTATGATGTAGTTATCGTCCTTCCATTTCTAGGTGTAGGACTACCTTAAGCCTCTTTTGTAAGGCTGGTCTGTTGGTCATGAATTCCCTTAGTTTTTGCTTATCTTAGATAGTCTTTATTTATTTTTTGAGTCTGAAGGATACTCTTGCTGGGTAAAACAATCTTGGTTTGCAGTTATTTTCTTCCAGGACTTGAAATACATCATCCCATGCCCTCTTGGCCTATAGTTTCTGTTAGGAAATCTGTTATTCTATTTGGGTTGCCATTAAATGTGACTTGGCACTTTTCTTTTGCAGATTATAACATTTTAACTTGGTTCTGTAGTTTTGAAAATTTGTCTTAGTGAAGATCTCTTCTGGTCATGTCTATTTGGGGGTTTATAGGGCCTCCTTGGGTGAGTATTCATGTCTTTACAAAGATTTGGGGAGTTTTCTGCCATTGTTTTATTGAATAGGTTTCTTATATCTTTAAACTTCATTTTTTACCCTTTGGGTATTGGCGATACAGATATTTAATCTTTTATTATACCTCAAATATCTCCTATGCTTTTTTCCTTCTTATTTTTCCTTTATTTCTGTCTGAATCTGATATTTCAAAATAGCTGTCTTTAAGTTTCATTAGTCTTTCTTCCACTTGATTTAGTGGGTTGCTGAGGCTTTTAACTTAATTTTTATCTGACTTATTGAGTTCTTTATTTCCAAAATTTTTGATTGATCATTTAAAAAATCTCTTTGCTGAATTGTTCATTCATATTTGGCATTATATTTCTAATTTCATTTAACTGTTTATGTTTTTTCTTGGGTCTCATTGAGGTTTCCAAAAATCTTTTTTTAATTCTTTAGCAGGAATTTTATCCATTTCAATATTTTTAGAATTTGTCACTAAAGAGTTAGAATCTTTAGGAGGTATCATATTACATTTTTTTCTAGTGTTTCCTAGGTTGGGACATATTGGGGATTGAACCCAGGGACATTCTACCTCTGAGCTACATCCCAAGCCCATTTTATTTTATTTTTTTACTTTGAAACAGGGTCTCACTAAGTTGCTTAGAGTCTTGCTAAGTTGCTGAGGCTAGTCTTGAACCTGTGATCCTCCTGCACAGCCTCCAAAGTACTAGAATTACAGGCATTGTGCCACCATGCTCAGCCAGGGATGACCTTCTTAGTAACTTTCTCCTGACGATGTATCTTGGGGTAGTTTGTTATGCATTGTGCTTTTTTTTTTTTTTTGGTGATACTGGGGTTCTTGGAAGCCCTTCTACCTCCAGGCTACACTCTCAGACCTATTTTTATATTTTTTATTTGGAAACAGGGTCTCCTAAGCCAGCGCGTGTGGCTGGCTTCGAACCTGCGCGATCCTCCTGTCTCTGCCTCCCAAGCGCGGGGATTACAAGTGTGCCCCACCACGCCCGGCATGCATTGTGCTTTATTTCCAGCTGCACACAAAAGTGAGATTCCCTGGTAGTTTCTTTGGATATGATTAGTGAGTTTGGGTACAGTTTGTACTGTATCAGAGTTAGATGTATCCAGTGTTTCTGTGGGTGACACAGGAGTAGGGACACTTCAGCAGTTCAGGCAGAGGTGGGGGTAGATGGCAGAATGTGTGAGGTACACCCTGTGTGGCCACCCTGCAGTAGGAGTGGCATACCTATTGTGTAATGGGGACGCCCTTGGACGCTGTTGATACTGGCCCTCTTACTTGAAAGGGTCTCTGGTACTGGCTGCTCAAATAGTGATGAGGAGCCTGAAGCACTTGTCCTCTCATTAGACCTCTCATTAGTGAATCCTTAGTCCTCTCATTAGTGAATCCAGGTGTTTTGCAGGGGATGGTGGGGACAGGACCCGCAGCATGCCCTCTATGGCCCTCACTCTGGGTCTTGTCTGCAGTGTGTGACAAGGTGCAGGGGTGGTCCATGCAGGAGACCTGCACAAGTGTGACGGCAACCAGGGTTGCATTATTCCTCTGTGCTGCTACTGTAGGCATGCCTGCCCAGGAGTGTGACTTCACATTCCCTGGCTGTACATCCCTGGGCATGGGTGACAGCCAGGAGCTTTCCCCTAATGATTCTGTTATTTGTAGTACCAGGCAAGGATTAGGTGAACACAGGTAGGAGCTGGAACCAGGTAAGACTACTCTCAGCTGAAGGACTCCCAGGAGCAAAGGAGAGCAGAAAGTAACAAGCACTGAGCAAAGTTTCTCCCTAAAGGATGTGTGCCTCAGGGCAGGGTGCAGCCAGAGTTGTGGGGGACATTGCTCAAAACTGCCTTAGCACACCTGTGTGTGGGGAGCCACGGAATCTCAGGTTCTTTCTCCACCCTATTAACACAGAACCCATGTCTGTGCCTAGAGAGGAGTGGTGGGAAGTGGGAAGCGTGCAGGTGGAGGTCCTCAGACCTGGCATCCATAGAAACCACAGGTGACAGCCATGCCCTGGGCCTCAGATGGCGGGCTCTGCATACCCTGCTTCTTTTGGACGACATCCTCTGCTCCCCTCTGCATCAGGACCAAGCTCCTCACTGTATATCACTCTCGGGAGGTTTGAGGCCGGCTCAAACCTGCCCACGGAGCCAACTCTGGCTCATGAGCTGAGCAGGCACAGTGGGTGTTGGAACATATAGGTCTTCCCAGCCCCAGGTCAGTCCAACTCAAACAGCAAGTCCTTCTCAAAGTGAGCCCGGCTGCAGCAGCCAGGCTTTTCCTGGGAGATGTGGAAGATCCCATTCTAAACCAAGACTTCAGTGCAGATTTTAGGCCTCTTATCTCTAGGCTGCAAGCCAGCAAGGGCTGCAGAACTTCTGTGGCCAGGTTTGCTTGTATTTGTGCTGAGAGCTTACCAGAACATTCCATTTCCCTCCTGCTGTGTAGGGAGACTCCCTGTCATCTGCCTGTGGAGCAAGCGGGGCAGTTGATGGGCATTTTGTTTCTCTTGCCATGTTGTTGTTCCAGGTCTGGATCTTACTAGATTCTCATTTTTCTACTGTTGGATTCCAGTGTGTGCTTACCTCACCACGAAACTGCACACCTGATGCGCTGGCTCTTTTTTTCCTATACTTTAAAGATAAATTTCATATAACTTCTGAACATGATTGCTAATAGTATCACTTTCCATATGTAAAATAAGAAAAAATAGTGTTTACTAGGGCCTTACATTGTACTGGGTAAAGCCTGAAATCCTCATCCAGTTTTATAAGCTGTCATGAAACAACTTTATGCAACACTCTTAAGGCTCATTGGAGTCATTAAAAGTTGAATCTAAGAAAAACAATATAGTTAATGTGCTTATTATTATAATAGTGTGGGTTGATAAACCCTGTTAAGGTTTACCATATTATTTTAAGGGCTACTTATTATAAACTTTTAAGTAAAGAGAGTGCATTAATATTTTATAAATCACTACTAAAATCTATGAAAATTGCATATGTTCTGTGGTTTTGGTGGGCTTCAACTCTTGCCTTTTTCTACATTATCCTGACTCTAGTGAAAGGGAGAAGCCCACTCTAAAGCCCCTATCCCAGTCCCCCAGACGGGACAATTTTCTTTGACACCAATCCCTCAGATTCCATTTACCCCACACTCTTCCTTCTAAAGCTTACTTCTGGCTAGAATCAAAAAGATAGAAAATTTGGCTTTGGAGGCAGTGCCTTCCCCTGCTACTAATCATTATTCCACTCTGAAACTTCTCACCCTGGGTCTCATTTCCCAACACATTCAACTTCTTGACCATCTAGATACTCAGGGTTGATCAACAGTATGTCATCACCGTAGGAGCATGGTACTTTGGAGTGTAAACTAATGTTTGCTTTGCTTAGAATATAGTCAGGTAACACATAGCAGTGTTTTGGTCAGTGATGTACCATATATACAATGATAGTACTGCAAGATTATTATGGAACCGAAAAACTCCTATCACCTATGCACATCTTATAAGTGTAGTAATGCTCTAGCACAACACATTTCACATGTTTGTGGTGATTTCAGCATAACAAACCTATCACTTTGCCATTCATAGGAATTTACAATTACATACAGTGCATAATACCTATACTTGATAATACATGACTGCTACTGGTTTATATATTTACTGTGCTATACTTTTAAAACATTTTTAGTGTTCTAAACTTATTTTTTTTATTGGTGCACTGTATTCATACATCATAGTGGGATACAAACTTTTGTAGACATACATGTACACATCGCCCAGTCAGCCCCCACCCGATCCCCACCCCATTCTCTCCCCAACCCTCCCTCCCATGCTTGGCTTAGTGGTTGACATCTAGTATTATAGCAATTTATCCAAAATTAAAAATGACAATCTCACATAACAGTTTCATTTGTCTGATACCAAGCTTTTGATGACTTAAAGATAACATTTCAATATTTCTTTTTACTTTCTTTTTTACCAGAGAATATTTTTTTCTATTTTTTAGGTGAAATTATCATATATTTATATATTTATTTTTCAGAAAAAAAATCTATTCTAATATGTAAAATGGACTCTAGATACCCAAAACGATCTTGAAGAAAAACAAAGCTAGAAGATATATATTTTCTGATTTCAAACCATATAAAGCTACAATAATTGAAACAGTGTAGTACTATTCTAAAGGCAGATATATAAACCATTGGAGTTAAATAAAAGCCTAGAGCTAAATTCTTCCCTATATTGTCAAGTTATTTTTGACAAGGTTTCCACGAACATTTGGCAGTGGAAATAATAATCTTTTAACTAAATATTGTTGAAACATAATAATTACATGGAAAAGAATAAAGTTGGACCCTTACCTAATCCCATATACAAATATTAACTCAAAATAGATAAAAGACCTAAATATAAATCTTAAGACTATAAACTTTTAGGAGAAAATATGGGTCATAAAACCTCACAACATTGAAATTGGCAGTGATTTCTTGGATATGATTTCAATGGCACAGGCAACAGAAGAGTATACAAACTCCCTAAAAAATAAAAAAAATATTGTATATCCAAAGACAATGTAAACAGAGTTAACAGTTACTAATAGAATGGGATAAAATATTCCAAATGCTATATCTGAAGGTATATTAATATTCCAACTAGAAATCCTAAAAATTAACAACAATAAAGGCAAACAATACCATTTAGAGATAGGTAAAAGACTAACATAAATAATGAATCTCCACAGATAACCAATCTTAGTTGTCTGTTGAATGGAAACTCTTGTTTCTCTGGTTCTGGTGTGTGTTACCTATTTCTTCTTTGTAGTTAATCTCTTTGAGTATTTTCTCTAGTGCTGGTTTTGAAGACATAAATTCCTTCAGTTTCTGTTTGTCATGGAAGCTTCTTATTTCTCCATCTAATTTGATAGAAAGTTTTGCTGGGTAGGAAATTTTTGGCTGGAAGTTGTTTTCTTTCAGAGTTTGGAATATGTTACTCCAAGCCCTTCTGGCTCTCATGACTTGGTTTGGGAATTCTGGAGTGATTCTAATTGGTTTGCCTCTGAATGTCACTTAGTCCTTTGTTTTTGTTGCCGTTAAGATTCTCTGCTTGGCTTCCACGTTGTTCATTTTGACAATGATGTGGCGTGGGGATCCTCTTCTCCGATCCTGTCTAAAGGGAGTTCTATAAGATTCCTGGACCTGTGTATCAACCTCTTGCTCTATGTTTGGAAAATTTTCTGCTATTACTTCCTTGAAGAGATTGTTGATCCCTTTGGTTTCACTTTCTTTTCCCTCCTCTATTCCAATTATTCTTAGGTTAGCTCTCTTAAAATGGGCCCATATTTCTTCAATATCAGATTCCTGCTGTCGGATATTTTTTCCTAGATTAGAAACTATGCGTTCATTTTTGGAATGATCATCTTCTAAGAGCGAGATTCTGTTCTCCATGTGGTCTAATTGGTTGTTTGTGCTTTGAATTGAGGCCTTTACTTCATTAATTGCATCCTTTATCTCTTTTTGGCTCTCTCTGAGTTCTTTTCGAAGCACCTCTATTATTTCTACAGTTATTTTCCTGATTTGATCTTCTAGAAATCTCTGATTTTCTGTTTTATCGGGTTCTGATGTTGTGGGGTTGTGGACATTCATTGCTCCAGTATTATTCCTCTTTCCCATGATTTCAGAAGTTTGTGCCTTCACTGGGTACTTCCCTTGGGTCACTATGACTTCACTTAAGGTGTTCTGGATCTCAAGTCAGTAGTATCTCAAACCCCACTACTCCTTTACTGGGTTGTATCACAGAGTCTCCGACCCAGGGTGTCGATAGAGGCTGCTTTAGACTGTGGGGGGTGCCAGGTTGCATGTTCTCCTTTGGTGTGATATCTCTGTCACCGCCCCTCCCCCACTGGGTCAAGTCCCAGGGAGTACAGTACTGGGATTTCTCCTCTGTGGCCCACAGTTTGACTCACTGTTCTTGAGTATGCAGATGTAGCTGTACTGGATTCGGTGAATTCTCTGCTGTTGCCGCCGGTGGCAATATGGTGCCGCTGTTACGCCCTCGGCCATGAGGCTGGCGTATTTCTTCTTGGTTTTGATTTCCACTCTGAATCCCTGCAGCGTGTGCTGAGCTCAGCCACTGGGAGCTTTAGATTTTACCTGGGGCGAGAAATCCCGCCTGGCTGTACCGCAGCGGCTCACCTCGGCTTGCTGTAGCCGTCCGGTGAAGTCGCCGCTGCCGCCGGCAGTATGGCGCTGCTGCCGCGGCCTCGGGTGTGAGGCCCGTGTATCTCCTCTGTGGCTCTGAGCTCTGTTCTCAGTCCGCTTTCTCTCTGTAGCCTGGTGATTTTTTTGTTTCTCTGGTGATGGTGTTTTCTGGCTATGAAAGGCGCTGATTTTGTGGTAATGGAGATTGGTTGTTAGCGGGGCTCTTAAGCCCCGCTTTTCTCGGTCGCCATCCTCTAAACTTATTAAAATAGAAAGTTGTCTGACCAACAGTATGCAGCGTGACACATTACATCTTGTGTTTACCAAATCCCTTGGTTGCATCAAGAGACACCATGGAGTGATTGACCTAGATGTTCTATGTCTGTGCAACTATACTATGTTCATGAAATAATGAAAGCTCCTAACAGTGCATTCTCAGAATGTATTCTGGTTAAGCTACACATCTCTGTATCTCTGACTTGTCAGGTTCTGAACAGGTAGTTTCCTATAGCCTAAATCTCAGGAGATTTGTGAGTGCAGGATGAGGAACTCTCCAAGGACTATTCTTAGGTTTCCTTTGGGAAAGGGAAAGTAAGAGACATTCTCACTTTTATAGTACTCCACTTTGTGCTGGTCAATAAATTCTGTTCTCCAGAATGTCTTAAGTCTTTCCATTAGTCTGTTTAAGCAAAACAAAACAGTTGAGCCAGTGGTAATCTATAGCCTCTTCTAACAGGTGAGTCTTAGGAATGAATCAACCAGTGGTCACTGAGCCCCTGTTTCCACTTCAAACATGAGAATAGAGACTGCCCTGGCTGATGCTGTATCTTTGGCATCTGATATTGCACCAGACAATACTGGATGCTCCCTCCACATCTGTGGGTATTGGAGTAGTTGACCTGGAGGCTATACCTGTGGGCAGAAGTGGGAGGCGGAGATGTACTGAGAATCTGGTAGGACTTAGTGATCACACTTTTCCCATTTGCTCAGTGCCTCAGACATAACATATCTCTTTGATTTCCCTGGAAAACAACTTGGCTGGGACTCAATGCAGAAAGGTCTAGGGCTAAGGTCTGATGCGTGTCTAGGTGTGTGTGATTGATGGTATTGCTGTCCCTAGCCATATTCACTATGAATGAAAATTCCCCTCAGTACTTGAGCAGGTGCAGACAGCCCTCAGTATCTACAGCTCCTCTTCTGTGGACTTAACCACTGCAGATCAAAAATACTCAGAAAAATATGAACATATGCAGACTCTTGCTTGTCATGATTCCCTAAACAATAATAGTTATTTGCATAGAATTTACATTTTATTAGGTATTATAAATATTCTAGAGATGGCTTAAGGTATCTGGGAGGATGCATGTAGATCCTATGCAAATACTATACCATTTTATATAAGGGACTTTTTTATGAGCATTTGTGGAGTTTGGGAGCCCAGAAGCAAACGTCTCTGAATACTGAGGGATGACCATATTTCCTTAGATTGGGTGGAAGGTCAAGGAGGAAGGCAATGGCGCCACTTGCAGCTCCGTCCACTAGAACCTCTAGCGAGGTCTCTATCTCTTTTACAAAAGCCTTTTCCTAAGTTCCTCTGGCCACCTTAATGGCCATCTATCATCGCCCCTTGTCACAGATGAGGATTTGCCTTATCAAGGTCGAGTCCATTCATCAAGGTCAAAGGTCTCTGATTATATATCTGCAGGAATGAGGTATTCTTCTGGAATGATATTCCCTTATGCATGGCCTCGGGGATTTTTAGGAGCTTCCCAGGTGAAAGACAGAATGGTTATAGTCTAAACCACCTTCAGTTTGGGGGCTGTGTCCCTCTTCACACTAATTCTTCAGGTGAGAATCCTTCCTCACTCTGCAGAAAACAACAAACAACCAAGCAAACAAGAAGTGGCGTGGGGGTACTCTGCTGAGTCTCCCAGTCCTCAGAAAATGCTTTGCACAGGGGGGAGGGAGCCAATGAAAGTGTGGAAGAGCAATGAGGTCTCAATATGGTGAGGTCTTGCCTGGCCAGGGTTAGCCAGCATGTCCCAGTGGAAGTGGCCTAAGCCTGCTCCACTTGTGTCTGTATAGTTCTCTACCTGAGGCCAGTGAGTCACTGGGACATAAAGGCTAGACCACTTTCCAGAACCCCTCAGGAGGCTGTTGCATGGCTATGCTGACCAGTTTTGTGCCTGAATTTCAGCTGATTCCAATTTAGGCAAAGTGGCTTTCTAGGTGCTGCCAAAGAGGAAGAAAACAGCTTAGAAGTGCAGGGGATTAGCTAATTCTCACTTTGGCCAAGGAGGAATAGGAGACGGACAGTCTCTATTTAGTTGCCCCAGAGATATCAGGAATGATCAACAGGCACATTTGCTAAGCAACCAGTTGTCTCTTTGCAGCTTGCTGTGAAGCAGTGGCCAGTACAGTAATGCATTTTCTTGAACTGTTCCCTATTTTTTCTGTGTCTCTCCTATTTTCCCTCACTCCTTCTCTTTAGACACACACTCCCAGAAAAAAATTACATTGGATTTTAATCATTGGCTTGTATTTTCTTGGCCTGTGAATCTCAAATTTAACGTGACTCTTGTTAAAATGTGGAATTAGATTCAGTTTACCTGGGGTGGAAGTTACACCTGGTTATGTTTCCTGGGAGGGCCTGAGGACATTCTTTTCATTTAGGAAAAATGGAATGCATTGGAAAAATGTATGTGTATTGTAGATTGAATTGTGTCCTCCCAACAAGTATATAACCCCTTGTTTCCATTAATATAATCCTATTTAGAAATAGAATCCTTACAGATATGATCAAGTTACAATGAGGTCATACTAGATTAGGTTGGGTCATAAATTCAATAACTGCTGTCCTTATAATGATCAGGAGATCTGGAGACACAGACACAGGGACCCAGTCACATACAGAAAAAATGACCATTTGGAGATGGAGTGGTGTGGCTGTGATTACCAAGGAACACTGAGGGCTACTGGCCTTTGGCCAGAAGCTAGAAGAGGCCAGGAAATATTCTTCTTTTGAGCTTTCAGAGGGGTCATAGCCTTTCTGTCACCTTGATTGTAGACTTTTAGCCTTTCAAACTCTAAGAACACAATTCTGTTGTTTTAAGCAGTTGAAAGTTTTTTTTATTATTTGTACAGGAGCCACAGGAAACTAATGCAGACACTAAGTATGGCAGTGGTTGTCGTGTATGAGTCAATGTTAATGGCAGATTATGTTGCCATAAAACTAGGCTTTCACTGGGCGTGGTGGCGCACGCTTGTAATCCCTGTGCTTGGGAGGCGGAGACAGGAGGATCATGCAGGTTCGAAGCCAGCTGTGCTGGCTTAAGAGACCCTATTTCCAAATACAAATATATAAAAAAAAATAGGTCTGGGAGTGTAGCCTGGAGGTAGAAGGGCTTCCAGGAATCCCAGTACCACCAAAAACAAAACAAAACAAAACAAAACAAAACAAAAAAAAACCCAAACCCAAAAAACCTAGGCTTTCTAATAAATGATGGACTCTCAGTTTGGAAGAGATGGTTAGGTGCCTAACCATCAGACCAAGGGGTTATAATTACCATCAATGGACAAAAAGGGAAGAGAGACAATCAGGGTGTTTTGACTGTGATCTATGACATTGGATAATAGGTCATGGTATTCCTGGGTGTCAGTAGATGAACAGCTATTTAGTTTTTTGTTCGATTTATAGAATCAGGAAATCAGCCATGGAATAGAAAATTGAAAGCACCCTCCTCCCCATCAGCTTCCAGGTCCAAGTCAAAGCATATTGGTTGAAAGGAAGACTGGTTTCTTCAGAGAAAACCTTGCAGTGCATCCACAAGTTTCTTCAGAAAATATCCCTCTTGTCTTTTTCAAAAGGAAATTCTAACCATTTGTAAAATAACTGTGGACCCAAGGATAAAGGCATATCCAGATTTCTCAAAAGCTGGTAGATGCAGACCTCAGCTGACGCTAACACCAGGGGACCTAAAATTCCACTGTTGTCCTCAGGATAGTTTAGTTCATGGAAACCAAGTGAAACAACTGAGAATTTAGAACTTAGAACTTAGGGGTTTGTGCCTGAATCTTGGATATAGAATAGATACACATGTGTATATGCTTGTTGACCTGCACTTTAAGACCCATTACAGTAGGAAGGTCTGAGTAAAATCACCTACTGAAGGAAGCCCCAGAAATGACTCTTGGTCAAGATCTGAAGGAAGAATTCAAAGATAATGCCATCAAAGTAAAAGCCATAGTATTCAATTTTCCTGTCTATGTTCTCTAAATCTGAACGGAATTATGACAGATAGTGGATTACAGGATTTGGTATCTTTCCTGGAACAGACTAACACAGCCGCAGCTACTTGTAGATGGCGATTCATTTGGTAAATGCTTTTTCTTCATCATCTCTGTAGAGGTGAGATGAATAGCAGGTATCTTGATATAGCAGGACAACAGGATATTTGTACTATGTAGCCCAGGGCTTAGCCAGCTCTTTTTCTCTATCCTAATGTAGCCCATAGGGAACATGATTATGTTGATATTCTGGGGAGCAAAATACTCTGTCACTATATTGATGACATCTTGTCAAGGAGTATCAGGTTTTCTAGATTCCTTGGACAAAGGGACTCATTATCAAGGAACTTAGGGCAATGGGCACAGGGCCATGAGATTCACTAGTTTTTAACATGGATCCTATTGCTCAGAAACAGCTCAGTGAATGAAAGAATGGAAAATCCCTTTTGAAGGCTCATCCAAGGCAGCAGTGGGGAGTAATACTTCCCAGACTAAGGTAACTATCATCCAGATTGCAGTAAATGCCTGAGCATTTACTCATGTCTGCAACAGCTTCCATATCTGAAGACAAGTGTTGGGAGTAGATGCTTCCTTCTTCACTATCATATCCTGAAAAATACTTTATGGAATTGATGCCTTCTATCCCCATAATCTTGGGTTTGGTCAGACTTGAGTTACCAGTATGTATTAGTTTTCCAGGGCTGCTATAACAAATACTAGGTGGCTTGAACAAGAGAAAGTTGTTATCTCACAATTCTGGGAGGCTGGAAGTCTGAGATCAAAATTCCATCAGAGTCAGTTCCTTCTTAGGTCTTTGAGGAAGAACCTGTTCCAAGCCCTTCCTCTTATCTCTGCTGGTTTGCTGGCAGTTTTTGGTGTTCCTTGGCCTGTAGAGATATCACCCTGATCTCTGTCTTTGTCTTCAGGTGGCATTCTCCAGGGGTGGGTGTGTGTGTGTGTGTGTGTGTGTGTGTCTTTTTTTTTATAAAGAAATCAGACATACTGTATAGTCACTCAACATAATAATCTCATTTTTAACTTTATCACCACTTCAAGTACTTTAGCTCCAAGAAATTTCACATCTTGAGGTAATGGGATTTGTGACTTCAATATAGGAATTTTTTAGAAGACAAAAATCAATCTATAGCATGGTTGAAAAGTAGGGGCAGAGGAAATATCTCTGCCACTAGATATGGGGAAGCTCCCACTGAAATGAAACTGTTACTACCACCCAGTTCACATACTCATAGCTCAGCAATGGCTTGGGCTACTGATCCCAATTCCATGTGGGCCTACGTTGTGATAAAACAGAGGCAAGGAGTATATCCAGAATGAGTGGGCTCACTGGACCATTTCTGAGCACTTTCATGCACACTAATAATAGTCAGGAGGCAATTAAAACAACCACAAGCCAATACAGGCAAAACAATTGAGAACTCAGATCCTTTAGAAATGGGAGGCTGGGTCATCCCATCAGACAAGCAACCCAGACTGGATGAAGTCCTGCTATGGGTCAGAGAAAGTTAAATAGGTGGTGGAGGAAGGAAACGACAAATATCCATTACATAGTCTTGATCTACCTACAGAAGCTATATAGCTTGTTTCACAAACCTTCTTGCCTTCTGTAATATGGAAGATAATAGGCCACCACTCTGAAAAGTGCTCTCTGATTGATTGGACTTGGCAACCCCATCTTGAGAAAGAAGAAAGAGCCTCTCTTTCTCTCATCTGTATACATGTGTGCACATGCACACACACACACACACACACACACACACACACACACACACACACACTCCCCAATGGAAGATGTATATTTTTACTAGACCTAAAATAAATGGACTGTGAGAATCTGAATGCATCAGACAATATCACCTAACCTTATCATGTTCTTCAGATAGCATGGATTCCTGGGCCTTCATCTGCCTGCTCTCCCTCAGCAGACAGTATGGTCAGCTGATTGTAGTTGGGCTCATATGTTCTCACCACCTGGGGATACCAGTTGCTTGCCCAGGAAGGCTGGGTTTGGCTTTTCCATTGCTTTTTTTTCAGAGCCAAAATAACTGGCTTATGACCTGAGTTGCTGGTGTTTTTTTTTTTAAACCCTGGATTTGGATATAGTGCCACATTGTGAATTGTGGGATCTAGCTTCTCAAGAAGCTACTGAAAGGGCTAGATTTTATAACCCAGAAGTAAAACTCTAATAGGGTGAGCCTGGACCAGTGAGAAATGCAGGGCTGAGGCAAGGGGTAAACTGGGCAAACAAATCCCATCTCCTCTACCTTTCCACAGGCTGTTGTGGTGGAGAATTTTTCATGTACCCTGTCCAATGATACCCTGATCAGTACTTCTTGAAAAGCTGAGTCTCCCCATGGCTTGTTGCAAAGAAGAGGCTGGCACAGTTAATCCTTCATCTTCCATTGAGCTCCATCCTTTTCATCCCGTTCTGGGCTTAGACTCAGGCCAGTTTGTATTCTAGATTAGGTCCTGCTGATCACAGCTTTGTGGCCTTAGGCCACCTAATAATAAGGTGAGAGGATTGGTAAAATTATCTCCAAGGGTCCCAGAAAACTACATCAAGAAAGGAAGAGAACATAAAGTAGGCCCTTCCTTTCTCTCTTTACTTCCCCCAGGCCTGCATCCAATAGTTTTTTCCTCTGGGAGTGGGGAGTAATACTTCCCAGGTGTTACTCCTTTCCTTTCTTCATTGATGTTACTTGCAGGTTTTGGAAAGAGCTGGCTTATAATAAGGAAATGTCCAGTGGTCCAAGGAGGGCTGTGCCAAATACCTTTCCCCAATGCTCATCTATCCTGGCTCCTCATCTGCACCACAGGGGACTTATGATGATCATGGCACATGACAGTACAGTCTTCTATTGAGCTGGGGTCAGAGGCAGAAGGCGAATGTATGGATTAGCAGAGGTGGCTTGCCTCTTATGGGCTAGGTGATAAGGGCACATTATAAAATCCCCAGTCCTGGGTGCAGTGGTTCAGAAGCAGTTGTGTTTTGGGTACTGTGGTTAAAGTTCATGTATTGGAAAATTAATCCCCAAATTCATATATTGGTGAATTTAGAGGTGGGGCTGTTGGGAGGTAATGAGGTCTTGGGGGTGGGGCCTCAATGTTGGCATCAGTGGCTTTATGAGAAGAAGGAGAGACCTGAGCTAGAAGCTTGAGCTGTTTTACCAGGTGATGCCCTCAGCAAGAAGGCTCCCACCAGATGTGAGTAGATACCTACACCATGCTCTTGGAGTTCCCAGCCTTCAGAACAGTAATAAATAAGTTTATTTTCTTTATAAATTTCCCACTCGATTGTAGCAACAGAAAATGGACTTAATACATTGGGTTTTGTCACCAATATGACTGGGATCCCAGTATGTACCTCACTAGATTGGGGTGAGGGTTTAAGAAAAGGATGCGTAGAGTAGATATCTGGAAAATGACAGATACATTATTGTTTCCGTTGGCCATTGGTTATTATTGTTAATATTAACATTGTTGTCACAGCATCTGGAATTCTGGCAAAGCACCACATGGGTCCTGTACCTGCTGATAGTCACAGCTAAAATGGGATTTGACTCTCAAACTCTGTTTAAATAAGAGCCCATGTATTTCACTTTATGCTCCATTTGTATGGTGAAAGAGGCAAGTGCCAATGATCCCATTCAGACCTAGTAAGAAAACTCACACATGCTGGTACTTTTAAGAAAATGGAACTTGGGAACATTGTTAGTGAGATACAGGTTGTTTAATGAGGATATTGATCAGAGTTACAGAAGTTTTAAAGGTTAAAAGCTTGATTTCTCAGGACATAGACATAGTCTCTGTATTGGGGTGCTTCACAAGCCTCCTTCAGAAAAAATAACACCTACAGGCCTAAGGCGTATGTTCACATATGGTTTTACTGCAGTTGTGGAAAAAGTGGGTACCCTTTTCTGTTTCTTATTGAGAATTTTCCATTAGTGGTTGAAAGGCTTACATTTCAAGGTTGAACCAGGCTTTAATTTGTACAGAGAGAGAGAGAAAAAAAAAATAAGCAGACCTGAGGATCTGAAACACAGACCATTAGAGAGGAAAAGAGAAAGAAAATATGGACAGAGAGCACACTGGGCTCTGATTCCTATTCAGGAAGCCAGGAGAAGCCAGTGGTCCCTCTCTTCAGCGGTTCTGCCCACGAGCACCTTTCTAGCATCTTTGGAAAGTAAATTCAATTGAATTCTAATCTCCAGGTGCTGTGTGCTCACCTTAGGAGCCCAGAAGTGTTGTGTGCAACAAATACCAACAACCAGCTTAATAAGACTTTTTGTTGAGTCCAAACTGCAACAACCTAAACTTAATTCAATGATCCAAAATGTACTATTAAGGGGCCCAAAGACGGTATGGAGTGGAGGAGGTTCAGCTTTCCCACCTGGCTTCCTGGCCTTGAATCCCAGTGTCTGCACTACATTTACCATCTTAGGTCACTTCATGTCTCTGTCCTCAGTTTCTTCACCTGGATAATAATTGTAATTGCCTCTTAGAGCTGGCATCGAGACCGAGAGAGTGAGTGCACTGTGATATTACTGTGCCAGGGACAGTTGGGGCTCAATAGACTTGAGCTGTCCCCATCTCTCATCCCTCACTGAGCCCCAGGGACTCAGCCTCTAAGAAGTGAGAGTCCACCCCAATGTCTCTGGGTGGTTCTAGTCCGGGACCCCACAGTGCCATGCACTTGACATCTGCCCAGGATCAATCTCCTTCCCAAGGGGAGTCTTCGGCCTCCTGCCAAGACCCCTCCCCTGTACCACTCCCTACTCCCATCCTCTTGCTGCCCCTTGGTGGGGCTCCTCACCTATGTTGGGCCTCACTGAGAATCTTGGGTATTCACCCCCCAAACACCACCACTTCTGACCTGGTGACAAAACCCAATGGCTGGACCATGAGCCTCCTGGCCCTCAGGTCTCTCTTTTTCTATCTCTTTAGCAGTTGGTTGCATCTTTGTTAGAGTAACCAGGCTTGGTGGTTTTACCATATCTTTTCAGAAATAGAAGAAGTCGACATGAAAGTCTCCTCTGTTCAGAATACATAAGGAAGATGCTGGGGCATCAGGCCAGTCAGCACCAGCCTCCTTCAAAGCCTGTAGCCCCCTGGCAGCCTCCTGCAAAGTCCTGAACCTAACATATTCATCCAATAAGATGAGGAACAAGATTTATTTCAGCCACGAAACCATTTTTATTGTCAGTGAGACAGAATAACACTTTGAAGATGATCAGATAAAAAAGAGGCTGGGTGGTCGTTTTAAAAAATATAAAAAAATACAAAACAGTTGAGTACTGGGACTTCAAGAATGAAATAAAAACACAGCTCCTTATACCTAAGAAACTGGGTGATGAAAAGATGTGCCCAGGATGCTGGGGGGAGCATCGAGGAATTTTTTGGCTCTTGGTGATCCAGAAGCTAACATTGGAGCTTCTTTATCCACCAGGTAATGCTAGGCTCGCTGCCACTCATGTTCAGGCAGCCCCTCTGTCTCTGCTAAGTGAGGATAACTTACAGGACAGTCTCCTCATTCTTTGAGACTTCAATGTCATAATTCATCCTCTCTTCTTTGGCAGCATCTATATGTCAGTGGGTGAGAAGTCTGGGATCTGCTTGCCTTCTTCACTGGACTTGCTGGACAGCTTTGTGGGAACAGAGAATAAACACAACACCAAAATGAGTTTCTCATGAACATCTTAGGGTAGAGCATCCAGACTCCTGGGACCTGTGCCCAAAGCCTAGTGAGCTTGAGTTGAAGGGACCTTGAGTTTGCCCAAGAAGGTGGCACTGGGCAGAAGTTGGAGCCTGGTTTTTCTCTTCCATTACTTCTTGCTAGCTGTGTGACTTTGGGTGCATTGCTTACCTAACTCCATGAGCTTTATAAAACCCTTCTCAGGGTCAGATCATGGGAGATTAAACTAGATTATAATGAGCAAGTGCTCATCATGGTGCCTGACATGTTGTGTGCTCGCAGCAAACTTGTGGTTTTTACAGCAGCCCAGCTCTGATTTAATATTACCTCAGGATCAGAAGTGTTGTACCTCTTGATCTTGAGCAAAGAGTGACAGCTAACAACAGGAGATAAGACTTCAAGAGCCAGTAATTCAAAACCAACTTTTAATTTGGAGAATTTTGTAAAAATAAGTAGAAGAGGAAAATGACTCCCCCCTCCCCCCAAAATATCTTTCAGCTTTCAAAGACAGCTGGATGCTGGAGCTTTGCCAGGAATACTCAAAGGCAACTTAGGTTGGGGATAGCCATGGACTGGTTCTGAGGTCCAGGGCCCCCTCGATCATGTCTCCCTTGGAGTGATAACACAGCACACCTCTCTGCCCACATCCCACTTTCTCCTTTCTACCCCTCCTGGTCCTCACCATTGTCTTGAAGAACTGATTGACTTTCTTCCTTTTTAGAGTTTTCTTGTCGCCATCTGAGAGGTGGAGGAAGGTCTGGCTGAGGCGAGGAGATGTGTTGGTGTCATCCAAGCCAGGCACACCTGCTGCTGAGAGCGTGAGGGCTGGAAGAGGAGCAGAGACCCAGGGGTGAGTGAGTGGGGGTGGAGGGGAGAGGCCCAGGGAGGCAGACAGGAGATGGGCTGGGGACAGAGCCGTGGGTCAGGAGCAGTGTGCCAAGCAGAGCAGAAGGTCTTTGTCCTGCTGGGCTAGAGGCTGTGTTCCTGGCCTTGCAAAAGCACACATGCTGGATGGTTCTGCCTTGAGGCCTTGGTCAAAGCCTTGTGCAAAGGCTTCTGGGTTGGAGACGTGGGGGAAGTTGCCTCTGCCCCAAGGGTTTGAGAGCTTGAGCTCATTCTTGCTTCACCTCCTGACACCAGCAATCTGCATTTCTCCTTATTTCTCCAATAGTGGGGAGAGGCTCCAACCCAGGTGCTCACATTCCCCCTGTTGGTATTGGGAGAAAGCGCAGGGCCTGCGGGCTGTGTTTGGGTCTTCTGCGAGGAGGTAGGTGACAGGCTTGTGCTTGAGCCCCCACCACAGCGGAGTCCTGGCTGCAGCCTCACAGAGGTTGGGGGCTGGCTCCAGGGCAGAAGGCCCAGCTCTGAGCTTGGCCTCCGCCACTTATCAGCTGGTGATAGGCAGGAGCCTGACACTCTCTGTACCTCCCTTTTCACACTGTGGGGAGAGTGGCATCACCTACTACATAGATACATACTGTGGTGTAAATGAGACAGTAAGAAGTTGCAGGTAGGGCAGGGCTCAGTGTCCAGGCACTAGCAGGAGTCCTTGCTGCTGTCCAATGCCACACCCCATGGGGCAGCGCTGGCTCAGCCCTGCTCCTCTCTGCCCCTGGACAGACTGCCCACATGGGGCCATGGGTACTAAGGGCTGCTGCATGCCAGGACCCCCTCTGTGGGTTAGAAACAGTCAGCTGCTGGCCACTTCCCTCCTCCCTGGACAATGAGAGGTGAGATCCACACATCAAACACTTTACAGCTGTGAGATGTGGCAGCAGGTTTTGCAAGTCCAGAAATAGTTTTCCAGATCCAAAAGGGAGCCATGGTGTTAGGGGCATACTGGGGGAAGACCTCTGGGTCCTATAAAGGCTTGGCTAGCTGAGAAAGCCGGGATGCCGGGTGTGGCATAACAGCAGGCTCTGCCACTGCCCCATAGAGCCGTGCTGGGATGGTGTGCCCAGAGGAGCAGGCAGATGTGGTAGGGATCAGAAGCCAGGGTGCTGTGAGCAAGCCCTCACCCTAAAGATGCCTGCCTGTGCCACTGTGGAGATATCCTTACCCATCCTCCACCATCACTACCGCCACTCCCACATGCTGGCAGCACAGGGCACATACCTGGGATGGTGGGCATGGACTGGCTGGCAAAACTCATCTGAGAGAGGATGGACACCCTGGGAGGCACAGCTGCATGCTCCGAGAGGTTGGTGTCGCTCATGAACTCGTGCTTCCTGGAAAGCTGGAGGAAAGCACCACAGATATCACAGAGGCTTAGCGCAGGCAAATGAGCCCTAGAAGCTCAGGGGGGAAGGCCTGGCCTGGTTTCTGTGGGTGGGGCTCTAGAGAAAGTTTGCCTATTCTGTTTTATACCATTCTGTGCATGGTAGTTGCATATTATGCACCTCTATGGGTGTTGGACAGAGGGCATTCATGTAGACTATAAAGTGATTGGTGCCCTCTCAATTGGTAGAACACATTAGTCATTCCCATCCTTTTATCCCTGGGCAAGTGTGGACTCCAGGAACCACTGGAAGTTGTTCTCTTCACCAGAAGGCATCTGGTGGTCCTGCCATCTCATCTGGCTCCCTTCCCTGGTCTTCAGAATTCTTAAGCCTCTTCCAGGGGAGAAACTAAGACTGAACTCGGGACTGTTGGATACCAAGCCTCATTATTAAATTGTTATTGATTTATAAGACCAAACAAAGCCACCATGATGAGATTCTCATTTCTGTATCCCCAACCCAGGTTTCTAGTACTCAGAACGATCCCGATGGAGTCCGAGATGCCCTTAGTTGGGATGAAGCTGGCCTGAGAGATAGAGTAACACCTGGTTGCTCTCTTCTTCAGTGCCTTAACAGGTTGTTTCTCCCCATCCTTGCAAAGGTCCTATGCAAGCTCTGGAGCCTAGGTTCAGATCTGGTCCTTGGTACATTCCAGCCATCCCGCTGCATGGCACCAGTGATACCCACTGGGCCGTGGCTGGAGGGAGGCCCTGGCCACTCACTCGCTTCAGTTCTGAATCGGCTGCTGCCTTCTCATCTGCAAACACCACGCTGCTCCTCTTGGTCCTCTTCTTGGACCTCCGCAGCTTGACCTCAGGTAGAGTGCTCCCTGGGGAGATGGGCTCCTCCGGCTCCGCTTTTGGAGTCTTGGGTGCTGCTAATTCCAGGTCAAAGCTGAAGGGCAAGTGGGACAGCAGTTAGACTTCAGTGGCACTGAGCTGTCATGATAGGGCCAGAGATAGTGCAGGTAGCCTGGCAGAGAATTTAGGGAGCTACTTGCTTAATTTGCAAAGACTCAAAATACAGGGTAAAACTGTGGAAGATGGTATGCCATAAAGAAGCAAGATTGAGTGTGAGGAGATGGAACTGGTTAAAAACAAGGACCTGGACTCTGCCCCGTCTTAACTGAATGCCTTTGGGAAATTCTCCAGGCCACCATTTTCTCTTTAGTAAATGGGGGTATTTGCAGCCACCTCAGAGTGGCCACGAGGTGAGGGCTGAGCACCTGGTGCCTATTAGTGGAATAGTTGAGTGGGGCAAAGAAAAGTCAAAGGTCTCCCAGGTGGCAGAAATGAGACAGGTCCCCTGAAGAAGGCAGAGGCACTCCAGTGACAGTCACTCATGGCTTGTACACTATTAAGAGCCTGACATGTGCCTCTCCCTGCCCTCTCACCGATCAGCCTCAGAAACCAGGTACACCACGAAGGCCAGGACACCCTTGCTGTGACTTTCCAAGGACAAAGAACACAGGGATAAAACTGTTGAGTCACCAAAACAGCGAGTCCCCAGGCCCATGCATTGGTTTTCATCCACTCTCCACTTGAGTGTTCTCTTAACCCTGGTCACTATCACAGAGCAAAGACTGTGCAGGGAGAAATGGGATGTTTGGCTCCAGGCCGACCACCCTTCCCTCAAGGTTGAAGTGCTTGCATAGGACCCACAAAGAAAACCCCTCAGGGAAAGGCCCAAGGCCAGCATGACACTTTGGTCATCAGTGCTGTCTCCTCTCTGTTCAAGCAGGAAGTCCCAATAAAGAGTCTTGCTCTCTTTGCATGCATGCCTCTATGGGATTCTTCTGAATGAGAGTGCAAAGAAAGAGCCAGTAACAGGAGGATGGACCCAACGAAGGTGTGGGTGGGGACAACTGACAGGTATGTCCTTGGGAGGGATGAGACCATCAGAGGTGAAGACATTCCAGCCCAATGCAGGCTCCCTGAAGAGGTGGCTATCCAAATCATCATAGGACAGGAAGCCTGAGGCTGCAGTGAACTTTCGGGTCTTCAGGCAAAGCTACCTTGCCTCTCTGAGCTGCTGCTGACTCCCTAACACTGCAGCAAGGGTTATTGAGGCTCTAGATGGGGAAGGAGCTAGGGACAAGGTAAAAGGGAAGCTTCAGAGGGAGAAAGAGATAAGAGAGGTTCTTCTGGGGTTTACACCAGACACATAGGAGTGCAGGGGGCTTCCCAGGGACAGGACTAACCTCTCAGAAGCGGCCTTGCTGGGGGTGCTGCAGTCAGAATTCATGGAAGCCAGAGAGATGATGGACATCTGCCTGTAGGAGCGCAACATGGACCTGGGGCGGCCTACTCTCCTGTCGTCGAAGTCGGGCTGCAGGTGAGGGAACAGGGTGGTTATCTGCTGTGGCCACGTGGCTGAGCAAGGCATCAGCACAAAGTTCCATGGTTAGATGAGGCCAGGGAGTTGCTATAGAATAGAGCATTTGTCTGGTCTTTATCCCTGGTTCCTGGGAGGTAATCTCTAAGTCCTTAAAATTTCCCCTGAGAGGGTATCTGCACTATTCATAGTGACCCCATGAACCATACCTGACTTTGTACTAATAAGATGGCTTGGAATGAAGGCTGAGGCTTTGACCCATCTATTATCAACCGTAATATCAGCTCAACGTTCAGGGAAGGAGCACCATCTAGAGATGGATTTTAATCATGTGGCCAGGGACTCAGTTACCTTGACTACATGACAAAACCTCAATAGAAACTTTGACCACTTAAACTCAGGTGAACATTCCTGGTTTGTAACCACATTGAGGTATCAGAAGGGGGCTATGACCTTAGGACCTAAAAACTTCATGTTGGGGACCCTCCCAGACCTCAGCCCATGCTTCTCTTCATCTGGCTCATCCTGATTTGTATCCTAACCTGAAATTGCCTGTACAGAAGTGCCTTGAAATTTACAGTGGGGGATCTTTAGTTCTAAACAGAGATATGGGATTAAAAATCATTTCTGCTTGCCAGGCTTATGGTGATGATTAAATGACCTGATAGATGGCAAATGCTCATTTAGATCAGGCCTGGCACACAGCAAGCAGCTCATCAATACATCTTTTATAATTATACAGTCCCAGTTTGTAACTGGTATTTACCTGGGGGTGGCTTTTGAGGGACCCCGTCTACAGGAAGGTGTTCCCCTAGATCAGCTCCAGGGATGGTGGCCATCAATGGCAGGCTCCTTTGCTGGGCCACTTGGGGCTCTGGTTCCCATCATCATTCCCTGACCCACCTCAATCCTTCCCAGACACAGGGGCCATTCATACCATCTCTCGGACACCATACTCCTTCTCCACCTTCACTTTCAGGTTCTTGAAACATTCCTCCATCCGGTCATGGAAGGGCCGCAAGTTGTCTGACACTCTTTTCTCATGGATCTTAATCCCAGCTCCCAGGAAGGGGATCTGGAGAGAAGGTCATAAATGATTATCTGGAGTTTGGCCAGCTGGACACAGTCTGTGAGGTCAGGTCTGCCTGCTGAAGGTCCATCAAGGGCTCCTGGGACCTCAGAGATCTATATAGTCCCCAGCCATGGGGCAGCAGGAAAGCTGCCACCGTGGATTTTGATCTGGAAAGGATAGAAAGACCTACAGCTGCCTGGCCTCAGAGAACAGTTGGATCTTCACGCCCCATACTTAGGAAAGTCTCCCTCTGGGGGAATCTGAGGGCCAGAGTTCAGAGGAAAGCAATTTCTGTTGCTTTGACTTGGAAGTTCAAATAGTTTTCTCCAAAGTCCAAAAGTGAAAGTATGGAGGAAAGCTGGGAGAGAGAAGGGAAGAACTGAGAAGAAAGGAGTGATCACAGCCTCATCTTCCAGCACAGAAGTCAAACTATACTTTATATGATTTCTGAAGAAAAATACTATGTGTTAATATTAGAGATGACTTAAACTCCCAATGGGGAACTTCTAAAAAGTGATACAACAACCTTGGGGAGATAAGAGAGGAGGGGAGAACTTGTATGATGGATATAAAAGTCTTATCCAAAAAGAGGTGAATGGGTACTACCTAAAAGTAGATATGTTAAGGGGACAATAAGGGGTTCCCACTAGAAACAAATGCCAAGACAGAGTTATGTGGCTTTGGGGAAACATTACTAAGTGCAAAGGATAGAGTATGGATTATGTTGGGGAAAAGTGTGATGCTTCCTTGATGGGAATATAAAGATATCTATGCCTCCTCCTCCTGGGGTTCTTGCTAAAACGGCAAGGTGAAGGGGAAACTGAAATCCTCAGTGAAACTCGGAGATGTCTATAAACCTGTCCACAACATGTACAGGTAGAAGTGGATGGATGATGGAAACTGACATTCCAGAGCAGAGGAGGGAGTTGGTGACAAGAGGCCATTCTGCCTCTAGGAGCCCAGGAGGGGCTCAGGATTGCAGGCAACAGCACCACAGGAAGGCTGGAGTGATGAGAAGGAAAAGTAGCAGGGGGGTGGCATAAAATTCTGTACCAGGAGCAGTTAGGTCACCAGATGCCCACTGCCTCACCTTGTAGATAAGTATATTTTCTCATTTCTCCAAGGAATAGTAGCTTATTTAATAAAATAACTCTAATATAAACCTTGGGGGCTAAAGAGTACCAGGCAGAACAGAGGTCAGGGTGAAGAGCCAGACTAGAAATGAAGGGTCGAAAGCAAAGTCTGCATATGGATACAGAAACCTTCATTTCTCAGTTCCCAAATTGGCAGCAAATGGGATTATCCTACCATGCAACAGCTTGAAGGATCTGTCTCGGGAGAAAGTAAGGGTCACATGTATATACATAAATAAATAAATTTCTGAAACATAAGCCTACCAAGACTGAAGAAATAGACAAACATATACCAATGATGAGTTATGAAGTAATGACACAATGAAGAATTAAAAATCTTCCATCTAAAAAAGCCCAGGACCTGATGGCTTCACTGATGAATTATAAAAAAGATTTTAAAAGAACAATTCTAATTCTTCACAAACTATTCTAAAAAAAAACTGAAATAAAAGAAATGCTTCCAATTTATTTTTATGAGATCAGAATTACCCTGATACCAAACTAGACAAAGATTCATATACGAAACATAAAAAAGAAAAAACCTATAGGCCCATATTCTTGGTGAACACAGATATAAAAGTTCTCAATGAAATACTAGCAAACTAAATATAACAGCTAATAAAAAAAAATATACACCGTGATCGGGTTAATCCCAGCATTGCGAAGGTGATTTAACATTTGCAAATAAATAAACATGATACAGCACATAAAAAAGATGGAGAAAACCCATATAATCATTTTTAATTGATGCAGAAAAAGTATCCAATAAAATTCAACTTCCTGGGGACTTCCGGGAAGATGGCGACCGAGAAAAGCGGGGCTTAAAAGCCCCGCTAACAACCAATCTCTATTACCACAAAATCAGCGCCTTTCATAGCCAGAAAACACCATCACCAGAGAAACAAAAAAATCACCAGCCCCAGAGAGGAGGGGGTCTCATAACGGAGCTCAGAGCCACAGAGGAGATACGCCAGCCTCATGGCCGAGGACGCAGCAGCAGCACCTTACTGCCATTTGCAGCAGCTCACCGGATGGCTCCAGACCAACGCACTCAACAGCCCACCAGGCTCCAGAGAGGAGCGGTGGACAGTGAGCCGAGGTGAGCCACTGCGGAAGAGCCCAGACAGCGAGCCGAGGTGAGCCGCTACAGAAGAGCTCGGACAGCAAGCCGAGGTGAGCCACCGCAGAAGAGCCTGGACAGCGAGCCGAGGTGAGCCGCTGCGGAAGAGCTCGGCGGGATTCGGCAGATTTTTCAGTGCAGGGAGCATCTAAAGCTCCCAGTGGCTGGGCTCAGCACACGCTGCAGGGACTCAGAGGGGAGCTCAAAAACAGAAGAAATATGCCAGCCTCACGGCCGAGGGCATGGCAGCGGTGCCATATTGCCACCAACGGCCGCAGCAGCGAATTCACCGAGTCCACTACAGCTCCATCTGCATATTCAACAACAGTGAGTCAAATTGTGGGCCCCAGAGGAGAAATCCCAGTACTGACTCCCAGGGACTTGACCCAGGGGGGGAGTGGCGGTGGCAGAGATATCACACCATAGGAGAATGCGCAACCTGGCACCCCCCATAGTTTAAAGCAGCCTCTATCGACTCCCTGGGTCTGAGACTTTGCGATACAATCCAGTAAAGGAGTAGTGGTGACTGAGATACCATAGACTTGAGATCCAGAGCACCTTAAGTGAAGTCGTAGTGACCCAAGGGAAGAACCCAGAGAAGGCACAAACTCCCGAAATCATGGGAAAGAGAAATAACAATGGAGCAAGGAATGCCACAACCCCACAACATCTGAACCCGATAAAACAGAAATTCAGAGATTTCTAGAAGATCAAATCAGGAAAATAACTTTAGAAATAATAGAGGTGTTTCAAAAAGAATTCAGAGAGAGCCAAAAAGAGATAAAGGATGCAATTAATGAAGTAAAGTCCTCAATTCAAAGTACAAACAACCGGTTAGACCACATGGAGAATAGAATCTCGCTCTTAGAAGATGAGCAATCCAAAAATGAACGCATAGTTTCTAATCTAGAAAAAAATATCTGACAGCAGGAATCTGACATTGAAGAAATATGGGCCCATTTTAAGAGAGCTAACCTAAGAATAATTGGAATAGAGGAGGGAAAAGAAGGTGAAACCAAAGGGATCAACAATATCTTCAAAGAAGTAATAGAAAAATTTTCCAAATATAGAGCAAGAGGTCAATACACAGGTCCAGGAAACTTATAGAACTCCCTTTAGACAGGATCGGAGAAGAGGATCCCCACGCCACATAATTGTCAAAATGACCAATGTGGAAGCCAAGCAGAGAATCTCAAAGGCAACAAAAACAAAGGGCTAAGTGACATTCAGAGGCAAACCATTTAGAATCACTCCAGACTTCCCAAACCAAGTCATGAGAGCCAGAAGGGCTTGGAGTAACATATTCCAAACTCTGAAAGAAAATAACTTCCAGCCAAAAATTTCCTACCCAGCAAAACTTTCTATCAAATTAGATGGAGAAATAAGAAGCTTCCATGACAAACAGAAACTGAAGGAATTTATGTCTTCAAAACCAGCGCTAGAGAAAATACTCAAAGAGATTAACTACAAAGAAGAAATAGGTAACACACACCAGAACCAGAGAAAAAAGATTTTCCATCTAACAGACAAATAAGATTAGTTATCTGTGGAGATTCATTATTTATGTTAGTCTTATACCTATCTCTAAATTGTATTGTTTGCTTTTATTGATAATTTTTAGGATTTCTAGTTGGAATATTAATATACCTTCAGATATAGCATTTGGAAATATTTTGTCCCATTCTATCAGTAACTTTTAACTTTGTTTACATTGTCTTTGGATATACAATATTTTATTTTTTAGGGAGTTTGTATACCCTTTTGTTGCCTGTGCCATTGAAATCATATCCAAGGAATCACTGCCAATTTCAATGTTGTGAGGTTTTATGACCCAGATTTTCTTCTAAAAGTTTATAGTATTAAGATTTATATTTAGGTCTTTTATCTATTTTGAGTTAATATTTGTATATGGGATTAGGTAAGGGTCCAATTTTATTCTTTTTCATGTAATTATTATTTTTCAACAATATTTAGTTAAAAGATTATTATTTCCACCACCAAATGTTCATGGAAACCTTGTCAAAAATAACTTGACAATATATGGAAGAATGTATCTCTAGGCTTTTATTTAACTCCAATGGTTTATATATCTGCCTTTAGAACAGTACTACACTGTTTCAATTATTGTAGCTTTATATGGTTTGAAATTAGAAAATATATATCTTCTAGCTTTGTTCTTTTTTGAGATCATTTTGGGTATCTAGAGTCCATATTCCATATTAGGATAGATTTTTTTCTGAAAAATAAATATATAAGTATATGATAGTCTCACCTAAAAAAAAAAAGAAAAAATATTCTCTGGTAAGAAAGAAAGCAAAAAGAAATATTGAAATGTTATCTTTAAGCTATCAAAAGCTTGGTATCAGACAAATGAAACTGTTATGTGAGATTATCATTTTTAATTTTGGATAAATTGCTATAATACTAGATGTCAACCACTAAGCCAAGCTTGGGAAGGAGGGATGGGGAAGGAATCGGGTGGGGATCAGGTGGGGGCTGACTGGGTGATGTGTGCATGTATGTCTACAAAAGTTTTTTGTATCCCACTATGATGTATGAATACAGTGCACCAATAAAAAAAAAGATTCAACTTCCTTTCATGATAAAATCTCTCATAAAATTAGGTATATAAGGAATATACCTCAATATATTAAAGTTTATATATGAAAAATTCATAGCCTCTATCATATTGACTGGGGAAAAGCACCATTTTCTCTATAATTCCAAACAAGTATACCCACTTTCATCACTCTTATTTAATATAGCACTGGAAGTCTTAGCAAGGACAATTAGGCATGAGGAAGAAATAAAGAGCATCCAAATTGGAAAGAAAGGAGTTAAATTACCCATATTTGCAGATGGCATAATTTTATACTTAGAAAAACCTAAATACTCCATCAAAACAGTGTTAGAATTTGTAAACAAATTTTGTGAAGTTGTAGAATACAAAATTAACATCACAAAACAGTAACTTTTTTATATACCAATAATGAACTCGCTGAAAAAGAAATTAAAAAAGCAATCTCATTCATAGTAACTCCAAAAAAAGTGGGAAAATTTTCAACCAAGAACGTAAAATATATCCACAATAAAAATTATAAAACACTGATGAAATAAATTTTAGAGACACAAAATAAATACCCAATATTCATGGATTAGAATAATATTGCTAAAATGACCACACTACCCAGAGTGATCTGTGGATTCAATACAATTTTAATGAAAATATGAACAACTTTTTTTTCACAGAAATTAAATTTCTAAATTCATTTAGAACAACCAGTGATGCAGAACAGCCAAAGCAATTCTGAGAAAACAAACACACACACACACACACACACACACACACACACACACACACACACAATACCTGACGCATCACAATACCTGACTTCAAAGCACACTACAAAGCTACAGTAGTTAATGCAGCATGGTACTGGCATGAATACAACCATATAGGCCAATAGAACAGAATAGAACACCCCCAAATTAACCCACATTCAAACAGTTAAGTGAGTTTTGACAAAGGTATCGTCAATATACAGTGGAAAAACATGGCATCTTCAATAAATGACACTGGCAGGACTGAATTTGTACATATAGAAGAATAAAACAAGATCTCTTTCTCTCACTGAAGATGGAGCAAAGACCTACGTATTCAACTGGAAGTTATAAAATTATTATAGGGCATCATAAGGGAGACACTGGTGGAGGTAATGTTATTTTAAATAGGACCCCAAAGGCATAGACAAAATAAATAAAAATAGACAAATGGGACTCTGTAGAGGGAAGAAAATAATAGAGTTAGGAGTCAAGCTACAAAATGGAAGAAAATATTTTCAAACTATTCATCTGATAAAGTATTGGCCAGAACATATAAGGAACACAAAGTTAACACACACACACACACACACACACACACACACACACACACACACTCAAAAAATGGGCTAAAGAACTAAACAATCACTTCTCAAAAAAAACCCATACAGATGGCTAATCAGTACCTTAAAAAATGTTCACTCTCACCAGGAAAATGCAAATAAGAAACACAACATGATATCATCTTACTCCAATTAGAATGGCTATCATCAAGAAGACAAAAAATAAATTCTGGCAAGGGTGTGTATTAAAAGAAACCCTTACACCATAGGTGGTCATGTAAATTAGTCCAGCCTTTATGGAAAATAGTATGGACATTTCTCAAAAAGTTAAAAACAAAACTACCATATGTTCCAGCAATTCCACTACTGGGCATCCAGAGGAGATGAAATCATAACAAAAAATACTATCACTCCATGTTTATAACAGCACTATCCATAACAGCTAAAATATGAAAACAACCCAAATGCCCTTCCATGGGTGAAGGGATTAAAATGTATTATATATACACACAATGGGATATTATTCAACCAAAAAAAAATGAAATCTTGCCATTTGCAGCAGCATGGATGGAATTAGAGGTCATTATGTTAAGTGAAATAAGACACAAAAAGACAAATATAACAAGTTCTCATCCATAGAAACTAAGACGTGACTCCTGTGAAGAAACAGGATGAAATAGTGGTCACTAGAGACGAGGAAGTGGGGGGCTAGGAAGGAAAAGAAGCTCAGTAAGGAGCACCAAAATACTGTGTAAATGGAGAAAGTACTTCTGGTTCTTCTTTAGCACCATACAGAAACTATAGATTAAAACAATCTATGCTATGTTTCAAAATGACTAAAAAGAGTACAAAATTTTCAATGTGTAAAAATGGTTAATATGTGAAGAGATAAAATGCATATTTCCCTGGTTTTATTAGTAGAGTATCAAATTACAATAATGTGTCCCATAAAGATATATAAATATTATCTCAAAAATAAACCATTCTGACACTAAAAAAAAGATATTAGCAACAATAAAGTCAATTTAGAGTAAAGCAAATTAAGCCTGAAGAAAGTTTAGAATAGGCATGAATTAAAAATAAAAGATTATCAGTCAATAACTGACTCTTTGAAAAGACACTAACACTGATAAACCCCAAAAGACTAATCACAAAAACATAGGGCACCACTAACCAACATCCAACTTGAAAAAGTAATATTATAACAGGAAGTACAAACCTTATAATTATCATAACTTGTTGGTATTATTAAAAAGTTTGTTCATTAGTATTTAGATAAAATGTACAGATTTCTAGAAAAGCACAATCCCCCAAAAGGACATTAAGATAAATTTAAAAATCTGAAAACTTTTAAGAAATTGAATAGATATTTTAAAAAATTGCTGGTCTATGTAGTATCACTGACAAAGTCTAGCAAACACATAGCTAGACTGTTTGCCAGCTGTATGCAAACTCTTTCATAAGATTGAGTAGAAAAAAAAATTCCCGGGCTAAGTTAGCTCTGCATAGATATTGAAGAAAATATTATAAGAAAGAAAAGTTACAGGATAATATCTCTTTTGAGAATAAATAAAAAAATCTTAAAGGGCACATTTGCAAACAAAATTCAACAATATGTAAAAAATAATAGTCCATTATGCCCAAGTGGGACTTATTCCATATATGCTAGATTGGCTTAATATTCTACAATTAACTACTATAATTTTCCATATTAACAGAATGAAGAAAAAAATCTCAATAGATTTCAAAAATGGATTTGACACAAAAATTCAAGATAAATAAGCTAACTAGCTCTAGAATAAAATATTTCTGAAACATCATACTCTCTGTGAAATATTGGTGGCTCCCCCGATGCTAGGAATATGAATGTCTTCTCTCTTTCTCTCTCTCTTCTTGTATCCATCAGTATAATGAGGCAAGGACAATGGATGGCATAAGATTAAAAAAGAAATGAAACTTCTTACAGTAGCAGCTGATGACTTCAGTCTTAGGAAGGGGTATTAGTTACTATGAAGAGATGTGAGGTGTTCTTGGCAGAATTCTTTTTTCATCCCAGTGGTTGTCACCTGGGTTGTATATTTTATGCATATTTTTCCGTATATAATACTTAACTACAAAAAGTTTCAAAGAATATACCATAGACATCTTTCCATGCAATAAGTACAGACTATTATTAAATAAATTTAAGATTGCTAGGTAGAATGTCACTATACAAAAAAAAATCTATTGTGTTTTTATTGAAAAACAAAGTAAAAATTAAAAAATACTACTGACAACAAAATTAAACATCAAGCACCTAGCAATAAACCTAATAAAATATATAAAACATATCCACACTGAAACTTACACAACTTTTCTGAGAGAAATAAATAAATGAAGAGGTGAACGCCGGGCGTGGTGGTGCATGCTTGTAATCCCCGCGCTTGGGAGGTGGAGACAGGAGGATCGCACAGGTTCGAAGCCAGCCTTGCTGGCTTAAGAGAGCCTGTTTCCAAATAAAAATATAAACTAGGTCCGGGAGTGTAGCCCGGAGGTAGAAGGGTTTTCAGGAACCCCAGTACCACCAAAAAAAAAAAAAGGAACACTATATTGTTAAGATACCAATTCTTTTTCAAATTAACAATTATTTAATGTATTTCTAATCAAATTCCTAATGTGTTTTTGGACATTATATGAAAATGGGCAAGCTGATTTTCAAATTTATCTGGAAATACAAGGGGCTCTGAATTGCCAAGACAAAGTTGAAGAAAAGCAACAATTTGAAGTACATATACAGAAAAAAAATACATAAAATATTTGAAGACGCATTTTACAAAATTAATTAGCTAATAAGCATATGAAAAGTGCTAAACACCATTGCTCATGAAAAAAAATGCCAATTAAATCTAAAATGAGACAGCGCTATACAAACACCAGAAGGACTAAAGTTGAAAGGATTAACAGTAAGTGTAAGTGAGAATCTAAGCAACTTCAGCTCTTAGAAGTTGTTGGTGGGAGTGTAAATTGATTTAGCCACTTCCAGAAAGTCTCTTGTATCCAGTAAGGCAAAATTGCATGACTCCGAAATTCCACTACTACATATACGCTAGAATTGAATGTTTATGTCCACCAAAAGCCATGAAAAAGAACGTTCATGGCAACTTGTAATATACAAAACCTGAAAACAACCCAGGTGCTCATTAATAGGAGAATGGGTAAACAAATTAGCTATTATTTGTTTACTGTATGCCGATATAAAGGGGAACGGAGACAAAGAATGTCAAATCTCAGGTATATATGCAACAACTGAATTCCTCTCAAAGACAACATGTTGAACAAAAGAAGCCAGATACCTAATAGAATATACTTTATAATACTATTCATATACATTTAAAGAACTGGCAAAACTAACCTATGCTGGTAGAAGTTTGGCAGTAACTACTAAAGCTAAGTGTTCTCATTTGCTATGAACAAGAAATTCCAGACCCAGATATACACCCAACTGTGCACATGTGCCCTAAAAAGATAGATACAGGGATGTTCCAAAGAGTATTAAATGTAACAGCTCAAAATTAAAATCAGCCCTATTCTCCATCAGCAGAAAAATAAATACATTGGGATAGTTATACAATTCACCTGGATAAACCAATATGTAGCAACAAAAAGTAAGAAATGATAGTTTAGTGCCACAAAACAATAAAATAAATGCATTTCACAAACATCACATTGTCACAAAAGAGTTCTTTGTGGTTCCATTTACTTATGTCAGAAATAACCAAAAGTAAACTATGGAGTTAATGAATGAGTGTGTGAGTAATAAAATATTTTGAAAAAGCAAGGAAATTATTACTATCAAAAAGGAAAATGGTTGGCCTTGGGGAGAGATAGTCATGACCACCATGAGACAGTCATAGGTGATCTTGGAATGCTGGCCACATTCTGGCTTCATCTGCCTGGTGGTTATATGGGTGCATGTTCAGTGATAAATCTGTGAGCTCTGTGTGTGTGTGTGTGTGTGTGTGTGTGTGTGTGTGTGTGTGTGTGTATGTGTGTGTGTACATTTTTTGTGGTAGTGAGGATTAAACCCAAAGGCATTCTATCTCTGAACTATACTCCCAGCCCTTTTTATTTTTTAATTTGAAACAGGTTTTCTCCAGGTTGCTGAAGACTCTCATTAAGTCGCTGAGGCTGTCCTTGAACCTTTGATCCTCCTGTCTCAGCCTCTAAAGTACTGGGCTTATAGGCCTGTGCCAACACATTTGGCACTTTTTATGTGTATTTTTCTGTGTGTTTTATATCACAGTAAAAAGTTTCGAAGAAAAATAGACTACAGACATCTCTCTATGCCAATAAAAACAGAGAAAGTCTTTACAAAGTAAAAAAAAAAAAAAAAAACAGCAAAGAAGCTGTCAATACCAAGATCTATGAAATCTTGAACACAAAATAGACTTCAAAAACTTCAGCACTGGTTGGTTTGCTAGAGGGAAAAATACATTTCTTTTTGGAAGTTTAAGGTTCTCATATTTTGAGAAAATTCAAAGTGTATCTATCTTTCCAAAACCGGTATCCACTCCAGAATTAAGCTCTGGCAGACAGGGAATGGACCCAATTTTACCCATGACTGTATCTCTGTCTTCTGGCACTGTGCATGGCATACACTGGGGACTCAATAAATAAGGTTTGTGTGAATGGACAGATTGGACAAGAGCTAATGTGCTGTGTGTAGTAATATAAAAAGGCGACCTTCACCATGAACAGGGATGTCTCTTGTGAGTGTAGGTGCCCGTAGTTAGCGTACCTGGGCTCTGAGGGGGAAGGACATGGACCAGGGCAATCTCGGTTGGGGGGTAAGAGGCATCTAACCTGGTGGCCTGGGGGTGGGGGTGATGGACAGTGCTTGAAGGTGACCACGAGGGGGCGATGTCTGACGGTGCCTGGATGATGGCTCTTAGAAGCAGTAACATCTCGAGTTTTAGGTCTTCCTTGTTCATTTGGAGTCCCCCTAATAGCTCTGAGACTTTGGTAGAATTTTCTTAGGTTGGACAGTCTTGTATTGGCTGCCCTGTCAGGCCGTGGTCCACCCTTTGAGCACAGAGCTACAGAGCACACAGAAGCTGTTCCCAGATGACAAAACAGGCCCAGTGGCTAGGCCGAGGTGGTGGTATGGACAGAGGGAGATGTCCAACAGAGGCAAATTATGCGACTTGTTAGCCTTACCTGGGACACCCCGGAAATATCCGAGAAGGGGAAGCACTCTGAGCCCGGCCTTCCTGCTTCCCATGTTGTAGGTGGTAAGGGAGAATATCATGGTTTGAATATTAAAGGTTATCATGACCCCAAGAAGGATGGAGAGTCCTTAGAGATAGACGGGCTTCACCCCTGGCACAAAGTAAAGAGGGAGAGACAATTCCAGACACAAATTCGCTCAGCAAAAGGGTGGCTGTGCAGTGCGTGGTGCTTCGATTTAAAGCCCCACTTTGCATAAATTGGCATAGGCAGAGAAGGGCCTGAATTAGGAATCCTTATTTTAAGAAAAGAGGCGGCACCCAATGCTTCTCACTCCCTGATTTCCCTAGAGTAACAAAAGCTCCCTATCAGGAAAGCTTGCCTTTCTTTGTACTGTGACTGGCAAGGAGGGAGGGAGGAGGACCGGCAGCTGCTCTCTGCCCCTGGGCTCCCTCTCACTCTCACAGAAGTCCACCAGGTGCTGCTGTGAGGAAGGAAAGCAGAGAGACAGACAGAGACAGAGAGAGAGAGAGAGAGAGAGAAGAAAGGAGTAAGGTGCGAGGAGGTGGGAGGCAGAGAAGCCAAGGATGGGAGAGATAGAAGCGAAGATCAGCTGAGATAGAGGAGTAAAGACGAGACAGATGCACACACACACACAGGAGAGGATGCTAGGAGAGAAGGGACCCAGCCCGGAGTCAAGCGGCAAGTCCTCAGCTGGGATCTGGAGGGCTGAGAAACAGCCTGTGCAGGTGCAGACCCTTTGGCCCAAACAACCAAACAAAGGCCTCTATTATCTGCAAAAGCTGATATCCATCTGAGCATTCTCTGCCACAAAGGAAGTGAGCCTTAGAAGGCCAGCTGGGGGTGGGGGCCCAAGTCTCTGTCGTCTGATTGGTGCACACTGGGTGGATGGGGGGATGAGTGGGAGCCTGATTTTCATAGACTCCCACTGTGAAAAGCTACCTCCTGAGTTCAACCTCAGAGAAAGCAATCTTTGCAACCTGCAGCCTGGTACTGCTGCCCGGCACCTGTGCAACAAGCACCCCACGGGAAGGCACCCTCATTCTGCTCCCGGGTGAGCCTGCTCAGGTGGGATGTATAGTCACAAGAGGGCCAAAAGACAAGGGACAGGAGTACACGTGCAATCCGGCCATCTGACCAGAGGCTGGCTAAGGGCACAGGGCCTGGGAGAGGAGAAAGGGCTGGATATTCCCCAGCTCACTTTACCTGCCAGGCAATCAGGTCCTTGAGGCGGCTCAGCTTGTCCTGGTCTTCAGGGTGGTCCCTGGTGTACTCCTCAGTGAAGAAGGCCTGTGGGGGGCAGACAGAGGGTTGAAGTTTCTTGTTTCTCCGCATGGATTCTATATTCCATAACCAATCTCTCTGGCCCTGGGAGAAGTTTCGGTTTGAGAGAGGCAGTACAGAGTTCACAGGTAGTTGGAGGATGTGAGGGTTGAGATGCACAGGTGCTGACAATTCCTTTCCTGGAGGCTCAGACCAGCACTCCCTGGGAAGGAGCTGTGCACTCCGGATAAACCATTTTCACTGTGTGACCCCTGGACTAGCCTCAGCACCCAGGAACCTGTTAGAGATACGGAGTCTCAGCTGCAACCCAGGCCTATTGAGTCTCTGATACACCTGCCCTTCCCCAGCCGGCCCTATTGCCTTAACTCCTCACCCACTTCACTTCTTTGTGTTACTTGCCTGCTCCTGCGGGCATTGGAATTTGGACCTTTAATCTGGCCATTTCACAAATGGAGGATTCCAAGCCCCAGAGAGAAAGAGGCTTGAAGAATCACATAGCAGTTTGGTGACAAAGCTGGGCTCGAAGCCAGGTCTCGCTCACACAGCTGCTCGGTGACAGAGACAATCCAAAGGAGCCTCAATATGATGGCAGCCCAGGAAGGGAGTTTCCCAGCTCAGATTCCAGTAAAGATCCAAGGTCTGGGACTGGGGTGGGTGGGCGGTTCCTGTGTTAAGAGGCTCTGCAGGGGGTTCCCTTGCACCTGGAGGGCACTGCTACCAGGAAAAGGACTTAGTAAAGGACTTTGCCTGGTGCATGCCCACACTCATTTTCTAGCCTCCTTCCCTGCAAGTGATGCTGGGAGGTCCATAGCTGTCTGGGGCTCACATTATTGTGGGCATACCTACATACAGACATAAGATTTTATTCCTCAGCCCGAGCAAAGGATTTCCACTGAGGATTATATCAGGTATCTGAGGGTGGCCCAAAGAACTGATTGGGTCCCTGAATTGCACTGCTGTGTGGTAGTCTTAGTTTTACATCAATGGAAGACATGGGAAGATAATAGAGACCTCATCGTGAGATTTATTAGATGGAGGAATTTGTTCTTCCTTCCATGTCTGTTAGATGAAAGTCAAGAAAGGACTTTTTATTCTATTTCAATGCTGGTAAAAGCTATGGCTCCCCTTTGAGAAACTGGTATCCCTCCATAGATAATATAATTTCTGATATATAACTGATGGCATTTCCCTTTTTGCCGTCAATACCAGAAGGGCGAAAAATACCATCTATGGCTTTCTGGAGGGACCTTGGAGTTGGGCTCCCAGTCTTTCTCTATTTTTAGATTCTGGGTTTCATTTCTTTGCCAGTGTGCATGTTATTTTCAATGCTCTGTGGAGGATATGGTGGCTTACATGGTAGCACATATGATTCACGGTGCCTGTACATTCATGGTCTGGTTCACAGTCACTCCAGAGACAAAAGGGGGCCTGGATCTGCTCAGGAGATATGAGTCCTTCATGGGCCCTGTTCCTTCCTGCCCCAGGACAGGGAATGGGAATGAGGGTGTACAGGAGAGGAGAGCTCATGAGGCTGCAGAAAATCAGGAGCTACATGAGGTGCAACCAAGCTGAGGGTCCCATGGAAACAAGGAAAGCCCTGGGCACTTCTGCCACTGCCCTCCAGGGCCTGGAGAAGGGCAGCCTCACCTTCTCGTACTTGGCGAAGCCTCCCATGACGGCGGGGTCCACGATGCCGTTCAGGAGCATGGAGAGTGGGTTGATAGGGAGGCTCTCGTCGCTCTGGTACTGGTTGATCATCATCAGGATCTTCTCATTGGCCGTGGACATGGTTTCGATGGCGTTCTCCAGGGGACTAATTGTGGTCTGTTGAAAACAAGATCACCAAGAAGAAAGGGCCTTAGCAGGCCGCTTTGGAAACAGATAATTATTGATATTGATTTCATTTGGGGTGGACACTGAAATGAGGCCACTCTCCCTGCCCCCTGAGGGCCTGTGGCAGGCTCTGGAGTAGTGTGACAGTCTGGGGCTGTCTGGGGAGAAACACACTGATTATCTGCTGGGTGAGGAGGGGGTGTCTGGAGAAGTGGAGGCAGGAAGTGCCAGGCTCTTTGGGGGGGATTTAGAGGCTGAAGGTTTCCCCCTGAGAGGGCTTTTTTCTCCTAATTCCCTGAGTGAAACACTCTTCAATATGACGCATCACATATTGGTTGAATATCTACTATGTGTGTGCTATTAGCCAGAAAGATCAGAGCGGAATATGATGTGAGCACGCAGCCAGGCACATAGTAGGTCCTGAGGCAGGGTGTGGCATGGAGGTCATTCCAAGGTCAGTCCACATTCACTGAGAAGGTAAATTGAAACTCTTCTCCCACATGCCTTACAAGCAATATAAACAGAATGCTGGGAAACAGTGCAGATCTCAAGAGCTTGGGATCTGCAGGGGACACTAGAGGTCACGGACATTTTCTCTAAAAGAACCAGATAGTAAATACTTTAGGATTTGCAGGCCAGATGGTCTTTGGTGCCACTGCTATGCTATTACAGGACAGAAGCAGCTATCAGGAATATGTAAATGAATGGAAATGGTTGTTTCCATAAAACTATTTACAAAAATCGGTGATGAGTAGAATTTGGCCCGCAGGCCATAGTTTGCTGACCCTTGAACTTATTAACACAGTGTGAATCTCAGTCTGTGGACTTCTAGCTGTGACTGTGAGCAGGTTTCCTAACCTTTCTGGGTCTCAGTTGATTCACTGGTAAAATGGGATCAAGAAAACCAACTTTAGAAAAAAGTATTGATAGCTATTGTTATTAATGCTTGTGGGTAGGATTAGATAAAAAAAAAACAGCAGTTGTTCTAAGAGGAGGAGATTCACAGACAGAATGGGGTAGCAGGTAGAGGAAAGGGTCAAGAGAACAGAGAAAACCTACTGGAGGAAGGGCCCCTAAGTTTTACAGTGTCTGCTTCACTGACTATGTAGTGAAGATTAATTGAGATAATATACCACATAGCGAGTTCTTTGAAAATGTCACGTGCTAGGTCTTGTACTTATTGTACAAACAAGAAGGGCAGGCCAGCCTCTCTAGCCATGTGTTTGGTCTTTTTAAACCATTTCCTTAAATCCCTATGCAACCCAGCCTTCCCCTGTATCTGTACATTTTTAAAGATGGCAGCTCCTGCAGAGCAGTCTCTGGAACTAGACTGTCTTGTCACTGTCCCACAGGCACACACATGACCACTGGACCATTCACCTCTATGTTGCTACAACAGCATCACCTGTGGCACTGGACTTACAAGAGGTCTACTTAGGTCACGGTTCCAGAGGAGGTTCAAGTCCAAGATCGGGCCATTCCATTGGTTCAGGCCTCTGGTGGGGAGAGCCAGATGGCAATAGCAGTTGCTCACATCCAGAACCAAGAGGCAAACAGACTAACAGGGTTCCACAGTCCCTTTTGAAGGCATTCTCCTAGTGACCTAGGACCTCCCACTAGAACCCACCTCTTAAAGGCCCACAGCATCTCCCAACCCAACACCCTGGGGATGAGGCTTTCATATATGGACCTTTATGATCCACAGCACCCACATAAGTATACACAGAGCATGAACTAGAGGAGAATGTGACTCGCCTAGGCATGGGCTGCAGTGCAGAGTCCCACAAGCTGAATTAGGTGTGTGGACCAGCCCTGCAGGACTTTACAGCACCCAGCTCTAGACTGAGTTCTAAGGAAAACCTGGCAGCACTGCTTGAATTGAGCCCAGCACCATACCTGGGTTTCAACAATAGCTTGGCATGTCCGAAAGACAGATTAAAAATGGAAAGGCCAATTGATTGGCTTTCTTTCCTCATTTTTGAAGCTATTTTTGGATTCCCAAATCTTGATCCTCATTATAGCCATCAGGAACAGAGAATGAGAATTGAAAATAACTTTGGCTTCCCACGTAAAGGCATTTGTGTAGATCAAATAAATATGTAGCTCTCAGAGCAAAGTTATGGGGGTGGAAGGTGATTATGTATTTGATGAAAGCCCTGGAAATCAGGAGCTGATAACAAGAATAAAAGTAGCAATCATGGTACTGGCGCTAACTCCACTCATTATAGCCTCTATGTGTGGCCTGTGTGCTCTCATTTATGTCCCCGACCACAGGTCCAGTCATTTGCTAGAGGACAGGTAATGGCAGAGCTGGGGCGAGAACCCAGGTGTCCCCGATCCAAAGGTGGATCATGCTCTGTTACCAAGCTTAACTGACTGGCTACCGGGACTTGGTGGAGCCCTTAAACCTCTGATCTCTTTGCTAATCAGAGCCTCAGTTGTCTATGGGGCATACACGCAATGTACATCCTGCTCACCTGCTATGAAACAAGAATGAGTTATTACAGAAAACTGCCTTGGAATAAATGTAAACACGTGTGTATGAAGAGGAGCAAGTGTTGGCACAGAAGAGGAAATGATGGCAACCCCTCTCAACAAGGCAGCATTTCATATTGTTCAAAGGCATTTTCCCACAGTCGTATCTCCCTCCCATCTAGGAGGCTTCTGAGCTCAGCTGGACAGGCACTATTGGAACCTCTGTACTCTGACTCTACTTTGACGGCTCACATCCCTCTGTGGGCCTCGGTTTTCTCACATGCAAGACAGTACAGCTGGACAAGAATCAGGGAAGAAACTGGAGTGATAACAGCAAAGCCAAGCTCTGAGGGCTATCACTTAGCAACCACATTAGTGCTAGTGTTTCCAGATTTCGCTGGATGGGGGAAAGGGTTGCTGCTGCAGCTGGCCACAGCTTCCACCAGTCCCTGTTGTCTTAATTTGACTATCTCATTTATTTACTTTATCTTGCTGGACTCTGAAAACATGGGAATCTATGGCTTTGGGACCTACTGGCCCCTGGCATCCTTTTCAGCTCTGAAATGCCAGATTCTGTAATCCTTCTTTTCAAGATGAAGCAAATGAAGATACACGTAGTACTCAAGTAACACGAATCACACAGCTCGTTAGTGACCACGTCGAATCTGAGTGACCCCGGGATCAGGGCTCACTGTAAAGACTACATTTCTCAGGGCCAGACACAAGGAATGGCACTCAGTGAATAAGCAGGACATACACTGAAAGGCCGTTAGAAAACACCTCTCTGTACAAACAGTACTGGAGTCGTGGCAATTTATGACAGAAAGAATGGAGAACAAGATACAAGTGTGTATAATGAAAAGAAATGCTTGGATATGAAGTTGCTTAGCAGGGCACTGAACCTCTGTGTCAGAGACATACTGAAATTCTTATCCAAGGGAGACTATTTAAAATAAGTAAATTTTGGTCAACTCTGAATATTTTCCCATCCTCTTCTATAGAAGGTATTGGGGTTAAACATAATAAAGTTAAAAAATGTTGACAATTTCTTCCCTAATTTCATAATTCTGAGGTCTTAAGATAAACAGCTCATACATACTATTAATTGATTGGTTTACTTAAGTATTCTTAAATATCTATTATGGGCTAAGGACTCTTCTTAGCACTTGGAGAATGGTAAGAAATAAAATAGATAAAATTTTCTGTCTTTTTGGAATTTATAATCTAATAGAGCTTATTATCTAATATACTATATTTAATATTCTATTAATATTAAAATTTAACACATAGGAAAATTATGTCATCTATTAGGAGGCAATAAATGTGTTGAGGAGAAATATAGTAGTAAAGGGAATAAGAAATAGAGAAATGGAACCCCACCCTTGGCCTCCAGTCCAGCAGGGATCACTAAAGAAGAGGCCCATCTTTTATTGCATTAAGATGTATGACTACAATGCACCAATAGAAAAAATAAAAATAAAAATAAAAAAAGAAGAGGCACCTTGCTGGGCCCCACCAACCACAGGCTAATGGCAGAGGCTGCGTATTGGTAGAAAGTTTCTGAGTCCTCATCTCAAAACAGGATTAAGTAATAGTGCAGTTATCCCTTGGTATCCACAAGGGATTAGTTCCAAGACCTTCCAAATATACCAAAATCCAAGTCCCTATACACAACTGTATAGTATTTGGATTCAACTTATGTATACCCTTCCATATACCTTAAGTCATCTGATCGCTTATAGTACCTAACACAATGTAAATACTATGTAAATAGTTGTTATACTAGAGTGTTTAAGGAATAATGGCAAGAAAAAGAGTCTGTACATATTCAGTTAAGATGCATTTTTCCCCAAGTATTTTCCATCTGAGTTGATTAAAGCTATGGATGGGAAACTTATACATACAGAGGGCCAAACTTAATACCTCATGGAGTTTTGTGAGAATTAAATGGATAAGGATATAAAGCCTTTGACATAGTTAAAACTTATCATATATCAATGGGTTCCATGAACCAAAGACACAAATTCTAGGGTACTGCTTGCTAGAGTTGGCAGGAAGAAGGTGAGAATGAATCCAGGGTAGATAGCTAATATGGGAGGTGAGTATCACACTCCACCTTGTTTAGTAACCTTGGACAACCCAGGGACTCACTTTGAACCTCAGTTTTCTCATCTGTAAAATGGGGAGAATCATAATATTGACCTCACGGGGTCACTGAGAGATTTAAGTGAGATCATGCCAGAGAGCGCTTTTAGCGCACACTCAATAAATATTTGCTGTTGTCACTATTCTTTTCCTACTTTTCCAAGTTCTCTGCCATGTTTACCAAAAGGAGGTTGAAGGGTTACCAAGCTGCGGGCTCATTGGAAAGGAGGGGGGTCGTTAGGACTGGAGTGAGATGCTGTCAAAGCTGACAATACAGTGGCTTGAAAACATCCGTCAGACCACATCCCTCCTCTGCTCGTGGCTCCCAGGTGAGGATCTGCAAGACCCCATGTGATCTGATAACAGACGACTGTGACTCAGCCCTGGCTGGTGCTGATCTGCTCCTGTGCCTTCCCCCTGCCGTTCCCTCCACCGGACCCTCTCTCTCCCAGGTATCTGCATGCATCACTTCCTTGCCTTCTCCATGCTTTTCCTAAAAGCCATTTTGGCAAGAGAGCTTTCTCTGGCCAGACTATTGAAATAGCCACCCCTCCTCTGTCACCTTTCTGTTTCCTTTTCTCCATCATGGCTTTCACCATCCAGCACAGCATACATTTGTTTTGGCTTTGCAATCTGCCTTCCACAGTAGAATGAAAGCTCCCCTCCAGAATCTCCAGGTCTTAGAACCGTGCCTGATGTGTGCAAGGGACACATAAACTAATTTTCAAATGAATAATTAAGATATCCTGAATATGTCCTCATTTATAAGATAGCCTTACAACCAGGCTGGCCCTTCTCCTTTTGTTCTCAGGGACGGTCAGATCCTTAGCTGTCTGAGGACTTGGAAACCCTAAGACCTGGGGTGAAGCAAAATACATGCTACTTGCACATAAGAGTTCAAACATTTGGATTCTGGCCAGAAATCTGTTTCTCTGTGATTTCCCCTCTCTTAGCTTCAGTTTATCCAACTATGCAAGGAGATATTGCAAAGTTACCCCCAAGGAGCTGCTGGGATGGGAGGAATATAGTGATCTGGTGGTTGGAGTTCCAGGCCCTCCTCTGCATCTTCCCTCTTCCTCCCCACAGATGTGTCCCCTTTACCAGCTGTATTACTGGGGCCTACAGAAAGCTTCATTTACTAGGAGAAAAAAAGTAATTTGATGCTACCCTGGATTTTGCCCCCAGTCTCTTCCTGCATAGGTATTCCAGGGCTTCAACAGGTGCTTCAAACAAAAACACAAGGGGCCTCCTGAGGCTGGCTATGCCCTGCCCATCAGAGGTGGAAAGGGTGTCCCTCGGATGTCCCTGCACTCACCTGAGACATGTGGACCACTTCGAACCAGCGCAGGATGCCAGGCAGCTTGTAGGCAGTCAGGAAGGAGGTCCTCTCGATCCACATCGACTGTTCCGGGACAGGGAGCAAGGGCAGGGGACAACACACTAATGAATCCTGGGTATTAGAAAAGCTAAGCAGAAACCCAGCCAGGCCTCCAGACATCTCCCGTCTGCCCCAAAGCAGAAAAAAATATTGTGCGCTCCAGATATATACTCTCACTCCACCCTTCAGAATTCTCTCCTAGCATGAAGCTTAAGCTCTCCCTGGATTTAGAGCAAGTAATTCTATATTTTGTGTGTCCATTTGCCTTTTCTGAAGGGAGGGTCCAGTGTTCATTGATTCTCAAAGGGACAGTGAGTCCCCAAATATTAAGAATCACAGCCTAAGACAAAGGGCTTAAAGAGTCTTGGAGCCACCTCCTCATTCCGGAAGACAGGTCCTATCTGGGAAACAGACATGCACAGGGAATCGGCTCTCAGGGGAGAGTGGTGATGGGCTCTTGTTGTGTGTTCTGGAAGGGTTGATTTAATCAACATCCCTGCTCAGCCTGTGAGTTTCACCTCCTGGAAACTCCTGAATGCCCTATGACTGACCAGGTCACCTGACACAAGGTCCAGGTCACATCTGGGAAGGGAAAAGGCTCAAGAAATGAGAAAATCCAACAAAAGAGGGCTGGGAATGGATGACATTGCATCTGTGGAAGTGGGGTTTATTTCTTTGATTTTTGCATCAAGTTCCTTCCCACTTTGGCTGGTGGGTGCTTGTCCCGATGCTGGCCCAGCAAGGTGGGGATACTCACAGCAAACTCATTCTCAGGGTCTACGGTCCCTCTGCGCACAGGCCGGGAGTAGTGGAACCTTTGCACATAGTTGGATTTGTAAAAGCTGAAAGACAAGAAGAAGCAGAGGCTAAATCCTTGTGATAGCATTTAAAATCAGGGTCTATGGTCTGGACTGCACAGAAAGGGATGTGCATGGGCTTTCCTGGCAAGGGGATATAGAAGGTAGCCTGGTCTTTTTCCCTCAAGGGATCACAACACTTAGTATCGTGGCAGATAGAATTCCAGCATTAATACACATGGTGTGGGTTGCATTACCATTTCTTGTGATCCCAGCGAAATATCTAGACATACTTAAGGACTGAGCCTAGTCCCAGAGGTGTCCTCCAAGGATATTTTCAGGAGTCCCTGTCATCCCCTAAACTACTCTTTCTGAATCTCTAGCAAGGTTCAGATGTCACTGCCAACAGGGCACTGAGGAGGGAAGGCTGAGCTGCCCTGACCTGCAGTAGCCCTGGCATGAGGCTGCTGGAGGAGCTGGCTTCTCTGCAGAACAAGGCCCTTCCTCTCCTGAAGGAGCCCCTGCTGCTGACAGTCCACCCAGAGTGAAGCCCTATTCTGAGACACTCAGGAGCTCTATTGGGTGCTGTGGTCTGCAAGAGGGTAATAAGCCCGTCTGCCATGTGCCCCATTCACCAACTCATCATGACCTTGTCAATGACCTTGCAACCTGGAATTAAACAGATCACTAACTCCTTCACATTGCCTCCTCTTTTTTTTTTTTTTTTTTTTTGGTGGTACTGGGGTTCTGGTCTACACTCTCAGACCTATTTTATATTTTTATTTGAAAACAGGGTCTCTTAAGCCAGTGCGCTGGCTTCGAACCTGCACGATCCTCCTGTCTTTGCCTCCCAAGCATGGGGATTACAAGCGTGCGCCGCCATGCCTGGCTCCTCTTTTTTTTTTTTTTTTTTTTTTTTTTTAATTTCCCTCTTTCCCCTCCCATTCCCTTCAGTTATGTCTCATTTGCTCATCTATAGTTCTCCTTCTTCACCTAGAGTTCCTCCTATGACCCATTTTCTCCCTAGCTTCCACATATTAGGGAGAACATCTGATTTCTTACTTTTGGTGACTGACTAATCTCACTTAGCATAATGTTCTCCAGTTCCATCTATTTCCCTGTAAATGACATAATTTTGTTCTTCTTTATGGCTGAGTAAAATTCCATTGTGTACATATCCCATAGTTTTGTAGTCCATTCATCTGTTGATGGACATCTTGGTTCATTGGCTCCTCTAATGTCCCTTTATCATAGTCTGAACACACCCATTGTCAATACCCAACCTTACCTTTGAGAAGGTGTCCCTTTGAAAGAATGCACTCAGCATGCTCCAGCTGCTTGGTCCTTATCTCCCCACCCTGCCTGTCACTCATCCAACCCACACCCTCTGGTTGTGACTTCCTTGGGATTGACCCGAGCAACAGGCTTTCCACAGACAATTTACTGAGTCTCAGCAAAGCCCACTGAGGATTAAGTAGGCTGCAGGTTGGACCCAACCCTGTCCCTCCCATTCATCCTTGGTGGATGACAAAGCTTCAGCCTAGGTTGAGGCAAAACCCAGCCCACTGGGGCAACTCTTCTCCCAAGAAGAAAAGGGGAAACAGACCGGCTTAGGTGGAGAAGGGCACTGTGTAATGGCCCCTTGTAGTTTTCCCCCTCCCTGCCCCATTCCTCTTTTCAGTGGGCTGTAGATCTTACTTTATAATCTGATCAGGCACTGGCTTGTTCTTGAACCTGGGGTGCTCATCCAAGACAGGCTGCACAGTGAAACACTGGATATCTGGAATTCCTGAAGTTAAGGGCTTAAAACATTTGTTGGCTGCAGGGATAGCTCTCAATGTAGTAGTGTGAGCTGAGAGATTCTAGGCCCAGCCTTTCAGGGTCAAGTGTTTATTTAATGGTCAGGTTGAGATTGCTTGTTTCCAACTAGGTTCTGATGAACAGTTAGCAGCCACTGTGGTCCTTATTGGAGCTGTGATCACCTTGAAACCTGTCTCAGGGCTCAGCTGCTGCTAACAGAGCTGGTCAGTGGTATATTATCATTATTACCTATGCAATATTAACATTAACAATGACACCTTTGAATGAATTTATAGTTCCCCATCAATTGCAGAGCATGTCTCCCCATGGTCTCATTTTAATCTCCAATTCCATTGGATGGCATCATTAACCTAAATTGTCCCTACTGGGGCCAGAAAAGCCAAACAACTTGTTGAAGGTCACATAGCTTGCAGGAGCAGAGTGGGGGTTTGTATTGGGCCATTTAATTCTATGCTCAGGATTCTTTACTCTAGACTTGCTACTCAGAGGTGGTCCTCTAGCTACCCCATTAGCATCACCTGAGAACTTGTTAGAAATGGAAATCTCAGATGGGTGTGGTAGCAAACACCTGTAATCCTAGTACTGTGGAGGCTGAGACAGAAGCATTGCAAGCTCAAGGCTAGCCTCAGTAACGTAGTAAGATCCTGTTTCAAAATAAAAAAATAAAAAGGTCTCAGGGTATAGCTTGGAGGTAAAATGTTCCTGGATTCAAGATTCAATCCCCAAGAAAGAAAGAGACAAAAAGAGGAGAGAGAGAGAGAGAGAAAAAGAAAGAGAGAGAGAGAGAAACCAGGTATGATAGCACATACCTGTAATTCCAGTACTTAGCAAGACTCTGTTTTCAAATTAAAAAGGGTTTGCTGGGCGTGGTGGCGCACACTTGTAATCCCTGCACTTGGGAGGGGGAGACAGGAGGATTGTGCAGATTTGAAGCCAGCCTCGCTGGTTCAAGAGACCCTGTCTCCAAATTTAAAAATATATATAAAAAATAGGTCTGAGAGTGTAGCCTGGAGGTAGAAGGGTTCCATCCCCAGTACCACAAAAAAAAAAAAAATAGGGTTTGGGGTATAACTTGAGGTAGAATGCCCCTTGGTTCAATCCCCAACACCACAAAATTAATAAAAATAAAAATAAAGAAATGAGAGAGAGAGAGAGAGAGAGAGAGAGAGAGAGAGAGAGAGAGAGAGAAAAGAAATGGAACCAGGTGTGATGGAGCATGCTTGTTAGTACTTGGGAGGCTGAGACAGTAGGATCACAGGTTTGCAGCCAATCTCAGCTACTTAGTGAGGCTCTCCACAATTTAGTGAGGCCCTATTTCAAATTTAAAAACAAAAAAAGACTTGGGGTGTAGCCCAGAGGTAGAATGGCCCTGGGTTCAATCTTCAGTACCACAAAAAAGAAAAAGAGGAAGGAAGGAAGACAGGAAAGGAAAAGAAAGGGCAAATTTCAGGCCTTATCTCAGACCTTCTGAGTCAGATCTATATTTTAATATTCCTGAAGGATCCATATGCATGATGAAGTTTGAGAACTACTACTGTAGAGCAAGCTAACATGTGTAACTTTGTACCACAACTCTAAGTTTAACAGCAACCACCTAAAGCAGAATTATAAGGAGCCTTGTCCAGACTCAGCCAGAAAAAGCTCCATGGTTGATTAGTGATGCCTGCCACAGGCACAAGACACTGAAGAGGCACTATGTGTGCTAGATCTTTGCCATGCCTATTCTCTACTTGTATTTATTCATTTTAAGCTGCTAATATGGTAAAGCAAACAAATTCAGTAGATACCAGTTATATCTTCTCCTTCTCTACTAAACACTTCTTTACCCATCTCTCCTTCAAAGTATTCAAGTTCTTTTTCATCCTTTTTTTTCTACTCAAACACCACCATAGCTTTAAAGTCCCCCTTCCCCATGACATGTTCTGCTTACTAAGGAATCAAGAATTCCTCTTACTAGCTTTTAAAGCTACATCAATATGGTCATAGCCCATTTTCCCATCATTATCTCTGGATGTCCAACAAATTCTATCACCTCTGCTTGGAACATTTTCCCTCACCAGGATCACTCTGCTGTGGACCCTTCTGGCAGAGGTCAAATACCGCAGTCCATGAAGACCAACTTCACCTCCATCAGGGTCATTCCCCTTCCTCTGACTCTCTGCAGTATTCGTCTGCCCTTCCCTTAGAATCCACTCTCAACTCCCATCTTCTTCTCCCTGTACCTACCACCCCATCTCCTCTGATGGCAGAAGCCATAATGATTTCACAATTAAGAAATAACCAAAACAGAACTGCAGATTCAATTCAATGGTCTTTCTCTGATAAATACACTTTATGCTAAGATATTGGGGTTTAATTGTTTTGTCTCTAAAACGTATTTCCACACTGAATAAGGATCCCAGAGAGATAGGGAGGGAGGGAGGGAGGGAGAGAGAGAGAGAAAGAGAGAGAGAGATGCCGACTTATGCAAAATGAATCTATGTCCATGCACTTCTATGAATTTCAAAAAAAAACATTTTCTTTCTTAAGTCCTATGGCCATCAGCCTGCCCTGAGAGAAAATTGCGCTAGATTAAGGCTAGGACCAGAGCTGGTAAACTATGATGGATTGAATCCTGTCTATCTCCTGTTTCTGTAGATTTTATCTTTTCAAATGGTTGAAGGGAAATGAGTTTTTTTGTGATATGTGAAAATTATAGAGGAGAACTAACCCCATCCCCATCCAGCCTCTGACATCAGATGACCTTTGAGTTGTGCCTGGGAAGATCCATGGCTGGACTCTCATGCCATGTGCCAAATCTATGCATGGAATTATGGCAACAGTAGGCACCTACTAAGAGACCTTCATTTTCTAATATGTCCCCAACTGGATACCTAGTAAGAAGGACCTGTCACCTTCCCCAAATGCTTGCCAACTTCTTAATAAGTGAATACAAAACAACAATAAGAACAACAGCAGCAACAACAACCATGGCAAAACAAAGTGTTAGTATTAGGTATTCAAGATTTTGGCAGAAGCAGGCCAGGGTTCAAATCTTACCTCTAGAACCACCTGGCCATTACCTGGTACAAGCTGCTTAAGATCTGTGAGCCTCAATTCTCTTATTAGCAAAATGCAGAGAGCAATACTTGCCAACTCATTAGAGTATTATGAGGAAAATAGGAAACAAGGCACCGAGGACATGGTAAGCCCTGCATGGAGAGCATTCTGTTCAGAATCTTCCAAAAGAAATGATGGTGTCACAGAACCATTCTCTAACCATCTTTATAACCTTAGGCAAATTGCTTTCTCTCTCTGCCTCACATATTCCTTCTCTATGAAAGACGGAAAATTAATACCGATCTTACAGCATTTTATGGGGTTTGAAGAAATAAAGATTATAAAGCACTCAGACTTCGGAAGAGGATACTTAGCAAATGGCAGACTTTCTCCTTTACTTTTCTACCTGGTTTTTGGCATGGAGATCGGCCTCAGAGTCCTAAATCTGATGATATGGTCCAGGAACATACACTCTTTACCCACCCTACTTAAAAGATCACATAGCTGTTCAACACTATGATGTCCACTTAGCAGGGCCTTAGTACTAATCCCATGTCTCGCCTGGAACCAAACTCGCCTTTGTAAGCAGCGGGCCTCACCACCAGTTGCATCTCCTCCCACAAACAGCCACGCTAGAGCAGGCACGAAGGGCAGGCAAGCATAATGAAAAGGTTGCAGATGAATATTTATCACCCGAGGGGAAAATATTTGGATTAAGGTTCGGCAGACTTAGCAGACCAGCCAATGCAACCTGTCAACCCCATTTTAAAGGCTGTAACTTAATCTGTGCTAAAGGGCGCAGTGCAGGGAATCTGGCTGGGTTAATACGCTCCTGGCCTCAGCAGTCAGCCGAGAATCCCACCTCCTGCCTAGTGTGGGCTCCTGGCCCTGAGAACACCTTATCTGCTGTATTGGCATTCATCCACACCGCACCCCACCCAATCTTTCAGGCATTATCTCAGGCCACCTCTGCCCTGTTCTTGTACTCCTAGTGAGCTGGCTCCTCCCTGCTCTATGTGTCTATCTGTCTTTCTTTTTATTTTTTATTAGTCAACAAATATTTCCCGAGAGTGGGCTCTGTGCCAGGCACTGTGGGAGGAGGGGCAGGTGCAGACACGGTACAATTGTCTTTTCTCATGGAGCTGATGTGTTACCTATGTTCATGTACCTTTAAAAAGTGCACAAGATAATGAATGACAGATTGAGGCCAATTCTCGAAAGAAAACAGACAGGGTTTGAGACAACAGGGTCATGGAGAGTCCAGAAAACATCACTTTAGAAAAGGCAATGGAGGAAGGCTTCTTCCAGGAGCAGATGCCAAGCTGGTATCTGAGAGGTGAGCAGGAGCCTGCTGTGTGAGTAGCTGGGGTAGGGCGTTAGGAGCAGAGGGAACAGACAAGGAGAAGGAACAGAGGAGGGGACAGTTGGGCATGCTGAAGGAAAAGAAAGATGTTGATGGACCAGTGGGATGTGAGAACCGGGAGAAATGGGGGTGATGCTGATGGATAAGCAGAGTCAAAACCAAGAGGAGTTTGGGCAGTCAGGGATAGGCAGGGATCAGGTCATGGGCACCCCTGCTTTCCCTTTGTTCTGCAGAGAAATGACACCATTAGAAACCCCTGGGCCCTGACATGAAGGACGTGGCCCAAGCAGAGCTGGGGAGCTTGTGAAGTGAGCATGCGGCTATAGGGGTCTATGGTGGATACCTCTCCCCTCAGTTTCCCCATCAAGGGAAGGAGTTTGGTTTTATTATAACATGCCATGAGGTCATTTCAGTCCTTGGAACCTGCTGTGCTCTTTTCCACTAAAGTCCTTTGTGTGCAGCATCCTGCCCCCTGATCAGGGCACCTCTCCACCATACACTGGGCCTGGGCTGATCATTGTCTTCAAACATCGCCTGCCTCAGGGAAGCCTTCCCTGTTCTCCCAGCCACAGAGCCACACATGGCTTCTGCTTGGCATAAATCATACTTTTATAGATAAATATTTAATGGTATAATCAGTGGCTCAGTGGCTCTCTTTTACTTGTGTAGCAAATGTGAGCCCCTGATGGTAGGGTTGTGCTGTAAGCATAACCATGCACAATGCCTGGTAGAGTGTAGGGCTTGAGCGAATTCATTACATTCAAAAGGAATGAATGAGGAAGAGACTGAATTAATCAATAGGTGTGACATTCAGAATGTACAGTCATCCCTTGGTATCCCTGGGAATTGGTTCCAAAACCCCTGGAAGGTATTAAAATATAAGGATGCTCAAGATTATTATAGAAAATGACATAGTGGATACACATCCTCCTGTATACATTATCTCTAGATGACTTGTAATAACTAGTATACTGTAAATGCCAGATAAATAGTTGTTATGCTGTATTGTTTAGGCAATAGTGACAAGAAAAAGAAGTCCATACATTTTAGCACAGACCCAATTTTTCCCCCCAAAATATTCAAATGTGATTGGTTGACTCCAGGGTGCAAAGCTATTGATATGGAGGGCTTACTGTACAGAGACGAATTCTCTGGCTCCTACATGGGACACTGACACTGGCCCCTGCAGTGACTTGGGCAGCAGCTAAGTTCTAAGGGCTACAGTCTCCGTGTGCTAACATCCCTACAGGCTGCTCCTGCCTCTGGGCCCCTGCGCTGGCACATTCTCCAAGGATACACTGGCCTGGGGCACTCTTCACATCATCGCCGGGGGCGGAGGTCGTGTTCATCTTCTCTGCGTTAGGGAACTGGCTCATCAGCTGCATCTGGAAATCTTCTCTCCTCTCATACTCCTTTCCTCGGTAGATGAACACTTTGTTCTGCGGATAAATGACACTCATCAGAGGCCCCCAGGCCCTGGTATAGAGGATGTGGCCCAAGAAAAATCGGGGAGCTTGTGAAATAAACATGGGGCTGTAGAGACCTCAAGTAGATGCAGCTCCCTCAGTTTCCCCACCAGGGGAAGGAAGAGTGCTGACCAAGCTGGGTTTAGCACTTCTTTAAAGAACCTGGTTCTAGCTGGGCATGGTGGCACACGCCTGTAATCCTAGTACTTGGGAGGCAAAGAGAGGATGATTGCAGGTTCAGGGCCAGCCTCAGCAACTTAGTGAGGCTCACTACAACTAAGTGAGACCCTGTTTCTAAATAAAAAATAAAAAGGGCTGGGTGATATAGCTCTGTGGTTGAGCACCCCTTGGTTCAATCCCCAGTACCACAACAGAGAGAAAGGTGAGGCTGGTTCTAAAGAAAAGGGAAATTATGGATGCTGAGAATTTATTCTTCAAACCATCCCATGGATAGTTTTCAGAATGGATTTTTGTTCAAATTCACCCTGTCATGCCCTCTCCTGTTTTCAGAAAAACAAAACTTCCCTGCCTTTGTTAACAGGCCATGTGGGCTGAGCCTGTGGGCTGGCAGGGACCAATGTTCAGGACCTTCATCTCCTGCCTCCTGGCCAAGCCCATGAAAATACCTTCATCACCCTCCCTAGACCACATTAGCCTCTTCTAGCCCAGTAGTTCAGCAGTTCTCAACAAAACCAGTCCCTTGGTTTTGTCCCCCAAGGGACATTTGACAGTATGTAAAAATACTTTCTGTTTGTCAAGCTGGAGTGCTACTGGTTAGGTGAAGGGTACTATTGGGAACTAGGGTAGAGGCCAGAGATGCTTCTACATAGCCTACAATACACAGCACCCCCCAAAGAAAATGAAAAGCATTATTGGATCCAAAATATCAGTGATGCCCAGGTTGAGGAACCTTGCTCTAGACCATATCAGTGATGCCAAGGTTGAGGAACTCTGTTCTAGACCATACCTGTGCTACCTGTGCCACCTCAGATGGATCCTAAGATCTTCCATCCAAACCCAGATCTATCTCTTACCTCATATATGAGCCCTTTCAACCCTGGTTGGGACATCAGAGAAGCCCAGGAGACCTTTAAAAGTTCAGGTTTCCAGGCCTCTCTGCACATCTGCTGAAATGGGATGCATGGGAATTGAGACCAGGAATGCATATTCTGAACCAGATCCCCAGCAGGTTTTGATGTATAATCAGTTTTGGGAAGACCCCTCTTCTTCATCCAGGAGAACCTCACTCTCTACCCTCTCTGGGGTTCATGGTCTTTATTCCTGTAAGTCCATTGTTGACTTCTGTGCTCGTCAGTAACCATAAGTGGTGCATCTTCTTCCCTACGTTGTGAATCAGGTGAGGTCAGGCACCAAATGTGTCACCTCTTTTGCATCTCCCTGACCCCAGAATTGAACTGGAGCCTCAGAGACTGGGAGGAGGCCTAGGGGTGACCTAATCCAACTCTCTACATGCTAGATATAATGCCACCAACGCAGTGACTCAGAGATGATGCAACCAAGACCCCGAGAGACCGTTCAGGGGCTCACAAGATCAGAGCTATCTTCATAGTAATAGAAAGCTGTTTGCCGTTTTCATTCTCATTCTCTTCTGAATATATGGCAGAGTTTTCCAGAGGCCTCTTAATGTGTGATCCCAACAGATTGCAGACACAAATATGAGATTCCAACAGATTGCAGATAGCTGCCTTTTCCTAAGCTAGACATTAAGAAGATCTGCAGAAATGTAAAACAATCTTGCTCTCTTTTCCTGATTTTTAAATTGGAAGATATAGCTACTATTTCTAAAAATATAATTTATATAAGCATGTGATGGCTTACTATTATTACTTTTAAATAAATTGCTAATGCTGGGCGTGGTGGTGCATGCCTGTAATCCCCGTGCTTGGGAGGCGGAGACAGGAGGATCGGGCAGGTTCAAAGCCAGCCTTGCTGGCTTAAGAGACCCTGTTTCCAAATAATAATATATAAAAAAATAGGTCTGGGAGTATAGCCCGGAAGTAGAAGGGTTTCCAGGAACCCTAGTACCACCAAAAACAAAAAACAAAACAACAAAAAAACCCAAAACAAAACAAAAAAACAAAACCAAAACACAAATAAATAAGTTGCTAGACATTTTAAAAACTTTTTTTTTTTAGTTTTCATTTTATATATGGTGCATGCATGTGGAGATAGGCTAAAACACAGGTGTTCTTTGGGGTCCTCAATAACCTTTAAAGGTGCAAAGGGATCCTGTGACTACTCTGTAGTAACTTCATGGTAGCAGACACCCTCCAGCCTCTCATTGGATGCGTCATATAGTGATGGCAGCTCACTCTCTCTCAAGGCAGCTCTAGTTACTAGTTACGTGTAGAGAAGCACAACAGGTGACTGATGTTGGTGATTATGCTGGGGGTGAAGAGCGAAGGCTATCAGGGATGATGGCTATGCTGGGCTCAGCTCTGAGTGGTGAGCTTCTGAGCACAGACAGACTTTTAAAGCACAAAGGGATGGCTGAGATGCCAAGGCCCTGAGACCCAAACTCAAGTCACCCGCAGACTTACCCGCAGAAAGGAGGGGAATCCCTGGCCGTAGTATCCAACAGCAAAGTAGTCTGGTTTGGGCCTGAGGATTTTCATGATATTTTCGTAGAATTTGGCCTGCTGGATCTAAAAGAAGAAAACCATTTGTAATAGCCCTCAAAGAGGCCACAGTTTAGAAATTATCTGTTATACAAGAATCAGTGCACCCAGTGGATACAATTACGTATGTGTGGCTAAGTCTATAGTCACAACAGTAACAGCTATGTTTATGGTATGCCGGGTACTGTGTTGGATACTCCACCTGTACTAGCTCATCTGCCTGCATTATCTTCATAACAGTCCCATGAGGATTCCCAGTTAGTAGCTATAGAGATAGTACCTCGATGTATCCAGTAAGTGTGGGGCTGAGCCTCTCAGGTGCAAACAGAGAACCCCCTCCCATTGCCACCATACTCCCACCTCCATGCATAGATGGCTGTGCATTTGTGTGGACAAACAGATGGGTAAATGTCTCTGTGTGCAGATGTCTTCCTGTGTATACACGACTATTTCATTAATTCTAAGAGGTGTGCATTTTTCACATTTTGGTATCAGTAAAAACAGTTTTTATTTTACTTTATACCTCATGGCATCTTACAGTTACTGTTGTCCCCGAGGAAATCCTGATGGGGTACACACGCACAACTGTGTATACATGTACACACACAAAGATACCCCTCTCATGGTAACTTCACCTTGATGTGATATGGAGGACATGTGCCCATCCAGACAGGTTTCTGTGTGATAATTCCTGCATGTGCAGGGATGTGCACACACATCAGTGCATGCATGGGAACTGTGTATGTGATTGTGTATAAATGCACATGTATGGAAGGCATATGTGCCTCCATATCCACAAACATCTATGTGGGTGTGTATGCAGGACAGATATTAAGTGTGTCTTGGTGCAAACATGTTTATGTATTTGCATCATATCTTGAACACGTTGAGAACTGCCATAAACTCAGTTGTTTTTAATGGGATCATAACATTTGTCCCTCTCCGGAGCTCCCCCTCCCCAAAGTTATCGATCTTGTCTTAACATTCTGACTCTAATTTCATACCTTCCTGGAAGTGTCTGGGCTGGCTGTTCTCAAAGGGCTGAGAAGGGGCCTTGGGGTTCTGGAATCCAGGCAGCCAGGAGACATGTGGGGAGTGTGGGGAGATGAAAGAGCCACCAAAAAGCCCTGCATTTCCCCTGCAGAGGCCAACAAGCAGGCTAGGCTGGCTTCCCCACTCTGCTTCCCCACCCACCAAGTCCTGAGCACCAAGATGCTAATGGGAAGAGCCAGATGAGGAGCATTTTAATGTGATTTATCTGTTCATCAAAAAGCACACATTTGTGTTTTTATTTAATTAGTTTAGCAATTTGTGGAACTATCACTGCAAGCATAGCACAGAGTTTACTGGTGTGCAGCAGCAGCCAGTGGTCCTACAACACATGCAGGTACCTGATGCTTCACCCAGCCAACTGGCAGAAAGACGCCCAGGTGGCTTCCCTCGGGTCCTATTTGATTTTTTTTTTTTTTGGCTTCCTAACCCTGTATGATCTCCTGCCTCCCGCTCCCCAGCCCCCAGGAGGTCAGTCTCCCACATAGATGCCTTACCAGGTTCTGGCTGAGAAGTTCATAGTCGAAGATCTCCATCTCATACTGTTCTGCCAGCTCCTTACACAGGCTGATGGCTTCTTCCCACATCTGCAGGAAGGTCACTGAGATGAAGGCTGGGCTGGGGAAGGTGGGGAGCTTTCCAGAGCCTGGGCTGAGAAAGGGACTTGAGCCCAGCTATTGTTACCCCTCCCCCTGCTGGGGACTGAGCTGCAAGGTTCACTCTAACTGGACCTGTCACCCATGCACAGGGAGCCAGGGCTTCCCAGGGAGGATGACCTTTCTCTGGCCTCTCATCCTAGCTTCTTGATAAATAATGGAGTAGGCTAAATACTTTATTTACATGCTCTATGATTCTTTCTAATTACTCTGAGGGGTAACTAACAGTATCTTTACATCCCAGGTAAGAAATGGAGGCTCCAAGAGGTGAAGTGACCTGTCCCAAATCAAATGTCTAACCAGAAGCAAAGCTGGCATGCAAGCTTGGGTGCCTATGACTCAATTAAGAAATTAAACCATTGTTCCCTGGGCTTTCCCAGTGTGCGAGTTGGGCATAGGAGTGTTGGCCCATCTTCCAAAGATAAATGCCCCCCCAGAGAGGTGAAGAAGTGGCCCTAGTCAGAGAGTTTCTGAGGACAAAGCTGGGAGCAAACCTTAGTTCCCCTGACATTCTGTCCTGGGCTCCCTCCCCTCTGATTTATCTACGGGAGTCAGTAGGGAGGCATGGGAACAGAGGTAGTACTAGTGTCTTAATAAAACTTATTGAAACTATTTTACAATAGTTTTCTCTAATTTAAAAAAATAATTTCTGGAAAAAAATGTTAGATGTAGAGAATATTTTTTCTCTGCTCTGTTTTAGGCTAAAACAGAGCATTTCTTACCTGGGATAAAAAGATACTGTCAGTCACCCCTTGGAGTAATTAGAAAGAATCATAGAGCATGTAAATATTTAGCCTACTAAAAGTCTTATACTGAAGAAGGAGACTAAGGGTGGGTTGGAGGTCTGGCCATTTCAAGGGATACCCATTACATTTCACATTAGGTTTAAAATAGAATAAAATCCCAAATGGAGAAGTCAGAGAAGGTAAAGACAAGTTGCCAAAATGCAGTGTGAGCTTTGTAACAAAAGTGTTCTCTCTGCTTCCAAGCATAATAATAAATAAAACCAAGTGCTGAGTGGAAGAGCCCTGCTGTAAAACCATGGACAGCTTTGTGAGCCCATCAAATGCTGTTTGTGCCAGGAGGAACCAAGTCTGCCGGCTCTGCCCTGAACAGGAAGGTTGTGCTAATGCCCTTGCCGGGGCAGGGACCGTGGCCGAAGTGAGGCCAGGAGCCAGGTCACTGGGATTTCCTCCTAGGTCCCTGGGAACCTCTGATGGTCACTGATCTCTATGAGCCTCATGCATTCATTACCGAGCAGCCACGGGGTTCTGGGTATGGTTCTCGGGCATTAATGTGTGCCATGATGGACAAAGCTGTGCCAGACATGATCTCTCCTCTCACAGGACATCAGTGGGTAAGGCATGTGCATCAGCAGCTACAACAGTAAGACTTTTAGGGAGGCACAGGGGCCCATTAGATGATAAGAAGATGGGCTTATAGAGCAGGAAGCCATTGTGTATGTCTGTGGCAATGAGTCCCCTGAGGAAGCGTGGAGAAAGCAAGCTGAAAGGGGTGCTAAGGAGCTTAGGATTTCTCTAGAAGCGTCCATGTCAATGGCTTTAGGGTGAGCTCTACTCATCTGCTGCCTTCTCTCTGCTCCCACAGTACTCTGGCATACCATGTTCCCTTGTCCATTCCCCATTCCTGCACAATACCAAAGGGCAGCATTCAAGAATGATAGTGACTGGCAAGTCTGTTTTGCCAACCAGCGAGTAGCTCTTTTTTTTTTTTTTTTTTTTTTTAATTTATTTTTTATTGGTGCAATGTATTCATACATCATAGTGGTATAAATAAGATACTTTTGTAGACATACATGCACACATCGCCCAGTTAGCCCCTACCCGAACCCCACCCCATTCCCTCCCCATCCCTCCTTCCCACGCTTAGTAGCTCTTTGAGTGTGTGAGGCTCAGGACTTTTTCTTCTCTGCTTAGCACAGAGTGAGCTGAACTGAATGCCTTGCTGGGGGCAAAACTCATCATGCCCACTTGGGTCTTCTGCACTATGATTGACTTAACCAGCCAATAAACACATAAGTAGCTCTGACTTGACTCCCAGCGGGACAGGAGGTTCAAGAGATGGCAGAGTCTCTGCCCTCAAGAAGCTTATAATTGTAAATTATAAAACAGTCTTCTCTAACTGCCCGACCCTGGGGAATTTATAAGCCCTTCCACAGACATTACCTCATTCTATCTTTCCAGGGAAGGTGGGGGAGATCAGACCAAGAACCATACAATGAACTGCAGTGAAAAGACAGGCCAAAATTAAGTGCTAAATGGTATTCTGATGAACTGTTAAGAGGACTTGCAATTCAGAGGAGAGGCAGGGCTGTAGGTAAGTTGAAGGACCTGAGAAAGGCTGGAGAGAGGAAGTGGAGGAGTCAGGTAATAATGATGATAATTAAAATTTAACAAGATATTACCATGTACCAATTCCTATGCTCAGCACCCTATATGCATTTTCTCACCTAATTTTCACCCTACAACTAGGTATTATTAGTATCTCACCATGATGGATGGAAAATTGGAGTGTCACAGAGGCCAAGAAAATTGTAGGTAGTAGAGAAGCAAGGAGTGAAATTCAGGCATCTGGCTCCAGAGCCCAAGTACTTCTGAGTTGTGCCACGTCTTTTGGAGGGTGAATGGGAGCCTCTGGGATGCTGCTGTCAGAAAAGCCACTGGAATATGGATCTGGGTAGTGGCTAGACTGTTCAATCTGAATACCCCCAGCCAAGAGATCTTTGTGCTTAAAGATCAACAATAGCACCACAAGGTCATTCATCCATCCACTACCTTCATTTACCCAGAGTCTATTCCTTGGTTCTTGTATAGCAGGTTCTATTATATCCAGAGGCATTCATCAGTGGACAAGACAAAGTCTTTGCTCTCTTGACATTCTGAAGTGGAGAGCCAGACAATGGACAAGCAAAAAGAAAATGAAGGGGTAATGTCTGCTGGAGTCAAGTGCTTTAAAGAAGGAAGAAGGTTGACTCAAGGTAGGAGTGTGGCTGCTTTTCCTGGAGGGGCCAAGGAAGGCCCCTTGAGGACATAGCATCCAAGCAAAGCCATGAGCAGTAAGAGGGGCCAAGCCTTTCCCTGGGGAGCTATGGAGGAGGGATGCACCATGCTGGGAAAAGCACATGCAAAGGCTGTGAGGTCGAAAAGAGCTCGCCTAGAGCATGAGAGCAGGAGAGACCTGGCAGGGATGAAATGAGAGAGGAAGCCAGGCACAGCTCACACAAGCCCTGTGGGTCCTGGGCAGGATTGCATAAGTTATCCTAAGTAGCATGGGCAAGGCATTGAGATGACTGCAAACAGGCAAATGGCATGACCTATATATGTGTTATGATCACTCTGTTTTCTATGTGGAGGGTGGTCTGTCAGGAACAATGGAAGAAGCAGGAAAATTGTTTTGGATTCATTACAGTGTCCAAGTGAGTGATGTTGATGCCTTGAGTGGAGGTGGAAGGAATGGTGATAGAGAGAAGATGGAAAGAAGGGATCAAATTCAGGATGTGGAGGGAGAGAGAGCTAGACCTGGGGATGGTCTGAGAATGAAGTACAGGAGGGAACTGTCCTTCCTGTTGCCCAGGGTCCATGCAGAGAGGAGTGGCAGGGGCAGTTACCTTTCCCTTGTCAAAGTAGCCTATTATGGTCTCATAGAGCGTCTCCTTCAGCTGCCGGTGGGTCTGGTGGTGCTGCTGGCCTGTCTGCATGACCTGAGAGGCGCACTGCTCATCTGACCACTGTGAAGAGAGGAGCAGAGAGTCACACAGGGCCAAGGGGCTGCCAAGGGCAGGTGCTTTCCCAGGATGAAAGGGCAAAAATCACCTTCCTCAGTCTCTGACCTTTCCTTCTCTCCCAAACTCAGCTCACTTTTGGAAATGTGGGATATGACTGGGGAGGCCTTCTTCTTGAGACATGAGTATCCAGAATGTTTGGGAAGAAGCACTGATGTCCAGAACAGATACAAATGAATGTTAGCCATTGGAACCCCACTAATGAGGAGTCAGCTGAGAACCTAAAGAGATGGCTCCCTGTGGCCCTGGGTGTCCATGGTCAGTCAGCCACACATTGGCCTGCAATGCACCTTTGTAAAGTGCTTCCTAAGTTTGGCTAAGTTATGCTTATTTGACTCTCTATTAGCTTAATATATATTGTGTAGGATTTTTCTCTAAACTCTGAAGAGACATGGCTTCAGCCCTTTCAAAGCCAAAGAAGATCATTCTGACTTGGTCCGGTTACTGCAAAATTTTTGAGAGATAGAAAGCAGCTCTGTGAGGATGCTAGTGATTTATTGTTGATAACAGCTTGGATGTTATATAACTGCAAACCATGTCTCAAGGGAGTGTTTCTGCTAAATTCAAAGGTCACTCAAAAGCTTATGTGATCAGGTGAAGTAGGGCAGAAAGGTTCTCTGCCAGGTCAGGATTTTGAGGGTCACTGGGCAAAATAAGATTCATTTGGCTGATACTTTTCACCTTTCTTTTTTAAACTCTTCAACATGCTAAGAGGGACCCATGGAGATGGCAGTCTGGACTCCATTAATCCAAAGAACTGTACCTTGAGAAGCCAGGTGTGAAGAAGCAGCGTGTAGGCAGCCTCTGTGTAATTGTCACAGTCCAGGTGGAGATCACGGAGTTTATACAGATACCTGTGTACGAAAAAAGTATAGTGAGTTACCAGGAGCAGTGATAAGGAGGCCACTGGAAGGAACAGAAAGGAGTCAGACAGAACTAGGAAGCATCTTCCCAGGTCACAAGGGAATCTTCCATCTTAGCCATCGCTCTCTGTGGGTAAAAATGGCAGCACCTGCTGGGCATGGTGGTGCACCCTTGAAATCCCAGCATTCGGGAGGCTGAGACCAGAGGATCGCAGTTCTCAGACAGTCTAAGCTACTTAGTGAGGCCATCTGCAACTAAGTGAGAGCCGGTTTCAAAATAAAGAATAAAAAATAGGGCAGGGTGTGTAGCTTGAAGGTTGAATGCCCCTGGATTCCATCCCCAGACCCATACAAAAAAATGGCAGCACCTGGCATTTTGGGGGGCACCTGGTGTGTGCCAGGCACTATTCAAAGTGTTTTAAATGTCTTAGGTCAGTTAATCCTCATGATGACCTTGAAGATTCACATTTCCAGATGAGAAAACTAAGGCCTGTAACAGTTAGGGACCATTCCAGCCAGTAGTGGATGTGGTACGGAATGGCCTGGCCCTACAAGTCAGGGAAATGAGCAAAGGAAAGATAACTTGTCAGAAGGCATGGACTAACAAACAGAGCAGATGGGTGGTGATCTCCATTCTTTCATTTTTTTTTTTTGTACTGGAGATTGAATGTAGGGTCATTCTACTTCCAAGAGGGTCATTCTACCTCCAAGAGGAGGCTGGCCTTGAACCTATGATCCTCCTGTGTCCAAGAACTGGAGTTACAGGCATTTACTACCATGCCCAGTTAATCCCCATATAACTGTAGGGGCATGAACAAACCTCAACAACTATAAAAGACAGATCCAACTCTTTCTTCCAAGTCCTCTGGGTGTAAAGAAAATGTAAAAGGAAGTAGACCAGTGACTAGAAAATGGGTATTCATATGGAGGCTTTAACCTGTCAATAGGGGGAATCTGCTATCCAACCCCAATCACATTCCCATCTCCTCTCCCTTTGCAAATTCTAAACCCTGGGTGACAGTTTAGTTGAAAAGTATTGAGGACTAGAACAAAGGCAGGGATTCTGGATAATTCTTAGGTAATTGATCCACAGTAGGTATTAACAGGCAATGAATGAATTTCTCTGTACCTCAGTTGACCCACCTGTAAAATGGCAAGTCAAAGAATCTACATATAGAGTGGCTCAGCATATAAAGAGACAAGTAGACCACAAGTTACACATAAAAGGCTTCATAAACAGATAGCTAGAAATTTCTTACAGAGGCAAGAATTCCCTGAAAGTGATTAGCTTGTAGTTGGCACTAAGAATGACAGCCACTATCTATTATCATTGTGAGCTAAGTTCTTCTATAAAACATTCCCATCTGCCACTATCAGAAACAGAATCCAGAGCCAAAGAACCACTGCTTTGGTGACTTGCATATTAGGAATATTTCCTTAAACCCAACTTTTAGTGATTGGGCAAAGAGAAAGATGCTTGATACTTCCCCTGGGAGGAGTAGAACTACTGGCCTCGTGCCAGGATTTCACCTGGATGCACTGTCTCACTCTGGGGCACACACTTAGGTTCCTGTTAGAATAAAGATTTTCTACACAGAGCTGACCAAAGCAGGGGCTAAAATTCAGTAATCCTGGCCATACAAAACATAGCTCCTGGGCCAAATGTGGGCTGCCTGACCCCAGGGTAGGGATGGCCAGAGATTCAGAGGGGGAGAAAGGCCACCTGTGGCCATGATAGCTGGTGAACCAGGACACGGTAGGGACCTGTAGCTTATTCACTCATTCGTCAGCAAAGCTGTGTTGATCACCTAGTCTATCTCAGGCATTGGGAGTGAATGGTGATAAAAATAGGCCCTGTTCTTAAGGTTTGTGATTTAGGTAGAGTCTAAAAGAGACAGGCGTGAAGCAAATTATCAAATGAATAAATGCAAAATTAAAGTGGTGGTAAATAGTATGAAGCAGAGGTCCATGGACTGATAGAATAGGCTTTATCCAGGTGGGGTCAGAAGGAACTTCCAGAATGGTCTTCAGGCTGAATTGGAAAAGTGTGAGTAGAGGAAATCAGAAGGGGAAGGATGTGATTGAGGGAGCTCCCGGGCAGCAAAATTCATCCATGCATTGAACAACTGAATGCACTGTTACCATAGACTCTACTAATTCATCCTCCCAGCAATGGTGTTAAGGTGAAGAAACTGAGATCTATGTTTGAATGGCCAGAGCCAGAAATAGGTGAAAGCAGTTTTCAACTTTATCTGTCTGCCTCTAGATGTATAGTCTTTCCACTTTCCTTTGTCTAATGTTGTTCTGCTGGTTAGAGTTATTAGTGAAGTTGTGCATGGTCTCCAGGTAAAGTTGAGGATTTAGAAACACCTGCACATGCATACATGGCCTAAGCCTGCCTCGTCTCCCTTTGCCCATCCTTCATCTCTCAGACCTTACCTGGCTGAACCCAGAATTCTTGATAAGAGTACATGGAGGGAGGGAGAGTTCCTTTACTACAGTCAGTTCCTACACTGGCCAAGAGACATTATTCTCATTTTTGTTAATTCAAGGGTCATATTTTTCCTACAGAGCCCCAAAGAAAACACCCAAACGAGTTCATCGAGGAAGATCAAGTGAAGAACTTTTACATGCTTGAGTCAGAGGTAGGTGGGAATAGAGATAATCTCTAACCGTGGGGATCCCTGTGTCTCATATAATCTTATATCCATGTGTCTCATATAATTTCATATCCATGTGTCTTGAAAGGTTACCACAGACAGTGTAGGTGACATTGTCAGGACAAGAACCCAGTGTTAGCCTAGCCTTTTAGATTTTTAGAATAAGAAAAATTTGATTTTTATGTAAAAATCTCTAGATTATAAAATTTGGGCAACCAATTTAAAATTGTTTTGAAAGATGACGCCTGTAAGATAGAACAGTTTTTCAAATTTTACCCTGTTTGCAATGTCTAGTTTGGGCAAATATAGCTTTCTAGATTATGACAAACCCTGAATCTCCAAAGCTTATAGAGGTCTGGGGTTGCCATCTGTCCTTCTAAAATGGAAAAGAGAGGAAAGAGGCCAAAGGGAGAGAACCACGTGCCAGGTGTGCTACCTATAGCATCTCATTTGATCCTCGAAACATTCTACAGACAGGGAAGCTTCAATAATTACTAGGAAACTTCATCCAACCTAACAGAGAGAACAAATTGAAGACCCCAATTCCTTCAGACCCCAAAACTTCATGGTACAATGTCATGTCTAATGATGGTATAAATAACTCAAGCTCAGGGAAATCTATAGAATTATTTTCTAAATGATAGCTTCTATTTCTGGAATAATGTTAAGCTAAGTACCTAAAAATATACTGAGTTTAGTCATGAAGTCTCTGTCCTTTGACTGAATGTGTCAAATGCCTTCTAGATATCTGGCCCCTTAGCCTCCTAGTTGATTCCACGTAAGTGATGCCTGCCTTCTAAGGAAGTGCTAAAAGGTACATGTCCAAAAATTCTGTTGTTTATCTATTTGTTATAGAAAAAGGTGGAAACAACCTAAATGTTCAACAATATAGAATTTGTTATGTAAACCATGGTATATTCTGAAAAAGAAAAAATAGTTTTCATTAAAATAATATTTAGATATATCTTTTGACATGGAATTCTTGTCAAGTTAAAAAAAGAGCAAAGCACAAATTATTAGTAATATAATTCCATTTTTGCAAAAAGTAATGGAGCCATAGAGTCCAATGTGTATATAATCATACAATGATTTAGAAATATATATAAACTATAAAATTCATTTCATTTTTTTGTTTTGCTTGTCTATTTTTTATGAGCATTTTTGTTTTGTTAAAAATTATGTGTTGGGTGTACTCATTCAAGTCATCCCTCCATGCCAGTCTAGTATGGAGCTGTTCCTATTCTCTGTATTTCTATATTTTAATAAACTTCTTTAAATCTTCAAAAAAATTATGTGTGATTTTTGTAACAAGTAAAAATAACAATAGAAAACTTTGCAGAAAAACACATAAGATTCTGAAAAAACTGGCAAAAGAGATTTTCACTCCAGGCTAATGTCCAAGAAAGCCCTTCATGGTATATTAAAATTAATAGCTTTTAAATGCCTTGGAGAGAGAGCCGGGCGTGGTGGCGCATGCTTGTAATCCCAGCATTTGGGAGGCTGAGACCGGAGGATCATGGTTCGCGGACAGCCTCAGCTACTTAGTGAGGCCCTCTGCAACTCAGTGAGACCCGGTTTCAAAATAAAGAATAAAAAATAGGGCAGGGGGTGTAGCTTGGAGGTAGAATGCCCCTGGGTTCCATCCCCAGACCCACAAATAAATAAATAAATAAATAAATGCCTTGGAGAAAGCAGAAATCATACAGCTTGGTATTTTCCCCCCTTCAAAATTGGGCTAGCAAATGGCCTCCCCATGTGTAGGGACTGCCTAGGGCTTCACACCTTAGCTCGCAACATAAATAAGACTCCCAGGTCCACTCACAAGGGATCAACTCAACAAAAGTGGGCATGGCCAGAGAACATGGCAGGTCAGAGAACCCCAACTGGTTTTCTGGGGCCAATGTAGGAGAACAGAAAAATTTGAATCTGAGAATTGATAGGAATCAGAACAGAACACAGAGGGCCAGAGTGTAGACAAAAAAAAAAAAAAAAAAAAAAAAATTGAAAGGCTATCCTGGAGGCAGCAGGAAGCCATCAATGGATACTGAGCAGGGGAGCTATGCTACAGGTCTGAGTTTTAGAAAATAAAAACCTTACCTTATGTACATCTCCTCCCGGTTGTTATCTTTGTAGAAATTCTAGGTAGGAGAGAAAAAGCAGCGATGAGTGTTTTTCTTTGCAGAGCCGCAGGGGTAGAGGGTGTCATGGTGGAAATGAGAGAAAGATTGCTGTTTATTATGTGGCCACCCTGAGACAGGAGCGGGGAATTTACTTTGCTGAATGTCTCCAATGGCCTCATTGGGAGAGTAAGCTTTGAAAGTCACTTCTCTGGCTGTAAAGAGACACAGGAAGCGTCTCAGGCATCACCTATCAGGAAATGCAGTTGAGAGATACACTTTGGCAGCCCAGCTTGATCTTTAAAAGCTCAGGCCTGAGGTCACAGGGACCTGAGCTAGAGAGTGAGTGACAGTGTCCCAGTAATAGAGCTCACAACTCCTGGCAGCACAGAGCTTTCTGGGGTGAGGGTGGGATTTTACAGCCCTGGGTATACTTTCCTGGCCTGTGGGTAAATGCTTGATAGGTGTGAGTTTCCTTCTACTTGCAGAATGGAGTGGCACTGATAACCAATAAGTTATCCAGGTGACCTGTTCCTGCACACAGAGGGTGGCAGATCACACAGGACCTCAGCTCTCCCGAGACCAGTCCCCTCTCCCCCATCCTGTCTTCCTCCCTAAAACTATGTTGAGTCTCACACCAAAAACTGGCAGTGTCTGACGGCTTAAGGAACTGCCTGTCCCAAGCTCTCTCCCTGATCCTAGTCTGACAACTAAATGGTCAATTTCTTCAACCAGCCTCTGTCTCTCCTTAGAGAGAAACTGCTCATTTACTGGAAAACCCCTCCTCACGCTCTTGATGTAAATGAGGCCTGCTAGAGTTATTAGCACTGAATACCATTCTGCTGTAGTCAGGGCTTTTCAACTCCCTTTGGCATTCTGGGGAATCAATGGCAATATCTAAGGTTAAGCAAGAGTCTACGTAAGGTACAGGAGGCAACATGACAGAGCCAGGGGACTGGATTTGTATTTCTGAAGCACTGGGAATGACAGGGGTTTGACAAGATAGAGACCACAAAGGCTTCAGTCAACTATATTCACCTGTAGCCTTATAACACCAGCCAATGTGGTGAGCAGGAAGCATCAGGGCTGTGACCACGTGTCGACTAGCCAAATCACAGACACACGAGGACCACGTAGGAGCAAGCCCGTGAAAGCTCCAGTAATAGAGGGCTAAGAGCTCCAGTCTGGCATTAGCTGCTCCAGTAACTTGGTACCTAGTAACCTTCTGAAAGCTCTAGTTATTAGTGCTAGTCCATTCAGCAAGAAAAAGAAAACTAGCACATAGCAAATATTTACCCACAGGACTACACAACCTGGTGAGCTGTCTTTGCCTTATAACAGATAAGCAGACCAAGACTTGGGAGCATCTCCATTACTGGCCTGTTGGAGTCATGATCAGAGGCAGCATGAGCACCCATGAGCCACAGGCCCTAAAAGAAGCCCCTGCTCTGGACCAGTCTGTACTGCCATCCTCCTTCCAGGGGAGATGTTAGATGCTGAAGGGGGTCTCATAATTCTCATGTCATATATAAGGAAAATGAGACATAGAAGGTCCTCAAGACACAGAGCTAGCAGATGGTAGAGTGGGGGTTCTGTCCTATATTTGTCTAATTTCCAAAGCCATTAGCACCACTTCCCTATGAAGAGCAGAAGTGAGACCCAAAGCTAAGCCGGCTCCAGGACTCTGGGCTGCTGCAGACAGACCACGCACCAGCAGGTTCACAGTGCAGCTCATGCGGTTGTCTTTGCTCTCATCTGTCATCACGCCCCGATAGTCCAGCAGCTTTTCCAGGAGCCCTTTGACCAGGTTCACAAAGTTCTCCACCGACTTGGCAATGGTTGGGTGCTCCGCTGCACACTCCATCAGACTGTGGGCAGAGACAGGGTGGTGAGATCACACCAGGGCAGGAACTACGTGGGCTCCTAGGTGTACAGGAGGAACCCAAGCAGTCCAGTGAATCCACGACTCCCTGACTCCTGAATCCTGTTCCCACAGGATTCCCACACAGTGTAGCCAGTATTTATTTTTATACTATCAAAGTATAAAACAAAATTAAAATGAAGTTTAGAAATTCCCACTGTGGGCAGTATATGGGGGAAATGGTCACTTTTACACACTCATGTTGGGAGTAGGACAGGATGATTTTTTTTTTTTTGATAGCAATTTTCACAATATCTATCAACATTTGAAATGCACACATCATCCTTTGACCCAACAACTCTACTTCGGGGAATTCGCTCTACAGACACATTCCCAGAAGCATGCCAGGATATATTTATAGTGCTTATAAATTGCAACTAATAGTGAAATAGTTGGAACCATCTTAAGTGTCCATCAATTAGAAAATGGTTAAATAAGTTAAAGTAGATTCACAAAATGTGATTCAATGAGGCCATTAGAAAGTATTAGAGAGATCAATCTGTTTCGACATTAAAAGCTCTATAAAATATATAGTTAAATGAGACAAGTCTCTGGACAATTTTTTTAATTTCACTGATTGGTATAGAGCTTACTATGTCCTAAATGTTACTGTGTGTGAGTGTGTGTGTATGTGTGTGAGTGTGTGTGTATGTGTGTGAGTGTGTGTGTGTGTGTGTGTGTGTGTGTGTGTGTATGTGTCTTACCGGGGATTGAACCCAGGGATGCTCTACCTCTGAGCCACACACCCAGCCCTATTTAATTTTTTATTTCAAAACGGGGTCTTGCCAAGTTGCTGAGGGTACCAAGGCTGATCTCAAACCTCTGGTCCTCCTGTCTCAGCCTCCCAAGTACTGAGATAGAGGCAAGAGCCACCATGCCTGGCTTCCAGGTATTATTCTTAACAACTTACAACATTAGCTTATTTAACCTCCCATCACAGTGTAATGAGATGAGACTCTTAAAGATGGAGAACTGAGGCCACCTAACTTTTCCAAGGTCACACAGTTGGTAAATATCAGGAATTGATGTTTGGTTTCAGGGCCCACGTCTTAACCACCAAAACACTCCACACCTGTGCATATGGCCACACTGGTTCAGGATGTATAGTCAGGCTTAATGTGGTTGCTTCTCATCAGGGGTCTAGGCTGAAGCCCAGAGAGAAAGGCCTTCATTTTTCAATTTAAGTATGGGAGTATTATTAAGAAAAAAGTTAAAACACTCATCACATTAATATTACAAATGTTTTAAATGAACGTGCAAGATGTGGTGTTCCTTGAGCATGTACCAGTTGCCAGACACTATGCTAGGCACTGTGTGGTGAGAATAAAGCACCGTGCCCACCGCAGGCAGCCCCAGGCTGGGGAGGAGTGATGGATGAAAACTCTGATGAATGACCACTTCTTATTAATCACTCACTCTGTACTGAACGCTGTGAATACCGTTTCCTTAAAACCCTCCTTAAGGAATTCTGACAAGTAAAAATGATTCCCTCCACTTTACAGAGGGAATAATCGAGGCTCAGAAAGGTTAAAAGACCTTTCCAAAGCCCACCCTGGTGGTAAGCTTACTTGGCAACCTTGGGAGTGAGGCCAAGGTCGCTGTTCAATCGGGGGAGAGGTTTCCCCACAGAGGAACACAGCCCCATGGTCTCAGCATCCCAAGTGCATGAGGCGCGTCACCCAGGCCACGTGATCTGCTTCCAGCCACTCTCCCTGTGGGAATGCAAGTCTCAAGAGCTGTTGGAGGGTCAAGGTGAGAGCGTCCAGAACTCCACAGGATCATCTCCCCCCAGAAGCCTGAAATTTAGTCAGGCTTTAAGGAGGCGATGTCTCAAACCATGGCTGGGATCAGACAAATCCATCTTCACCCTGCGAGAAGCACCTGTTCCCTGGCTCTCAAGGAGACACGCAAATGGCCCTGTGATTTAGACCCGTCTGGCTCAGTCACAGATGTGCCTGCTTCCTTTGGGGACAGCTGCTTCCAGCCCTGACCCCTCTCTAAAGACAGCACGTGAGATTCTTCCCCATGTTTGCTGTGGGATTTCTCAGGGTCTGTTGGCTTCTCTTCTGCCCCACAGCAGAGTGTGAGTGACAAAGAGAAAGGGCTGTGGGGACCATGTGGCCATGTGGCTAAGACCTCACTGTGTGGAGGGAAGGGTGCAGACACCAGCCCTCTGCTCTGCTGTGCCCTGGGGTGGGGCTGGTCCCCTGAAATGGACCTGCATTTAGCATAGGAGGCCTCCAGAGGAAGGGGCAGCCCTCAGCTTCTGATGGTGCTAATGGAGGCACCTGTGGACCACCTATGAGGTGAGAGCTCCTCTTCCTCCTGAACTGCCCCAGAATACACATTCTCTGTCTCCTGCAGCCTTCCAGTTCTCTTTCTACTTCTATTTCCAGGCAAGGAATACAGATAGGGAGAGGTGTGGCTTATTTCCTCCATCTAATGTGGGACTCTAAATTGAAGACACATTGAAGTGGATTAATGAGAGCGGGCAGCAATAATAGGGAAGACTGGAAGGCTGTGTGAGGTTGTATAGTTTGTGCCTTGTACAAAGACACAGAAAGATTGAAATTTAGCCTACTCCATGCCCAAGCCTTGCACCCTGATGCAAGGCTGCAGCTGCCACAGGAAAGAAAGCCCTGTTCTAGTTACAAAGGCATCATCAAGTTACCACGTCCTGAAAGCACAGGACTGTATTTGCCAAGAGGAAGTCCTGTCTACCAGTGGAGACCCTGAGTGCAGGTCTGGGAGGAAGGGTGGAGGAACTGAGATGACCAAGCTGGGCGTGAAAGATGGACATGCTGTGGTTTCCAATAGCTACATCACCAACCACCTGCACAGTGATAACAATACATCTGAACTAAGTATCAGAAACCGTGTTAATAGAATAAAATTAAAAGAAAAAAGAAACATGCTAAGCACTTTACACAGCTTCTCACTCAATTCCCAAAAACCTAAACTTTAAGAGATTAATTGTGCTGCTATCAACATGGATATGCCTTATGATATCATTATGATATTCTGATTTCAATGCCTTTGGAAAGATGCCCAGGAGCTATGGTATAGCTGGGTCATATGGAGGTGAATAATATTTTTATCTCCAAATTACAGTGAAGGAAACTGAGGCCCAGAGAGATCAAAGGAAGGAACAGGAGCTGGGGTTCAGTAGATGTTTGAGCCCTTGCTCTTGGGTTGGGCTTGATTGGTTTTATATAGAAATCATTCACACTTCTATCTCAGGAGGAAAATAATGAGCTGTCTTTAATTTCCTCAACTTCCAAAGACTCCTTTTTTTAAATCATCACTCAGGAAGGACTTGAAAACCCTGCTGACAGTCTGAAGACTGCCACTGAGCCCATCCGCTCTTAAAAATGGAAACTGCCAGAACTATACATCTTTCCGCTTCTGGTCAATATTTAGATTTTCTTTTAAAATTTTTAAAATAAACACCGACTTAGGCAAAAAAAATACTGCTCTGTCCCTGGGTGAGCAGTCTCAAGATTCACCCTCGCGGCGGATGGCAGCTTCTCCTCCAGGGGATGTGGTTCGCATTTCAGGTGTTTCAGGAAGGCTGTGACAGGAAGGGACAGGGGCCAGCAGAGACCATGCTGCCTGGGGTCTGACTGGCTGGGAAGCGTGTGGAAAGGGTCACTATGCAGCTCAGAGCAAAGCCTTTAGTTTGCTATTGTTACTGAAGTTAAGCATGCAGAGAGGATTGGAGGAAGAGTTCGGAATGAGCACTATATCAGCATCCTGCCAATGAGAGAGGATGCGATTAGGAGGACTCCGGGATGTCTGGCCACATTCCTAAGCCTTGCGAGAAGCCTCTCTGGGGCAGCAGGGCCATCACCCAGCTGCCAAAGACAGAATCTGGGAGTCAGGCCGAGGGACTGAAGCACATTTATTAAGTGTGTACCTGCTGTGTGCCAGATGCATTATAATTACTCAGTCTTCAAAATAGCCACGGGAGCTTATTATTCTCCTCTTAGAAATGGGGATACTGAGGCCACCGAGGTTGTATGCTTTGCCCAAAGTCATGCAGCTGCAAAGTGGGGGCGCCAGGATTAAAACCCAACGTCTTTCTCCAGAGATAGAAAAATGGCCGATAAGCACAAGGAAAGATGCCCAGCATCGTCAGGCATCACAGAAATGCAAATAACCGAAACCACGGGAGCTATTGCTTTCCGCTCACTGGGATGGCTATAACCAATAAGACAGGTATTAACAAGTGTTAACGAGGATGTGGAGAAAGTGGAGCCTCTTACGTTGCTGACGGGGTCCTATATGGTGTTGCCACTTTGGAAGATCGTGGTGGTTCCCCAGAGGCTGTGTATTTTACCCATCACTTTCTGTCATAGGTATAAACCCAAGAAAATTGTAAGCCTATGTCCACACAAAAACTTGTCCATGCATGCTCACTGCAGAATCGACTCTAACAGCTAAAACAGTGGACACAGCCTAAGTATCTATCCACTCACTAGTGAACAGACAATACTAGTGAACAGTGAATTATTATTTGGCAATAAAAAAAACTACATATTGATGCATGGTACACAAATAAACTTAAGAATATGCTACATGAAAGAAGTTGGTTACAAAGGGCACTCTATTACATGAAATAAGGAGTAGCAAATCCACAAAAACAGAAAGCAGAGTACTGAGTACTGGCTGAATGGGGTTAGGGGAGACGGAGATAGAGATAAAGATAGAGGGGCTGTAAGGTACAGATTTCTTTCATAAAGTAATGAAAATATTCTATAATTGATTGCACAGCTCTGGGAATATATTAAAAGTCAATGAGTTTACTTTGGATAGATGGCATGGTTTGTGAATTATATCTTAATGAAGCTATAAAAAAATAAATATCCCGACTCCAACTCCCATGCTCTTGGGCCCCGTCTCCTGTCTCCTGCTGGCACAGGCCCGGGCACTGCAGTCAGCAGAGCTGGGTTCAGGTGGCAGCTTTTCCATGCCACTGTCTTTTCCTAGCTTCTCTGTGGAAGGAGATCCAGGAGAGTAAATCAGACTAAAGGATGCGTTACCTGGAGAGCACTTAGCACAGTACCATGCACTCTACGTGCTCAGTAAATATTGGTCAGGATCAATATCTGTCGACAATGTTAAAGGAAAAGCAGTGATAATTTTGGAAAGCATGTTATGTTAAATGTTAAAGGAAAAGCAGTGGAAATTTTGGCACTGGCAGATTATTTCCTTCTTTTCAACAGAGCAAAGTTTCTTCTTATCTGGCTCATTCTATCAATATCAAAGAAAGAGCCACTTTTTGAGAGCAATGTAAGGTTTCTTCCGGAAATGAAGGTTCTCCAGTACTTACGAGACTCTAGATTGGTCTCGGGGATGGGGGGGACACTCAGAGTCCCTGGATTTTGAGCCCTCCACCCCAGGGGGCTTCACCTCCCTCCTGCACCAGGCCCTGAACTCACATGGACTCCAGAAGCTGCATGTACTGCTCGTCACCTCGGCCCCCTTCCACCTCGTGGTCCAGCTTGAGGATGATTTCATTTTCAAACTGAAGGAAGAGGAGAGAGGATCAACAAAAACAACATGAGGAGGGTGAGTGCTGCAATGAGTTGACTCATCATCCTAACCAGAGCATCAGGGAGCTGCTCTTATCACCCAGGTTTAGTGCTGGCATCTAGAGATGCAAAATGGACCAGGATGGATGCTATGTCTCCCTTTTAGATACGTGCAGAAGGTAGAAGAGACAACAGGTGACTGAAGCTGGAGCAGAGAGGGCAGCATAGGAGAAGGGAGAGAGCCAGGGATTTTCATAGGCTGTGTTATCTGAGCTTATTTTCCAAGGTCAAGCAGAATCTTTGAATTTTTGCAGGAAGATGAGCTGATATAAATATGTATATCACACACACACATACACTTTGGCTGATGTATGTAATCCTTAGCCAGTCTAAATTGGGATTTGTTTTTGTTTCTTTTTCTACCTGCAATTAAAATAATTCAACAAACTACAAATAGGACATGGAACAAACACCAGGCCTCACAGGGTAAGGACTGGTGACAATGGTCGTGGAAAGTGACCAGAAAGCAGGTATCTTTGCATAGCTCCAGCAAATCTCATTGCATTGAAGCCAGAGAATGTTGGTGCTTTTGATGTCCATGTCAGGGAGGATTTTGCCCAGTGGGGTTCATTGTTTAACATATTGTAGGGTCATACTGTGTTTCTTCTATATGAGTGTGATTCGAGATGTCTTCTGCTATTTTAATGTATCCTGAAGAATTCATCCAAATTTTGCTGTCTGCCTCTCCCCAGTCACCATTCCTAAAGGAACTGGCAGTAGAACATGATGGTGCATACCTGTAATCCCAGTACCTGGGAGGCTGAGACAGGAGGGTTTTAGGTTTGAAGCCAATCTCAGCAACTTAGGGAGGCCCCTCAGGAGTTTAGTGAGATCCTGTTTCAAAGTAAAATAAAATAAGAATAGAAAGGGCTGGGAGTATAGCTGAGAGGTAGAATGTCCCTGAGTTCAATCCCTAGTACAAGGAAGGGAGGAAGGTGAAAGGAGAAAAAATAAATAAGAGAAAGAGAAAGAAAATGAAAAAGAAAAGAAACTGGCACCCAGAGACAGGAAGGAAGTCCTTGGCGAAGGCCACTGAGATCGGGAAGCCTTGGGGACTTCTGGCTCCTAACTCAGCCTTTTCACACTCAGGCTTCATAATACCCCATGAGGCCTGAGGTCAAGGGTCACCTTTAAACGCAATGATGCATGAAACCCAGCCAGCCCTTGCCTGGCATAGCCCTCAGTATGTGTCAGTTATTATTACAGATGAAGCAGAGGCTCTGAGAGTTTAAGCGACTTGTCTAAAGTCTCAGATGAATGGCAGGGACCTTTTGGCAGCTCTCCCCAGTGCTGGAAGGGTGCAGTCCAGTCACATTGGCATCTGTAGATGATGAAAAGTTAGGGACCAGACTCACTTTTTCCTCGGGTCACATCTCATCTGTGAGGCCACTGTTCCCTGAGGGGTAACGGGAGGTACCAGAAAGCCTTGTACTGACCCAACACGAATGTGAAGGAATTTTCTATATATCAAAAGAGAATCTTTGGCATGCCTGGGAAGATGGGTAGGGTAGAGATAAAATGAAGGGAGGAGCATTCCCAGGGGGAAAGTGATGAGCATTCCCAGGGGGACAGTACAGGGGACAACATGGAGGGAATGAGGATAGCAGCCCAGCTGGAGCAGGGACCTCAAGGAAAGATGAAAGAAAGAAAATAAGAACAGGGGGCTGGCAGGGGCCATCTGGCCAGGGTTTGGGCTGCCAGTCTGCAAGTGAATCATGCCCTGTATGCTTGTATTTGGGCGTGTGTGTGTGTGTGTGTGTGTGTGTGTGTGTGTGTGTACATGTGCATGTAAGTGTTGATTATTATCTAACATTAGGGTTTTGGAAGTTATCATGCTCAGAGATGTCTTCTGTGTCAAGCCTAGAACAGAAAGAAATAGTGCAAGGGACTATAAGAATAGGCTCTGTGGTTAGGCTGTCTGGCCTGTAACTCCTCTTCCATATTGGGAAAGCCATCAGGTCTTTCTGTCCTTAGTTTTATGATCAGTATCATGGGGTTGGCAAATATTGTCTTCATGTATGGACATGTCTACATGACAGGACATGTATTAGGCTTTTGGGGCAAGATGGTTTCTGTTCCAATTGCTCCATTCACTGCACAAAAGCAGCCATAGACAAAAGACACACACTGATATGGCTGTGTTTCAATAAAACTTTATTTACAAAAGAGGTGGCAGGATGGCGTTGGCCTGTGGGCTATCATTTGTCCACCACTTGTTGAACATCAGGGTAGGACCTACAGCAGGCAGTGGTTAGGAGGATCAGAGCAGGTTTTATATGCAAAGCACCGGAGAAGCCCATAAGCGCCGAGCTAGCTCAACTTATTACCATGGCTAATGTTACTGTTATTACTGCAGAATGTGGCTAGAAAGTGCTCTGGGGGAGAAAACTGGCATTTTTTTCTTCTCTGAGTGTTTCACTGGGGAGAGTTGGCACTGTTCCTCCTGGTGAGATGAGATCTTCTTCAGAGCAGAGAAGTGGATGGGGTAAATAAGCACTTGTCTCAGGGTCACAAAAGAGCCTGCCAGGAGGAAAATTGCAGGGTGCCAGGGAATGGGCAGAGCCAGATGACACCAAGCAGCGCAGAGCCCTCTGGGTGGAGTGGAGAGTTAAGTTCCCTGTAAGGTGTATCCCAGGACGGCTGCTATGACTGTGGGCTCGGACATTAATGAGACTGGGTTGAGTTTCACTTTGACATTTTTCCATCAACCATGTGACCATGAGCAAATTAATAAATCTTTCTGATGCTCAGTTTTCTCATCTATTAAATGAAGATTTAAAGCAGCGCTACTTCATAGTGACACTGTAAGGAATTAATGGGAAACCATGTGTAAAAGGCCAAGTATTAACAGGTGCTCAATAATTATTAGCAATGATCCTCAGGTTGTCACTGTATTGTCCCTGTCCTTGACATTAGCATTTTATTCTCATTTAATCTTTCCCATAGCCAAGAGAGGCAGTGTTCCCATTTTTATTATTATTATTATTATTATTATTATATGTTAGTGGGACTGGGGGTGGGACCAAGGGGCTTTCTACCTCCAGGCTATCCTCCCAGACCTATTTTATACTTTATTTGGAAACAGGGGCTCAATAAGTTGCTGAGAACCTCACTAAGTCGCTGAGGCTGGCTTCGACCTGTGCGATCCCCGTCTCAGCCTTCCAAGTGCTGGGATTACAAGAGTGCGCCACCATGCCCGCCTCAGTGTTCCCATTTTATAAAGGAGGAAACTAAACGAAAGATCTTTGTCTTGGTTTGGAAGGATGGATGAACTGGAGCTGGGGTGGACCGGAGTACCCACACAAGAAACCTTTTCCAAACATACCCTGACATGTGGCTGTGACAGGCCTGACCTGCCACTGTCACTCTGCGAAGCTTAGGATGCAATTTGGTTCCTCCAAATTCACTCCATTTTCATTTAGAGTGCTAAGACTATAGCACTTAATCAACTCCTCACCCCACGCCTGCCTGACAGATATCTGTAAGGGGGCATCCACAGGCCTGTTTTGCTAAAGTCAGATTCTACAGAGGCCCAATGAGAATCTTAAGAAACCTAATAAAAAACTAGGGAGTGAAAGCCAGGAGCCCAAACCTCGTCCTCTCTTCTCCTCTGAGCCCCATTTGTACAACAGGCCTCTCTGCAATGCTGCGGCTGCCTCTCCTGACTGCGCTAGGGCACCTTGACTGTTTCCATCCTGTTGCCTACCTAGAGTGTTTTCTGAGAGTCCCAGCCATGCCAACACATAAAATTTAGTCATGTGTGGGGCTGACTTTGACATGGGAAAGGCAGAGAGTGTGCTCTAGGCTTGGAAGCCAGAAGAAAACAAGGATGAAGCCATTTATTGACCTCCTCTATTAAAAAAAAAAAAATGCTGGTTGTCCTGGGGTGGGCAAGGGGCAGAATGGAGAGAAAACTAGAGAAATAAGGTCATGTGAGAAAGGAGGCTTGTGGCAGTCAGTGACTTCCTAATTTTCTAATTCTCTTCCTAATTTTCTTTCTCTTTTCCCTAATTGCTTTAATTCATTCTTTCAAAGAGCCAGGGTTTGGGAGATCAGAATGGTATTATGATATTCATTTAACACATGAGGACACTGAGGCCCAGAAGGTTAAATAACTTATCAAGATCTATTCAGCTTATAAATGGCGAGTCTGGCATCAGAGCATAGCGCCCAGAGCACAGTAGGTGCTGAGTATATTATTTATTGAACCGATTTGATCTGTTTCACATTACGTTCTACACCATTTGAATTACCAACCAATGCTATGCCAAGAGTGAATCTCAGTAGAATCTGCCAAACTGTTATCTCTGTCCATTACTTCACTCGACAAGCAATTACGAGATTGTACGGTGTTCACTGCACTGGGTTAGGTCCTGCTGTCAAAGGCTACCTTGTCCATCTCTGAGAGTCAGATTCTCTCTGGGATCTCCTGCTTGCCTGAGGTTTTAGACCCTTGAACTGAGGGTACATAGACACATTCTATAACTTACATTAGTGAATTACTCCACAAGTCTCCATGTACACCAAGAACTCCACTGCTTTCTACCATTATCACCCAGGAAGCCTGTATCATCTCTTTTCATAAATATCTGACCAGAAAGACAATGTTCTACCAAGCTCTGGGTGACTACTCAGTGGTTGGCACTCCCCATCCCCACACTAACCTCTAGTACCAGTTTCTTGCCATTCTCCTGCTCTTGTGCCTCTGCATGGACATATGCAAATATATATATATATATATATATATATATATATATATATATATATATATATATAAATGTCCACTGGAATGTTCTTCCCTGTGCTGCGAGTTTTTCCCCTGAAATGTGGTGGAGTAGGGATCTAAATTCCTCCATTTCTATGGGGAGCAGTGAAACAGTACTCTTACACGCCATACACATCAGGCACTTTACAGGCACTGGGAGTTTTGTGCCGAGAGACCAGCCATAGTCGGCAAGCCCACAGAGTCTAATAGAGAGGGGAACCTACAGGCTTGTCATTGTGCCATGTTGGATGATGAATAAATACTACGAGGGCTCCACACAGGCAGGACAAGATGTGTTTGACTCCAGCTGGGGCATAGCAATAATTTGGACACACCAACCATAGTGTGGCCATCCTAAACTCCCTCTTGTCCAAATCCCCATTAAGTGAATCATAGAATATACCAGGAATGGGGTCTTCAGTCCTAAGCAAAGGACAGAAACTCTTAAGATGGTCTGAGATTAAGAGTTATACTGATGAGGGTAAAGGTTATCGGACAGACCCTTTAATTATATATGGAATTTGGGCTAGGGAGGAAAAGACTGGGCAATCTGGCATGGCACGGCAAAAGAAATAGAAAAGAAAAAGAGGTTGTGCTGGGGCTTCCTCTCCTCTTTCCTCCTCTTTCCAGTCCCTGGAGCTCCTCAGATTGTAGCACCTTCTTGTCCCCACTCTAGCCCATTATGTCCTGCTTGAGTAAATCTTTGTTCTTTTGCATCTAGATGAAACCCTCTGCCCCAGAGAGCAGTATGGACTTCCCCCAAAATTGAGACCTCAGCTAAAGAAAGGGCAACTAGATATTAAAGGAAGGGCCTACCCAAGAGCATGAGAGCAAGAGATTCTCAAAAGTAAGTATGAGGTCAGTGGGCTTGGTGTAAATCGGAACAAAGACCTTGTAAGTTTTTTCTCTTGGCTTTGCTATTTCCTATAAGTACCTTGAGCTTTAGAAAGGGAACCCTGTCATATTCTAGACACACAGTTTTTCTTTTGCATGATTATTTGGAATGATAGCTAAGGCCAGTTTGCACATGACAGACCTCCTGGGTTCCAGGCCCCAGATCCAGTGGGGTTTGCTCTGGTTATGACCATCAGCACTGTTTGCCCGCCCCTTTTCCTGGGAACACCTCCTGTGGCTTGCTCTGGGCCAGCTCATCTCACACCTCAGTGCCCACCAAGCGCACCAGCTGGTTTTCACATGGGAAACTGCCCCATTAGTCAGCCTGATTGTCCTGTCTCTTTTGATAAGGGAGCAGCCACTTGAAGCCATTGAGCAACATGGTTATAATGAACACATTTTTGGACTGAGGAGCCCAAGGAATGACACCCTGCATGGAAAACAGGTGGGTAAAGCACCCTAAGGAAGCCTCAGAATTATTTAGGGAAGGAAAATCACAGCAAAGTCAAGCCTCTGAAGACATGAGGCCGCCAGATATCTGCCAGGTCTCTCTCACCCCAGGTAAGGGACAGGTCTGTGTCCCACCCCCCTTAGGATGTGGCATACCATCAGATCCATGGAGTTTTGTATTTTTTGCACACATACCTGTTTTAACGCATTCTTCTAAGGCACCACCAGGCCTCAGACATGGATCTGAGGGTATGTAAAGTGCCTTTTATCTGATGTGTGTGCCTTCAAGAGTTCTGGACTTCACAGGCTTCATTCCCCTGTTCAAAAGGCAGCAGATCTCGGACCATCTGCACACACATGGGCCAGGCTCCCACCTTCTGGGACCCCAGCCAGACTGGTCGGATACAGTCTCTTTCTCTCTCTGAACTCCTACGCCTTAGTTCTTTTCAGGTTCCTTGGAGAAGGGACAGCTGGTCACTGGCCTCTCTGGGACTAGTGAGCCCCAATTATCCCCAAGAGGAAGAGCCCATTCAGCAAACTAGTCTTACTCCTCTTAGAACTGTCTCCAATGTGAGTTCAGAAGAATGGTTGATCTAGTAGATATTTCTAGCACAAATGAATTTTGAGAAATTAAACATGTCTCATGGAATGTCTCAGTTCTCAGCTGTGTTAGCGTGTACTGGTAATATCCAAGAGGAGTTACAAAGCACAGTAGTGCCCACAGGTATTTAACCTGAAACCTTCTGCCTGGAGGACCTTGTTGGGTTTGTGCTCCATGGAGTACATCTGAGAAAGCACGGCATAGAGGATGGCTTTCACTTCCTCAGCCAACATCCACTGTGACCTCATTGTGGTGGGATGGGGCAGTGGTTGCAGTGGGGTAGGTTGCAGCCTCTGCTCTGCCACCTTCTAGATGTGTGAATTCAAGCAAGTGGTTTTATCTCTCTAAGCCGTATGATTTTTACCTTTAAGATGGGGATATAATTCTACCTACATCATAGCGCTATAACTAAAAACACTATACAAATTAGTGTACAGAAAGCACTTACAGTACTTGACACACAATAAGTACCCACTCAGTGTCATTCATTATCACCAGCATCATTCTTATTAGGAGAGGTTGAGGGAGACACCAAGGAATAAACAAATGAGGATGGAGCAAGGCAGTGTGTAACATCGCATCTACCGTGGATGGATAAAACGATGCAAGTAGAGAGCAGTGACCTTTGAATGGGATGAGCTCTGCAGATCAGGAGTTAGAAGCTGCAGGCAGGTGGCATTGTGAACATACAGAGAAGGAGTAGTGAAGGATGCCCGAGAGGTAACACCGTTCAGACCAAGGAGTAGAGGAGGTGGGGAAAGAGAGAGGGAAGGGCTGGAAAGTTCCTATGTCAGAGCAGGGATATCTACAAAGACATGGAAGGATTCAGACTTAAATTGGTGGGAATTAGAGAATCAATGAACCCAGGAAGGGTCATCTCTCTAAGAATCCTAAGGAATTTGCTATTTAAGAACACATTTCAAAGAGAGTTGTTTGGGGGCAGGTAAATTATTGGTTTTCAAAGAACATTGTTTGGTGGTATGGGGGAGGGGCAGAAACACAGGGGAGGGAGGAACCCAGGTAGGGGTAAAACTAGATGGGGAGGGGAGCAAAGAGGAAGGATGCAGGAGACCAAGAAAACTCTGAAGCCTTGCTGGGATTGGAGACCACCCTTCCTCAATAGAGGGAAATGACCAAAGGCTCCAGGTACCTTCTGTGGGAAGCGACACTTTCTTCAACTAACAGCGCCTCTGGCTGGCTAGACTCAGATCATTTATTTTTCTTCAAGAGATCATATCTCCAATAAAAATACTTGGCCCTGGACCCTCACATTTCCCAGAGGTTCTGACTCTTGTGATGGAGGAATCCTCCTGTCCCTACATACACCGACAGGTCCCTCCAGAGCAGAAAGACATGCCTGCCTCTAATTTTGTTGCTGACTAACTTTGATGTATGGCTCAGTTTGCTACCTAACTTGCAGACTGGGCTTTTTTCTAGATAATATAGATCTTCAAAGTCATCTCAGAAGATTAAGTACCAGTCAGGGAAGGGGAGAGAGGTGGTGGAGGTGGTGGGTGGAGGGGCTGGGGAAATACCTTTGGAAGAGCCATTAAGCAGGAAGGTGGGATTCTTGGACTCCTGAGAAAGGGACAAGCAGACAGACAGCAAGAAAGTGCTATTTCATCTGGGCCTTGGGCAGAAAAGTGTGATAGAATACTGACCAAATCTGATATGCCAGCTCATTCCCGGCACATGAATAAATGTGGCTGTCCTACCACAGAGCCTCTGAATGAAGCTCAGGCAGACAGAGCGAGAATATCATTATGGGGAAATGGGCTGGGGATTAGGGATGCTCGCAAGAGTTTTCGGCCTCATTTTTTACCTTTTTGAAATCCCCGTTCCTTTGATATTCACACAGCATCATGTCGAAGAAGATTGGTATGGTGGCTTTCCGGAGCTCAGCCTCAGGGATAAGTGTCATCTCTAATATAGGTCCTACCATGCCAGGGATGAAGCAGATTTTGTTCTGGCCTAAAAGAGAAGAGGAATATAAAGCAATTGCACAATGCACAGGTCCTTCTCTTGGAGCCCAAGGAAAGAAGGGAAGTATGAAAGTCAACGCAATAGTTAATACTTCTATGGCATTTACCGCGAGCCAGGTACCGCTTTGAACACTTTATATATATTAACTGCAGCGAGAGGCATATGCGTCATCCAAACAAGCCCCAGTACAAAGGATAATAACATGGGTGTGTGCAAAGCACTCCACTGTTCACGAGGGTTTTCACCTGCATTATCTCCTCTGCAAACACAGCCCTCATTGAAATTCTCAGTGACGGTGAAGCATGGGGATGTTTGGAATGATGTGTCTGTCTGCATTACAAGCTGCATTTCTGGGGTTTGGAAAACATGTTCTCACTACCTGTTTCATGAGAAGAGATTAGGTAAAACCTGCTGCTGAGAATCTGCTAGACAAGCATGGTCAGTGGAACCGTGAGGATTAGAACACTGCTGTAGAGGAGACCAACCACCACCTCTCATGCCTCTGCCTCCTTTGCATGCATTCCTTGGTGCCCCTTCCCTAGATGTCAGCATTCTGGACAATGGCCTCAGTCCAGCATCACACGGCCACCTTGCTTCCTTCACCACAGGCCTGTGCTCACAAAACTCCTTTGCTTGGAAGTCTTTTGCCCAAATGCTCCTTCTACTCTGACCGTCAAGCCTACATTAGCCCAAATATTCCTTCATAGGGGTAAAAATCTCCCTGTGTGTCAGGACCCACCCACACAGATCAGATACCTGCACTGGTACCTTAATTTCTGCTTTCGTACCCAACCTGGAAATGATGTCTTTATTTGTCGAATGAGTAGGTCAATATCTGCCTTCCCTACTGAGAGCTTCAAGAAGGTAGGAAATGTGCCTGTTCTGATCATTGTATCAGTAACAAGAAGCACGGCGCACACTAGAAGCTCAAACACCATCTATCTAGGGAGGAAATATATTTGTACAGCTCTACACTTGCTGGCCATGGGACTCAGATATGCATCTCATAAAAGTGCAATAGTAAAACCCATCTATAGAGAAGATTGTGTGGAAACTGTATCTGCCCTCTACTTAGCATTGCTGTGGGCAGAAGCAGGACCCAGTGGCAGGCACAATGCTGCCCAGCAGTTAATGACACTGTTTCTGGTGATAGAATCCTCAAATGTGCAAATTAACTCTACTATCGACTAGCTCTTGGGCAAAGTGCCTCACCTCTTAGAGCTTCAATGTCCTTGTCTGTACCTTGAGATAATAATAACACTCGTGTCATAGGGTTGATTTCAAGAATAAATGAATTAATACTTATTGAGCAACCAGGTCAGAGCTTTGCATGTGGCATACTTGACAGAGCATTAGCTATTACCGTTTTGATTCTTGGTCAAAATGAACCGGGAAGGGCATCCTTGTTAAACAGAACTGAGCAGATGCCTCAGAACATACACATCAAAGTGGCAGGAATGGGAGAGGTTTCCCCAGGACCGAGGGTAGGCAGAGCCCAGAGGCCCAACCACTGAAGCAGACACTGCATTTCATCTGCGGCTGCCTCTTCCTCCTCCTGCACATCATAGCCCACGAAGCCCACCCTGGTTTTCTCCATTGTCAGGATGAACACCTGTGGTCCTCGCCTGGGGCAGAGGTCTCCTGGGGGTGCAGAAACTCAGGTGGTAGAGTGTATAGCCTAGCATGGTTCCTTCTGATCAAAGAGCAGGAAAGAAGCCCAGAGAAAAGGCAGGAAGAAAGGGAATTTGCATTCAGCCTAAATGTGGCTTCATATTGGAGTATTTCTCCAGAATCAGGTAAAAAGGCATCATGCTAGGAAGATCTTCAGCTGTGAGAATGGAACGCTGAAGTCAGGCAGAGAGTGGCGTGAAAGATAAAGACACTTTTCTGGGATATCAGCTTCGTTATACATCGCGCTTGGGCTTGAATTACACTTGAGCCCCAAGTCTTTGCTTTGGCTCATCTAGGGAAAAAAAAAAATCTTACTTTCTGGCAGGTTTCTAGTAATTGCTAATCTAGGTTTCTGAGTCCATCCTTCAAGATCCTTTAAGTCTTTTTTCAAACCACAGTAGGGTTTTGAAATTCAAAGTCAAGTGCAATAATAGGTAGAAGGTAAATGGGAAACTGTCAGATAAGCTACCTTGGAAAGGAGAAATTGCTTATGCCACAAAGGCCTTCAGAATTCTGGAGGGCGGTAGGTCTGATAAGGATGTATTTAAGATGGTTTAAAATGAAAGATGGACAAGCTGTGGGCTGGGGATTTCGTAGATACTTTTGGCCTGCATTTTTTGTAGTCTGTTGAGGCAGAATAGGGAAAAAGGAGAAAGAGAGATGTCAATCTCTAAATACACTATGATTTTAATGGCTCTTACAATGTTCCTTAAGAAATCTCATTCCTTTATAGACAAAAAAATGAAATTTTAGGTCATCAGATTTTGTGTTCACGTAAACCAAATGTGTGTTTACATATACAGATGTGGAGAAGAGAGAGAGAGAAAAATGGAGAGAGAGAACATATTTGTGGCTAATTGAATAAAAACTCATTTGGGGAAAAAAATTCTCATTCAAGAGACATACCTGCTGCTGCATTTTTAAAAAGGCAAGGAAGAAGATTGATTTGAGGGTCCTTTTCATATCATGGAAGCAGAATCTCACTGGGAACAGATACCAATTAGAAAGGCTTTTAAAACACCAGCAAGCCAGCAAGATAAATCCAAATGCTGAATTCCACAGGCTTCTGGAAAGGGTCTGGGGGTAAGGAGAGTGCAGAGGAGAGCCTGGGCATGTGGATGGTGGGGATTCTCCTGCATTCTCTGGCCTCAGTTTCTAATCTGTATAATGGTCTCACCTATCACTCCTCTTGGGAGTGGACTGCAAGACTGGAAGCCAATGGTGTGAGGCACTAAGAAAATGAACAGGAGAAGAAGGAAAGAGAGAAGCCCTTGTGACCTTGATAAGAGTAAAGATGACCAGTCCCTGGCTCCAAGGCCGATACTGGACAGAGGCGCACTTCGGCTGGGACCTCGTGCTCTCTCCAGGCTGGAGTGGCCCCTGGAATGCAGGAGGATGGGGGTAAGCAATGACTTTGGATTCCAGAGTCCAGCAGACCACCTGAGAACTCTGACATAAAGCTGAGCTGGTCAGCAAAAAGAAAAGTCACTGCTCAGTTCAAACAAGAAAGAAAGAACACTGGTCTCTGCTCCTCTGTCTTAGGCGTGGAAAAATTTCTTCCTGACAACACCCTGCGATGGGAAATGCATTCTCTCCTCATCCCTGAGGATAGCTTCCCTCTGGGCCCTGCAGAATCTGAGTGTGACACCTGGGTCGGGTCCCACCACTGCCGCCCCTGGCTACACAGCGTTGTGCTGTCTCTCAACATCCCCAACCTCCACGACCTCATCTGTAAAATGGACATAGAAATAATATCTGCTCGAGTGTCAAATAGGTTAAAGGAGCAAACGTGAAGAAGGAGGATGCTGCATAACGTCTGGCACATTGTGGAAGCTCAGTAAGTATGGACAGTGTTGTTGTTGCTGCTGGTGAATCCTTGGGGTTCAATCCTATGCCTAGTTCCAGAGAAAGCAATATGAAAAGATACCATCTGACCTCATGGTGCTCCCTGAGCCTTCCTTGGAACTTTACAGGCTGGTCAGTTTACTGACTCATTCACTGTTAGAATCAATAGTTGACCTGGGGAAAAGGTCAGAGTGGGCATATTTCCTTTACCATGCTGACATTCACAATCCTTCCTTCCCACTCTTCTCTATTTCATTGAAATGTTTTCAGTTTGTCCTCAAAGATGTTTGCAAAGTCCCAATTTGATCTCTTGATGTACAGCTTCAACCTCTCCATGGCTTCCCCTGCTCTGGGCTCAAGCGCTGCAGGCACGCCTGGTCCTGTGCTCCTCTCCAGGCTCTGTCTCCTGATCCTTGCCTGCTTCTTCTCCATCGCCTCAGTGCATCTGCTCCCTCCCTCTGGTCCCTGGTACATAGCCATCTTTGCCTCCATTTTCCTGTCTGTTCCTCGCTCTCTCCCACTGCAAACCTCACCCCCACCTGCCTTGGGAGTAAATCCTAAGGCAATCTCTAGGTGGTGCTGTTCAACTCAGAAGCTACTGGCCCCGCGCTTTTTTTTGAACACTTGAAATGTGGCTAATTCAGCCGGGCGTGGTGGCGCACGCTTATAATCCCCGCGCTTGGGAGGCAGAGACAGGAGGATCAAGCAGGTTCGAAGCTTAAGAGACCCTGTTTCAAAAATATAAAATAGGTCTGGGAGTGTAGCCCGGAGGTAGAACGGCTTCCAGGAACCCCAGTACCACCACCCCCCAAAAAATGTGGCTAATTCAAATCAAAATATGCTGTAAGTCTGAAAACATCCACCAGATTTCAAGAGTGAATTTCTCAAAAATCTCATGAATGTTTTGTGTTGATTATTTGTTGAAATGATAATACTCAGGGACATGGGATTAAATAAAATACAGACAACCCCCAACTTATGATGGTTTGACTTAATGATTTTAGACTTCATGACGGTGCAAAAGTGATGCACATTAAGTAGACACTGTACTTTTAATTTCAAGTACTGATGCTTGCCTGGCTAGCAGTGTGCTTTGTGACTCTCTCATGAGGCTGGCAGTGGCAGCAGTGATCCTCGTGATCACTGGAGGAAAGGAGCCTGTGAGCCTCGTGATCACTGGAGGAAAGGATCGATGCTCTACAGTGTCACTGAGTTAGGCTGTTCTATAAGCTAGGTGTATCCAGTGCATTTCATCCTTAAAGTATTTGCAACTTATGATGACTTTATCAGGATATAACTCCATCATAAGTCAAGGAGTATCTGTATTGTTAAAAATAATTTTATGCTCCTTTTCAGTATTCATTTAATGTGGACACTAGAGCATATAAAATTAGATAGGTGGCTCACGTTCTATTTCTTTTGTCGTGTGTGTGTTTGTGTGTGTGTGTGTGTGTGTGTGTGTGTGTTATTAGGGAATGAACCCAGCGGTGTTCTACCTCTGAGTGACACCCCCAGCCGTATTTTATTTTTCACTTTGAAACAGGGTCTCACTAAGTTCCTAAGGCTGGCCTCAAACCTGTTATCCTCCTATCTTAGCCTTCTGAGTACTGGGATTGCAGGCATGTACCATCCTGCCTGGCTCACTTTCTATTTCTATAGGACAGAGCTGCTCAGTGCTCTTAGGGCTTTCAGCTCTTCTTCCTGGAGGGAATCCATGGCTCACTTGCTAGGCAAGAATCCATCATAGACTCGTTCGGCACCCCAAGTTTCTGCTCTACATATATTAATATGTAATTAGCCTGAAATTAGTATGTAACCTTTCACCACAACCAAAATCACAAAGAGGGGCTATGTTGCTGACCTGTTTTTGGTTTTAACCACTGGCATGTGTCTAGCATTTAGAAGATGCTTGGGTTGGTTTCCTGTAGCTGCTATCATAAATCACCACCAACTTAGTGACTTAAAACAAGACAAATGAATTATCTTATACTTTTGGAGGTGAGGAGTATGAAAATGGGTTTCACTGGGCTAAAAATCCCAAGATGTGGGCAGAACCAAGTTCTGAGTAGGGATGTGATGAATCTATTTCCTCCCACTTTCCATCTCTGAGAGGCCCCTGCATTCCTTGGCTCATGGCCACCCACTTCCATCCTCACAGCCAGCACAGTACCTTCCTCAGAGCTCTCCGATTCTCCTACCTCTGTTTTCACTTGGGACTCTGCGGTTATATTGGTCCTACCTGGGTAGTACAAGACACTCTCGGCATCTTCAAGGTGCTTAACTTCATCACATTTCATTTGAAAAGTTCTTGTTATGTGTGGTAACATAGGCTACAGGTTCTGGGAATCAGGATGTAGACATCTTTCAGAAGTTATTACTCAACCTACCGCAGTGTTTAATTCTTGTTAAATAAAAGCCATTTTCTATCTGTTCTAAGCAGCTTCTCACTCAGCCTAAACAAGCTGGTTCAGTGGGTTATTTTCTTGAAAGACCTCGCTTTTTCTCATCTTTCTTTTATTCCTGAGATAGATCACTCTGTGTGTGTGTGTGTGTGTGTGTGTGTGTGTGTGTGTGTGTGTGTAGTATTGGGGATTGAACCCAGAGGCATTCTACCTCTGAGCCCACTTTTTCTGTTTTGAATCATGGTCTCTCACTGGGTTGCTGAGAGTCTCAGTATATTGTTAAGTCTGTCCTTCACCCTAGGATTCTCCTGACTCAGCCTGCCAGGTACTGGTATTACAGATGTGTATCACCACACCGGGCTATACTAACCTTTGGTATCTGATTCAGGAGCCATTTTTATGAATAGAGAATAATCATGGTCCCTGAACTTTGGAGTCTCCTCTACACATTTCACTTTAAAGAATATTTCAAGTCTTCTCAACTAACCTAACTTACGTTCTCCTTAGGTTCTTCCCTGCACAGGTTCTTCTGCAAGGAAGAGCCTGCGCTTTACCCTCCACCAACCTCCTACCATTCCCTGGAGCTTGGCATCACACTGGGCATTCTGTAGATGCTTAAAATTGTACAGCCCCATCACTCTCCCAAGTCTGCCAGGAGTGGCCTCCCTACTCATGCGGCCAAGATGCCAGCTGCTGAAATGTGTCTTTCCTTCCCAAGATGGCCATTAACACAGCAGCCTAGTGTCAGACCAAGTGCATGTGAGAGGGTTGAGTCCAAAGCCATTTTAGCAAAATGTGCATTGCTTCATGACATGCAGAAATCAAATGTTATGATGCTACACTACAGGGGAAAGCACATCGCAGTTGGCATTGTTCCAGGATGTGGATCCCAAACCTCAAATGGTATTAACCCCTTAGTGGCTGAGTCCCAACATACTGTCCCTCTCTACACTAAAACCTCCCTGCTCACACACAGTCCCTCTCCCCAAATAGCACATGTGTACACACACATGCACACACACACACACACACACACACACACACAATCCAGACTCTTTCCAGAAGAATGTCAAATAATGTTCCATCCTGAAATTAGAGCTTTGCAATTAGCTATCGCATGATCATAGGGTTGCCCAAGTCTTTCCTGATGAGAAGAAGATGATGATACTGATGATCACGATGCTCATGCCCTGATTGCTTTTGGCATTAAAATAACATTTAAAAAACTAACATGCATTATGATTTACTTATTATCTACAGTCTTTGAAAAACAGAGTGTGTTGGCTATTTCACTCCCTTTGAAAATAATCTGCCTGCTATTTGGGAAAAAAATTGTTCATAAGAACGTTGGATTTGCGATGGAGACAGGTTCTTTCAGCTTCAGTTCGAGCACTGATTTGTTGCTGGCCTTGTGAGTGGTCTTGTGCCTCTCTGGGACTCATCTGCCAACTTTACTATAAAACTGAGGGGCTCAATTAGATGATGCATCAGTAGGGTTGGGACAGAAACCTGATTACCCTGGTGAAAATGAAGCTTTGATTATTTTCTCCTTTTATTTACTTAGTGTATGTGGTACAGGGGATTAAATCTAAGGACATTCTACCTCTAAGCCACACCCCCAACTCATAAAAATGTTTTGTTTTGAAACAAGGTCTTGCTAGGTTGTTGGGAGTCTCACTATGTTCCTGAGGCTGTCCTCAAACCGGTGAGCCTCATGTCTCGGCTTCGCAAGTCTTAGAATCACAGGCATGTACCATCATGTCCAAATGGTTGTTTTACTTTAACATGAAATTGGAGGATGGTCAATTCAAAGCTTCTCCATACTGAGCAGGTGATTTTTGTCCTGATGGCTTCAAGATAATTATGGCTTTTTCAAGTGTGTCTTGCCATTTTTCAGAAAGAAAAAGGGGAAAGGACTTTAGTCAACAGATGCACTAGTGTTACACTTGGGATCTGGAATGTTCCCCAAAGGGCCTATGTTAAAGGTGTGGTCCCCAATGCAGCCATATCTAGAAGTAGGGATTTATGGAAAGGTAATTAGATCATGACCTCATTAACTGATTGAAGGATTCATAAGTTGTTGTCATTCACTATTGGGAAATGGTAGAAATGCAGGAGGTGGGGCTTTGTTGAATGAAGTAGGCCCTTGAGGGTGTGCCCTTGTGGGGTACACTTCCATGTGTATGTGCGTATTTTCTTTTTCTTTCCTTTCTGAACACCATGATATGTGTAGTCTCCTCCTACACATGTTCACTGCCATGATGTTCTGCCTCGTGTCAGGCCCAAAGTAATGGAGTCAGCCAGTGATGGACTGAACCTCTAACTGTAAGGCAACAGAAGCTCGTCCTCTTGTTTTTCTCAGGTACTTTGTCACAGCAGTGAAAAGCTGACAAATACAGCTGTGCTAGGCTCATTGAGTCTATCCTCATCCTGTTTGCGCTAGCTCTCTCTCTCTCTCTCTCTCTCTCTCTCTCTCTCTCTCTCTCTTTCTCTCTCTCTCTCTCACTGGGAGAAAAAAATACTTTGTTGAATCTTCAACAAGTATGTTTATGCTGATTCTCATGGGGCAGATCGGGATCACATGATCACCACCTACTATAAGACATTGTTAACTGAGCAAATTGCAATTCTAAAAAAAAAATAATAATAATAATCAGGGTCCAGTTAGCCAGAAAGAAGAGAATAGCTATTGCATGGCAAATCAGTATTCTGCCACAGATTGCTTCCAAGTTTCACTCTGTCTTAGATATCCCATGGACTGCATCTGAAAACCTATCATTACCCAATGCAGTGGCAACAGTACATTAGTTCCTAATTTATACAGTGCTTAGCCCTGGTGTGGATTATCAAGTTAATCTCATTAACCTTAGAATGCTAGATCACAGGATAAGGTTTTGATGAGGGAACCTCCAACTCTCTGTTTTCTGCTCTTGTCCTTGGTAGAGACAGACAAGGGGAAGGCAAGCCATGCTCCTAATGAGCAGAAGGCTGGTGGAGCCAAGAAAGCCAATGCAGACCAATAAAGCTTCCCCTTCCTCAGGAGGTTTGCCAAGAGGTGAGGGGGTGGCCTTTGAAGCAAAGCAGCCTTTTCTTCTTATTTTTTGCAGGGAATATCATATGTGACATCTCTCTATAACTCCCTTTTTCAGTACTCTCATCCTGCCCATCACTCTGGGAAGCCCTCAATGGATATAGGCTTAATGGGAACATCAAGAACAGCAGGATGGCAGCCTCTAAAGCCTGAATTTTTCAGAGCATCCTGAACTGATGCTGGAGGGCATACCACCTTCTCAGGGCCTAGAGTGGCCTTGGCCCTGTCTATCCAAAGTCTGGCTCTTCAGCAATTCCTTGCTTTTTCAATAAATACCTTCCCTGATAAGGTCAGCCACAAACATTGCCTCTTTCTTGCATTCCCCCAAACCTGGGAGATATGACTTTTAATTGCATACATCCATCTGACAGATATTTGCAAGCAGCCAGGTATCTGTGATGTGTCAGAGCAAACACTCTGGCTGGTACACTTCTCTGAATTCTGCCTTGAATCTACGAAATAACTTTGTACAAACCCTTTATCCTCTCTGGGGCTCAGTTTCCTCATTGGTAAAGTGGTAGGTTAGACCATACCAGTAACTTCCAACTATTTTCTGCAATGCTTCAGGATCCCCCCCTCCCGAAAACCATCAGGGGTCTAAATGAGGAGCTCAGATCAGCCCATTATAATAGCCTCTGCCCCCCCCCACCAGCTCACTTCAATTAGAATAGCTCTGCTTTTGTCCAATTTACTTATGGAGCATACATTTTTTAATTGGCCTGCAGAGAAAAATAAATGTTTGAAAAATGCTGGACAGCATAATCTCTAAAGGGCCTTTCCAGCTCTGGTGTTCTGTGATTCTAAGCAGGTAGAATATTTGGTCACATCTTTTCATTCATCAGCATAATTGGGAGCACAGGAATGCCTGCCAAAACATAATCTATATCTAAATAAAATCTTCTGTGTGCAAAACAATGCAATGAAGGACATTCAGAGAATAGCAGGCTGTGTGCAGTGACTGGAGACAAACGAAGCCCAGCTCCCTGTTTTGCAATTCTGGCAAAGCCTGTGTGGGGAGCTGGGAAAGGCAGCTCATCACAGCTCCAGCCAGTCTGTATTGTGAAGCAAAGTATGTAAACAGAACCTAATCCAGACTCCCATCCTTTGGTTGGGCACATGCAATGTTTTGAAAACTTTCCATTAGTTATCATTAGTATTCATAAACCAGAAAATGGATCGAACGACCCTGCTTCCTGGAATTCTTTGGTAAAACTGGAAAGGGTGACAATGAGAGGCTTTCATTCTGGGGAGACAGCAATCAGCTGGGAAGGGAGAACTGCTGTTCCTTTTCCCTGGAACATATCGGCTCTACAAGTCTACGCTTATGCTATGCCTTCTTACTGCAAAAGAAAAGTAAATAAAACATAAATTATTTCTCATGCCTCTGTCCTTACCCAAAGTGGAGAAACAAAAGACAGAGCGATAAAGCTGTTCCTCAAGAAAAAAGAGGAGAGATGGTAACCCTCTCCCCAGGGGACATCTGTCAACCGCTGGAGACTCTTTGGGCTTCACAACTAGAGAGATTGCGAGGAGCATCTTAGAGGGTAGAGCCCAGGGATCAACACACTCCTGTGCATTGGGCAGCCCCCTAAGGAAGAATTATCCTCTCCCAGTAGAGACAGTACCTACTTTATAGAATTTCTGTGGGTATAACATGCCCCCCCACTCCTTTTTTCTTTTGTTACCTGTCCTTCAGGCCTTAGTGATGCAGGCCCAAGTCTGATGATGAAGGAGCTAGCTCCCATCCTAATGGGGCCAGGTACGAATATGCATAAGAACCCTGACATGGGTGTGGTGGCCTCCACAGCTTCAGTCATCCCAGTTTTTGCTCTCATGGCATGCTAAGTTCCCTTACTTGAGGCCTCAGAGCTTGTCCATGGCAGACAAGGCTCCCAGAGATGTGGAAGACTGTCCTGTGCCTGGGTTCTCAGCTCCACCTGGGACTTCATGACCAACAAAGTCAACCAGAGCATGCTCCTTCTTGATACTATCAGCAGCTGCAGATGTAGATTGGTCATCTATCCACTGTGCCATGCTCCCCCTCCCTCATGTAGACAAAACTTGCTGGAAAGAGCAAGCAATTGCTGTCCAGATACACAGAAGTCTCGGAAGGCAGGAAGCAAAGTCTAGTCTGGGAGTAAAGAGATAGGCACAGTTCCTGTAAATGCCTCCTCTGAAGAGGTCAACAGCCAAGTCCAGTGCAAAGCAATAAGACAGCAGGGAGTTAAGGGGAAAATCCACAAATCAGAAGTGAAAACCCTCATCCTTCATTGCTGTTCACCCATCCATCCAGCACATATTTATGGAGCAGGATTCAGGCTGGGGCAAGGTTGATGGCCCCTGTCATCGTAGAATGAAAACCATGCTCTGAGATGTCCACTGTTTGATTTCAAGCAAGTAAGCTCCCTCTCTGAGATCCCTGATCAATAAAAACGAGGGGGAAAGTTTCCACCTTTTGAGAAGTTATGTGAAGATTAAATAAGATATCCATAGCACAGGCCTCTCTCAGACTCAATAAATGTCTTCCTCGTACCATTCCTGAGTGCATAGGTATCATTCAGGTAATCACACATGATTCATACAGCTCATGGAGATGCCTATCAGCTCAAAAATTCCTCTCATCTTTCAGAGAACCAGTCCACCCCCATGAGGCGGCATTTTGTGGACCACATCAGAGAAAAAGAAGATGCAGAATGCAGAATGCAGAACGGCCCAGCCAATCAGCAGCCAGCATCCCTGTGATGTGAGATCCCACAGTCTTACATCTTCCGCCCCCTTCTGATCTTCAATCTGACTTCATATTCCCTTGGGAGCATTGAGTGAAAGCAGATTCACATCTGCCTGGGGGCTGGGTGTGGGAGGTGAGCACCTTCTTTCATTTAGAATACGGTTAGGCATGTATTAAGGATGGAGGGTGTGCACGGTGATAAATGGTGATAAATTGTGACTTCAGGCTATCACTGCTGAAACCCTTGTGGCTGGCTAACAGATAATCTTTAGGAAGGAGTTGGACGAGTGTGCCTACTCACCAAGCTTGTACCACATGTCACGGATGGAGAAGCCAATTAGCCGTCTCATGTCCCCATACCTAGGAGGAACAAGAATGTCTGTTTCAGGCCCATCTCAGAGCATCTCACCTCTTCCCCCACCCCAGGAAACCCAAGAACAAAACCTACTTATTTAGGATTTTGTTGTACTTGGCGTGCGAGAACTGCTCCAGCTGTAGAGAATCCTGAGTGATAAAAGCTACCGCCAGATGAAAATAGTTGTTCCACAGCTGTAAATGAAAGAGGAGAGGACGGTCATGGAGAGGGGCTCAAGTGGAAAGGCATATTAAATGCTGGGTGGTGTGAATAATTGATGAAGATGGCAGAAGACAGAGGCAGAACCAGTTTAATTGTGCACGCTGCAATTTTCTAACTGGCATTGACTGAAATTAACATCCAGGTCAATGCCAGGACAATGGATGAATTTCTGGGCACTGACTGTGTGCCTTTGCTGACAACAAGAATGGGTTGAGGAGAGAACTGGAGGACTTTTAGTTGTTGTTATTATTGTTGTGCTTTGTGTTTTGTTTTTGAAAGACAAATAATGTGCCCCTATTGGAAGCCCTGGTGAGCTGGTTCCTGTCTTGAGATAAGAAGCGGGTGAAGAGTAAGGTAGCTTAGGGACTCATAGCTTCTTGGGATAACTATCATGCAGTTATTTTAACCACATACATATTGCTTTGATTTTTTTGAGAGGTAATTAAAAATAGCAAGAGTCATACTATATCTAACAATGTGACCTTGGGTAGTCCTTTAATGTATCTGGTGCTGGTGATAGTTCCTGCCTAACTTTGACACTTCAGAGGACCAGCCTGCAATATGTTCTGTCTTGAAAACATTTTGCCTTTTCCTTCCCTTTTCTCCAAAGTGTGGGTCCCATATCAGCCACAGCATCACATGGAAATGTATTCAATGGCAAGTTCTCTGGCCCCTGCCCAGACTTGCTGAATCACAGAATCACAATCTTTTTTTTTTTTTTTTTTTTGAGAGGTGGTGGCTCCACATGGTGTGTTTACAAGCCCTGCAGGTAGGACTGATGCTCTTCAAGTCAGAAGCCCTGCAGACCCAGTTCATAGGTAGACTTGTTATAGTTTTCACATGTTGTTCATCTGTTGGTGCTGAATGTGACAGACCAATACTAGAACCCACTCTCCCAAATGGGAGTGACATATAACAGGTAAGAACTCAGCACATGGTGAATGTCCAAAAAGATGAGCTTCTCTGATGACAATACTGACATGGGCCACAAACAAGAGAGATGTAGATCCAAACTAAGATGCTCTTGAACTTCAGGAAACCTGTCTGTGAAACTGGGATGACTCTGGTACCCTTTGCAGAAGGCTGTAGTAAAGATGGCATACCATGATCTATTTAAACATATGAATCACAGGTAGAGCTTGAAGTCCTCATCTACCCAGTTGTTGTTCTCTTTGGTTCCTTTGGTACCAAAGTTCATGGCAGCGCTTAATGACGCGAGTGCTCAAGGGCAATTGCTGCAAGGTCCTGTGAGGAGCAGGTGGGGAAGCTCTGTTGCCCAAAGCTGACTCACTTCCAGGCCCCTTTTAACACTGTGTAGCAAGAGGACAGGGAAACGCAGCTGGAGAAATCATACTACCACTGAGACATCCATCTCAAACTCAGAGAAGCCCATTGTAGGTTGCAGAGTAGGAAGGAGGCAGCTCCTTGGTCCATAAGGTCATCACTGCTTCCCAGAGAATAACTTTCGTGTGAGCTTGTGGTTTCAGGTTCAGAAAGAAGCAAATCAATGGCCCCGTCTTTACCTTGGGCCACAATTACTTTAGTTCACAGACATCAACGCTAAGCACCGGATACATTAAAGGACTACCCAAGGTCACATTGTTAGATATAGTATGACTCTTGCTATTTTTAATTACCTCTCAAAAACATATCAAAGCAATATGTATGTGGTTAAAATAACTGCATGATAGAAATGATGAAGTCATAAGAAGTTATTTTCCATCCTACTTTGAACCCTAGCCTAATTCCCCATAAGAAAATGTTAACACTTTTTAGGGTAATCTTTCAGAAGTTTTTAATGCATAAACAACTCTATCTATGGACATCTTTTTCAATAAGCTTGCTGCACTCTGCTTTTTTCTCTTACCAATATCTCTTGCAAATTTTTCCCTATTACCATATACAGATCTGCTTCATTCTCTTTTATTGCTGCGTAGTATTCTGCTATAAGATATACTTTAATTTTAACCAATTCCCTATTTATAGACATTTAGCTTGGTTCCAACCTTTTTTCTTTAGCAATAGTGCTGTAATCAACATCCTTGTTGAAACATCTTTATGCATGAGAAGCCATATTTATAGTATATACATTCCTAGAGGTAGAATTGCAAAGTCACAGGTTTGAGGCAGGTTTTGTTTTTGTTTGTTTATTTGTTTTCATAGACAATGTCAGGATACCTTCCAGGGTTCTAACATAATTTCTAGGCCCATTATTGTGGGCATATTGCCCTACCTCTCTGAGTTTCTGTTTCTTCTGGAAAATAAGGATGATACACATTTTCAGGGTTTAGTTATAAGAACTAAATGCGAGAAATCCTGATAACAAATTCCTACTCAGTCTTGCAGTATCAGTTACAACATGACTTCCTGAGACAGCCTCCCCTGCTCACCCAAACTAAAGTAGGTCCCATAGTCACCCTTGGTACACCCTGTACACACATTTATGACATATTTTAAACTAATTTATTCTCTGTCTCTTCTACTGTATGGAAGAATCCTGCAGGTGAGAACCTCATTTTTGCATTTACTGTTGTATATACAGTGTCTAGCTTAATGTCTCACCCAGTATGTGTCCTAAAATATTTGTTGAATGAGTTCATCTATGAACTAAGCACTCTGCATCCAGTGCCATTATATTTCCAAAAATTACGTGGTTTGTAATATCCTCATTTTAGACCTCAGAAGATTGAGGCCTCATATAGGTTAGTTAAATAACTTGCTCCAAATGGTGAAAGTGGTGTTTGATCCATTTTTATCATACTCTCGAACTTTTCTTTAAGTTTTCAACTTAATAAATGAATAGTGGTTGTACACATTTATGGGGTAAAATGGGAAATTTCATTAAATGTATACCTTGTATAATGATCAAACCAGGGAAATTATCATAAGAATCACCTTAAACATTTATTATTTCTCTGTGATAAAAATTTTAAATCCTCTCTTCTAGCTATTTAAAAAATATATTATTATTAACTATAGTCTATCTACTGTGCAATAGGATACCAGAATGTATTCTTCCTAGGTAACAATAACCTTGTACCAGTGGACAACCTCTTCCCATCACCTCATCATCCCAGACACTGCAACCTCTAGTGACTAGTATTCTACTCTCTACTTCTATGAGATGGGCTTTTTTAGATTCCACCTATAAATGAGCTCATATAGTATTCATCTTTCCATATCTAGCTTATTTCACTTAACAAAATGTCATCCAGATATATCCATGTTATCTCAAAAGACATACTTTTATCTTTTAACAGCTAAATAGTACACCTTTATATGTATGTGCATCACCTTTTCTTTATCCACTCATCTGCTAATGGGCACTTAGGTTGATCTCATAATGCTGTAATGAACGTGAGAGTGCAGAGGTCTCTTTTACATACTGATTTCGAATCTTTTGAGTATATGCCCACAAATGGGATTGCAGGGTCATGTGGCAGTTCTATCTTTGATGTTTTTAGAAACTTTCATACTGTTTTCCATAATGGATGGGCCGATTTACATTGCTACCAACAGTGTGCAAAAGCTCCCTCTTCTACACATTTTCACCAGCACTTACTTTTTGTCTTGTAGATAATAGCCATTGTAACTGGAGTACATATCTCATTGTGATCTTGCTTTGCATTTTCCTTATGACTAATGTTGCTGAGCCTCTTCATATACCTGTTGATGACGTGTATGTCTTTCTTTGAGAAATGTCTATTTGAAAAATATCTATTTAGTCTTTGCATATCCTTTAACCTGTTTTTTTTTCCCTTTTTCTTTTCTTTTGTTTCTTTTGTTGTTCTTTGCTATTGAGTTGAGTTTCAAATAATTTCTGGATATTAACTCCTTATCTGGTGTTTGGTTTGCAAATACTCCCTCTCATTCGACAGGTTGTCTCTGAAATGTTGACTGTTTCCTTTGCAGAAGCCTTTGAGTTTGCTGTAATCCCATTTATCTATTATGTTTCTGCTGCTTGTGTTTTTGGGTTCTTGTCCAAAATACCCTTGCCCAGTCCAATGTCATAAAGCATTTCTCCTGTGTCTCCTAGCAGTTTCATTGTTTCAGGTCCTAAATTTAAGTCTTTGTTAGGACTTGCATTCTTAAACGCCAGAAATTCTGCTAGCATTGTTCTTGTTTTTTGTTGTTTTTGGTTCTTCTGATGTTTTACAGTCTTACAACAGAGAGATTAATGATTTTTGATTTTATAGGATTTCTTCCAGTGCAGGTCCAAAAATGATCCCAAGCAAGACTGGTGCTCAGAAAGTTATCCCAAAATGCCTCCAGGAATGACCACACTCAGTGCCATAGAGAGAAACAAATCTCATTTTTTAACCCAATCAGAGAGTGCCTACTACATAACAGGTAACCCTTGAGTCCAGAGTCAATCAAAGTCTCCTCTCAGAGAGCCCAATCCTGCAGTCAATCATCTTAGCACACTCTGCCCAGTACCCTGGTCCTTTAGCTAATTCATTCATATTTTCTCTCTCTCTCTCTCTCTCTCTCTCTCTCTCTCTCTCTCTCTCTCTCTCTCCATGGCCAGAAAGAACCAGCAATAGCAGCCAGTGCTCCTGGAGCAAAACAGAGCTGTCTTCTCAAATTCAAAGGCATCCCATTCTGAGTGCCAGTGCTGAAGAGTTCAGGGGGACATGGGCCATGCAGGCACAGGCAGGGGCCTGGGACCATGTAAACAGTCTGGGGATGAACCCCCAAGTACCAATGTAGCAGCTACCTTTATCAGAAAAGCCAATCATTTCTTGAAAGCCCAGTTTATTCACCAGTGAAATGAGTGTGTCCCAACCTACTAGGGATGTGATGAGGATCCAAATACCCCAACCAGATGCCTAATATACTCAGTTGTTTTCTTCAAGTGCTTGGATGCCAGAGGATGAATGTATATAGTCTTCTGTCAAGGCTTCAAGATCCTTGAAAGCAGGTCAGTTGTCTTAGTCCATTTTGTATGACAGTAACAGGTGACCTGAGACTGGGTAATTTATAAAGAAGAGAAATGTGTTTCATACGGCTCTGGAGGCGGAAAGTCCAAGGTCACCGGGCTATATCTGGTGGGATCTTCTAGCTGCAAAGCCCTCTGACATAATCTCCTATTAGAAGTCCCTCTCACCATGGTTATGTTGGGAATTGTTTCCAACATAAGAGCTTTGTGGGGGCACATTCAAACCCTAGCAGTAGTGTTTTGCTTAGTTCAAAGCATGTTGCAATAGCCTGGGCCCTCCACAGAAGTTCCCACTGAGCTGAATTCCAGATCCTTTCTTAGTCTTCTCTGACCATGTGGATGTATGCTGAGGCTCAGCATTCAGATGAGGGCTCAGGAATGCAAATGACCTTAGCTCCAAGCAGACAATGCCAGTTCTATAATTCCAGGGTCTTGTTGCCTACAGAGTGGCACCCAGAGAGCTCCTTGCTTTCTGCCCTTTGAATCACAAAACCAGAGCTCTGTAAAAGATATTCAGGATAATTTCATTGCACCTGCCCCTCCCCTGGACAGTAGCTGCCAAGGCCAGCAGTGCTGTGTGATGGATGCTGCTCCTGCTGATATTAAATGCATAATTAATGAAACCATGAGAAGGAGACAAGGCGTGTTCCAGGCAGGGTACAGAGAACAAATCCATTCTCACATGGAGGGAGGAAGAGGAGGAGAACACAGATAAGGCTGAAAAATGACCCTGTTCTTGGGTGCATTTCACTGAATGTCTGTGGAAGTCTCACTAGAAAGAGACATTTTCTTTTATATTGTTGTCCACTCTTCTGGGGTATGACAGCCCCAGGCAATGTGGTGACCACAAAGATACTTCCTACTGTCCTGTTTGTCCAGGACCGATGTGAATTCTGAGCCCAGTCACATTTATGGTCACCAGTATCACTGTCATCGTCATCATCAAAATGATGACAGTAATTATTATTATTATAATGAGCTAACATTTAATAAATGACCACTGTTACCAGCATTCTTAAGTGCTTCTCACAAATTAATTCACCTAATCCTATCTAATACTATCTAATGAGATAGTTACTATCAGATCTTAATTTAATGTTGAAAAAACTGAGGCCCAGAGAGGTAAAGCATTGGCCTAAAGTCACATCGCTCAGAAGTTCAGACCTTCCAAGCCCCATCCTCTGGGAATTCCTAGGGTATAGATTTTCTTTCATGAAAAATTGGCTAAAACTAAAAGAATGACATGAAATCCTGAGACTGAGCTCCTCTTGGATAGCACCCCACTCCCCCCAAGACCTTGTAAAAAGATGGTAGAGGAGAGCCACAGTCAGGAAAGCAGGCCCTTTTCTAAAAGAGACTGACAACCCAACTTGGCTTTTTGTGTCACCAACACTGACCCTGCTGGCCCCCGGCATGTTGTTCCAAGCTATCTCTCCAGAACACAATGGCCTTATTCACATCTCTGAACACACTAGTGTCTAGAGCCTGCAAGCATCTGAGCCACAATGGGAAGGGAATCCAACATCTCTCATGATTCCAAACAGCCAAAGTGACATGTTTTGTTCCCCTGTCAAATGCTAGGAGAAACACTTGCCCAGGTCCTGCCAGATAGTCCTCCTGGAGTGTGGTAAAACCCCATGCCTAGCAGGGCAGACCCCACAGGCCTCTGGGGGACACCATCTCCCCCAGGAGACCTTCTGTGTACAGAAGCAGAGGATAGATTAGCGGGTCTGAGATCTCTGCTCTCATGAAGCTCAGGTTTTACCAGGGGACAGAACAAAAATATGCATGTAGACAAACAAATAGGAAAGATGATTTCAGGTGACACTTAGTGCTAGGGAGAGACTCTCTCAGGCCGGTGGGAATGATGTGACATGATGGTGAGGTCCTGGGACCCTCTGTGAGCCACTGGGCAGGGAGGCCTCTTCGAAGAAGTTTTTGAGAAGAAGCTGGTGAGCTTTACTGGTGTGCTTTCTAGCATGCCTTTCTTACAAAGCAGAAAGGGTAGTTGGAGGGCATTTTACAGATACATCCTTGGGACACAAATACAGTCCAGGCCTTGCCAGAAGTCATTTACCTGGTGAGGGGCAAAATCCCTGATAGGACTGAGCATCTCCAAGGAGCCCAAAGGAAGCACCATGGCCCAGTTCTCTGGAGGTGGTGACTTCTGCTCTCCCAATCCCCATCACAGGAGACCCTAGGCACTGGATTTTCCTGGAGGGGCCCCTCTCTCATACCTCCCACCACAGGTGTGATGTGGGCCTCCCAAGCTTTGAAGGGTCAGTTCTTCTTGGGCCTGGACCTAGAGAGCATGTCACTCTTCCCCAGGGACATGGTGTTAGGTCTCTGAATATTTCAAAGGTCTGAGTCTTGGCTGAGCATTAAAAGTGACTTTCGGAAGCACCAGGAAGCCACAGAGATATGCTTGTGGGCTTTATGGTAAATCATAGTTCAGTGCCTGTGACTGGCTGCTTCCAGGCTCCAGTGAATAGAAAAGTAAGGAAATGTCATATGGTTTTGACAAGTGGCAGCCACTCTGCTGACAGTGAACAAATGATGTGTCCTACTCTGTGCCAGACCCACTGTGGGGTCACATTTGCACAGGCGGCTCAGTCAGTGACTGGTGAATAAGGCCACAGTGACCAAGCCCGAGAACTCTGCCGCCCACCCATGGCTCTCTGCAGACGGACATCCGCAGACATGCCAGTGGGCTTCCAGGAACTCTGGGATGCACGCGGCAGCACAATTAGCCCCCAAATGCCAGAGCGACCCACTGGGCAGCTTTGAGTGTGGCCCTGTGCCTCATACTCACCTGGAATTCAAAGTTTGTGTGTTCCAGAAACTTCTGGTTCATGATTTCCGCAAACTTGTTGATAGCTCTCAGGAAGACCCTGGAAGAAGGGGGAAGGTTACTTAGCCATCTGAGCTGGCTCTCTCGGGTATCCCTCCCCTCTGTGCCAGAAGGAAACTCCTTTACCCTGTCTTACGGAGAGGATCAAGGACCAAACTCTGATTTGTAGATAGTGACCAAGGTGGTTTCACAACTGTCACTCAAGACCCAAGGCCACATTTGTCTGGCAAGAACTAAAGAACTGACTGACCTCTTTTTGAAAATTTGCATTGTTTGATCTTCAAGAGGGTAGAAGCTTAGGACAAAAAATTCATGCAATCCAGAAAAGACATAAAGAGAAATCATCCTCTTCCAAAACAAATAAACAAACAAACAATATTCTACTAGGTCCTATCATCTGAGAAATATGTCATCAATATATTTCATTGTGTGTTGATGAAACATGTCATCAACATAACTTTAAAGGTCTCCTTAGACATATATGCAAGAATGATATTTTAAGGATATCATTTTGATAAATGACCATACAGGATAAATGCTGTTTCACAGCCCGTCTTTTTTATTCAACAATAAATTGTGTGCTTCTTTCATGCCAATGAGTGCAGATATACATCATCCTTTTTAATCGCTAAAGAGCATTCGGCTGTATGGATGTATTGCAGTTTATTTAATCAGCTTCTTATTGATGGACCTTTTTGTGGTTTCTCAGCTTTTTCTATTATAAACAATGTTCCAGTGATCACTCTTCTACATGCATCTTGTACTCTCTAGAAACACTGAGTCCCCTGCCTCCTGCAGGTCAAGTGGTATCTGTATTTAACACTTTCATACTTGTTGTCAAGTTGCACTGGACCTTAAAGCTCTTCCTAGCCCCCTCCTCCTCTCTTTGCTCTTTGCAGAGCCCTACAACTCCATTGTCCTCAAGAGCACTCTGCCCTAAGGCTCAGCCCTGACCTCAGCTATCTCTGACCTCCAGGGCTCCCCCTGCCCTGGGGCAGGTCTAGATGCTCTCTTGACGGTCACTACCCCTCATGATTGGGCCCCAGCTTCCTTCCTTGGCTCATTTATTTCTATTGCTCTGTGCTTCTGGTTGCTTGCTGAGTACTGGGTCATGTTCTGTTGATGTAATGTCCTACTCCTTCTAAGCTCTTAATGTCAAAATTCTGCCTCCTCTACATGGTCCTGAATGAAAGCCTTCTCCTCAGTCCATCTTCTTCCACCTTTCTCCCAGGCCCTGATTGGCAGCCACCATCTCTGTCTCTGGGGTTACTTTCTGAATCCTCTTTTTAGCACACTCTGTGTTCTAGCTGTCTCTTGACAGCCACTTCTCCTCTTTTGGACTGTGAGCTTCTTGAGGGCAGGGCTTGCTCTATCTTTGTTCTTTCTAAGTATGCTCATTCCAATTCCCTATTTCTCTACCAGTATGCATCATGGTGCAGGATGAACTCTGCATGACTCAGCCGTATCTGTCTACTCCATTAGAATGGACTTGCCTGGGGACCAGAGACTCTCACATGTGCAGTACTCACTAATCCATACACCTTCCACTCCCCGATTTACATCCCCTTCCTTGACCTCCCCCATAAGTATCAGCTTAAATTCCAGCTTTCTATGTCCACACTTGGATGGCTTATAAACATCTGAAACTTATATACCCAAACTCCCCAAAAGTCCTAAAATATGCCCTCCTCACTCCCAAATAAACCTGTAATCCCATCTAAGTCAAGAACCACTCCCTTTTTCCAATTGTTCAGAGGGAAAAAAACTACCAACTGTGATAACACCCTCGACTTCTGTCTTTCTCTCATGTACTATAGTTGGCCTGTTAGCAATCTTCTTATATTTGCTTTCTGAATATTTGCAGAATTCACCTGCTCCCCAGCCCCATCCCACTCTTATTGCCAGTGACCTGAACCAAGCCATTGTCATTCCTCTTCTAGATGTCTGTAGTACTTTTTGCAATGGGTCCAACTCTCCTCTGTGTATCTATGTTTGTAAAATTTTAGAGGGTAGACACTTGAAAACCTGACTAATGAATAACTACTTTTCTACTGAGTGGCTGGTCCAGGAAAAACACCTGTCTGGCCTATGTGATAAAATAAAAGAAATGCCAATAAAAGAAGGGCCGATGAGCAGATTGTTGCAGTGAGTAATCACTGAGGCTCGGTTCAGCTTAGGAGCCTCTAGGAGACTTTAGAGCAGACATCTGCACACCAGAAGTGTCCTTTCCCAGGCACAAACGCACAGCGCTATTTATGCCACTCACACCAACCCCTCGCTGATTGACCATTCTCCCAGGGCATTAAGTTCCTGGTTCTTGCCCTGTAGATTGGCTGAGCAGTCTGCAGCTAGAGAAATTCCAGAGAAAGAAAGAAGGAGGAACTATATGGATGCATAGGACAAGTCCACTGGTATATTCTGGGTTGGCTGAGAGTATGGGTAGGTACCTGGAGCAATTACTACATGAGATGTTGCTTATCAAGAATGCTGGGCCAGGTGTTTAACGCTTAAATGTTTGTTGAACAAAAAAGAGCAGTGAATCTGAATGTTGGGATCATGGATTTTGTCTCACACACACACACACGCACATGCACGCGTGCGTGCGCACACACACACACACACAACTGAATGTTATTTCTGGCTTTGACACTTTCTGGCTGGGTGGATTTGGGACATGCTAATATCACCCCTGATGTCTCAGCTTCCTACCCTGTGAAACAGAAGGAATGTAACCTCTTTCACAGGGTTGCTGCAGGGTGTAAGGAGCGAGTGTGCAGAATTGCTGAACACAGTGACCGACACAATAACCACAACAGCACAGTGACTGTAGTTACTTTAGGGTTCTGGGGTTGCTTCATTGTTTTTCCAAAAGCAGAGGCCAGCCAAAAAATGGACAGACAAAGGAGCAGTTAGTGAGCAGGCCCGAGGCAGGCAGGGACACACAAGGACAGAAAAAAGAAACCCCACGAAATCCACCACCCCATCGGCTGTCAACAAGTGAACTGTCTTCTGGTTTGCTATTTTGTCATTTGTTAACATCCCTTTGAAACAACATCCATATTTTCTCCTTAAAGATTAGTTATCTGATTCCCCAGATGGAAATGCATTGAGTGGCTGTCATATTAGGTATAAACATCTCAGAATCTGAAATATGATACCAAAATGAGGGGTTTTACACATTCTCGGTAGCAACAAAGCCATCAGTCCTTCCTGTGACAGTCGTTATTTCAGTTCTCAGCCTACACCTGTCTCGAGCCTTTAGAGGCCAGACCAGTGGCCAGGACCTGGTCAACACTGTACCAATGCTGGGCACTGTGGCAGACAGGAGGAGAGGAGGAAGTCATCTCTCCCTTTTCTGGATTCTCCCACAGACACACGCTCGGAATCAGAATGTCAGTTAACACTGGTGTCATGTTTGTGTTAAAAAAAAAAAGTAGGGCTTTTTTCTCTTCCCTTCCCCCTCTGCCCTTCCCCTTCCACTTCTCCTCCACCTTCTCCCCTCTTCCCTTCTCCTCTTCCCCTCCCACTCCTCCACTCCTTCTTCTAGCATAGGCATGAATATGGGGAAGTGGGTTGGAATGGAAGCACACTTTACTCTGCCGCTCTCCACAATGAATTTGAGTTGTTAAAAACAAAGTCCCTTATCAAATCTCAACCTAACACTTCTCATCCATGAAGCTCAGGACTGTGTGAGAGCGATATCAATCGCACCCGCACTGCTGACTAAGTGCCAGGCTCTGCGCTGAGCGGTTAGTGTGGATTCCTCCCTCCCTCCCTTCCTTCCTCCCTCCCTCCCTCCCTACCTGCAACTCTTTCCTCTCTCCCTCTTCCCTTCCCTCTCTACCCCACATTAACTCTTGGAACAAGGAATTGTTGCTAACTTAGAGCTGCGAGTTTAGGTGACTTTCCCAATGATCCAGACGGTGCATGCAGAATTGGGATTTAAAGAAAGGCTCACTGCCTTAGAATGTGGGTATTTAACCACTGTGCTGCTTGGTCCATGTGTGCGTCTCTGTGACTGTCCTGTCCCAGCTGTGAGCCCACTTTATTAATAATGGACAGCGACAGAAGCATCAGTGCATCAGTAGTTATCTGCATAAACCTGTGCTGGGAGCTCTGCAGACATTGTTTCATTTCCTTCCATAAACTGAGGCAGGTGCTATTATTATACCCACTTTATAGAAGAAGAAAAGAACCCTTGGAAAGATCAAATGCTAATCAGCAACACAGCCCAGACCCTGTCCGGGCTTTGTCTTCCTCTGAGCCTTGCAGTTCATCAGAGGGATCGGCTGGCTCCTTTGAAGTCGGGGCTGCTGTGGTCTTTGGACTTCTGCTCACCAGATTTGGCGTCTTCACACCTTGCCCAAAATACTCTGCTCGCCTACCCACAGCTGACCGGGCCCAGGTCAACACTTGACACACCATGATCTTCCACACACACTGGCCAGAAACCTGGGGGTGCTCTCCTGGTTAGTTCAGCAGAATCAGGGTGCCCAGGCCTACATAGGACTCGACAAATCCTTTTAGGCATTCTGGGAGCAAGGTGACTAGGAAAAATGCTATGCGCCTGGGCCTTGTGTGGAAACCATCAGCAGATGAATCCCTGGGGGAACCAGAAGCCACATGCCACAGGGCAAGGAAGCAGATGTCAGTCATTGTGAGTAGGCAGAAGCCAGCTGAAAGAGAAGCCATACCCAGTGCTGATGTCCTGAAAGCTGCTCTGCATAAGGCCCCTGTCCTCAGCTTCCTACTTACCTTTATGTAGAACAAACCCTTGGCAAGAAGCAAGAGAGTCCCTACAGTTTACCTTGTGAATAAGCCTCTGTAAACCACACGCCCTACTCCTTGGAAGGGCTGCGAAGCTGAAGGCGCCATTGGGCTCCTGCCGGGCTGCAGCAAGCCACCTAAGCCCACTCCCTGCCTACCGCTCTTCTGAGCTGTGGCTGCTCATCTGCCCCATCTCTATGAGGAGCCATGTGTGAAGACCAAGTGAGATGTGGAACATGAAGCTGGTGGCCTAGGGCCTGGGCACAGAGGGAAGTCCTCATAAATGTCAGCTATTCTCATTATTCCTGTCTCGCCACTGCCTTGTAGCTCTTGAGCAGAAAGATTTGGGGCTCAGGATATTCTGACATGATGACCCATCACCAGACCCACATCTGCAGCTCGTATGATGTGAATGAAGGCGGGCACAGGAGGAGGGCATGCTCGCTCTGGCCTTTCTGAAGGGCCTGAGCCTCTGTGGTTTGTGAGATATAGCTGTTTCTACTGGTCAAAACTTGAAGAGCTAGCAGGTGGACAGGAACTCTCATCCCTCTTCCTGAGGCACAGAGAGATCCAGTTTCCAGAGCCTTTACGGGGGTCCCCTGACAACACACACACATTCCATGCACCAGAAAGTTAGAGTGAATTCTAGGTGGGGGGTGAGGATGTGGCTCACCCCAGGTGTGACCAGATACTTTCTGCATAAGGGATTCCAGTTAGGGAGGCAGCAGACTCCCTGGAGCTTGCAGCAATCTGGACATCAGGATTACATATGCTATGCCTGTAAATAAACCATGAAGGGGTCTCCCCCTTCCTCTCCTCCCCTGGGTGACATGGTTTGGAGAAAGTTGGAACATTAAAAAGGAACAGTCACTTCAACTTAAGGTAGGCAGGAGAAGGGAAGGGGTTAATAACTTTGTCAGTACACTCATGGAACCACTGTATAATTGCTGAACACACTGCCCTTCTCAGTATACCAGGCTCAACTGCTATGACCTACGATGTACCTATTACATGCTTGAGGCAATTTTAGACCTTAAAACATGTTGATAAGTATAGACAAGCTCCAGGCCAGATCCACCTCTTCCGCGAAGCATCTTGGATATACCTAGACCACCTGAATATGAAAATAATAGCTAACACTTATGAACTGCTTGTTGTGGACCAACTGTTCTCTAACTGCTTTCTGTATATTATTTTAGTTCCCACAAAATCCTGTTATGATAAATACTATTGTTAGGCCCATTTACAGCAAGAAAGCTGAGTCTAGAGTGGTTCAGTAACTTGCCTAACATCATAAACTATTAAATGATGCTGACAGCATTTTAATCCAGACAAGTCCCAAATTTAATTCCTCTGTGCTGTTCCTGGGCGTTCTCTGGGCTCCAAACTTATGACAATCACTATAGCTTTTGGGCATATTTCCATGGGTGTATTTACTGTCTCCCTAACCAGGGTGGAAAGTTCTTTGCTGTCAGAGACCACATCTGAAATAGGTCTGCTCATTCCCTGGACCCTGGATGCTAAAGACAGTCCATAAATATTTTTATTAATTTTATTTAAGTCAAACTATAGGGTTGCATATAAACTCCTGAGTCCCTTCAAAATGATGGGATTCCAAATCAAGGCACAGCTGGAAGAGGGGAAAAATAGAGGTTCCTAAGCATAATTTTGTTAATTTACAGCATTATAAAGAACTTGATCATTTAAAAATTAACCACATCATGTAAATAGGATATTACTGAATGCTGCATCATACCAAAAAGAAAAATGCTCTGACAGGAAGTATTTCTTCCAGGAAATATGTCACGACGTCTGCATATACAAACAGTACACAGCTGGGAGACATTCAAACCTGGAAAACACCACTCCTCTTGCCAACAAAGAGAAAAATAAATAACAGATGACTAATACATACATAAATTGTAAGTGCTGATAGAAAAATTGTAAAAACAAAATATACTAATAAAAGAGAGAAAAGAGGAAGGAAGGAAGGGAGGGAAGAAGGGAGGGGGAAAGGAAGGAAGGACAGAGAAGGAAGGGAGAAAACAGGTAAAAGGGAAAGGAAGTTAGTTGTAATGTTCAGACTGACAACTGAAGTTTGCCTTGGGTACATGAATGAGTTGGATATTTCTAGAGAAAAGAAATGGCATTCTGTAGATTAGATTAAACCATAGTACCTGTTCTGCTTGTTCCAATTACACCGAAATCTCCCACAACCTAGCTGCATGCCATTGGCAGGCCAGTCCACCTCTTCGGGCTTCCGTTTGCATATCTTCACAGTGCACTTAATACAGTGCCCTGTTCTTTTACAGTGAGATGCATAAACGGTTAAGAGATGAAATGGGGTCTCCGTAAGCAAGCTACTCATCTTTTCTGTGCCTTGCGGATGATGACAGTTCAACCTCATCATAAAGTTGTCCTGAGGATTAAATGAGCTAACGCCTGCAAAGCAATTACAGCAGTGATGGATCTAGGTGCTTAATACACACGCTCGCTACTGTAACAGCACGCGAGATGCAACAGAGCAAGAAAACTTCAAGAGCTCCATAAATGTAAGGGAGCACTGGGGTCAGAAGATGAAGGGAATCTACAAACTAAGCGACATGTCTGGGAGCAGAAGCAGTAGACATGTTTTCAGGAGTGACATGAGTGTGTGCTTTTCTACTTCAGGATGGTGTTCATTATCACCTGGGGATGGTAATGCTGCCACTTCCTGAGTATGTTCTGGATACCAAGTACCAAGCAGAGTGCTAAAGAATAACTTAACTTATCTTCCTCTCTCTCTCTCTCTCTCTCTCTCTCTCTCTCTCTCTCTCTTTCTCTCTCTCTCTCTCTCTCTCTCTCTCTCTCTCTCACACACACACACACACACACACACACACACACACACACACAATTCCTATAAAATGGAGCTATTGCTGTCCCCATTTTACGCATTGGGAAATTGACATTCTTGGAGGTTAAAAGACTTCCCAAGAGAGAAAAAGTCATGGAACCCAAGAGTTTAAAACCTAGGCCAGGATTCTGAGTCTAAAAAAAAAAGATGTAAATACAAAGACAGTACTTAGATCATTAAGGGATATGAATACTTCTATTAGGAGCCACTTTTACTTTCTTTGGTTCCTTAGATAAATATATCCTAATTTTTCAGGTATGGAGAAAATAGGATCATTGTGTCATCTTTGGACTAGATGACACATGATTTAGCTTGTCCCCCAAAGAACTGAAACTCATAGGGAGTCAGGGAGGGAAGTTTCCACAAAGCACACCTTCACAGAGCAGCACATGTTTCCTTCAGAATGATGAAGTAAGGCGTTTAGAAGGGGAGCTGGCCTGGTGTGACCTCCAACCCTGCTGCCCCATGTCAATGGTGGATAGCTGTACATCTGCCTTCCCAGTGTCTACTCCTCTTTCTGGTGATAACTCCTAGCTTTGCCTTTGGAAAACTATGTCTCTTGCTTCTTCTCTTATTCCCAGACTTTGTGGTTTGCTAAAACTGACCATACTACCTCCAATTCCAAAGGTTGGTTGTATGGTATAGGCCTGACTTAATAATACTTTTCATTTTTCTGGCCACAAATTTTGTTTATAAATGAGTAAGTAGCCCTAAGCCCAACTTTTTAAAAAAAATTTTAAATTTTTATGTAGGTCATATTGAAAAAATGGCATACATTCAGACAGTGCTTGGTGCCCTCTCCTACCCCCTACTTTTGCTTCCCCCCTCAACAATGAGTGTCCAGGTTAGCCTTGCTACATTCATACTATTACACATATTCGGATGTAGCTCCTCCATTAATCAACCTCAGCCATCTTCATCTCCTACGCTTTCATTTCAGCTTTGCTGAGATTTCCCCTCCATTATGTGGAGTCCCTCTGCTATTCCTAATATCCCCAGTTTGCAAGCCCAACTTTTGAAGATTAGCCTAGAGACTTTTCTTATACCTTTTGAGATAGATTTTTTTTTTCTATTGGCCTTACAAATCCAACAAGGTATATATATTCTACTGTTAGAGTTCATTTTTCCCTACTCTTAAGAAACCACCTCCTTGAGAAGGAAGCCAACAGAGAGAAAAAACAAAGTCACAGACACAGATTCCTTGTATCACTACTCAAACATCTGGATACGTACATGCCTGAAGCCATACATCTGAGTCGCTTTCAGTTATATAAACCAATAGATTCTCTTTTTGCTTAAGTACGTTTGAATTTTTTAAGAATCCTAGTCAACATGTACCTTTGGATAGACAGAATTCGCCATACATACTTATGAATGCCAAGCTCTCTACCAGAAGCTAGAAATAGAGATAAACTGGACATATAGCTTGACTTCAAGAAATCTATTCACTAGAGGTGGAAAGAATTGTGGACAGTATGGTTAATGTTGTCATAAGGGCATGTGTACCAACACAGAGGAATAAACAGATTTTCCTACAAGGAGTCCTAGAAGGACCTATGAATGGGGAGATATCATGATTGAGAATTTGAAGGATATCCTTCTGTTGAGTGTGTTCTAGAGGGAGGAGAGGCATCAGACAGAGCCACAATTTACACAGAGTCATAGAGAAGTGAAATAGTATACAATAGTGAGAAGTTGCATGTGTCTAAATTGTGGGGCATAAAGGGAATGGTTACTGCTGTATCCCGTGGGTGCTTCATGCTACTTGGAAAAACCTCAAGACATTATCAATCAGCTGCCAGGACAGGGAAGTAAGTACCCACGTGCAGTACAGAAGGTGCCTGCTTCTGTGACTCAGGTTACCAACTTACCACTGACATAGGCAGGACCAGCTCTTAATGTGTGGGGCTCAGTGCAAAGGGAAAGATTGAGTTCCCTGTCCATGAATCATATGGAATGATGAGATAATGACATAAGAGCACCAGGCCAGGCACAGAGCCCGTCAGAGCATGGGCTTCTAGCCACTGCTTCCAGGGCTCATGCCCAGGAAGTTGGCCCAGACACAAGGCTGGGGCTGGGCTGGGGCCTTATTCCTACCAGCGTGTTTAACACTGCAGAAAATGTTGCTGAAAGCTGGGTGTGGTGGTGCATAGCTGTAAACTCCAAAATGAGATTACAGGAGACAGGATTACTGAGACAGGAGGATCACAGGTTCGAGGCCACCCCGAGCAACTTAACAAAAGCCTCAGCAACTTAGGGGGACCCTGCTTAAAAATAAAACATAAAAAGGATTGAGGTGTAGCTCAGAGTTAGAATGCTTTTAGAAGCCGCCTTCTTCCTGTATGATGGGCACAGGAACAGAGACAAGGCCAGTCCCACTGAGGATGCTCTGTGATGCTGAGTTGCTGGGCTGATCTTCCCCTTCCCACAGAAGAAAAGATGCACAGACAGACTGACAGTCACATCCTTCTGCCTTGAGTCAGTTCTTAGGCGCAGGTGAGAAAGAAATCCTCAGACTGTATCTGATGACAAAGTCATTAACATAGAAATGTTTACAGTCTCTCCCTCTTTCACTTCCACTAAAGAGAATTCTGCTTTGCCTGTTCTCCCCTTTCCCACTCCTAGTAATATTTCTGGTTTTGCTAGAAAATGCTTGATTTTTGTGATGTAGAACAAAGGCAATAAGTAGAGGGAGATAAAACCAGAAGCCTTACGAGATGAAGGGCTTCCACGGAAAAAAACTAAAACACATACAAGAAGACAAAGAAAAGGGGAGAAAAAGAGGAGACAAGAAGACCCCATTGAGAGGAAATCGTGGCTGGTATTTGAGCCTAAAGCTCTGAGAAAAACCAGGGAAGACCGTGGCATGTGAGCGAGACTGGAAGCCTGAGGGAGGGAGAAGGGAGCATTAGAATATGTTGCTGAAAGCTGGGTGTGGTGGTACAAATCTGTAATTTACAAACTTGTGAAGCCGAGACAGGAGGATCTCAGGTTCGTGGTCACCCTCAGCAATTTAAGGAGATTCTCAGCAACTTAGTGGAACCCTGCTTCAAAATAAAAAGGGTTGAGGGTATATAGCTCAGTTAGAATGCCCCAAAGTTCAATTCCTAGTAATACACACACACACACACACACACACACATATACACACACACATACACAAAAAATCTTGCTGAGTGTTATGATTTGGTGAAAGGACATTAGAGGTAGAACATAAATACTGAAATCGTTTATAATTATTTTTACCTCATGTTAATACTGGGCCATTACACTGACACTCTAACAAACGTTGATAGATATTGTGTACACAACAGGGTCACACCACCTGCACACAGAATGTTTCCAAAGACAAATATTTTAAGCATATGTCACAGAATATGTCTTATTATTTTAAATATTATAATTTAAAATGCTTTCCTAAGCTTTCCCATCTTGAGAGTTTAGGGGGGGTTTCATACGTTTTAGTAGGCATTTGAAGAATGGAGAAGGTAGGGGGAACTTTTTGAGTAACTTGGGGATAGATATAGAGTCCTTCCTTGGGCTTAAATGTAGAGAAAAAGAATCTACTAACATTTTAATTTTTCTCCCTAGGGAGGAACTCTCCCACCTCACCTCGCCCAGTGATTTTACAAGGAATGGTGGAAGGAGGCTTTAGGGGAGCAGGTGGCAGCTCACCTATTCTGAACCATGCTCATGGCCATCCAGTCTCCAGGGTACACATTCTTCCCAATGAGGTCCTTGAACATGATGAAGGTCTCCATCAAAAAGTCCTGAAACAGCAAAGCAAATCATATCAGGCACCCTGCTGTGCAGGTAGGAAATGACTATAAGTGTTCAGATTTTGTTGGCTTTTTAAATTTGTTCTTTATTACTTTTTAAAGGAACAGAAAGGGAAGGAGATCAGCTTTCCATGAGTTAATTCAGTGAAATTCATTGCCATGGGTTGTAGATAGAAGCATAAACATTGGCTACCAAGACACCATTTCACAAATAAGTGGAACGTGAATATGGAATGAGAGGATGCTCTCAAAATAAAGCACTATTAATTCTGTCTTTGAGAATATAGAAGTAAACGTACGTAGCTGCTGATGTGGCAATTTTATAATCATCTTCCCAAATATGTACTTGAGAAGAAAATAATCTGCGCTGTATGAAAGCATCTCAGGTCATTGAGCAAACAAACTATTATTTAAATGAGCATCTAATTAGTAGGGCTATATGCACAGCTAACTCATCTGTCACATACATGAGGGGATCAGAGGAAGCGCAGTGACAAGGACTCTTCCTTTGAAGAGGCTCAACATGGACTTCAGTGTTGCTTGTACCACTCTGAATCTCACGATGTATATAATTACAATGTACCAGTAAAAGTAATTTTTAAAAAATGGACGTCACTCAAATGCATATGGCGTATATTCACAAACATATCAAAGTCAGTCACTAAGCCAAACATGGGAAGGAGGAAGGGAGGAGGGAATGGGGTGGGAAGGGCTAAATGACTAATGTATGCATGTATGCCTCTACCATCATGTATCCCATTAAGATGTATGACTGCAATGCACCAATAAAAATAAAATAAAAAATAAAAATAAATGGACTCTAGCACATCCATTAGATTTTGGAGTGGGCCACACTTGATCTCTATCTTTGAAGAAAACAAATTCAAGACAAATCCAGGCAGCAAAGACCGGCCACTGGCACGGAGGCCCTCTTGAGCTAGAGGAAATGAAGCCGTATCACATGAATGCTTTAGAGGAAGCCTAAGATCCGGAGGGAACCCATTCACAATTCTTCCCTGAAGCCGTGGTTTTCAAAAGATTCTAACTGCAGAATTCTTTGTTCAAAGGAATCTCACCTGGAACCCAATATATGAAATAGATAATAGTATGGCAGATCAGCTCCGGTTGAAATGTGTGTGTGTGTGGGGGGGAGTTAGAAAATATTGAGGCTGGGTAGAACATAATTTGAAAAATCACTGCTTTAAGATAAATTATGAAATTCTAGAAATAGCATTGGTTCCTTCCGAGCAATCTATGCTTCTAGAAAAAAAAAATCTTCATGCTCTACCTCTCAGATTCCACATCAGCAGAATGGGGATAGAGTCAACCTCAAAGGGTTAGCAGGAGCACTCAAAGCATACTGTCTATTCAATGCTTTGCACAGAGCCCAGCGTCTTACAAATACTCAAGAAATTCTTGGTGGTGATGGTGGGAGCTATTGTCATTCATCCGGGATGTCACCTGGGGAAGGAAGTGTGGATTTCATCACAGGCACCTGCCCTTTCTAGGGGATGGAGAAGCCTCCTGGCTCACAGAGGACAACGTGGCTTGTGAATGAGAAGATACAGCATGGTGCCAGGGTTAGGGCACTAAAGCCCAGGCTCAAATCCTGCCTCTGCCATCCACTGGCTTTGGAGCCCACTACAAGCAGATTGCAGACTTGGAAAATGTGGCTCCTAGCACCTGTGTCATGCTGCTATGAGGATTAGATGAGAAATTGTTCATGCCCAATAAATAAGAATTCCCTTTCTACTTCCCTTCCCTAGAAGCCTTTATTTCCATGAAGGATCAAATATTAGGAATCTAGTATTTCTCTTTCTAGGTCCCAAGATACAGAGAACTTGAAAGGTCAGAAACCTGAGTATTTTAGCATTACGTGTGTGTGTGTGTGTGTGTGTGTGTGTGTGTGTGTGTGTGTATTTGTGTGTGTATCCAGAAAAAGGCCCCATTTCTTACTAATCCTACTAAGGAGAAGGAATGACCACTGCTAAGTGGATGATGAGGTTGTTGGCTTCCCATGAGTCCCTTCATGGGCCACTCTCTGAGGTGGATCCAAGTCATGGTGGCATTGGTCCCTCCAAGGTGATTAAGAATGAGCTCCCAGCAACAGGGCTCCTGAATTTGGCAGTGGGAAGGAGATAATGACAAAGGTGATGAAGTAGAGGGCACAGGGTACTCCATTTACTCCTCAAAGAAGGATATCTTGGGCTGGTCTATATGTTGATGGAGTCATCTACTAGAGAGATAGGAGCCAGAGGCCACAGGCAGATGGTCCTGCATCAAGTGAGTCCTGAGAGGTCAGAAAGAGTGGGTGGGTCAAGGTTGGGGTGTGGCTCAGAGACAGAGCACTCTGCTAGCATGTGCAAGGCCTGAAGTTCTATCCCTAGCACTGAAAAAAGAAAAAAGGAAAAAAAGTGGGCTCAAGGGCTGATTTCCTCCCTGCATTTGTGTTCATAATATAACATCTATCTATTATCGGATGCTTACTCTGTGAGCACAAGCACTCTTACATAACCTCTTTGTGACCCTGTGACATAAACAATATTAACCCCACTTTACAAATGGGGAAACTGAGGCTTAAGAGAGGTTCAGTTGCTCTTGGCCACATAGCCAACTGGTGACAAATTCAGGATTCATTTCTAATACTCCAATGCCCATGCTCTTAAGCCCCAAAGTCTAAGATTCACTCACAAATATGTATTAAACCATATCTAGGTGATGTGGTAGATGTTCAGAATCAAGTCTGACTAGGATTGAAAATATGTTTCATGGGTTTTTAGGAAAATAGAAAATAGCAAAAAAAGAAAAAATAAAGGAAGAAACAGGGAACTAGACAATCAGACATGCATGCTTATAAACTTAAATGCCCCCCCATTCCTCTCTCTCTTCCTCTCTCTCTCTCTCTCTCTCTCTCTCTCTCTCTCTCTCTCTCTCTCTCTCTCTCTGCCCTAAACTCAAAAGAACCAAGAACATGAAATTATGTCCCCTTCTTTTCCCCAATCCCTTCTCCACTTTCACCCCAAGCATCTTGTAGACTCACCACAAGGTCTGAGCTGCACTGGAAGGTCTCGATATAGAAGGAATAGTGTTGATCTCCCATCTGGTTTAAGATGGCTGTCATACATGCCACAAAGTGACTCTGTAAGAAATAAAGAAAAATATCATGAACTGGGGGAGAAAGGACCATGTGTTTTATTGTCTCCATTTCCTTGACTTCAAGCTGGAAAATGCCCAGCCATCTCAGCAAGACTGTTTAAGGAGACAATCCCTCTTTACCAGATCAGCATGTGAACCACACAAGGAAATGGTTCATTTATAGAAGAAGCACTCAGTGAACACCTACTATGAACCTGGGACTACAAAAAGTGCTCCAGATGTAAAAATAAGGTCTGACCCATTATCTCTTCTGCTGCTTATACAGTGAGAAAAGAATGATTCATGATGTTCAGAGAACCGTCCTATTTCAAGGTCCCAAAGAAAATTTCATTTTCTGATAATTTTGCATGTGTAACTCCCAATTATCTCATCTCTAAGGTGGGACAACAATCCGTCTATCCAACCATCCATCCATCCATCTATCCATTCATCCATCCATCCATCCACCTATCCATATCTTCCCCAAGAGGAGTTATCAAAAAGATCAGATAATAAAAATGTACATGTATGTATATGCCACAATAAACCCATTATTCTGTAAAATTAAAATGTACTAATAACAAAAAGGATCTGATGGCTCCTACACCACCATAAAACACATTAAAGTTCTTTGCAAACGGGTCAGTTTTTGGATCACCATGAATTAGCCAGGGAAAGAACCCAACACCTACTAAGATCTGCACTTATTAAGGGCTAAAGAGGACGTAAGAAATGAGAAGAGATGGCACTTGCCCTTCCTGAGTAGGTGATCTCATTGGGAAAGCCTGATTAACATCCATGAGAAGCTGGGTGTGGTGGAGCACTCTTGTAATCCCCACACTTGGGAGGCTGAGACAAGAGGGTCACACAGGTTCGAAGCCAGCCTCAGCTACTTAGTGAGGCTCTCAGCAACTTAGTGAGACCCTGTTTCCAAATAATATATAAAAAAGGTCTGGGAGTATAGCCCGGAGGTAGAAAGCCTCTGGGTTCCACCCGCAGTACCACCAAAAAAAAAAAAAAAAAAAAAATCCATGAGAAAAAAAGTACAAGACCCTGCATTTGTGAAGCTGAGAGTGGGCCAAAGGATTCAAATAAGAGGGAAATCAAGGTGGGAGACCTGGAGAGAAAGAGGGTCTGGAAGAATCCCTGAGGGAGAGGACCAGGAGCCTCATCCTTTTCTGCCCCAGAAGACAGCAGCCCAGTCTTCTCTGTGTCTCCCTCCCAGATTGGTTTCAGGGTGTGTCTTTTACTTGTGGGCATCTACAGGCAGCATGTAGGAAGACCTATTCTGGAACCTGGTAAAGGAAGCAGTGGCCACTGACCCAGCAGGGCATGAGAAGCCACTCCATGGTCTCCTGCAAGATCCCCCTGGGGCCACCATCTTGGCAAGAGCAGGGTCCACTGTGGCAGAGGACTTGGAAGTGTAACCCAGGCACCTCTAGGGACTCCACTGCAGAAGACAGATTTGGAAGTTTTATGTTGGAATAAAAAAAATGGGGTTGGTACCATATACTTCTGCCTTTGTTTATAAAAAAGTTCATCTTTGTTTTCTTTTTTAAAGAATATAACAAGTATTAAAATATATACACCCACTAGATCACAGGTTTACAGTGTTGTCCCAGTGGCAGATGGAAACCCCTGATAGCTACAGAAAACCCCTTCTGTGTTCTTGCTCAGGAACCCTGTGGGTAAGTGGATGCCTCTCGAGCTTTTGTTTCCTAAAGCATCTCCCAAACATACAGATTCTCATTTGCTTCTGGGCTCCTTTCAGTAGGGAAATTAAGGGTAGTGTGCTTTCTCTGTCAGCAAGGCCAGCCATGTAATTTATGGGGCCCAGGACCAAATAAAAATGTGGGGCCTTTGTTCAAAGTTACTGAGAAGTTCAAAACAACCAGGTGGCTTTTTTTAAATAAGAGACTTTGTATAATTAAGCAGGTTACATATACAGAAAGCTGGCCTGGAGGGCAGGTAACTACCACACTGCACACCATGAAAATTTAGAAAACATGCCCAAAAATATGTACGAGAGCATGAAGCTGGGCCTCCCTGGAGCACTGCCCAAGGACGTTTTGTGGAAGGAACTGGCTGCCTCTCCCTGGGGGTTACACCCCCTTGGTGGCCCACAGCACACTCCCCTCTCCAGAGCAGGTCCCAGGGGGTGGTGTTGAGCTTCCCAAATCATTTGCTCCTTTTAAGTCAGACTGATGTTCCCATTACTGTTAACTTAACCAGCTTTCACTTAAACTGAGAAATGATCTTTGTTCTGGTTTATAACTCTGGTCAAGCTGAATGCAAGGAAAGAGAAGTTCTAGAGTTTCAAGGGTGAAGAGGTGAGCGTGAGAGTGTGTATGTACACACACGCACACACGCACCTCAACAAGCTCTTTCCTCACTCCCTCCAGCGGCTCTCTTCTTTCCTTAAAGAATTCAGCCTTTGGCCACTAGAGGTCTTTTCTCTTCACGTAGTAGCTGCTGTGCAGTTTGTTCGGCTTTTTATTTATTCCTACGTGAGCAGACCCACTACCCTTCTTGCATCTAAACAGTGAAAATTACAATAGAAAGGACTTATTTTTCCTTCTTTGGGAGTTATTCTGCTGCTTGTCTCAGCCTGGCTCGCAGTACCAGGAAAGGGGACACATCCTCGGCAGGTAATTCTACTGCTTCAAGGTAAGAAATATGGGAAGGTTTTTTTTTATATTTTTTTGTGTGATGGATGATCTTCTACGAGAAAATGCTGTCGTCTCTTGGGAAATAGTTTACTTTTAAAGCTTTGGCGTAAATGAGAACGGGGACTGTGAGCTTGTGAGGGTGTGTGTAGTGGTGTGTGTTGTGAAAATCCACCATTGTCAGAACTGCAGGCTGCCCCAAATGCACAGATGTGGAATGCTTGTTATTTCCAATGGCTTGATTTGAATTTGAAGGGGGAGAAATGCAAAAAAAAAAAAAAAAAAAAAAAAAAAAAAAACCCAGACCTGGGGAGGGGAGATCTTTCTGCCTGGAATTACCTTGAAAAGGTTGCATTGTTTTAAGCCTTGTTTAGAGAAACTTCTAAGGTTCCTTGTTTAAAAAAAAAAAAAAAGAAAGAAAGAAAAGAAAAGAAAAAAAAAGGAGTGGAATTTCAGTTCTATTAGAGAGATTGACAATTTCATGTCAGAAACCATTATCATTTTATTCGAATTGGTTAGTGTTAGAGTTCATGGGTCAATCAAAATGACTTTTACCAGGTTGTTAATTTCTTTGTTCTAACTGCCACATAGGAAACCCAGCTGGGTTTCGATTGGATTCATAGTGCAGTGTGCCTGAAGTTTCGACAAGTTACCTGCATTCAGCTGTTAATGAAAAATGACAGTGTTTTAGTTGCCACCGGGCGCATCCTGGTTCTCTACTATAGTGTCTAGTTCGTGTTGGTATCAGACACTTTAGAAAAGCACAGTCATGAGAATTGATACCTGAAATGGAGCAAGATACCGGGAGCAGGTTCCTGTTCAGAAAAGGCTCTTTTCTGTCATTTGAATAAAAAAAAAGCCACTTTGTCACATAATGATGGAATGATGGAATCACAGTATGATTCTCTGATGCGAGTCTCTTACTCAATAGTGTCCTCAAAATGGCAAGTATGTCTTACATCTCTTTCTTTACAAGTTTGAGTCCATGCTTCCACATCCACCACATCTTAGATTTTTAAAAGGAGGTGGGTTTAGGGGGTGAAGATCAGACTGTGTTTGCCCTAGCAATAGAGACAGCCCTAACACTGATATTGCTCAAACTTTATAGTGTAGGAGCTTAAACTCCAGGTGGGTCAGCAACCTAGGAAAGCCTGAATATTGCATGGGCCACTGTGGAGTGGGGGATCCCTGGTGGTCTTGGCTGACGGGAATCCCCCTGTTCCCACCCTTGGCCCAAATTCTGCAATGGACATATATTTACTACCAAGGCAGGAGGAGGCAGCCACTCATCCATACCCAAGCAGTATGCCAGGTGCCTGGATAGGAAATTGCTTCGTAAAAGAGAATACCAGTGGGACTTGCATATTAAATTCCAGAGAGAAATTGAATCTTAGACTCTGTCGCAAACCAGGCAGGCACCTCGCTCTGATTGAGGTGGTTCAAAATGTGGCTAATGGATCACAGCATGAGGAGACACGGTTTGAAACTAGGTCAAATGTGTAAAAATAAGTACAGTCATCGCAGGCACTTGGCTGATGAGGGGCTACTTAACACCATGAGTGGCAGGGCTTATTTGCTATATAGAAACCTCTTTAGCTACCCACGACGATCGATTCTTTTAATTAATTCAGCTCATCAGTATGTGTAGAGGTCTCGCATACCTGGGAGAGAACTGAAGCTCCCAGGGAAAACAGCCAGGGTCTCTTCACTGTGTAATGGCAACAGAAAACAAGAGAGACCCAACATTGTATGCGAAAAATTAATTAGATAGGATACTAGGTGATTTTTTATGGGAATAGTCGCTCTCCCCAAATCATTGTACTCATGTTTCTGATTTAAAAATCCTTCTCCTCCTCCTCCTCCTCCTCCTCCTCCTCCTCCTCCTCCTCCTCCTCCTCCTCCTCCTCCTCCTCATTATATTAATAATGCTAATGGTTTTGGGTATGGACATTCAACTTAAACATATCTATTTAACAATTTCTAATGCAAACACACACTCAGGACCCCTACGGTGCTGAGTGAATGGGCACTGTTGGTTCACTCTGCCTTGGAGAACAAACAAAATAGGGGAGAGGGAATGGTTGCTGCAGGAACATCCCCCACTCACCTGAGATTAGTGGGAGAGAGGAGCTCACAGAGGGAGGGAAACCGCCAACTTGGGGAGCTTGCTACCTAAATGCCAACATTACTATGCGATACCAGCTGGTGACACGTTGCTATAGTAACTTCAAATAATGCGCACGACTAAAATAAAATAAAATAAAATATAGAAAGCACCAAGGAGAGGAGATGAAGGAAAGTTTGCACACCCAAGGAGGCTCGCAGGGATATGAAAACTTTTTTTCTGCGAGCCACTCTTTGGGGACGATAGGGGCCAAATGCCACTCTTGGGGATCACTTCCCTGTTCACCCCCATGGCTGCCATGTGGTTATATAATAGATTTTATTCTCGGATGAATCTAGTGCTGTCTGTGTGGTGGATCCAGGACTAGAGGGTAGGAGGCTCTGGTGTCAGGAATAACAAGGACTCTAAAACCCATTCATCTTAGAACTCTGTCAGGCAACTCAGAGTTGTAATTTGGAGCATCCTTTGGGGGCAGCTAAGGTGCGCATTCTCCTGTAGCAAGCTCCAAGTTCTGAAAACTGTGCTAGACGCCAGGGGTATATAAGTAAGCAGGGCCAGTAAGATCCTGCTCCAAAGAGCTTACATTGTCTCCAGCTACAGGAAGGGGGACATAGGAGTAGGGGCCTAGGCTGTGCACAGTGGCCCACGCCTGTAATCCCAGTACTCAGAAGGTTGAGATAGGAGGATCACAGGTTCAAGGCCAACTTCAACAACTTAGTGAGACCCTGATTGAAAATAAAAATAAAAATGGGCTCAGAGGTAGAATGCCCCTAGTTTCAATCCCCAGTACCTAAAAAAAAAAGAAAGAAAGAAAGAAAGAAAGAAAGAAAGAAAGAAAGAAAGAAAGAGAGTAGGGGCCTAGAAGCCATACAGCCTAAGTCCAAAACTCAGCTCCACCTCCTGCTGTCTTGTGACCCTGGCATCTTGTACCTCCGTTGTCTCATCTGTCAAATAAGATAAAAAAAATTCCTTATTTCATATGGAATAAAGCATTAATTTGTGTAAAGAACTTGGAATGCAGAAAGCCCACACTAAATATTAGCTATTATTTATATCTCATTGCTGACTGAGGTTCTGAGAACCTATGCAGATTAGCAAATAAAAATTCCTGACCCAAACAGAAGAAATGATGTCTATCCACCCATGATGGTTTGTGGACACATCAAGCTCTCCCAGTCACAGCTTGGGATAAGCAGCCCTGTGTCCTTCAACTCTGAGCCTTTGGTTAACAATCTGCCTCAAGTCCAGCTGTTTGGTAAATAGAGTGTGTACTTCTTGAAGCAGAGCATGCTGGGAGAGTTCTTTTATTTGGGGACAGTGGCTGGCAGGTAGAAGAAGAGACAACGGTGTCAGAATTGTTCGAAAGCATGAAATACAATAGTCTTGATTGAAAACTCGGGTTCCCAGCTGTTTGGTTTCAGGAGGTGCTTGTATCTCTGCCACAACATTCTTTGACTACCAGGGGGACCCTGCTGAGTGATAGGGTAAACCCAGTCACCTTTCATCTTGGGGAAGTGGCTTATAGGGCATAGATCCAGAAGGTTTGTTTGCTGTGTTCCATGTCAGAGAGACAATATCACAGGAAAACAGAAAGGTGTCTCTGGATGTACACTGACATGTCCCATCTGTAGACAGGATGGCTTCAGGAGAGTTAGCTCTTTGTACCTCTGCCTGACACTGTGGGCATCAGGATGGATCAGCTCTCCAGCATAAGGCAGGCCCAGACCCCCAGGCATGGTGTGTCTTCCAAGAGCCATCCTCTCTGACAAGGAGCAGGAGGAGAGCCGGGGAGGCTGTTTTTGAATCAAGGCTGGAATAGGAGCCTGAATTTGTCACAGGCTTGCTCTTCCTTTGAAACCCACACCTCTGATCCTGGCTGGAGCCTGAGCTTGAGGCTCCGCAGCGTGACAGCACTTTAAATCTTCCAAAGGATGCAACGGGTTGTTTAATCACAAGGGGAGGTGGAAGGAAAGTAAATCTCATTCATTTATTCCCTGTGCCCAGGATGCTGTCTTCATTGTCTGCCTCAGTCCTCCCAGCTCTCCATGAGGTCAGCTTTATAGCCAGTTTACAGGGGAGGCAGTGAGGCCAAGCAGCTCTCTCTTAGGTGGACATTGAGTATGCAGTGCTGTAGGAATTAAAGTCAGGGCTGTCATAATTCAAACACCTGCATTATTTTAATAATCCTCTGTACCTCTCATGTCAGCACCATCAGCTCTACCTGGAGATTTTGTCTACTTATTTATTTCTGTATGGTCTGGATTTAGGATCAAACTTGCATATTATATGGGCTCAATAAATATTAGATGAAAGACTGAGTTTATTAGAGTATTCTCCATCTCTAAAATCTGTTTCAGAGACCCCCCTCCACAAATGCTGGAGTGTTAGAGTCATGTCTTGACCACTTTTGTCTTAGGAAAGTCCAGAAATCCAAGAATTTTTATTGTAGCTCTGAGTATACCTCTTCATAAATTAAAACTCAGCAAGCCACAGTGAGATAACTATTTCATGCATTCTTTACTTCAACAAATGTTTCTTGAGAACCTCCTATGTGCCAAGCATGGTTCTCAGGGCTGTCTCCAGCTGCTATCTCCTTGCAGCTGTGAGCAAGGTTAATAAAAGCTTTGCTCTCATGGGGCTTGCATTCCAATTGGGTAGGACTATGCATGGTGGACACATCTTAAATAAGTGAATATATTCTTGGATTTCTAGACCCATGGGCATTTGAAGGTCAGAAGCAAGAGTTCGTATGTTCTTCTAAGTGCAAAGGGGCCACTGACTTGGGGTTTAAAAAGCTTGCTTTGGCTGCTATGTGCTACATTACCTCTTTAAAGAAGTGGCTTCTGGGTCTTACACATAAACCTGCCTCAAAGGTATCACACTGGAGGTGTTCCTAGGGTTAGTGGTTTCATGAAACATAAAAATTATGTTTTCAATGTTGACTCTTCCTCAATCCTAGTGTTACCTCCACAGCAGACACTTCTCTCTGAGTGATTATTTTATAAGAGAATCTGGCTCTCCTTTGGTGAGAACAGACATGGACTCTAGCTGTATTTTGATTCCAGTTGTCTTCAGGCTCAGCAGGTTCATCTCCCACTGCTCGCTACTGAATAATCAGAAGCCTGTCCCTGGCTGTTTCCAGTCTCTAGCTAAAGCCAATTGAGTCTGGGGGACTTATGTAAGAAACTAATCACTCCAATTTTTAACTGAACTGAAGATAATTTTTGTTTTCTAATTCTATCCATGAAGGTATGGGTGGGGAAGGTCATAAGTTTGATAGCAAAAAGAACAGTTTCATAAACAAGAATTTATTCTTGGTGCTTGCACCAAGGATGGGTTTCCAATCTTTACACTGACTGAATGTATTAGGAAACACTGTGCGGGAAAGTCTGTGTGTGCGCGTGTGCGTGTGCGTGTGCGTGTGCATGTGTATGTGTATATGTGATACTGGGGATTAAACGCAGGGGCATTTTACCTCTGAGCTACACCCCAGGCCTATTTTTTTTTATTCTTTATTTAGAACCAAGGTCTCACTAAGTTGCAAAGGGCCTCACTAAATAGCTGAGGCTGGCTGTGAACCTGCAATCCTCCTGTCTCAGCCTCTCAAGTCCTGGAATTACAAGTGTGCATCACCATGCCTGGCTGAAAGTCTGTTTTGAGTTTTAGACAACATGGTGTTGTCTTCAGCTCACACCACCCTGAGAAAACCAAAACCAGAAGCATCACCAGTGCTCGGAGCTCTGGATGCACATCCTAAGCAGCTCCTCATCTTTTGCAATCATCCACCTCCAGGTCCACCTTTCAAGAAAAGGTGTCACAAAAGGACATTATTATTTTAGTCAACTTTAAAAAAAAAATCACTGTGACCAAATACCTAACAAGAACAGCTTAGAATATAAGAAAGGTTTATTTGGCCCAGGTTTCATAGGTTTATTCTATTATCAGCCAGCTCCAAGGCAAGAACATCATGGATGAACTGTGTGGCAGAGAAAAACTACTCAGGGAAGCTGGACGAAGAAGAAGAAGAAGAAGAAGAAGAAGAAGAAGAAGAAGAAGAAGAAGAAGGAGGAGGAGGAGGAGGAGGAGGAGGAGGAGGAGGAGGAGGAGGAGGAGGAGGAGGAGGAGGAGGAGGAGGAGAACCCAGGATAAATATATCCCCCAAGGCTACATTCCCAGTGACCTATCAGTTCCAAACACACCTTGCTTATGTTATCCTGCACTAAGTCCATTCTAATTATGAATTCACCAGTGAATTTATCCACTGATGAAGTTAGAATTCTGATTCAATTATTTTATCTCTACTTTTCCAGGGAACATACTGTACTATAGTCAAACCATAACAGATATTAAGTTTCAGGCAGGTGGATTTGTGGGCTATATTACTAAATAACTTCCATTTAAAGGGCAAACTGTGTCAGATATGATACTAGGTATTTTATTTCTCCATCTGTAAGGATCTTTATAGGGTCATAGAAAGGAAAGAAAAAAACTGGAAGAGAAGTTATAATCAGTCAGAGATGTATGTGTCCAACACTGTTGAAAGTACACTGCTGGTTATAATATCCAATAGCTATCAAGTACTTACTATGGGCTAAGTGTTGAATATGCTGCATCTCTTCTATTACTTCTAACATTTAGTAGATGCTGGTAATGCCACTTTTACTTTACAGATGAATAAACCAAGGAACAAAGAGGTGCTACAACTTGCCTAGATCAACTTGACTTCAGATTCCTTTTATTTTCCTTAGAAAGAAAAAATAAGTAATATCTCAAAAAACAATAAATAAAAAGTGTACAAGGCTCATCACCCTTCCCACTGTCAAGGAAACTTTAGATATTGGGAAACATCCTAGGCATCCTGCCTATATAGAGATGGATGAAGGAAGTGGAGGAGGAATGAATAGATGTGTGAATGGACAGATATATGTATGTATGTACGCATGCATGCATGGGTGGGTGGATGGATGGATCCATACAGCTAGACAGGTGTTATAGGCAAACAGATCAGTTGATAAGGTAGACACACACAGCTATCTGAACAGAACCAGCCCCTTTAATGACTGCATTATGACTCATGAATTCTCCATGATTTTGGGTTCAGCTAAGGGTCCCTCCTCCATTTTCTGCATTGCTCAAGGATCTTAATGCTAAGAAAGGTTCTGCATGGGACACTAATGTCACAATTTAGGAAATGCATCTGGTTTCTCATAGGAATTTCTTTGCTGGAAGACACTGAACATACTCTATGTCTGGGGTCAAGTCCCAGCTTTGTTTGATAGACTATGGAACTTTTGGCAAGGTGCTTTACCGAGTGAACCTCATCCTCTGTTGGTGAATGGTGATAACAATGCTGCCTCTGTACGACTCTAAGGAGAGTAAAGTCAGAAGACATGTGCAGAGTGTTCCCCATAAGGCCTGGCTGTCATAGGTCTTCCAATAGACTCCTTACAGGGTCAGCTTCAGTCTCCTTTTCTCACTCCCTAGGAAGAGTTTGTTGATCGGTTGGGACATATAGAGTTAGCTTCTGATGGGCTCACAGGGGATGACTTAGACCTCCTACGGACCTGGTGAGCTGCACTGGGGGTGAGAATTTATATGGTATTTCCATGCCCTCTTCCCCTGTCAAAGCTTAATGTTTAGAGAAGGCAGGGGGAAGCAGGCATCCAACATGTTCATAGACAAACAGGCATCCAGACAAGAGTGTGCAGGACACGGACAATTACTCTGTGAATAGAACATCTTCGGCTGACCTCTCATTCTTTCTTAAGGAAGACTGAAGGAGAGGAAAGGTCTTGCACATCTTATTTTCAACCTCAAGCCCAACTTATTATACAGGCCTCTCCTAGCACCTCCTTCTACCTCTCAAAATAGGTGTAGTCGTCCCTACTGCAAGGGATCTGAGGTGTCACAATACGCTCAGACACCAAGTTCTGATAACAGCCTACTGAGTATGAGTATAGAGGTGACCTTAGAAAACTGCACTGCTCAACTCTGTAGTGCTTACTGAAAATAATATCACACTGATGGTGGGACTGATTGTTAGCCCAGGTTTGGAAAAGCTTCCTTCTCCCAGACAATGCCTCATCCCCAATTAATCATTAGCAAATATATACTTTGTACCTATTGTGTCTAAGAAGCTATGACCATAGCCCACATGCTGAAGGTCTCAGAATAATAGATAATTCTATCTATCCTTATCTCAGAATAATAGATAATTCTATCTATCCTTATCTATCTATCAGCTATCTATCTATCTATCAATCTATCTATCTATCTATCTATCTATCTCACAGTGGTTCTTAACTTGGGACAATTTGATTCCCCCAAAATGCTTAACAGCCTGGAAACATTTTTGGTTGTCATAGTGAGGGAGAGAATTGCTACTTGCATATATTAGGTAAAGGGTAAGGCTGCTAATAAAACATCCTACAAAAATAGGACAGACACTTCCTATCCTATGCCCAACAAAGAATGACTTGGCCCAAGATGTCACTAGCACCAAAATGAAGAAACTCTGGTGTATGAAGAGACAGATATATTCTGATGCCAAGTGACAGGTATAAAATGAATGGTATAGGTTGTGTTTGCTCTGGGCTTTTAAAACATGGGGACTAGCCGGACATGGTGGCACTCGCTTGTAATAACAACATTTGGGAGGCTGAGACAGGAAGATCACAGCTCACAGACAGCCTCAGCTATTTAGTGAGGCCCTTTGCAACTCAGTGAGACCTTGTTTCAAAATAAAGAATAAAAAATAGGGCTGGGGGTACAGCTTGGAGGTAGAATGCCCCTGGGTTCCATACCCAGTACCACAAAAAAAGGGACATAAAAAGTGGGGACCACCTTTGTGGTTAGGGATGTTCAGGGAGAATTTCACAGAGCTTATAGATTTCTATAAGATTGAGAGAGATTAAACTCAGAATGGGAAAGGACATCTTAGAGCTATAACAAAAAATATAGCTCATTTTATAATTTGATTAATTTAATTGATCAGCAGTGACCGCCTAGAGAACAGTGTCGGGAATGATTCTAAGGCCAATTCTTAGCTCAGCAGGAAAGAGTATGGTGATCGATTAGTAATGTCTGCCAGAGGCAAGTGATGTGGGGGTGATAGAACAGATGCTGAGAAATTGCCGCCTCAGTTTTAGATGTTGGAACAGGATGAGGACAGAAGTAGAAATGAGCAAGGTGCTTTGGTGGAGAAGTTCATAGTACGGGATCAGGAGAGACATTGAGAGGGGCCAACCATGGAGGGGCCTTGAATGCCAGGCTTAGGGCTTTGAAGCTCAATCCATAGGTGATGGGATGCCATGCAGGCACCTGCCACTGTGTTGCCTTCAGGCCAGCTCTGCCGACAAGGTCTTGAAAACCAAAGAAAGCCACTCAAAGTCCTTGCTCTTCATTTTTATAAAGGGAGTACTATTTCATCTGTTCAGAGTAAAAACTGGCAGAATCATCACGCTCTGGCTTTTATGAAGCTGATCCCAATGATAAAAAAAAAAAAATCCTATGAAGCTGAACTCAGAGATAACTGTTTGAAAAGCTGACTCCAAGGGTTCACATTAACGAGCTCCCGCAAAGCCCTTTTGGATAGAGCTTTCCTTCCGAGGCCATTGAGGGAAGAGGAAATAAAAGGCTCGAGGAAGAGGGGGCAGAGGGGGCTGGATGCCCATGCCCAGGCTCTCATGCCAGCTGAACCCTGGCCGGGACACTGCCCTGCCAACTTGTCATGCTTTCTGCCAGGCCCCGGCTCTCCGGCAGCTTGGCTCCCTCCCTGGCAGCTTCCCCGCTTGGCTTGGGGAAGGATACCTCATTGATTCATTGGTTTGCAATTTTCCAAATGACATCATACTCAATTTTTTTCCCTTTCTCTCCCTCTGCTCTCCTCTGGCCTCTTAAATTCCCATTTGTCCCACTTCCCCCGTCCTCTGGAATGGCAGCAATGCCTTCCACCCCGTCCTCTGCAGTCCGCAGGAGCTGCCCGCAGACTCCTTCTCCCCATCGTCATTAATAAAGGTGACACTGCAGTTTGGCATGAACGCAGATCCTCCCCACTTGCCCCACCCTCCTCCGCATCGTGGAACAGAGGCTCCCTGGCCACGGAGCCCTGCCTGGGAAGCTTTCTCTCCCACCCCCAGTCCTCTAGCTTTCATTCCTGTGTTTAGATCCACACTCAATTAAAGAAAAATGAGGTGACATAATGAAAATGCTATCCAGAGAGCAGGTCTGGTGGCGCCAAGATATCAGGTCGACTTACCAAAGTCCCTTATCCACTAATTCCATCTAGAAAAGAAAAAAGATGTCACAGTTGTCTGATTTGTTCTTTAAATCCCCCGCTGGCTCTTTCACTCTGGCAGGCCTGGAGAAATCCTGGCAAAAGTCTAACCAAAGTGAAAGCTTGAAGTTAGCGAGTGATGGGGAAGGGTGCGCCTTGGAAAGTCTCCTGCACGCCTGCCTCCTTGCAGCCCAGGTGGGAGAGCCATGGGCCAGAGAGGTTAGCGGTTCCCAAACTCACACAGCCTCTAAATGTGGAAGAGCTGAAACTAGAACTTAGTTGTATAACCACTGTATACAGTCGACCCCCCACCCTCTCCAAACAGTGGTTCCCGACCCTCCAAGTTCCCACAAACAAAACAACTATTCTTTCCCAGCCTATATTAGACAGGGAGTTGTCCTGATATGCAGAATAAATGTAATGTAATTAATAACTGAGGCCGAGCCAGGTGTGGTGGCGCATGCTTGTATCCCAGCATTCGGGAGGCTGAGAGAGGAGGATTGCGGTTCTTGGACAGCCTCAGCTACTTAATGAGGCCCTTTGCAACTCGGTGAGAACCTATTTCAAAATAAAGAATAAAAAATAGGACTGGTGGTATAGCTCAAAGATAGAATGCCCCTGAGTTCCATCCCTAGCACCAAACCACCACAACAAAAAATAGCCAAAGCTGATATTTGGGACACATACTCTTCTTTACCATCCCCATTGTTTCTAGGTTTGGGGGCAGAACAAACCACTGAGCACTAATTTCAGCTTTCAGAAAAGAAAACTGAATAGATGGCTCCATGACCCCTATTTATCCTGCTTCAATCTATTACATTCTATGCCCGGCCTCCAAATCTGGTTGAGAACATCAAATTAAAAACAAAACAATTGATCACTGAAGTCGCTCTGCATAATGACAGTCAAGTGAACACTGCATTCAAGAGGCCCAGGCAGGGGTGGGTGGGTGAGTGTTGCAGGGCCTCCTCTGTCACTTCATCCAGAGGGCCACCGATGGGCAGCCCACCGAAATCCTTCCTTCAGCCCATGTGGTGTTTTAAAGACAACTGAATCTGTTAACTTTTAAGGACCGGACGAGATTGCCCAAGATTCTGGGAGTGTGGCTTCTCCTAGACATTTGAAAGAGCAGCAGCCCACAGGCTGCATTCCCACCAGGTAGGCTGGGAGCTGCCTCCTGGAGGGGCCTGGAGGAGGGCACGTGATTTCCAGGTGGCCAAAGCCCGACCTACTGCAGGATGGCCCATCTGTTGGCTGTTTGCCAGGGACTTTTCTAGTTTCAGTACTGAAAGCCCTGAGTGCTAGGATAACTCTCAGTTCCAGGCAAACCAGGATAGATGGTCTTTCCTGCCCTTCCCATCTCTCATTCATGTTACTTGCCTGGGCCACATGGGCCCGCACGTGGGACCCCCTTCCCAAGCCTGCCTGACACTCACATGCCTCCTGAGGATGACATGGGAGTCTGGCCACCTCCTGGTTCCTGCCTCTCCCTCCCTCCTGTGTCTCTTCTCACTCCCTGGGCATTTGCACTGACAAGGTGAATCCACACCAGAATCCTCCTCCTCCTCTGGAGGCCGCTTCCAACCCACTGAGTCTCTCCTGTCCCTGGCTGCACTCCTGTGCTCCTCATTTTCTCTCTCTGTCTCTGAACTCATTGTCCTTAACACAGCTCCAAGGAGTGGGCCCCGGGTGCCATTCCTAAGAACTCCCAGCAAATCTGAATTGTGATAATACCAAAAAATCTGAAAACTGAACAACTTAAGTTGAATACCCAGTCTGCCTGCAGTTGGAAGCTTTGTGCAGGATTCATCAAAATGAGTGATGTGTGCATGCATGCCTCTACCATCCTGTACCCCATGAAGATGTTTGACTACAATGCACCTATTAAAAATAAAAGAAAAATGGAAAATATCCCACAAGTTATCTGCATCACCCCATGGTGTTAGGCACCTTCCCAAAGTCTAAGACTGTTTGGGCCTCCTAGACGCTACTTAATTCTCCTCCTCCCTTTACATGGTATGTTAATCACACACTCATGTGCCTGTCCCATGTTAGCCCTGGGGATGCTCAGAACAGGGCACCCCCTTTCTAATCCTGTGTCCTCCACTACTGGCACAGAGCAAGTGCTCAGTGAAGTTTTTCTGAGTAAGTGGCTGAACTGGCATCAGAGAACATTTCACTCACTGCAATTTCAAAGGATAAAGGTCTTAGATGTCTCAGTGTCCACGGGGCCTCTGACGCTTAGCTGATCTCTCTGAACCTATGCTGGAATAACCAGTTGATGGATGGGGTCAAGCTTTTTTTTTTTTTTGCCATTTTCTCTTAAGATCACAGAGTGTTGACATTTCTACAGTTCTAGGGGCTTTTCTGTTAAATAAGAATTCCAGGAAGATTTTTTTTCTCCCTTCGAAGCCTATACCTCTGACTTTCTCTTGGACATTTCTACTGAGACACCCCACAGGCAGCTCATATTAACAGGCCAACACTGTCTTTTTCTCTCAGATCTTTCTTCCTCCTGGTTCTGTGATTCTTCTCAGACCCACACACTTGCCCAAGACAATACTTGGGCCATGGTCCTTGATTTTTCTTTCTCTTTCTCTCCATATTTAATACATCAGCAAGTCCTGGAGATTTAGAAATATGCTTTACATTTGCTCATCCCCCTCTCACTGCACAGATTGAAGTCCCCAATTATTTCAACAGCCTCCTAAGTGGTCCCTGCTCTGCCCCTCTGCCTCCTTGAATCTCTGCCTTGCAGCCAGAGTATGATCTTTCTATAATTCAAATGAGGCTAAGTCTCACTCTGGCTTAAAAGCTTCAAGGGGTCCCATTTACTGTCAGAGTAAAAAGCTAGCCCTCTTATCACAGGCGCCATCCCCTGCATGATCTGGCCCCTCTTCCCTTTTCAGCCTCATTTCTTACATTCTTTCTACTCTTTCCTCAAATACCACCTCTAGGTCACACTGAAATTGTCCTAATAACTCTCCACCACGGATCACCTCTGGTGCTCTGTCCACACAGTCTCCTTTACTTGATGCCTTGTTCAACAGTCCAGCCTTGGTCCTTCTCCCCCACTATCAACCGTTGGAACCATTTGATATTGAAAACTGCCAAATACGAACCTCAGCTCTCATATGTGAGATCAGTTTCTCGAGGGATGCTTCCAGGACTCTCCCCATTGCCCTGCTGGATGGGAGGCCCTCCTCTGAGCGCCAATGTCCTGGTTCTTCTCACTTACAGGATACCAATGACAATGTTCAGGAACTGTTCCCCCTTGTTTCTACCCCAGAACCATGAAGGCAAAGATAGGATTAGGGTCCTGTATTATTCTTATCTCTTTATCCTCAGTACCTAGTGGAGTGCCTAAATCATGGGAGGCACCTAACAATAATTTGCTCAATGAATGGATATGTGATCTAAGCTGGAAGAATTACTGGGTCATAGATTGGGAAGGTAGATCTGCATAGCATGTGCCAACTTGGGTCTGATTTTAACGTGCACAGGGATAGAAGGTCTCTCTTCTCATCAAATAGTTTACTTGAGGGCATTAGACCAATGTCTAGTCTGTCCTGGAAACTGACTTCCTCCTCAGGTGGGTGGCTTAGGACTGAATGGGAAGAGGAGTGGCTTCAGAGTTCTGGCTGTTATGTCTGGCCTCATTGACCAGGCACAGAGTGGGAAAAAGCACTGGCCACAGAGTTAGGAGAGCTTGACCTCAGCTCCATTCCTGGCACTTGCTACTGTGCATCCCAGGGCAAGTTGCTTTCCCTCTGTAGTACTCATCTTAAGAACAAAGGCACAGAGCCAGGTCCCTCTACTCTGAGTGCGGGGATTTGGAGTCACCCACAGATGAATGCACATCCCGCTCCCCAATTACTAGCGTACAAGAAGTAGCATTACTTCTTGACAGTGTTATAAAGATTAAATATGATTATGTTCCTTAAAAGACAATGCAGTGCTGCTCACAGAGTAAGTTCTCAATAAACGCTTACAATTGAGTCCAGGCATGTTACATAGCTAAGTTGTCAATGAGTTCAATGGTAAAGCTACACAGAGGTAGCTAAGATTTAGGGCTTTCCAACCCAGAGCCATGTCAATGCCCTGACTGTCTTCCCAAAAAATAGGCTAGTTGTGCATCTGTGCAACTTACTACATGCCTTTGTAATGAAGCATCCAACAACACCGACATTATGCTACAATAAATGTCTTGCAACTTTAAGGTGTGATCTTTTGCATGATATAATTTCCAGATTGATCATATATTGGTGAGGAAATATTCCCTGTCTTTCTGGTGTCAATTGACCTTTCCCCGAGGCCCTAGGTATCTTTTGATCTACAAGTCTTATCTGGTACAAAAGTACAGCGAAGCCTTTCCAAAGAATGTCTCTACTCCCAGAATCCTCTTCCTGCACAGGAACCCCATGGTTGCCACCTCAGCAGCTATTGGGGCAAGGGGCACAGAGACAGTGGGAACTGAGAGTCTGGAAGTTTAGTCCTAATGTTGCCATCGTTGTATTGAGCAATCGTGGATGAATCTCTATAGGCCTCCATTTCCTCATTTCTAAGATCCTGTAAAACCTTTGAGTTCTAAATTCTGAATGCATATGAGTGGTACTCGAAATTTTTGAGATTTTAATAATTGATCCCTTTCTTTTCTTGTCCCTTACTTGACTTTGGGCTCCCAGACCGACATTCCCAAGCCATACTGTGCGTTAGAATTACCTGACATCCAATTCTACAGATGTTGGGTGCTTAACACTCCCTAGGAAATTCTAATGTGAAGCCAACATGGGAAGTGCTGTTCCTCAAGGCTCGTGAACTCAACAGGCATAAACTAGGCCGAAGTCCTGCCAGAGTGGCTGACTGCAGTCCTGTGAAGCTCCTTTCTCTCATTTCATAAGGTTTCAAGAGCAGTGAGATCACACGTGAGAGTAGAATACTTTGTTATTCAATTTGTGGCCCATAGACCAGCGGTATTAGGATCATCTGGAAGCTTATTAAAAATGCAGAATCTCAACACCAGCCCAGAACTAAAAAATTTGAATCTGATTCTAAGAGCATCTGCAGGAAGGTGGCAGGCCCGTTGAATTTTGAATAGCACTGAAGCAGCACACAGTAGGTGTTCAATAAGCTGTTCCTTTTGTAAGCCTTCTCTTCAATCCTCCCCTTTCATTCATTAACCCTTAATCAATGCTTGCATGCTGTGTGCATGGCCAGGGCATAGGCCCCCAGCAAAGTGTCTGGCATGTAACAGGGCCTCAACAGATGTTTGTGGGTTGGATGAATTGATAGGAAAAGAAAATCAGACTTGGCTCTTTCCCTCACAGAGTTCAAGGTTCCGGAAGAAAACTAAGACATAAGACTCAATATTCAAAACAGAGTAAGAGACTGAATATACAAAATAAAGTAAGAGTAATGAATGATGAAGGGTCATCTTTATTTGCATGCTTGCGATGGGCTGGGCGCCATGCACGGCTATCCCTTTCAAACTTCACAGATACCATTATTATCTATCTTTAATAATAAGGAAACTTAGGCTCAGAGAAGTGAAGTAGCTCATACAAAATCACTCTCAGCTAGCCCATGACATGACAAGATTTGAAGACAAAGCCACCCTACCATGACCACGCTGCAGGACTGCTATGGGGGGATGAAGCGCCGAGAGGATCATGCCCTCCCTTTGACCAATGGCAGCTTTCTCACATCCCCAGGCAGGGCTGCTGGGGTTCTTTTCCCAGCAGAAGAGTTTGCCACAGGCTGCTGGCTCCATGGCCACATGTCTGACATGGTTCGCTGCATCAGGCTGCCCCTCTCCCAGGCACCTCAACATTTTACTTGCAAATACACTCTGCAGATGATGCCGGCTTCTCATGACAAGCCCAAGCAGCAGAGAGAAAAATAATTGTCTGGATGTGTGGATGGGAGAGGAGCAACTTTCTGAGAATCGTGACAGTGATGTGGAGTGAGCCCTGAGCTCCAGGCTAAGAAGCTCTTGTGAAAAAGGCAAGATCTGAGGTCACTAGAGAGAAAGAAGACATAATATCATTCTCCTGGATCTTCCTCACCAAAGGAGTGAATTCCCCCACTTCCACATCTGAAATGTATGTCAGTCAATATAATCTTATCGTTCAACATGATATAGTGGACAGTCAGGTAATTGAAGGCAGTATTTTCTTCTTGTAATTTCTCTTTCCTTCTCCCTCCCTACTTTCTGCCCTTTTCTAAAGGGTAGGACTTTTGTTCCTTCTCCTTGGAGCCTTGTTTCAACCAGTATGTCCACCAGACTAGTAGCATCAACTGGGAACTTGTTTGAAATTCAGGTCCCACCTCACACCTATTGAACCAGAGCCCTGGGGGAGCAGGTCCAGCAACCTGGGTAACAGGCCTGGGAGACGCACAGTTGTACAGTGATTGTACCAGCAACGGCCATGGTGGGCTTAGGAGAAGTAGACTCTCAACGGATGCTTTGCCTCATGTAAGTTCCTAGGGACATCATCTCTGGGTGGGGAGAGGTGGAGGGAGACTTCAAGGACCAAGATTGATTGCTGGTTAATGCCAGCCAAGTCAGATAAAGGCTGCTGTGGGCTGCATTTAATTTGATTTAAAGAAAATAGGATCTGTCATCTTCTCTCTCACCACTGTACGGAGGTAAATTTATACCTGCTACACCTGAACTATTTTAAAGAGGCATCGTGGAGAACGCACTCAAGCCCTCCTGAGCTCTCTTTGGGTAACAGTGACTTTTGGAAACCGCAAAGGGATGGGATGCTTTGTTTCCTGATGAAAATATTTTAGGGGCCCTCAGTAGATATTTTTAAGGACAATCCAGAAAGATCACTATAAAGCCCTATTTCTTTCCTCCTCGATTCTAGGAGAGAAAAACACTTTCTCCAGGGTGACCTTGGCCATCTTTCCTCTCCTTACTCAGCTTCTCCATGGTGGGTGGGTTCCTGTGGACCCTCATTTTTTGTGGTACTGGGGGTGAAACTCAGGGGCATTCTACCTCCGAGCTACACCCCAGTCCTATTTTTTATTCTTTATTTTGAAACAGGGTCTCACTGAGTTGCAAAGAGCCTCGCTCAGTAGCTGAGGCTGTCTGCAATCCTCCTGTCTCAGCCTCCAATATGCTGGGATTACAAGTGTGAGCCACCACAACTGACTGCATTTAATCATTTTAACCACAGAAAGGCCAATTTTCACACCCTAGGGCTCAGCCTAGCTGGAGGTGGGAATTGGCATTCTCTACCTCTCATCCCACACCTGGCCAGGTAGCACACAGTCCAGGCAGGCATGGGAGTTCATGCCTTCTCTGTTCAGGGCAATAGGAATTCTGCCTCCTCCTCAATCTGGCCTCCATGTCCTCCATCCTTGTTTAGAACTGGAGAAAATTATGCTAAGTGAGATTAGTCAAACACAAAAAGTAAAAATCAGCTGCTGTCCCTCATATGAAGAAACTAGGGAGAAAAAGGGTCATAGAAAAAACTATAGATGAAGAAAGAGAAACCACAGACGAGCAAATAAGGCAACCTAACTAAAGGGGATAGGAAGGAGAAAGAGAGAAATTCCACAAACATATCAAAGTCAATCACTAAGCCAAACATGAGAAGGGGGGAGGAGGGAGGGAATGGGGTGGGAACTGAGGAAGAGCTAAATGACTGATGTGTACATGTATGTCTCTACCATTTTCTACCCCATTAAGATTCATGATTACAATGCACTAATTAAAAAAAAGAATTCTACCTTGCCAGCTGCCTTGGAGAAAGTGCTCTCCTTTTTTAACTCTATGGGTCCTTTTTCTCTCCCTCCCTTCCTCTCTCTGTCTCCTCCTTCCTAACTCCCTCCATTTTTAGAAATCATTTCCTAATTTGATTGCAATATTTTGCAATGTATCCTCTCAACACCTGAAGCAACATACAGAACATCCCTGAAGGTGAGGGCTCCTATCTTACCTTCATCTTTGTATCACACCCACTATGGAGCCTGACACAGATTAGGTTCTCAGTAAACATTTGCACAAAGTACAAAGACAAAACCACCTACTTGACATGTCCAGGTGGGTATTTTAGGGGCAACTCAAATTGCAGATGCTCAACTGAAATTCTTGATTGATCGTCACCCCTTTGTTCAGCCCAAATCTGACTAGCACATTGAATGGCATCTCCAGCCTCCCTGCCCTTTGTCACCTACATGGGAGTCTCCGGGCATCTTAGACACTTTTTCTACTTGGCCAGGTTCACCTTGTGACCAAGTTCTTTCCAAATCCATGTCTAAAATATGGCTGGACTCTATTTCTTCCATCCCAGGTCATATTGTCTGCCATTCAGCAATGGCTCCTAGCTCTTCTCTGCTTCCAATTTTGCTCCCTCCTCTTCTGAAAGCAAGCAGGGTTGCCTTTAAAAACATGCGAATCCCATCACTTTTATCCCTACTTAGCCATAATAAAATCTAGAACTCGGTTCCCTCTGCCTCTGTTCTGCTCAGATACACCTGTCTTCTCCAAGTGGGACAGATTATTCTCATAGGTTCTGTTTTTCATTCTTCTTACAACATCTTATCTTTTTTTTCTCTGTACTTGCCACAGTTCTCAACTGGATATTTATTTATACAACAGCTTGGTCAGTGCTTGTCTCCTTTCCCAGCAGAGCTCCTCAAGGCCAGGGAAGAAGTCTTCTTAGTTCACTGTCTTCCCAGCATCCAGCATCATGCCCACAGTCAAGATTGTTTTCCAGATGAGCGTGTCTTTAAACTCTAAGCATTCTGCTTGGAATGCTAGGCTTACTCTTGCTCTTCGCCAGCAAAGGTGAGCTGTGTCCCTGATGCGAGGCGAGGCTACACAGTTCAATTTAATTATGCTCGGTGTGGTTCAAGTCACTTCAATTACTTTCAATTCATCTTAATTTAATTCTCAAACCTTCACAAACACCAGAACTCTGACAGCCTTTATTCTGTGTGTAGAAAAGTTAGTGATGAACATGAAACATCCCCTGTCCTCAGGGGACTACCCAGTTATTTCCTCTCATGGGAATGGTCAGAGACCACTGAGGAACATGCAGCTGACCTTATTTCTCTACAACCAAAAACAGAAGACTGGTCAAACCTAAACTGGATCTCAATGCCATCACTCTCTAGTGAGCCCTAGGGGGCTTTCTGTGGTAGTTATAGAGCTTTCAGTATATAGGCACACCACCAGTAGGTTTAATTTAACATCGCCAGGGGTTTAGTTTAATATAACACTCCTTACTCCTCTGTGGACCTCCGTAGTAACCAAACAAATGTTTGTCCTCCTTCCAAGATTCAGCTCTTTTTTTTTTTTTTTTTTGGGTCTGGGGATGGAACCCAGGGATATTCGATCTCCGAGCTACACCCCCTGCCCTACTTTTTTTTATTCTTTATTTTGAGATAGGGTCTCACTAAGTTGCGGAGGGCCTCACTAAGTAGCTGAGGGTGTCCGTGAACCACGATCTTCCAGTCTCAGCCTCCCAAATGCTGGGATTACAAGTGAGTGCCACCATGCCTGGCTCAAGACAGAGCTCTTTAAAATACTTCTGTTTCCTCTTTTTATGGCCACATTTCTGTTGTCTTGTTGATATATTTTCTGTTCTGTTCCCTGAGCATTCAACCTGGCTGCCATAGTGTTCATTCTAGATCCTTCAAGATCTTTATGGATTTATGATGACCAACAATGTTAAGTCCACAACTAGCCCATTATTTATTGGTCACAACAGAAATTAAATGACAGAAATCTTCTAGTCCCTCTTGAAAATCTATCCCAGGGCCTCATATTTTCCAGTTGATAGTTTTCTTATTATTTCATCCTGAGTTGCAAAACGAATGACAGGTCAGTGGCCTGAGTGAGCTCATCCACTCCAAGAAGCAGAAATAGTGACTTTCAGGCATCACCTCTGGGCAGATGTAAATACCAGAGGATCTGGATCTTGGTTCCCTAACAGCTAGGGCACAAAAGAACAAAAGAAAGACGCCATACCAATCCACACAGTTTTAATCATCTAACCTGGAGACATGCACACCTTTCTATGGGGAACACAATGTCTTCTCCTAACTTACACACTGACAGGAATTTATCACAAGTCTTTATTAAAGGACTTATAAAAAGACTACACACTGGTAGGAATTTATTATGAGTCTTTACAAAAGGACTTAGAGTGTAGGGTAGACCTGGGCTCAATCACAGAAGCAACAAGTTCTGTTTAACCTGACAATTCCTATATCTACCCCTCAATAAAGGTGATTGTTTGAGGGCTGGAGAGTTTAGGATCTGAGGACAATCTACCTTCTGATAAGCCAGTATCACAGTGGTTTAATTTAATTTAATATACTCTCTTTACTTCTCTATGGGCCTCAGTAGTAACCAAACAAATGTCTGTCCTCCTTCCAAAGTATAGCGGATTCAACTCTGTGTGTGTGTGTGTGTGTGTGTGTGTGTGTGTGTGTGTGTGTGTGTGTTACTCAGGTTGGAACACAGGGGCTTTCTACCTTCAAACTACACCCTCAGTCCTATTTTTTAATTCTTTATTTTGAAACAGGGTCTCACTGAGTTGCAAAGGGCCTCAGTAAGTAGCTGAGGCTATCGATGAACTGGGATCCTCCTGTCAGCCTCCTGAATGCTGAAATTACAAGCGTGTGCCACCATACCTGGCTCAGTCTCAGCTCTTTAAACTACTTTTGTTTTCTCTTTTTATGGCCACATTTCTTTCTTTTTTTTCTTTTCTTTCTTTCTTTCTTTCTTTCTTTCTTTCTTTCTTTCTTTCTTTCTTTCTTTCTTTCTTTCTTTCTGTGGTACTGGGCCCCCTGGAAACCCTTCTACCTCTGGGCTACATTCCCAGACCTATCCTTTTTTATATTTTTATTTGGAAACAGGGTCTCTTAAGCCAAAGAGGCTGGCTTCAAACCTGTGCCATCCTCCTGTCTCCGCCTCCCAAGTGCGGGGATTACAAGCATGTGCCACCATGCCCGGCTTATGGCCACATTTCTGTTCTTTCTTGTTTATATATTTTCTGTTCTGTTCCCTGAGCATTCCAACTGGTTGCCAGAGTGCTTATTCTAGATCCTTCTAGATCTTTCTAGATCTATGATGACTTTTAAGATGTGGGAGGCATAACTAGGATGACATCTGTTAATAAAATATCCAGCATAAGAAACAGAGTCAAAGGACTTCAGAACTGTAGGAATTGACCATGATTTTCAGTATAACATTCACTTTTATGCATGATATATCAGGATTTTTCCCAGTAAAAGATCCAATATTCTCAGCTTGAATAGTTCAGGGAGAGAAGAATATCAACCTAATGGGGAATGCCCTCCTCCTGTGGACTGTTAGAATCCTTGAAAAGTTCTTACTTATGTTGGACCATAAACTTCTTTCTTATATTATCAAGACATTGAATCAGTTCTGTTTCTATGGGGTGATCTGATGCCTCTAAAATCATTTTCTTTATGCTTTTCACACTTAATTTCTGCTCACAGAAAAACATTCTGTCACACTGTCTCAATGTTCGCTTCTTGCTTCTGACTTGTCTGCCTTAGGCTCCAGAACTTTAGAAGTCTATTTTGTTAGTTATCTAGATTCTGGGAACCTGCTTCATTCCTCCCCAAACCCACCACGAGCTGCTAATGATGATAAAACATAATTGTCTGAGAGATACAGAGCATACTAAATCCCCCCACACTGCTTTCAGTATTTCCGGCAAAACAGAGAAGCATGGAGAGGTGAGAGCCCTTTCCCCAGAGGCAATTACAGGGGTGACCGGGCAGCTGACAAATGACAGCCCCTCTGCCTGCGCCGCCTCTCCATGGCTAGGCATCATTGCCACTCCAGCTTTTCCCCTGGCCTCAGGACTTATTTAACAACCTTTAAGAGTGCTCTGTGCCTAACACTGAATCTTAAAATGTGACATTGTTCTTATAAAATCAATATTTAAACCACATTCTGCCAATTCATACCCCCCCCAAATAAAGCAAAATTACCCTCTTTGTCCTCTATTTTCATCGTAAGAGGGAAGGGGTGCTGGGATGAAGACAACAGTCCTGTGCGTGCAGGGAAAGCTGTCATTTAAATATGCATCCCAGGCTTTCAAGAATGTTCTAAACCATCAGCCCTGTTATTCCCACAGTGGTTTTTCTGACTTTCTGGTTGCCTGCTCTGGGGATTTTTATATGGAGAAGGAAGGCAAAGGCAGTCTCCAAAGCATGGGGTGATCAGGTATGTTCCTTTTCCTTCACAACAAAGTTCACAGATCCTCCGTGTGCACCACTTCCCGGGCCCTCCTTCCCCATCATCAGGGTAGATGATCAGGGTGACCAGGACTGAGCGTTGACTGTCTTTGAACTGTGGATACCCCATTTCTCCTGCTCACATCCATCCACTATGTTCTACGCAGGGAGAACACCGGCAGGTGAGTTTTAAAAGGCCTGAGATGCCAGGCACAGTGACACATGCCTGTAATCCCAATTCTTGGGCAACTGAAAAGGAGGATTACAGACTTGAGTCTAGCCTTGGTGAATTAGCAAGACCCTCTTACCTAAAAAACAAATGTATGCTCCTCAAGGAGACTTCCAACTGCAAACTTCCTCTCTCTTCCCCTCCTTGGCTTAGTTTTTTTGTGTCTCTCTAGTCCTGTTAAGAGAAATCCTAAATGCTAGGGATCAGGAAAGAGTTAGGGAGACTAGAGAAGACCACGGCATGAACTGAGTCCCATCAACCTTGTCACTAACAGGGGCATAAAGATGTTGGAACCTGGGAAAACTGAAAGCACCTTGCCCTGTAAAGCCACGTCCATATGGGGCTAGAAAGCCCTCAGGGTTGGCCATCTCTTCCCACGCTCCACTGCCCTGCCTTGCATCCTCATTAGCAACCTGCTGGGAGAACAGCAGCTTCCTTCACCATGCCAAGTAGTAGGAAAAGCACAGAGCTCCAGCTCCCCCTGTGATCCGGGGCAACAGTTTGCCACCTCTGAGGTGTGGGTTTTTCATCTCCTCATTAGGGATGGCTAGACAGGGCTAAATAAGAGCCTGACACCAAGGCAGTAATAATAAGAGCTAGCATTTTCTTAGTACTTATTTTATTCCAGACAATGTGCTAAATGCTCTATTTGGTGTATTTTGTCTCAATCTTCATGTCATTTCTACAAGGTACCAACATTTGCTTTTTCTATAGAAGCAAAAGCTGGGGCTCAGAGCCGTTAATTGGCTGGCTGAAAGTCACAGGGCCAACTAGTGTAATGGTGCCCATTTTCATTCATTTGTTCATTTACTGTGGTTTATTGGGGGGGGGGATTTCGATACCTGCCTCGCAACAGGTACTGAGAAGGAAACCACGCACTGCCTCCGCCTTCCTAGTACTTACAGTTTCATTACAGCAACACACAAGGTAGAGTGGATGGGAGCTGACTCACATTCCAAATTCCACTCCACCTCCTGTTGGCCCCAGGCTGAACCTTCCGGGATGGTGATGCTGCCTGATGGCCTTGCCCTGTGCTGAGGATCAAGATGTACACAGGGAAGACAGAGTTGGCACTGTAAGTCCTCCAGGGACAGAAACCAGGCACGCTGGCCAAGGCAGAAGCGTCATTTGCATTTTCCTTATACTTGATACATTTCTAGACTTATAGGTCTGAAAGGTATCTCTGTATGAGCTGAATCGCTTTCTCTGCCTCCGAGAAAGACTCCATTTGAACCTTTCTTTGAAGGAGAGATTTGGCCAGAGAAATTTGTTTGAAGGACCTTGTTAAACAAAGCCTGTATTTATAAACAAATAAATGTGAGAGTATCCTATATCTTTAAATAGTGAGCACTCTGGTGTATTTTAAATAAGATTAATTCAATGTGTTTTCTTAACATGCAGCTTTCCAGGAATGCAAAATGCACCTGTGCTTGGCATCTTAAGACTTCTAAAAGATGAAGCTTTTAGATGATGCTTTCCCGCACCTCAGTTACCTGCCCATACCTCTCAGAGCATCTGTATGGAAGTCCTGACTTAAATCTAGCCTGAATCTTATCTGTGATGCTCAAGGTCCCCTTTGTAATAGCACTCAAGAGTGAAGGACTGGAGGAAAGGGTTAGAGATTCCCATGAGATCTGCAGCAGCCTGTTGGTTTAATAACATCATTCGCAGCTGAATTTTGTCACCATTTTTAAAATTTTTTCTAGCTTCCAGACCTTCAGATTGATTATGAAAATCCCTTTCTTGGAGAAACTTAAGGCAGGATCTATAAATTGCAACCAAACAATTTATCACTTGCTTGACCAGAATGGAGTTTAGACTCTTTAAGTCCTGCCTTTGCAGGATAGAAGGAGCTGAGAGCCTGAGCGCTGGTATGACTTGATCCAGTGACATACAGCAAATTTGTGGCAGAACTAGAAAGAAAATCCAGACTCCAGACTCCACTCCTAGTGTCCTTTCCTTTGCAAATCTGTCTCCTGCCCCACAGCTGGCTCTTTGTTTCTTTGAGGTCCAGAGCTGTCCTGATTGTTTTTCAAGGCTCCCATATTCGTGGCCCAAGCATGCTTGAGTTACTTTGGCTTAAGTAGTGTAAGTGGTGTGGTGAGCCATGTCTCTGGTGTCCAGCAAGTGTGCCTTGGCTAGGAGACAGGAAAAGAAGCCGAATTTACACAGCTCTTTCAATGTGCCTGCAACCGTGGCCATACTTCATTAAAACTCCAGGAGGCAGGTTTCTTTTGCACCCATTTTAGAGATGAAAAATGGAGTTTCAGAGAGGTTGAGGAAGGTCTCCCTGGCTGCACGGCCAGATGGCAGCTAAACTGGAATTTGAAGCTAGATGCGCTTGCCTCCTCCTCCTTCTGCACAGTCCTCAGACTTGAAGGACTGTGAGGAAAGACAGAAAAAGACATGCCTAAGTTGTGCCATGGTGTCCTAAAGACCTCGAGAAAATCATTTCATCACATTCAAAGATACAAGGTAGAAGGTACAATACATGGGGATGGAGATGCTCACAGCCAACAGCACCAGCCAACCTGACTGCCTCTTCCTCTTTTCTTTCATCCTTCTCTCCTTCCTTTCTTGAAATATTAAAAAAATATATCTAGGTACACAGTAAGTACTCAGTTAGTGAGCCTGGAGCTTTCCTATTGGAAAGAAAGGTCCTTTGCTCTCTGAACATGCCTTGGCACTGTGTGGATGACCTTCTGACCCCAGCGATTCTGGACAGGGGTCTTTCCCTTCTCCTCCTCCAAGACCACTGGGAACTCTGAGTTGATCACAGAAACCTGGCATTCTCTTCTCCCTCCACGACAGCTACATAGCTCCTGAGCCTTCCTGGTGGGCAGTTCAAGTCACTACTGATTCTGTCATCCATTGGAATGCCTGCAGTCCAGGCAGATTCACCCAAGACTTCCTGGTGTTAGCTACACTGGTCAAGTATAAATTCACTCTCCTCACCTTTGGGAACCATGCCTTGAAGGTCATTTGAAATATATAAAAAAACAAAAACAACAAAAAACCCACCAAGTCTGGGAGGGCCTAGGACTCTAAGTTTGGGGAACCAAACTCTCAGGCAAGCCATTTCCTGCATTGGAACTCAGTTTCCCCAAATGGAAGGATGTTTCTACTCTATATGTTCATAGAGGAGTCCCTTGTATATTCAGTCCCTGCCTGGCTCTGCTGACCATGGCTTTGGGAAGAGCAGCTGAGAGGGTCTTTCTGTCCCCTGGCTGACTGCCTATATTTATTGCCTAAGGTCTTAAAAAATATTTTTTAACTTCAAAATATAAAGGGAAAACTGCAAAATCAAAATGAATAAATGTTTAATTAAATGTCTACATAATGGAGTGTTATATAAACATCATTAATTGTTAAATTTGATACCCATAAAAATTTCATTACATTTGAAAACAATTTGTTCCTTAGAATTGCTTGCTTTGAAAGGATTTTCAAGTATATCCAGGGCTGGCTGAGGGCTCGTAGCCATGAGCTACTTAGAGCCAAATGCCTTCAAAAGCCAAATCATAAAAATCTCTTTGTAAATTCATGACAGCAAAATATGTTAATGTGGATCATGGGTAATTTTCAATATACCTGATCAGATAGAGGGTGGTCTCTAAAAGGAAGAATATTCAGGGTCTTTGAAGGATTACAAATTGTTCTATAAACAGAGTATATAATAGTAAGACCTAATATTTATTCAGCATTTTCTGCACTGAGCTCTATTCTAAGTTTTTTTGTATTAGCTTCCTTAATACTTGAGACAAATTATTTTTTGTGGTACTAAGGACTGAATTGGGGGACATTCAGACATTCTATCTCTGAGCTATACCCCCAGCCTTATTTTATTTTTATTTTGAAACAGGGTTTCACTAAATTGCCCAGGAGCCCCCTTAAGTTCCTGAGGCTGACTGCAAACCTGTGATCCTCCTGTCTCAGTGTCCCAAGTGCAGGGATCACCAATGTATGCCACCACACCTGGCTTCCTTGAGGCAATGTTTAAGGTATGTATCACTACATTTGGCCCTCCATCCCTGTGGATTCCATATATGAAGACTCAACCAACCTTGGATCACATTTTTATAAAAAAAAATTGTGCCTGTACTAAGCATGTATAGTCTTTTTTTTCTTGTCATTAGTCCCCAAACAATGCACTTTAGCAATATTTATGTAGCACTTACATTGCATTAGATAGGATAAGTAATCTAGAGATGATTGAACATATATGAGTGGATATGAGTAGGTTAGAAGTAAATAGCCACACCACTTTATATAAGGACCCTGAGCATCCTCAGATTTTGGTGTCTGCCGGGAGTTCTAGAACAATTCCCCCAGATACTGAGGGGACCCTGCAAAATTTCACAGGCAAGGAGACTAGCCCAGAGGTAAGTTTCCCAAGCACGCGTGCTAGCAAGCCACAGTGAGGATGGGAAACCACTGGCTCCAGGGCTCATGCTCTTAGCAACTCAACCGCAGAATGCCTGGCATCCTGGAGTGTTTCCAGAGGCGAAAACAAGTGACAACAATTGATGTGCAACTCCACAAATTAGGAGTGCAACTTATATGTAAAAATAGAACTCGCTCCTACTCACCCGGGCCACTTGCTACCGCCTTTGAGTTCTCCTCTGGCACATAGGTCTCTTCTCTTGCTGACTCTCAGTCCCACCCACATGCTATTAATAATGCAAATAACCAGGTGTGGTGGCGCAGGGCTATCATTCTAGTACTTGTAGGCTGAGACAGGAGGAGTGCAGGTTCACGACCAGGCTCAGCAAATTAGGAAGGCCCTCCGTAACTTAGTGAGGCCCTATTTCAAATTTTTAAAAATAAAATAAGATAGGGCTGGGGGTGTAGCTCAAAGGCAGAATGCCTCTGGGTTCAATTCCCAGTACCTCCTATGCACACACATAATGCAAATAATAATAATCATAATTAATAATAACAACAACAACAACAACAACAATATCCATGAGAGCTCCATCAGCATTTACTATAGCACTGAATCTCATTTTATTCTCACTACAACCCCCATTTTAGAAGCAAGAGAACAGGAAAACTAGAGATTTCAAATAATTTAGCCATAATCACCCAGCTCTCAAGCAGTAAAAGTTAAAAAAAAATACACTACAGTCTTTTCCTAAAGCCCAAACTGCCTTTTACTTGGGAAAGTGCATGTATTGTTTTAACGATTCAGTAGGTAAACAGGACACTGAAGGAGGCAGTACAGTGCTTGCCTTCCCGTGGTCACTTTTCTCCTCTATGTGCCTGGCTGGGTGCCCGACTGCCCAGACCAGCCGTGTAGTAAAGTACCTCTTTAGGCACCTGTCCCCCCTCTACTCCTTTCTTGTTTATTCTGGTGGCTTCATTCTCTCCACATCTAGGATGGAAAGGAATGCACAAAAGCTTGGAGAAATGACAGCCTCCTCCAGAGATGCGAGGAGCCCCAGGGTAAGGCTGACCAGGGCCCTGTCCATGGGAGCAGGAGAAGCAGGCGGAGTGCATCTCCTCCCATCCACCATCCCCAGGCCCCTTGGCAGGGTCTCTCTGGCCGGTGCCCCAGCCCCAGTGTTGTCCATCCCCTGACGCAATGGATTGGTGCACCCCATTCTCAGTCCCAAAGCTTCTTGCTCAGCTGGCTCTGATCCTACATATGGGGAGGGGCCCTGTGTTAAGAACAGGGCACCTGCATGAGACTCGTGGCAAAATTCTGACTTGGTGCTGTTTCTGTGTCCTCAGCTTAAAGGTGAGCTGTAATTAAAATTATCCAGAAAAGAGGAGCAGGTGACAGAATAAACTTCTTGGGGGACAGGAGCATGCTGTACTGATTTCTGCATACCCAGAGCCAGCAGGACATTTGCACAGAGGTACTCAATACATTGTCAGGTGAAGAAGTTGGTAGGGCGAGAACAGCATCTCCTCCCACAACAGCAGGCAGAAAGGCTCCATCGCAAAGGATTGTCATGAAGATGAGAGATTTTTGGTCCTCTGATGGCTCCCCTCTCTCTCAGCCCTATTCTGTTTTCATAGACACAGTTCAGGAGCAAAGAAAAGCTTCTATCCCTTTGAAATAGTAAGAGAAACTCTGGAGGTTTGGTAACTTAAACTACAATCCTCTCGCTTTCCCATGTTGCTGGGACGGGAATGCTTGACAGTTGGTACCAGCAATGTCATCTAGACAAAAGAGGTGACTTGCTGGCCTGGAGATGGTCAGGAGAGCACAGAGCCCAGGAGAGGAGGCAGAGAAGTCTGTGGGCTCAGGGCTCCAAAGCCTGCTTTTTGCCTGTGTGATCTTGCACAAGTTACTTACTTTTTCCGTTTCTCAGTTTCATTATCTATAAAATGATGATAGCCATCATACCTACCTTATATAGTATTAGAATTCAGATAGCAGTAATATTACTACTATTACTTATATAGTATGTGGAGGAAGAATATATGGGACAAGTAAACTATTCAGCGCAAGGCTTAGTGTGCATATACAAAATAGGAACTACAAACTATACTCTTGTTATTAATAATAAACTCTGCACACTCATCACACTATTGTCCCCAACATCCAAGCACTTGATTTCTACCTACAACTATCTGTTGAATGGAAGGATGTGCTAAATGGATTAGAGTGAGATGCCCAGGCAGATGTCTTACCGTATTCATCCCTGATCTCCAGAATTAGGCAGGTGGCATACAGCGGGCTATAGGTGAGTTAGGCCGAAGTTTCTGATTGAGCAGAGTAATTGGTGAAGGGCCACAAGGACTGATTTATATCCAGAAGACCTAGATTCAAGTCCTGACTCTGCTGTCTGTGATTTAGAAGCCTTAAGAGTCAACTCTGCCTGGGAGATTATATATATATATATATATATATATATATATATATATATATATATATATGATCTTCAGACGGAATGTTCATGGGCCAAATAAGAAAATGGAAAAAAAAAGGTGAGTTAGAGACTGCTGAAACTATCCATACCAGGAGAGGCAGGACCCAAAGCAAAGAAATAGGCAGGAGAAACACTTCCCTTTCTCTGACCTGTATCCCTGTAAGAGCAATAATAAACAAGGGCAGCTGGGAAGAACAGAGAGGATGTAGGGAGAATGCCACCTTAAATCAGGTAGCTCTCCTCAGCTTCCGCTAGTCAGTGTGGTGCAGGGATGCAGGCCCAGGAATGCCAGCTGGTCTGATTTCTGAGCAGCTGGAAATCTAGGCATTTATGTGAAACCTCCCCAATTTTATATATTCCTATGCAATTCAAAATTAATTTTACTACTTTGAGTGGGCCAACACCATGAAGGCCAATTAAAATACCACGGGCCATATTTACCCTATTGGCCTCCAGTGATTGGCCTCTAGTCCAGCCCAAGAGAATCAGCCCACATAGCAAGACCCCAGATCATAGAAGCAGCCTGTCTAGGCTGGCGGCTGATCCTAGAGCTGGGCTAGAACCAGGGCCTGATACTCCAGCCAATCTTGAGAGAGCAAATAATGCTGTGACAGATCATGGCACTTATAGGAATATTGGTTATATCCTTAGAAAAACACAAGAGTAGACAAAATAATTCATAGGTGAAATGGTGTACCCAAGACCCGCCATCATGTAGACAACCACAACTGGAGCCAGATGTGTGAACCACGATCAAAATAGAAAATGACACAACCCACAGGGACCGCTCTTTGATACAAAGCAGGGCTGTGTCTTATGCCCCATGGCTCACACCTCTCCATCCTGGACACAGCCATCTCCACCCTGTTGACCTAGATTTACCTTCTGAAAGCTCAGCTCTTATGCTGAGATAATACTGATATTTATTGAGCTCTTCGTACATGTCAGACACTGTCTAAGCCTTTTGCATATATCAGTGCACTTAAATCCTCAAACAACAGTATGAGGAAGTTCTACTAATTCTGTTATGAGAAAATTGGGGCCCAGAAAGGTGAATAAGTTCCCCAGGTACTGAGTTATAAATAACAGGGATGGGGTTTGAACCCAGACAGTCTGGCTCCAGCATCCAAGCTTCTAATCACCTCCCATGATGATTCCTGTCTCATCTTATGATACAGATCAGAAAGGGGAGGAGAAGGGCTACAGGCATCTACTGAGAACAGCACAAGGCAGCTGAAGCACTTTTCAGAACATAGGGCCCAGTTCCCTAGTGTGAAGCAGCTGTGCCCCCCTGAGATGCAGGACCCTTTCCATCGTGACTTTCATTTCTCTTCGTAAAGGTGAATTCTGCCAGAAGACACTCTAAGCCAGTGTTCACCACAAAATAAAACTGAGAACGGAGAGTGACTAACTGATATAAGCATGTGTAATGTTGAAGAATCTATTTGCATTCCCTACTTCAAAAATGAGACCTCAAGCTTGGCTGCTCTTCTATCAACAAGTCTCAAATGACAGGGCCATACCCTCCTCCGCTGGCTCCTTTAATTAAATGAACTCTGAAATGTTACACCTCTATGTACACTCAGAAACTCTCTTACTCTGTTCCCTTTTGATCTCTGTAATTTATTTTAAAGATCACATTGAACATGTGATTTGCTCTGTGAGCCATGGCCCAAAGGAATCAAATTCTAACCTGATGGCAGCATTCTGTTCCCGTCACCCCCATCATTAAAAAGCTGCCATGCCCCCACCTCTAGTAACCGATGCCTTTGAATTAATTCTGAATTCAGGCTGGAGTTGCCGGCTCCAGCTGCATCTCCAAAATATTTTTTTCACTCTTTAAAATTTTTTTGTGGTACTAGGAATTGAAACCAGGGGAGTTGTTCCTCTGAGCTATACCCCCAGTCCTATTTTTCTTTATTTTGAAACAAGGTCTCACTAGTTGCAGAAGGCCTCACTAAAAAGCTGAGGCTATCTGTAAACCACAGTCCTCCTGTCTCAGCCTCCAAGTACTGTGATTATAAGCATGCACCACCATGCCTGGCTTATTTCTCACTTTTTGTTGACTCAATGACTTTTCCTTTAAGCAAACCGAGTTAAGGGTTGTTAATTCCTTCAAAAAATAGTTCAATGATTACCCCTTAGAGTCCTACGGCACAAGGAGCCCTCCTCTCTGAGTCTCCGTGAGGCTCCCCTGACACCTCTGCTTAAAATTCTGCTCAGCATGGTTTGGTGTTATCATGAGCTCCCTCCTGGGAGGCATTAAGCAGGAGAGCAAAGGGTCTGTCTGCAATGACTTTTTATGTCATTTTGCACACAGTATGTATTCAATAAGTGCTTCCCAGGTTTAAATGATAACTCGGGAACTGATTTACAAATGAATGCTCTTGGGTACTTTGTATTGACATTCAAAAAGATGCCAAGGGAAACTTCGGGAAGCGGGAGGAACACGGATTGGGACACGGGAGGAACGCGGACCCGTGGAGGGGTCCGGAGGAACGTGGGGTGGGGAGGCGCGGGAAAGATCCACGGACTGCAGGCGCCTCTGGACCGTGCCCTTAGGGTTGACTCCTCTGGCAGATGGTGCGGACCCGACCCGTTTACCTCTTCAGGGTGTCACGGCCTCTTGAACTCTGTCTTCTCTCTTCTCTCTCAATGGGTTCTGTATCCCCAGACTCAACTAACTACATACTGATCAAAAGTACTTGGGAAACAAAAACTAGCATCTGTACTCAACATGTACAGACATTTTCTCCTTGCCATTATTCCTTAAAAAATTTAGCATAACAATCATTTACGTAGCATTTGCATTGTATTTGCTATTATAAATAAAGCATACAAGAGGATGTGCATAAATAAATACTATGCCATTTTATAAGAGGTATTGAAGAAGTCTCAGGTTTTAGTATCTATGGAGGCTCTGGAACAATCTCCCATGGGTACTGAGAGACAGCTGTATACCTTTATGTGTGTATTCTACTTTTCATCGAATAACAATTCTGCATGTTAGCAATCACAGTGGTTCTACTAAAGAGAGGGCACACCGTGTTTTTAATGTAGAAAGAGCCCACAGTGACTCTACTGTGTCTTGGTAACTGGATGCTTGTAGAAATGGTATAAGGGCATTCTTTTAATTTGATAACTTACTAAATGCTGGTCATGCCCACCCTGTACTGAATAGCTTGTGCAGTATCAAGGAGGTGTGGAGGGGTAACCAGGGGATGATGACTGAAGAGCTGCAGGTTAGCAGAGAAAAGAGACCCAACCACATTGAGGGCCTGGCCCTGAGAGAATGTCAAAATTATCTATAGAAAGAATGGAATAAGGTAGGGAGAAAAGGGGAAGATGGGAGAGGTAAAGAGGGGGCCTTCAAAGAATACACAAATGTATATGGTCTGTATGTGTGCATATAGAGCAAGAAGGAGAGAAGGAGGAAGGATGGGGAATAGAAAAAAAATAACAGAGAAAAGTACAAATAACCATGCTTTCTCTATATCCCCAGTATTTCTCTAGGTCATGATCCAATCTTATTTTCTTTATACCACTTAGGATCATCTTAAATTAATTTATTTGCATGTTTATTTGTTTACCCTTAAAAAAAATTCTGAATTCTCCAACTAAAACGTGAGCTCTATAAGAGGAGGGACCTTACTCCTTCACAGCATCACCAGAGCCAACAAAGGACTGGTTGTTAAATGAATGAATAAAAAAAGGTGTCATATGGGATTTTTCACCAAAAACTTAAATCAAGAAGTACAGGGGGCGTGTACTGAACGATGACCTGTTTCCTTTCTTGGTACCTTGAAGGGAGTTGCATTTCCCCTGAGGGAGGGTCAATCCCAGGGGAGGGTTAGGAATGGTGACTCAGATCCCTGCTTCTGGCGATCATAACTAACCCTGGGAAAAGCTTTGTGGAATGTGGCATGGTGTGGAATGAAATTTATCTTTTCTGTATGAAATGCTGTGCCTGCACGCTTGCCTAGCAGGCACCATGATAAGGAAGGCTTCGGCCTGTTCCTCTCCTCCAGATAACAGGCAATTTAAAGAACAATGCATCCTGGTTGACAGCCAGCTGTTTCTCTCCCCCTTCCCCCTGAAATGAGTGCACTTATATAAGTTTTCATAATTGTTGGGGAATCTCTATCTTTATTTTTAGAGGGAGAGAATAAGAAAAATAATGAAACAAGAAAGTTTGGTGCCAACCTAAAACCAATGGGAGCATTGTGGTACTAGCTGAATGGCCTCAGGTAGGGCATGTCACCTCTCTGACATGGGCTTCTGCCACCTGTAAATGAGTTAATGAAGTCCACCTTGGAGAGGGTCACAGTAAAGTACTGGATGAGGAAGCAGAGAGCCTAGTGCCGGGCAGTCAGCTGAGAACCTGTCAATGAATCCAGCTCTCTCTTCTTTCCCCTAGAAAATGTCCCACATTTTACAACATGCTTCTCCTCTTCCCAGTTCTGGCTCTAGTCACTCAAATATTCAAGTGAGTTCCTGGTGACTCTATAGAGTGCTGGTGAAAAGAATAGTTTCTGCTTTCAGATGTTCAAGTTCCTATCAGGCCTCCATTACCGCTTAGGTGTGTGACCTTGCAAGGTTGCCTAATCTCCCTGGAATCTAGTCTCCAAAACACCTGGGATTTGCAGTAGTGAAACAGCATGAATGTGTGTGGCAGGCAAGGCCTTTGGAACCAGCCTGAGTATGCCTCCCCTGCCCCCAGCCTCCATTCTGTCCTTGCAAGGTGGCAGGGCCCTTCCTTTGACCTGAGAGCTCTTGTCCACCCAGGCCACTCTCAAGGACCAACACTGAGTGTGTGGTTTTCAGATTGCCTGTCATTTCTTATGGCTCTCACCTCCATTGTAATGCAGCTCCAAGGAAAACAGAAAGCAGCCTGTCTAGTTCCTTGAAACAGTGCCTGGCACTTAGTGAGTCCTTAGTAGATGGGTGGACTGTGGGAGTGAATGAATGAATGATTATGCTAGAGTACTCAGTTCCTTGCACAGTTTTGCTAGAATTTGGCCCATCTCATGCCCAATATGATAAAGGCTGTGATAAAGGTTAATTTCCCAGACACTCTGCCCTTTCCTCTAAGCTAATGATGTACTTGGTAAAGCTAACTGTAGGTCCTGGAGAGCCCTCTGAGGCTTTCTGTGAGAATCCCCACAATCGCCAGGTTAGAGGAGCTCATGATTCACCATCCCCAGGTTCCTGCCTCCTGACCTCCTGCCCGGGCTGCGCAAAGGGGTCAGAACACACTCTTCACGCTGCAGCCTTCCAGAATGATCCCATGGGGATGGGAGCTTCATCTGTTTTCCATGCAACCAGCTGCGTGGTCCTCCCTCCTTCCCTCCCTCGATGGTGGGAAGACTGTTACACTACTCCTTCTTAATGATCACTGCTGCGGAGTTCGCCCAAGGAAGGTACCTGGTCCTCAGCTTTCATCTCAGGAATGTCACTCAGCTTGTGGTTTGTGGATGGACTGGGGCGGCAGAGAAGAGGGTGTGGCACTGGGGCTCTAGCCCCTCTGGCCAGGCTCTTGGGGCTTTCTGCAGTCAACAGCAGGAAGAAAAGCACATCCATATGCTGGAAGGCTCTTAAGCAAATAAAGACAAGTCTTAGGGCTCAAAGCCAGGGGGGGGGGAACAGACTGAATAAAAGATGGAGGCCATGGACAAATCAAAACACCAAGCAAAAACTCAAAGGTGCTGACTGCTGGAGAAGAAGCTTGGGGCTGAGCAACCCAGAAGGAAGTGTTCTACAGGCTGGACAATGAATGGCTTCTACTGTAGGTGGGAGGAAGACATTCGGCATCTCCTCCACTCTCTACTGAATGTGTAAAGAGGCTACTGCAATCTGTAGACATGCCCCAGGCAATTACTGTGGCCTGAGGCAAACTATTTCACTTCTCTGAGTCTCAATTGTCTCACCTTTGAAATGGGCATAATAATACTTCCTTAATTTTTTTTAAAAGTGGGGCAATTGAATGATTGGTGTTTAGCATCATGCTGGACACAGAGTAATAGCTCAGGGACACTTATCACTTAGTTGAATTTATAACCATGGATTTTCCCTCAAAGACCCACAGGGTTTAAATTTGTTCTACTCTGTCCTCCTGATCTTTCTGCACAAAATGCCATGTCTTCTCTAATTGGAGGAGGAAAGGTAACTGTCAGTCATTATGCACTGGCCGAGACATTAGGAAGATACCGCTGACCCAGGCCATGCCAAGAAGACGACTCTGAAGTTTTAATCAGAATCTAAATCTTCCTAGAGTTATGTGCCAGCCTTTCTCTGAGAGCGCAGACCCCAGAGAGGATTTCTAAAAGGAAAAATAAATTAGAACATATGACAGGTAGAGACAGGACAATGAGATCAGACATCTGAGATTGAAGCACCCTAAGTGGCTAGTACCTCTAAGCTGCTTCAGAAGGGAGGCTTCTTCCCAGGCCAGGGATGGCTCTGCTTCTCCATCATCACAACCAACAGCTTAAAGAGCTTCTGGAGCTATTTGCAAAGGCCAAGGATCAGGTCCTGATGATGGCCATCATTTATTGGGCCAGATTCTTTCTATGCTCATTTAATCTTCCCTGCCACTGTGAGGTGGGTATTGCTGTTTCCATTTCACAGATGGACAACTCGAGGCTCAGGATGGCAAGTGCTCTTCCATGGTGACATTGTTTGTAAGGGATGGAGCTAGAACTCCACGGAGAACTGAGGAGCTCCAAAGCCTGGCTGGTCTTCACTGGGCAGGACTGGATGCTAGCCCCTCCCTCCTTGGTCCTCACCATCCTCTTCTCTCTCTTAGCACTCTTCAGCATCCCTTAGCATCCCTCTGAAGGGACCTTGTCTGCTCCCTGCCACCAAAAAAAGGGAAGGGCCACCACTGCTACACACTACTTTTGACATTTCTCCTTGCTGGGCAGAATATGCCTCTGCCTGCCTTGAAGGGCCTGACCAGTGTTTTTCTAAAGTGCTGGTCACACCGCTGCTGTATTCAGATATCTCTGCATAAGAGTTGGAAGCAGAACATCAGGGAGTCAGAGCTCACCTGCTCTCTGGGTTACATAAAACAGGGTTCTCCATGGAACCTAGAGACAGCTAGCTTCTTTGTGCCTTCTTTTCTTCCTCTACATAGAATGAGTCCTCAGAGGGAAACTGCTCAGTTAAGGTTAAAGGACATCATCTAGGTAAAGAGCTCACCAGATCCTGGCACATGGTGAGCACTTTCTAAATGCTAATTATGAACCCACAGACCTGAAGAATTACAGATTCCCACCTGCTGAGGCCAAAGGGCCCTTGGAAACCAATTAGCCTGACTTTCTCACTTTACAGAAAAGGTAAATAAGGCTCCCAAAAGCAAAGAGACTTTTCTAAATCTCATAGCAAGTTAAGTGGCAGAGATGACATTGGAGAGATATCTCATTTCCCAGCACTGGTCTCTTACCCTGCAGCAAGGTTTCTTAAACTTAAGGAGCTTTGGCCTCCTGAGAGTGGGGGAAAATGGCTAAAACACAGATTGCTCGGCTCTGCCCTTGGACTCAGTGGATCTAGGTGGGAAGTGAGAACGTGTATTTTTTGCGGTGCTGGGGATGGAACCCAGGGACATTCTACCTTCAAGCTATTCCCCCAACCTTATTTTTTATTCTTTATTTTGAAACAGGGTCTCACTGAGTTGCAAAGGATATCACTATGTCTCTGAGGCTGTCCTTAAACTGTGATCCTGTCTCAGCCTCCCCAGGACTGGGATTATAAGCATGCACCACCATGTCTGGCTGAATGTGCATTTCTAACAGGTTCCTGGTGATTCTTACAATGTTGGTTGGTCCCAGGACCATACTTGAGTCTCAGCCATAGGGTCTGCAAACTCTAGTGCCTGCCAGGGCCAGACAGATATGATCATATAACAAGAGGCAAAGGCAGGGTAACTAAAGGCCATTTTAAGTCTCATGGGGAAAGTCTATACCTCATCAAAACAGAATGGCTAAATGCAGAAATGTGAGATCTTTGGTTTTCTCAAGAGAAGCCATAAACATACCCTTTGGTATGAAAACTCCCAGTGTTTAAGTGCTAGCTTCTAATTTCACATACTTTAAAGCTTCAGACTATTAAGTCACATCCCTGTGTTGAATTAGGCTTTTGGACCACAGGTTGGGGACCTTGCTTCCATACTGTTCTGTCCAAAGGGGGCCTGGATCTCCAGGGAGGACAAACCCGACAGCTGTTGCTTCTTTCCCAAGAGAAGTCAGGGAATGAGCCAATGCATATTTTAAACCTGGTTTGTCCCATTCACCCTCCTGAAACATTCTCCAAAGTAAAAACCCAACTTCTCAAAGGTACATTAGAAAGCAGGAACATTTCTAGTCTCGATGTGGGGAAAACTCAACATGACTATTCATTTCATGAATAAAGGAAGCTCCTGAAGTTTCCTGACACACGCTTATGTTTTTGTTTTCTCTTTTTTGGCTATTGAAGTCAACAGTCATGCTTGTTAGAGGCATATAATTTGCCAGCTATTCTGTACATACTCTCTCATTTATCCTAACAAAATTATAAAGGGATGACGGCCAGTTCTGCATTTCAGCTAAGTAAGAAAAGTTATACTGAGAGAGACTATGCAGCGGTCAGTCATGTTGGGGGCTTGGCACATCAGGTATCAGGTTCCTGATGGTCCACTTTCTAGTAAGCTGGCTGGTGGCTTCATTGCCCTCTGAGCCATTGGGTCTCCACACGGAGAGCAGGCACTCTGTCCTCTATCTCAGAATAGCCCTGCCCGCCTTCCAGCTTCAACATGCAAAACCTGCAGCCAGAGGAACCACCGTCATCTTGGGGCAAAATTCCTCCTCCTTACCAGAGAGAAAACTTGGAAAATTACAGTTTTCTGTAAAATATGAAAATAGATGCTTGCCAACAAGTTCAAATTTATGATAATTTCCCAATACCTCAAGACATCCCACTTGAACATCTGTGTGGTTCATGGACGAGTGCATGAACTACTGCTAATCAGAAATGATTTGTGCCAGCTCCACAGACCCACAGCTTCTGGGTGTTTTTAGATGTTTCTCCCCTCCTACCTGGCCTCCCTCTGCGTTAATTAGACCATGGGAGAGGCATAGATACAATTCATGATTCAGGGTAGCCAGAAGTCACTGGGGAGAGAGAACAGACTGAGGAAAAGAATATTTTTCTTGCCTTGACAGTTGATTTTTAATTTTCTCTCCATCACCTATACACATGTTAACCATAAATAAGATATAGCCCTGGCTTTCCCAGGTGTCAACATCTTAATGAGAGAATCTGCTTTCTGACACCTCAGAAAAGGTCAATAAAGAAAAAAGAAATTAGAGACAGGACGGCATCCTTCTCGTGTCAAACTGCCTCTGTGCACACTAAGAGAGGCAGTGGAATTGTTATTTTTCTACTGCAGACCAGATGTGAAACCCAGATGATATGGTGGAGTTTTATTTTTGAATGGCACACATTTTGAAATGGGGGGGGGGATGCATCTTGACATTTATGGGTGACAGAGCTCCCGTTGCACAGCGACCCTGCTGTTAAGCACAAGCTGAAGTTGGCAGCCCCAGCGGATGGGGCTGTGCTCTGGAGAAGCCTGTCCCCGTCCCACCCTTCCATCTCAAGGAAGCTCATGATATTTGACATCTGCTGTTTTGCTGTGGCCATTCTTACTACATCTGGTTTGCTTTCCACATAACACTCAGAGTGATGTTTCCCAACCCAAGCAGGATTCTGTTGTGCCCTCCTGAAACCTCAGTGGCCTCCAGAGCTCTTAGGATGAAGCCCAGAATCCTCAAGATGGCTGAGCATTCTGCTGGACTTGTCCCTTCCTTCTCTCACCATGCAACTCATCTCTTAACTCTTCTTCCAGCTTGAAGGTCAAGCAGCCACGCTCCCTTGCTCCAGGGGCCTGTGCACCTCTCTCATTTTCCTACCCTCTCTGCAGCCCTGGCCTCCCTCCACCTCCCCAGGAGCTCCTCGTCTTCTCTCCTTACTCTACATGCTTTCCATTTGGATCTGCTCTCAGGTTTTTAGGGTTAAAGATGCACTGGTGGGTGACTTGATGGACAGATGCCTGTTTTCTGAACCATCTTCCATGAGGACGGGCTCTCTGCCTGTGGTTGCTCTCCTCTGAATACCTAGGACTTGGCACGAGGCCGGGTTTCTCAATGTCGGTGTTGCTGGCATTTTGGGTCAGATAACTCTTTATTGCTGGCGAGAGGCTAGCAAGGGCATCAACCTGCCAGATGCCAGCAGCAGCCTTCAAATTGATAAACAAACAAACAAACAAACAAACATGTTTCCAGGCTTTGCTAAATGTCCCCTGAGAAGCAAAACCACCCTGGCTGAGAACCACTGGATTAGAATCTGGAACAGAGTTGGCACTTCATAGAGTGTCACCCACTTGCTAGAGTCCTTGCACTTTCCGTCTTAAAGCAGTGGGTTTTGTTTGTTTGTTTGTTTGTTTGTTTGTACTAGGGATTAAACTCGGGGGCATTCTACCTTTGATCTATACCCCAGCTCTTTTTATTTTGAAACAAGGTCTCACGAAATTGCTGAGGTTGGCCTGGAACCTGCTACCCTACTGTCTCAGCCTCCCCTGTACTGGGATAATGGTCATGTGCCACCGTGCCTGGCTGAAGATCCCTTTTTCAAAATCAGTGGAGTACTAATACTGAAAATTGTGGGATAAGGTGCTGCTGCAGTGGAGGAATGGGGACCCTGAGACCCATAAGAAACTACCATAAGAATGGGAGGCATAAGTGTTTAGGGTTACGAAATAGAATGACTCTTCCATTTAATAGCCAGACAACCCTAAACAGGTCACTGTAATGCTCAGAGCCTCCATTTTCCCATCTGCAAACTGGTAAACAACTGTTTCAACTTGACAGGTTTATGGCAAGGACTAAGTAAGCTAACTCAAGCAAAGTCCCTTGTTCAGGGCCTGACTCTCAGGATTTGATAGCTAACAGTTGATTCCTTATTTTTCCTTTCTTATAGCCTCCAACAACCTTAGTAAAGGGATAAGGCCCTTGCAAGAACTTTAAGTATCGTACTAACTTCATACGAAAGCTAGTAGTTGGACATGGAGATCCTGGAAGAACACATATATTTTTATGCCTAAAAGAAATGACAAAGGGATCTGTTTGAGGCAGCAGGCATCCCGGATACCCTGAATTTCTTATAGAGACTGGAAGCTCTAGGCAGCCAGGGAGCATTTTGTTCTGCAGGTATACCTTTTATGGCCAGTGTGTTTAAGGCACACAGTGAGTGTTAGTTGACTAAGTAAATATCCGGCTGCTTAAAGTGGAATGGTCCCTAGAACCCCAGAAGTTTCACCTGCCTGAGTTTTCACTATCTGCCTCACCAGTTCTGGAGGAGACGTCCATCTCCCTTTGCAATGTAAAGGGCAGGACAACAGAGACAGAACCAGCAAACTGGAAAAGAGGCCCCTTTGCACATCAGAGAGAACAAACTTTTGATTCCAATATTGTTAGTGACCAAGAGTAGAATGGTTGTCACCCCTGTTATCCACGGGACCTTATGTCCTGGGATAATGAGACACATTAGAATCTTGCTAGTCAGCAGCATTATGATCTAGTAGAGGAGCAAAACTGTGTAAAAGTGTTACACAAAGAAGCTGAACATAGGAAAGTTTAGAAGAAAGGATCAAGAAATAATAAATACTCTTTCTCCAGTTGAAAAACTGAAATGATTACAGTATTTAAATCATTTAATCGGGAGGCTGAGACCGGAGGATCATGGTTTGCAGACAGCCTCAGCTACTTAGTGAGGCTCTCTGCAACTCAGTGAGACTCAGTTTCAAAATGAAGAATAAAAGATAGGGTAGGGGGTGTAGCTCAGAGGTTGAATGCTCCTGGGTTTCATCCCCAGACCTGCAAATATATAAATAAAGAAATAAATAAAGAAATAAATAATTTGATTGTTGGGGTAATAAAAGCACTGATATAGGTAGAGACATGAGAACAGGGTCTAGTTATGCCATAAATACTCAATGCATGGTCCTGTAATCATTATTGCTATTATCTCTTGCCCTATGGGCCAACCACAGATAAGAACACATCACCTCACCCAAATTTCATACTCTTAGTATACAGACCTCTGACCTGTAGAAAACTATGGATCAGGGAGCTGGGGAATATCTAAACAAGGTCCACGCTAGGGAATCATAGATCCAGGATCCAGCCCAAGTCTAGGATTTGACAAACATTCTTAAAGGGTAATGTTTTTCTTTTTTTTTTTTACTGAAAAAAACCTTTTATTATAAATATAAACAAATATCATTTATAAATAAATATTAATATTAATATATAAATATCTTTTATAAATAGCCCTTTATTTAATAGATTTTCTTTTGATTTTGGGGGCTCTGGTAGTGTGGCAAATCTTTATCTGTCTGTATGGCCAAAAGGGCCACATATGATTACCTTGTTGGCATAGTTTTGATTTATTTCTTAACACAAACTTTAGATCCTTTATTCTCATAAAGGGTCATGTTTTTCTTAAAAGGTCAGATACTACATGTTTAGGCTTGGAGGACCAGAATGTCCTTGCCACCAGCATCAACTCTTCCACTTGAAGTGAGAGCAGCCATGGACAGTATATAAATAAGCAGGCATGCCTATGTTCTAATAAAGCCAAAGTCGCCTAATTTCTCGGCCCAGGAGCCAGGCAGTCCCACCTGCTCACCACGTACCAAGCCTGTCCTCTGTAGCACCCACATTGCTGTGTTGGGACAGCAACTGCTGGCAGGTGGTGGGGAGCTCGCCTGTGATGCAGAAGCTTTGTTTGATTTTTCTCTAAGTATGTCTGAATTATTAAGTGCCTGGCTCACTAAGTGAAGGGTGCTGCTGTAATTCTATCGCTGGAGACAAAATTGCTATTTAAATTGAGTTTTGCCAATTTAGCTAATTTACTAAGTGGGCATTGCCACGTCTTGATTATTATCCTGTGATCAGAGATTAATCACGAGGATGATGCAGTGTTGATGCACGTACAGTCTATACAGCCTGCAGAGAGGAGGTCAGCAATATGACAGACCCTGGGGACGTCTGCAATCTGAGGACAGACCTGCAGCTAGACTGGCTTCTCTAGTGACATCCAGGTACCGGCTGATTCATAAAGAAAAGAAGTTTGACAATTGCTATAATAGATTTACTAATACTTCCTGCCTCTCCCACCAAGACACATGCAGGAAGGACTAGATGTCATTGTTCTTGCTCATCCCTGTATGGGCTGATTCTGTCCCTGGACAGAAACTGCTATTGACCAGTTGTAGGACCTCCGATGAGTCGGTTCTCCTGCTGGAGTCTCAGTTGCTTTCCCTGTACTGGCCACCCAACTTCAGAGCTTCAGTGCAGGGCCAGGATTAGGGTGGGGCTCTGAAGTTTCATGACCCTGTTCACCCCAACACCTCCCTCACTGGACCCCAGCCCTGCTCCCTCAGAGAAACAGAGATTGTCCCTTCTCTGTAAAACCATGCAGGGCAGCAGCATCATTAACAGGTCTCAAAAAGATCTGTGCTGCTGGGCGTGATGGCGCACGCTTGTAATTCCCGCATTTGGGAGGCAGAGACTGGAGGATCGCGGTTTGAGGACAGCCTCAGCTACTACTTAGCAAGGCCCTTTGCAACTCAGTGAGACCCTGTTTTTAAAAATAAAAATATTAGCCGGACATGGTGGTGCACGCTTGTAATCCCCGCACTTGGGAGGCAGAGACAGGAGGATCGCGCAGGTTCGAAGCCAGCCGCATGCGCTGGCTTAGGAGACCCTGTTTCCAAAAAAAAAAAAAAAAGTAAAAATAGGTCTGGGAGTGTAGCCCGGAGGTAGAAGGGCTTCCAGGAACCCCAGTACCACCAAAATAAATAAATAAATAAATAAATAAATAAATAAATAAATAAATAATAAAAATATTAAAAAATAAGGCTGTGGTATAGCTCAGAGGTACAATGCCCCTGGGTTCCATCCTCAGTACTGCAAAAAAAGAAAAAGTTCTGTTCTTCTGTTGACTAATTCTGGATGTACAGTCAAAATGCACATGTGGTTGATCTTATTCTCAATGTCTTAGAGGGCAGACGGGTAGTTTTGTAATGTTTTCTACCAACCAGGAAATTATTTTGTTCTTATTTGCGAAAACACTTAGGAACCAACAACAGCAACAAAATACACTTCTTTTGAATTGTTAGCCTCCATTTCTAACCGAGAAAAAATTTTATGCCGCCCTCCTAAAGGTTGTCTGCCTGGCCTTTTATTAGTTGTGTTTAGAGGCGTGAAACTGTAACCACTTAAGGACGTAGCTGGTAAAGAACGTTGTTTTCTCCATGCTCTGCTGGGTAAATGTCATTCCTAATTATTATTTATCTGCAGGACTTTTGAGTTATAATGTCTCGCCCTATCAGAAATGTCTGATTTTTGATATTTTTAGAGAACACGTTTTTCTCCTATGAAGTCAGTGCGCTGTGCACAATTTGACAAGTTTTAAGACATAATGTAGTGGTTGGAGCTCTAAGCAAAATAAGCCGGTGATGAAAGATGTCTTTGCCGTATCTGCGGCGTTCATCACTGCCTCTCTATGAAGACCTTCATTTCCCCGCAAAGTAGGGAGGACGTGACGAAGCACTGGCTTCTGAGTGGCTCTGTCTTAGCATTTGCCTTTAAATTCAGTCTCCACACCTTGACTGATATTTGCGTGGCTGCCGTCCAGAGGTGGTAGTGGTCTTAGAAACTGGTTCTCATTCTCCTCCTCTTCTCCATTTAGTTGTGCATTCAGCATGCCAGATGACATGGCACAAAGGCAAGAGAAGGAAGCCAGGGTGACCCAGTCTCTGATGGCTCAGAAGGGCACACCTGGGATGTAGCTTCCCCACACTGGGTGTGAGCTTAGCGCTTTCCCTTTGCTGATTTGAGGCTTTTTTTTTCATTTTTTTTTCGGAGCCTTTATTTTTTTATTATTTTTTAACAATTTTTTTATTGAACATAAATGGTATACATTTAAACTATATTTGGTGCCCTCTCCGCCAGCCCCCGTTTTCCCTTCCCCCCTCCCACCAATGGTTGTCTGGGTTAACCATGTCATATTCATAATTTTATACATATTCAGATATAGACCCTCATTAATCAAGATCAGCCTTCCTCCTCTCCTATCTTTCTATTCAAACTTTGCTGATATTTCCCCTCCATTATCTGGAGTCCCACTGGTATCCTCTGTGTTTCCTAGTTTGGGCATATTAGAGGAAACATATGTACCTTCTTCTGTGGCTTTAATCTGATAATGTACAGGAGAAGACAGGGGATTGACTCACAGATCTTGGCTCCGTGCAGGACTCTGCAGAGATTGTACAGATCCACTCAAAAATAGTGTGGTTGCAAGAAAATCGAAGGACCTGGAGAACATTATGTTAAGTGAGACTAGCCAGTCACAGAGAGCGAAGGGTCATATGTTTTCCTTAATATGAGTAAGATAGGGAGCAATTGGGATACAAGAGAGACTCTAAATCGTGAACTGATTTGGAGCCAGGGAGAAGCTATAAGGGTATGAGTGAAGGAAGGCTTAGGTTCTTTAATAGAAATACTACCATAGACTATGTGTATGCATATGAATATATACCAGTGCCAATCTGGGCACTCTGTATTGAGAGGGAGGGAAATGGGGAGGGGGCACCAAGAACCTGTGCATATATGTTATTGTCAACATGATTTATATGATGTGAGACTATAATGCACCAGTAAAAAAAATAAAAGCACACACAAAAAAGAAATGTCATTAAACTTTTCACACCACTGGAAAAAAATGGTGTGATGGCTTGAATATAAAATGTCCTCCAAAGCCTTGTGTTGAAACCACAGTCCCCAGTGCAGCAAGGTTCAGAGGTGGGCTTTGAGGCAGTGATTGTATCAGGAGGATACAGACCTCATCCGTGGATTAGCCCATTTCATAGATTCTCACTGAAAGCTGAATAGACTCCTGGGAGGTGGGACCATGTTAGAGGAAGTAGGTCCCTAGGAAGGGCTTATCCTCTCCATCTCTCTCCCTTTCTCTCTCTCTCTCTCTCTCTCTCTCTCTCTCTCTCTCTCTCTCTCTCTCTCTCTCTCTCCCTCCTGCCATGAACTGAGCAGCTTTCCCCTACCACTTCTTTCTACCATAATGATCTGTCTTACCTTGGGCACAAATAAATTGAGGCAGCCAACCATGGACTCAGATCTCTAAAAGCATGAGCTTTTAAATAAATCTTTCCTTTTCTAAGTTGTCCTTGTTATGTATTTTGGTCAAAGTGATAAATAGAAAGCTGAGTAACACAAGCAGCAATGGCATTCATGGCAGCCTTCAGCCCTTCCTTACACACTGCTGCCCCTTCCACTTCAGAGCACTCTTTGCTGCCAGCCCCTCTACAAAAGCCCCGTCTACTGTCTTGACTGCCGCTTAGTTGCCCCTCCCAAAGAAATTCCTCTTCAGTGCTCTTTCTCTGTCTACTTCCCATTTGGGATGGCCATAACCAGTATAATGGCAGCTGAAGTTTAACTGTGGCTAATAATGAGTCCTACATGGCACAATCATTTTACAAACCACTTCATTAGGCTGCCGCTGTTGACTTTTAGTCAGAATTAATGTCAAATCTCAGAAGGCTAAAGTTGTTTGTAACATACCGTATTTTATTAGCCTGTTTGCAGATGACGCTAAGATCCATGTATCACACAGATAATAGTGGAACAACTACTAATATTGGCATGATAACCAGCACTTCCCAAATACCGACTCTCTGAGCCACACTCTGCTAACATTTGGTATACACTAGCAAATAACATTTGGTGTGGACACTAGCACACTTAATAATTATTAGTACTCAAACCAGTAGGATCCCATCACTAGCTCCATTATAGGAATGGAAGACACCAGGTTTAGCAAGGGAAGTGTCTTGCTCAAGGTCAGATGTCCCAGAAGCAAAGAGCAGGGTTTGGAGCTGGTGTGAACTGACACAGGCAGTTATATTGAGAGGTGTGTAGATGCTGATATGCACTTCATTGCTAGGGTGTGTGTGCACGCGCCCTTACTGCATGCTATGCTGGATGCTGGGGTCCCCTGCCCTCAAGAGTGTGTGTTTTATGTTCAAGAAGATAGGAAATTTAGCATAAGCAAGACAGAGTGGTATTGGCCACAATCTATTCTGGGAACTACAACTGCAGTCCCTCTGAGGAGAATGTAAATCAGACCAGGGGATCAGGGAGTCTTCCCATGTGTAACTGGCATAAAGGACTCTTCTTGATCCAAGGAATTCACAATTAAATTTCATTTTTATTATGTGAAAAATAAACCCAGTGGCATAGCCCAGTCCCAGTGTCTGGATAATGCCAACACCACTTGAGATCCACCTGACCCTCTGTTCCTCAGTTCTCAACCCCAAAGTGCCAAATCTCAGAGGACTGTGGTGTGCCATCACTGTGGCCACCGAGGGAAGCTGAGTGTAAATAAAAGAAAGGTTGGCCCTCTCTGCCCTAAGTGTTCTAACCTACCATTTGCCATAGAGTCTGGACCGGCTGAGTGGATACAAAGACAAAAAGCACATGAGACCCCCTGCGTCAGCCTCATTACCAATGACACCGGTAGTATGTTCAGAAAGTTCCTAGTGCTCCCTCGAGCACTATTTGTTCATTTTCCTCTGTGATTACAGTAAGTCTGGATTTTAGACACCCATCCTCCATTCCCCATAAATCTGCATACTGAAAGAAATCCAAGAAAGGGAAGGCAAAGGTTGGCGAGTGCCTGGAAGTTGGAGAAGTGAATGTCTGACCCTACAACTGCTTGAAGGCTCACACGCACGCATGCTCAGCTAGGCAGTGTTTCTGGAACAGGGGCCAGCAAGGTCCCCTGATTTCTACACATACTGCTGCTCCCCATGCTGGGAAAGGTTGAATCAGGGAAGAAAGGGAGCAAGCTGGACTGGAGATTTGTTATTTCTGAGAGGTGGACAGATGAGCAGACTCCTTCCCTAGCTGAATGGGATATCAATAATAAGATAAAACAAAGGCTCACATTCATTCCTGCTGACTCTTGATGCTCAGGATGAAGACTAATTTACCAGAATGGGAAGACTTGTCCTCAATCTTTGTCTGAGCATTAGAATAACCAAAGGATGCCAGACTGCTTCTCAAATGAACAAAATCATAATAATTAGGGGTTGGGCTCATGCATCAGCCTTTGTATCCTCCCAGGAAATTCCACATGCAGGCAGGGCCAAGAGCCACTGCCCCAGAGCCTAACCCACCACAATCTGAACACAGGGAGCTGCTAGTAAACAGAACCTGGTTTCCACGGCAACATGTCTTTCAGCTCCTCTCCCTTTCAGAGCATACAAAAAGGTGAATTATTTTGTTTCTGTGCCCTTATCCACATCCCATTTCAGGTGAGCAGGTCAGGGGTAAGCAAATATCTCTTAGTGACTGCAGGCTGGATGGGGCTGGGAGGAGATGGTATAATCCTGCCAGTCAATTCCTGCCGGAGAAACCATTTATTTGCCAAGATTGGCAGACAGATGTGGAGTGTGTGGAGGAGGCCAGGACATGAGCGAGGGGCCAGAGGCAGGCTTGTTTGCTTCCTTTTTAACGGAATTACTACAGACGGATCGAGCCTTGGTACTAGAATACTATAATAGTAATTTGTGAAGGGGTAAGTTGGTCCCTGAGAAACCACGTTATCAGATCTGTCCTTTAAAAATACAAGAAAACCACTATTTATTTTTAAACACTATGCGTGGATGGGTGTTTGCACATTTATAGAAAAAGATCAGAAAAAGATACTGAGTTTGCTTTCAATATTTGCCACTTCTTGAGGCTGGAATTTGGGCAGTCAGATCGGGCTTTTTCTTTTATATTTGTTTATAAGGTTTGGATTATGTAAACACAAGGAACACATAAATATTGGCTCCTTGGTAAGCCTGACTCTGACCTAAAGCTCAGTTTCACCTGCCCCAGATACAACCAAAAACATCAGGAAGCCACACACATTTTTTCCCCTGGACATTCTGAAGGCCCCAGGAGTCTGTTCCATCCACTGGCAAATCTCCAGAGTCTTTTTCTCTCTTTCTTCACAACCTCCCCATGTGGCAGCCACCATCTTTTCCTCCCACTTCTCTCCCTACTCTGTCATCTACCTGGCTCTTCTCCTCCGCCTCAGCATCAGCTCTTTCTCAACCTGTCTCATTCTAACCAGTTCTCACCTCTTAGATTCCACCCTGACCCTGATATATTCATATATTTATACCCTTTAACCCCCCCCCCACTTAGTGGTCTTCACTCAAACATGACTCCATAAAATAAGAGGTCCACCCTCTTTCCTCTTTACCGTGGTGTGTGTGTGTGTGTGTGTGTGTGTGTGTGTGTGTGTGTGTTGTTACAGTTCAAATATTAACTATTAATATTAATTAGGCTTCTATCACTTCCTCTATATCCCCTTACTCAACTGTATCTTTTCACTTTCACCATTGGACGTGCCTTTATTTGCTCATTACATCTGTATCTAACTCTCCACTAATATGTAAGTGTCATGAGATCAGGACTCTGTTTCACTCACTGCTATATCTTTAACATCAAGAGCAATTCTGGGCGTACAGGAGACTCCAGTGATATTTGTTGAACCAGTAAATGAATGAATGAATGAACGAATGAATGAATCCATAGTATTCAATTAAGAAAGAGAAACAAGGAAAATAGCAAGACAGGCGAGAAACAGTCCAGATGGTCAGGTTCTCTGGAGGAAGCTTTACACTGGTTCTGGAGCTAGCTGGGACTTTTCCTCTGGAGCTCATGGATACAGCTACACTTCCTGGAAGCTCGATGCTCGCCACCTTGCCATAGACAATACTGTTCCAGGCCCATCACATCCCTCGCTTTTAACCCCTGCCATGGAACCACAAGGCAGCATCGCCCAGTTTCACAGATGAGAAAAACAGCCAGATATAATGTGTCACTTTGCTAAATAAGTGACTGAAATAGATTTAAAACCCCAGTTGGCCTGACCCCAAAGCACTTTCCACTAAACCATAACACGACACGACATAAAATAACCACATCTACTTTTATATGCCAGAAAGTTATGTGCACAGATAAGTGAAAACATATCTCAAGGAAACTTTCCTCAAGGAATTCTGAGGGAAGGGCCAAGCAACTGAGAACTGTTCCATTTCTAAAAGATGGCACTACCAAACCATCTTGATAATTTGATGGATGGTGCATGAAGAGGCGGCAGCATCAAGAGAGGCCCCTTTGAGTGACTCTGGCATTTGTTTCCTTCCTACTGACCCACTGTCGATGACAAATCACAAGCTTTGATGGTTTTTGTTAGCAGAAGCCCTCCTCACCTTTTTGGGATGCCATGGATTTGGTTTATTTTTAATATTTAATTTTATTTAATATTATTTAATATTATTTATATCATCATCATCATTATTATTATATATTATTATATTATATTATTTATTTATTGATATTTAATTTCATTTATTCCATAATGAAATTCAGAATGATAGAGACATACATGCACACAGCATTTGGCGAGCTTCCCCTGGCATATATATATCTGTATCTATATCATCTATATCTATGTATGCACATAGCATCAACTAAAGTATTGGCTTCATAAAGTCTTCCTCTTCCTCCAGTCTTCTTCCCCTAGACCTCCTCCATCACTCCACTATGGTTCTTTCTCCTTTATCTGGAGTTCTGGTACCTTGATTTCTCCCGTGTTTCCACGTATGAGAGAAAACATATTTCACTTCACTTTCCAAGACTGGCTGATCCCATTTAGAATAATATTCTCGAGTGTCATCCATCTTTTTGCAAATGGCATAAGTTAGTTCTTCTTTGTAGCTGAGTAGAATTCTACTGTGTGTATATCCCATAATTTTGTAATCCATTCATCTGTTGATGGGCACCTGGGCTGGTTCTATAATTTGGCTACTATGCATTGTACTGCTATAAACATGGGCATGCATGCTTTTGGGTATCTTTCCAAAGAAACTGAAGTCAGAATTTTATAATGAGGGGTACAAAATGTATTTGTAAGGTACTTCCCTAGGGCTGAGCTCTGTATAAAAGAGTCCTTTCTGATTGAAACTTCCCGCACAAGGCTGAACCCTAGATCAAGCATGACAGCAGCAGTGGTGGCGAGTTCACCCAGTGAGCTGACTTCATGCAAAGTAACTGATTGTTTCTTTAAGTGAAGGAAAGCCACCTCCCAGTTGCTGTGTTGTGAAGACATGCTGTGGCCATGCAGGGGTTCCTCATAAAGGAGACTGACCTATGGGATTTGATGAGCATGCTTTCATGTGGCGACAGCTCCCCCCTGGTCCATTTTGTTTCACTAACACTTCTTTGTATGGCTAATTCGTCATGCACCTGGAAGATAAAGACACAAATTCCTGATGGAAGCCGGGCCTGGTGATTCACCCTTGGAATCCCAGCATTTGAGAGACTGAGACCGGAGGATCGCAGTTTGTGGACAGCCTCAGCTACTTAGTGAGGCCTTCTGCAACTTAGTGAGCCCTGTTTCAAAATAAAGAATAAAAATAGGGTGAGGGGTGTAGCTCAGAGGTAGAATGCCCCTCGGTTCCATCCCCAGAACCGCAAAAAAAAAAAAAAAAAAATTATAGAAAGCTGAGAACCCGAGAAAAGGAACCAAGAGGCTCACCCACTGAGAGCTTCCCGCCCGGCACTGGAAGGGTGAAGATGCAGATGTCGGAGAGAGCAGAAGCCGCCTCTGTTGAAATTAATAATTCAAGCCAAAAAAAAAAATCTCAAAACTTAATTGCTCTCTGTCAGCCACAGCTCATCCTTGTCTTCCGTTATTTTGCACAAATTGATTTGGCAGCATTTCACAGCCACCACATTCATTTTTAAAGTACTTTCTTGTTATCTATAGCCTGTTAATATGTTCATCCTTCACCTCCCTAAGTAATTCTGGGCAGATTTTTACTCATTTGGAGTGAATGAAGTTCTCATTGGGTAGGAGGAGGGAAATGGCCCAGGATGAAATGTCACATATCACCCTAAGAGGCTCCCAGGACCCTTGGGCTCCGACAGCCAACCCCAGTGGCAAATACGAAAGAAAGAAACAGACGGACATGTCTTCTGCCTCAGCTGCCATCCATATGGGATTATTTAGATTTAAATTAATTAAAATTAAACCAAATCAAGTTCTGCTCCTTGTCAAATTATCCCTGTTTCCAGTGCCCCATAAATACACACACTATATTGGGAGCACCCAACAAGAAGGTTTCTATTATGGCAGAAGGTTCTAGCAAACAGTGCTGGGGGCAAGCTTTTGGACTCCAGCTTGGATGGCTTCTTATTTCTTCTCCCCCCATGATGAGATGAGCTAGGGGTTCTGCATGTGCTTTGTCAGGATCTGCTTTGAGGAACATCCAGGGGTAAAAAACTGTAGGCTTTGTCAATGTCTATTCTTCCATACCTGTGACAATCTTGCTGATGTCAATCGTGCAAAGAATGGAAAATGTTTAAAACATGTCCAAGGAAGAACAAGGCAGGAAGAACAGAATCTGAGTCCTGGGGGCCTGGTTTATAGATGTGTCTTGAATTAAACTCAAGAACACCTTGAACCTCTGTGGTGCCTAAATGTCATTGGTGCCTTACAGGTGCCCTCTGAGCCTGTACAGTCTTACTACATGGCACTCTGCTTTCTTTCCAAGGGAGAATGACAGAACTTCAGTCTCCTGGCCCAGCAGTGGGCTCAGGAAGACCTCAGGCATCATCACATCTGGTCTGCTTCGGGCACAAAGATGAAAGGAAAGTGTGGATAGCCCTCATCATCCTACATGTTTGTCCTTTTGGCCTATTTCTGAGCAGCCTTGGCATAATTAATAGTGCAGTTATCTGCTAATTATTCCACTATTCAAGCAAGACTCCAAGTACTCAGGGCTCAGAGTGGATTTCATGTGCACAATTAATAATTTTCATCACTGAGTAATTACTTGTGCAGTATTTAACCTAACAACATTAGATGTGCATTACTGGGCCGTGATTGCTGTTTTCTTCCAACCACCCACTCTTGTAGAAATGCTCTCTATGAAGTTGTCATGGTTTGTTGACAAATCATGTTTGCTTTCCTTTTTTTTTTCTAATTTCTTACACTTTTCAACAGTTTGGATATAGTTAGACCATTAGACCTCTTTTAACACTTTTTCTTTCCTTTGGCCTCCATGTCGTTATCCTTTCCATGGTTTCCTAGTCTCTTTTGGACACATCATGTTTTGCATCAGTCATTGGTTTGGTCCTCTTGCTCAGCAAGGCTTCCCTCATAACATGGATGCATCCCCAGCAGCAGAAGGATAGAGAAGGGAGAAAGCAGCACTCTGAGGGAACTAAGGCCAGGGAAGGATTGAATGCATGAGAAGAACAGAGCATCCTGGTCCTAGAGGAGAGCAAGGCTAACTCCAACCTGGTCCTTTTACAGGAAATGGGCTACCCCTGGTCAGGCAGCATTGCTACTGGTCAGAGGAATGGGCTTTGTTTGCCTTAGGATGTATAAAATAGAGTCCAGAATATTACAAGATGGTAAAGGAAGAAATGGCAAGAACTGACCCACATGCCATGATGTAGAATATCTATGAAAGGGAGATAGATGCTAGGACTCCCTCCTCACTGGTGGCCTTAGGTGGCTTGTCCTTTGGTGAGGCAGGCCATTGAGGGGGCTGATTCTGAGTCTCCAGGGGGAAGAGTTGGTTGGGAGGATCTGGAGGAACCCCAGGTTGATAGTATCTTATTCCTGTCTCTGTGCACTTCCTCCCTTACATTGATATCATCTCTACCACCCCTTTGTGGGAGACATGTGTGTCTGTAAATCTCATACTCACTTAAACCCAAGGAATATACCTACGAGCAACACCATCTCTACAGTCAACCCTGACTAAATAATTTTTTATACGTGTCTTGATCACAGGAGATTGGACCTTTGGAATCATCTTTGGTTTCTTTTCCTCTTTATCCCCATGTTCAATCAGTTATCAAGTTTCTCACTGCCATAGAAAAGTGGTTCGCAAAGTCTAATCTCTGGTCCAGCATAAGCACCTCTGGGAACTTATTAGAGATGCACATTCTCAGGCTCCTCCTACGGACTTGGAAACTCAGGATGGGACCCAGCCAGCAATCTGTGTTTAATGCAATTTCCAGGTGTTTCTAATTCATGATCAAGTTAATGAACCAGTACCTTCCAATGCCATTCAAACCCCTCACTGTGACCTATAAGACTACATGTTCTGACTCCTTCCCATCTCTCTATGCTCAGATGAGCCATTCTCCCTTCTCTCAGAATTTCTAGCCAATGGCCACCTTTCTGGTTCTGGAAAGGGCTATGATCTTCCCACCCTGAATGTGAAAATGCCATTTCCTCCACCTGAAATGCTCTTATGCTCCTTGGCTCTTCTTCTTGCTCCTCACATAACAAGCTGTGGTCCTCTATCCACTCAACACAAATGCCATAGTAGTTGTGTTTGGCCATCCCACCTAATATGGCCTGCCTCATTCCTGCCCTAACATTTAGTGCTTCCCTGTTTATGTCCCCTGTCAGTTATGTACCTGTAAAAACAACTAACAGCTATTTTTCTGTTTCCTAGTCTTTTTTTTTTTTTAAAGAGGATCTAGAGGTGGAGATATATCTTGTCCTCCTCTCCCCTTCTGTTTACAGTATGGAGCCTAAAACATAATAAAAGTTCAATAACTATCTAATAGCTTGTTATTAACTATTATTAGTTCACCAATAACTAGTGAATGCATCCAGACCACAGTCACCTCTACTTACATAGCTATGGGCCTTTGTGGTACTGGTTAGTTTATCTTCAATTTTTAAGCTTTTCTCTAGCTCTGTACCATGGTATGATGGGTAATCTATGCAATGATGCAGAAAATTTTTTTTTGCCATGTTTAAGCCCATCCTATCTTGACCAGCCAGTGCTCTCATCTTTTGGTTCTGCAGCAGCTCTCAGGTTCATCTCTCTTGTTCCTTTCTTTCTTCTTATTATTAATGCCATCTTTGGAAATGGCTACCAGCACTCAGAAAAGGTCCATACAGACCATTCTTATTCCAAGGCTCTTCTGTCAAGAGTCTGTTAATATTGATGCCAAGGCTTATTTGGCATCTCAAAGAGGAGGAGGATAAGAGACCCATTCTGTGGATGCTCATTTAAAGTAACAAAAGTCTCATTAGGTGTAAGGCAAATGGTCTTTTCAACAGCAAGTAAGGAGCAGAGGGTGGACATAAGGCCTGCTGGTGGTGGGTGAGAAACAATGAGGGAATGGCCTCTCTCCTTGTGGCCTGGGGCTGCGACTGTGGTGATTCCAAGTCCTGGATCCCTCTGGCATTATGGCTTTCCAGATCCATGTTTTCTCAGAGCATCCCACTTGACCTTTTCTGCGTTCATGTCTAAGTGGTGGACTCATAGACCAGAGCTGCGGCACCTAGCCAAGGAGGGCAGGTTGTGTTACAAACTTCAGAGGACACAGCAGTGCTTGCAAAGTGCCTTCAGGCATCCCACAAATGTCTCTGGAGCAATGCAAGACCTAGAAGGGATGTCTTCATGGACCAGACATTTCTACATCCCAGAACAAAGGCAATAGCAGCAATGGAAAACACAGGCTGAGTGTCCCGCATTGGAAATACTTGGCATTAGAAGTGCTTTGGATTTTGGATATTTTCAAATTTTGGAATATTTGCATATACATAATGAGTTATCTTGGGAATAGGATCCAAGTCTATACATAAAATTCACTTCAGTTTCTAATATACCTTATTCATATAGCCTGAAGGTAACTTGATGTAATATTTTTTACAATTATTTTGTGCATGAGACAAAGTTTCACAGCATGAAATTTTCCACTGTGGCATCATGTTAACACACAAAATGTTTCAGATTTTAGAGCATTTTGGATTTTCAGACTGGGGCTATTCAACCTGTATTTAGGAAGGACTTGCTTGATTGCGCTGGCAAACTGGAGAGCACCCTATAGGAATGCTCCACTGTAATCCTCCTGACCACCCAAACACCCTATTCAATAGGTGCTATGGTCATTCTGTTCTCCAGATGGAGACTCTGAAATACAGAAGCCACATAGACAGTCATTGTGGTGCTGGGGCTCAGCTTGGGCTGCCTGGGTGAGACAGGTCCTCAACTTCCTACTGTAGGGTCTATTCCTCCTGTTTACTCTCTATTAAACCTTGTGACCATCCATAAAGAAGAACAGATGGATAGTAGACAGGAAGCAGACAAAAATCCAAACAAGATAAAGAGCATCTTATGTTATAGTTAAATCACTCGTAGAAATAGTCTAAAACAGAACTGAGAGTTAGTTGCTTGGAAGGATGGAGCATCCTCAGCAGGACCGGAAAATAACAACTGTGCTTGGACACAGAGTGTCCATTTTCAGGTCTAGGCAATCCTAGAGGGAGCCTCTCCTGATGAAGTCTCAAATTGAGAGACTGCAGTTTGGTCTTTTACAATAGAGCCAGCTACCTGCACGCCAGGCCAAGAAAATGCCAGGATCCTTCAAAGATGAAGAAAGAGAAAGAGAAGGAGAGAGAGGAGAGAGGAGAGAGGAGAGAGAGAGAGAGAGAGAGAGAGAAGAGATGGTTTTGTTAATTATTCAGTTTTCAGTCCTCCTTCAAGAGTAGGCTCTCAGATCTGCTGTGCCAGCGGAGAGGAGACTCAATTTTTTAAGCAGGATGGAACTGCTAACAGGAAGTCTCAGTCACTTCAAATGAACTTCCGTGTGATTGAACGGAGCTGAAGAGATGAAATGGGTGTTCAATGAGAGCCTAAATTGCTCTCCAAGAAGCAGCTGAAAGATCATCAAGATTCTCAATTTGCTAAATCTTCTCAGCAACAAATGAATAAGAAAAATCCTTCCTCCATGAGAGGGTTCACAGGGAAGTGTAACACACCAACTGGATGGTTGCAAGAAGCAAAAAGGAGTCACTGGACAAGAGGAGATGCGGCAGAGGTCAGGTTTTCGGGGAGAAAATGTAGGAGGAAAAATGGTTTGTAATGAAGATTTGCTACTGATATTTAAACTCTCCCTGGCCCCAAAGCCTGGTGTCTTCTAGGTTTGTTCTTATTTCCTCCCAGCTTGGGGCCAGAGCAAACACACACTGCTGGTAGAATTCACCCCCTACCAGCAGCTCATCAAATGGATGAGATCCACTGGGGCTTCCAGGTAGGGAGCAACAGAGAGAGAAGGTACAGGTGCCTCTGCCTCTGGATTCGAGGGGCCCCAGGAACATGGAGGGCAGTCAGCAAGGGGTTGGGGTCATCTAATTACCAATTACCAAGCCCTTTGCAAACACAAAGGCTGCACCTGAATGATAAATGTTATTACTCCAGCTGCATTCCGCCTGCTGCAATGCTTCTACTTGCAAATTTAGAGAATTCTCTGAGGGAGCTGCAGATTGCTTATCCCACAAAACTTCCACCCCGGCTCACATCCCGACTGGTGAAGGGCAGCAGGAAAAAAAATCCTTCCTGGCAAACTTTCTAAAACACACGTTGCATAACATTGATGCAAATAACAAAGAATGGAAACTTTTAGAAGCATGTCATACTCGTTCATAATTTTAGAGTGCTTTTAAACTTCTAAGACACGTGAAAATTCAGTGTCTTGCTTACTCCTATCCTTCTCTATTTATCAGAGGAGAAAATAGGGGCTGCAAGAAGTGCAGAAGTACAGAGATATGCCCAAGGTCACAAAAGCTTGTACAAAAAGGGATGACTAGGAACTGACAGTCCAGTATCTGGCCCAAAGTTCTCTCTTGTATGAGAGAGAAATAGAGAGAAAAGGACTAAATGTGTTGCTAATCTGAGTGTCACCACCCATAGACGATGTTTCCAACTCTACCTTAGAACAATGCAAATTTACTATTATGAAAGCCATGCATATGCCGGGCGTGGTGGCGCACGCTTGTAATCCCCGTGCTTGGGAGGCAGAGACAGGAGGATCACGAAGGTTCGAAGCCAGCCGTGCTGGCTTGAGACCCTGTTTACAAAAAAAAAAAAAAAAAAAAAAAAAAAAAACTATATATATGTCTGGGAGTGTAGCCCAGAGGTAGAAGGGCATCCAGGAACCCCAGTACCACCAAAAAAGAAAAGAAAAGAAAAAACCATGCATAAATACTATAGGAAATTTAGAAATTATATGAAAGTAGATGAAAGACAAAAGTAAAATTCAACACATAAGCTTACTGCTCAGGCGTCTCATGTTTACAACAAAAGAGGATGGATCTCAGTGTGAATCACCCTCTATTCAGTTTTTCTACACAGTTCCCAACTCTACAAACACAGGAGGTGAAAGGAGAAGAAACCAGTATGAAAGGAAGAGCACAGAGCCTGGAGCCAGAGAGCCTGCCTGAGAATCCTCGTTCTGTTCGGTGGTGGCTACGTGCCCTTGGGGAAATGATTTTGCAACTCTCAGGTCTTAGGGTCCACATCCATAAAATAGAGTAAAATCATATCTACCTGTGGGACTGATACGAGAAATTCACAACAGATATTTACAAAGCACTCAGACGCTTGCCTAGGTGTTTGTAAAACGAAGAGGTTACCCAACGTTTGCTCACAAGTTCTACGCTTTCTTCCAAACAATTCCCTTTGAGACCCCTCTCCCCAGATGCGCTGCATTCTCAACAGAGTTAGGTATAATCCCATCGGATGGACTCTCCTGATCTGTGGAATGAGACAGCATAAATAAAAGTAGATACAAGCCGGGCATGGTGGCACACACTTGTAATCCCAGCATTTGGGAGGCTGGGACCAGAGGATCCCGGTTTGTGGCCAGCCTCACTATTAATGAGGCCCTTTGCAACCTGGTTTCAAAATAAAGAATAAAACATAGGCCTGGGGTATAGTTCGGAGGTAGAATGCCCCTGGGTTCCATATCCGTTACCACCAAAAAAAAAAAAAAAAAAAAAAAAAAAGTACAGTTGGCTGGGATTGGGCTGCAGCATGCTTATGTGTTAGCTGTCTGACCATACATGAATCAGTTAATTTCTTTGGTTACTATAAATCTATAAAATGAGGTAACTCTGCTGGCCTAGGAAGGTAATGTAGGTGGTACTCTAGAAATTGCAAAATCCTTAATTATTAAGGGGTGTTTTCCCCACTGCTGTTTTTATTTAAAAAGCCATGGCCAATATTTACCTTATAGAGATAATGAAATAGATAGAATATCAAGGGTGTTATGGAAGATCCAAACTGACCAGTAAATTCGCTCCAGACCCTCAAGTTAACTGAAATTTGTTGACAAAATTTGTATGTATCAACATTATTTCCTGGTACCCCAGGGAAATACCACCATGGTCCTATCTATCTATATAAATTAGAATTTGTGTTCTCTCAGCCTTCACCTCTGTATCTACAAAAAGGGAGGATTTGTTGTTCGGATTCTTTCTGGAAAGTGTCCTCCAAAAGCTGAACCTCAGCTACCCAAATACAGAAGTGTGACGTTACTGCAATATACGTCAACATTCTCTCTCAAAAGTAGAACGGTATGGATGTGAAAAAAATGAGATGAACTGAACAGAAAGGTCATTTGCGTGATGGCAAAGCCCTTTACTAATATTTGCCCAGTACCTGGATGTGCATGCTATTCTCATAGACACAGATAAAACCAGGTCTCATTTCCAACTCCATGTTTTTCTTTAAGATTGTCCGTCCACACTTGATAGGCTCTCACGGAATTAGTGGATTCCTTCCAAAAGGGGAAAACACCATGGGTCCGCATTGTTCAACAGAGAAACTAAACAGTTCAGTTAAGATCTCTAGGGAAATAGTGTCACTAATACAACTGACAGCCTGTTCTGAACAGTGGGCCCTAATCCAGGATAAAGCAATCCATTCCATGTAACCCTGATACCATGTCTACAATTGGTGGCTCTAAAGACTTGATCCCCACAGCTATGGAAGGGCTCTCTGATGAAGGGACACTGGGGAGCACTAGGGTAGATAGAGTTAACTTGACATCTTTACTCAATTCACGGATCCAAAGTTTTCAAGACATATGGCAAATTCCTAAAAGATGGACCTGATAATTCTGGATACCCTCTCAAAACCTTATGCTGAGAAAGAACAAAAACATGGGAATGAAGAAAAATGAAGATTATGCAGCATTTTTTTTTCAGCACTGGGGATGGAACCCAGGGGCATTTTATCTCTGAGCTACACCCCCAGCCCTATTTTATTATTCTTTATTTTGAAACAAGGTCTCACTGAGTTGCAAAGGGCCTCACTAAGAAGCTGGGGCTGTCCGTGAATCGGGATCCTCCTGTCTCAGCCTCCCAAACGCTGAGATTACAAGCGTGTGCCACCACACCCTACTTCTATGCAGCATTTCTCACTAGAAAATGATCTTGAATATTCCAATTCAAAAATCTTCCATCAGGAGCAAAGTGGACTTTGTGCTGCTCATAAATACAATTTCCTAAGTATTTCCGCATCCCAGATGCCTTTGAGGTCGGTACTGCATTCATCCCTGTTGACTGGCACCCTGCATTCTTTCTCATGATGGAGGTAAAGTACTGGGACTCTTCTTTAAAACCTTTGTTTTAAAACAAGGAATCAGAAAATAAATAGCTGAAAGGAATGCATAGTATTCTCATAAAACTAATTAGGAAGTGCCTCTATAGACTGAGGGAAAGCCTAAAACGAAACCTTAGTTTATTTAATGAACCTTAGTTTACTTAATGAACTGTTTAACTACATATTTTGACAATTGGAGCTGCCAGCGTCTAGGATCACTTCCCGCTCTTGGGCTTGGAGGAACTCCAGGTGTCCTTGGGTGGAGGTCAGAGAGATGAGAAGAGCCTTCCACACAGATCATGACGAGCTCAGACACCCAGCTGGTAGGCTTTCCTGTAAATCCAAAGGAAGGGCCAAGTCCCAGCCATAAATTAAGTCTGCAGAGACTGGAATGCACACAGGGCTGATGTGCTCTCGAGGGTCACACTGTCCATCACCTGCCAGTGGGGCTGAGTTATCACTTTTCTGACATCAGAGGAATTCTTCAGATGAGTGACAGCCGTGCCCTCTTTCCAAAGCCATCAGCAACTCAGTAAGTGATGCGTGACCTCTGTGCGCTATGAGTGGTGAGCTGTGGGGTTGCATTTATCTCCCACACAGGAGAGCTGGCCAGCAAACTACTGAGCTGGGAAAGAAGAGGATGAGGGAGAGCACCTTATAAACTCTACCAAACCCACCCAGCTTCTGGAAGGCTATTAATAGGCCTTCAAAAAAGTGCTTTTTCTCCCCTTGGCATTTCTGAGATCAAAGTATGCAAATGAGTACCCACACAGCTAATGCTATATAATTATATCTTACATAATATTATATTTTATCATGTTATATTATATTTTTCACAATCATAATAATTGCATAATCATTACTCCAGGGCAGGCAGTATCATGTGGTGGTAAAGAGCTGAGGTTCTGAAGTCAGACTGCCTAGGTTCAAACCCAGCTCTGTCTCCTATTGTGTTACTCCCTGACATGCTAAATCTCAAGAATCAGTCTCTCAGTATCTTTAAAAAATCTATTCAGCAGAGATTAAAAATCACCTCTGTCCCATAAAATTGTGTTGTGGGTTAGGTGACATAATTCACAGAAAGTGCTGGGTTCTAAACTCAACAGCACCAATGACAACTATTGCAGGATGTGTGTTAAGAAAATGAAGAAGGCAAAAAAGACGGCAATAAAATTTCACTAATACTAATCTGAAGGTTAATGTCTAAGCTCCTAACTTTAAAGCGTCACCAAATTTACCTCCAGGTCCACATCTCTTGGCATACAGATTCTCCAGAGAAGAATAAAGCTTCAGGTGCTTCCAGTCTCCTGTACAATTACCAGATTTTCCTGAGGATCCAAGAATTGCTGGGGCAGGGGGAGGCCATGAGTGCACTGTTTACTTGAGGAAGGACAGTGACACAAAGCATGGCAAGTAATACCATGAGAACTATAATAAAAATATGCCAAGAAAGTCCTACTCACCATACATTCGCTACTTCTTCAAACCATTAATGACCGCTTTAATGTCCATATCAAGTGAACACATGCCGGAGAATTGAGACCAAACTTAGGCCAAACAGTAGACTCCATGAGTAAGTCGGACAGTTGCCAGTTTGGATGACTTAGAAGCTTTGCCATTATTTTTTAGTTTGGGACTTAGAGGGAGTAAAATTTGATGAGCATTGGTTCAGTTTGTGTCCAGCAGTTCATTTCCAGGGATTTAAGTCAACTTAAAAAATCTGTGTATTCCTCACAGGAGAGCAATGTCCAGTCCAGAAATTAAAAACAGGATGTCAAGATACTCACTTGGGCCCCACTTTACCCCATAGGATAGTATGACCCTCCAAAATGTATATTAATTATCAGGATCCAGTTACCCCAGAAAGAAACAATGAGTAGAGCAACATCACCTCTGGAACACTGTTTTAAGTTATATTTAAAATAAGTGATCAATTCTACAACATAGTGTTCTAGGGAGAAAGTTGAAGCATTTTTGGAGCTAAAGTCACCACTGACCACCATGTCAAATGCCGATCCAACTCTCCTATCCTGTTTAGTTCTTGTTACTACTTTGATGAATGTCCTTTCATTTTTCTATATTACATACTCATCTATGTGACCTCTAAGACATAGTTTAAATAAGTTTTCATTTTTAAAATAACCTAAGCAATATCATAGGGGCCATATTCTGAAAATAACTGCTTTCTTTTCAAAATATCTGTGAGACTCTTGTTTCCATGTACATAGTTTATCCCAGTCCTTTACCTGCAAGACGGTGCTCTTAGGAGGAATGCTCCAGTTCATCTTGCCAGTATTATGTGTGGGGGGGCATACCTGTGAGTGTCTTTGTTGTATTTTATCAACAGCACTGCAGCAACTTCCCTGTGCACACGTGTGGGTGCTTTTCTAGGACATATACTTTATTTATCATTGAGTTATTAAAGGTAGAGTATAATTTTACATTCAAATGAGAACATTAAACATTATACCAATACAATGGTAGAAATTGGGAATACCTCAGGCCAACCAGGTTATAGATAACCTTGCTAGATAAACGGCATGTATGGTTTCTGGGTTTGTTGTTCTTTTTAATTAAGAGATACTGATAAATGTTGTGCAAAGCAAACTGAATGGAATATAGAGAGCACACACTTGCTCCGAGTTCTTTCAACCCTACTTTTGATCATCTGTAAGTCCCTTTCCTTTGAAACGTGGTGCCACTCTTTATTTAATGCCTCATTTCAGCTTCCAGAATAAAATATGTGTGGAAGGAAAAGATCAGCTTTAGCACAATGACTCCTCCTTAATTACCAGTCCTATCTTACCAATTCTAACTTGCCAGTCCTATCTCAACAGCAAGGTCATCATTATCTACAGTGGTATGGACAAGAAAAGGCTTGTTGTGAGTGTGGCATTATGCCCCTGCCGTTTTCAATTATTTTCTCTGTGGACCTTCTCTATGGACATGTTCTCTCTTTCGCCTCTTTTTTTTTTATTGCATATCTGATTCCTTTTAAACTTTAAAATGTTTCACAATGACGAAAGAATAGGAAGCTCTCAATTAAGTAATCTTCAACAAATAACATTCAATTTTCATTTTATTCAATAACTTTCTTGATTGAAAATTAACGATTATCAGCAGAGCCTCACCTCAACAGAGAGCTTTCTTTGCAAACATAAAAGAGGTAACATAATGATGACCAAACTATCATACTATCAACGTTATCCATTTGTTCCCCTGGTAGTCACAGGAACTAGCACTAGAGCACAAAGTTTGGACCAAAGGAAATTCCAGGACCCCACTGGGACTATGAGAAAAGTCACTAAGCAATGGCAACTGCTGATACTGATGTGCAAAACAAGCAAAATTAATTCATTCTCCAATATTTACTGAATCACTGAGGGTCCAATGCTCACAGTGTTGCGGGGGATGAGTGGTTGTATAAACATGGCCTTGTCCACCAAGAGCTCATAATCTACTGTGGAGTCTGCACTGATGAAAGTAATAGAAAGGAAAATAGCAAGAAGCACCAGGAATCCTTAGTCAGAGTAGTTGCTATGAACTGGCTAAGAAGGCTGAGTCTTTTGTCCAAGGAAATGCTGGGAGTTGAGGGCTTGGTTATATGTCAATTACACACACCCATCCTTTTTCCCTGCCTCACAGGGATCCAGTCTATTTGCAATGAATGAATTCAGTCTTGGATTGAGAACAATAAGTACAAAGGTCATTTGCCTCTCCTTTCAGCCTGGATTCTCTAGATGCAAGGATTTCCAAGACTTTGGCCTGTTTTTAAATCTGGGCTTCATTATTCATTAATTGTGTGGCCTGGGGACACTACTAACATTCCTAATTTTCAGTTTTCTCAACTGAAAATAGAAATAACAATTGTATTACCTCACAGATTCTGCACATATACTTTGAAGACTCTAAAGATCAAATAACTTAACTACATTCTAAATTATTGGTTGGTACCTGACACAGAAAAGACCTCAAAATACCAATTAATATTTGAAAAGTTATTTAACCACCCTAAACTAACAACCAGTCTGTGCCAGGTACTATTCTAAATGTTAAATAAATAAATAAATACATGTGTGTATATATAAATATAAATTGGTTTGACTCACAGTTCTATGAGGGAGGATTACCTCTGTTTTACTGATGATGAAACTGGGGCACAGGAGGGCTGCCTTGAAGCCAGCTATTAGAAGAGCCAGGGTTCAAGCCCAGGCTGTAATGGCCATGCCTCTGACCACCATGCTGCTCTTACACTCCATGTCCCTTTGACCCCAGAGCAAGGGTTCCTGAGTTTCAGTGCAAGGGAATAAGAGAGCCAGGAATACAGCGTAACCAATGAGACAGTCACAAAGAGATCCCCATGAAGGGGCTGGTTTCTTAGGTCCATTCATGTGCAAACATACGTCATAAATTACAGGTTCCTGTGTGACAAACACATCTAGCAGTATTTTCCCCAGCGTCTAGGAGGCAGACAGCTCGTTTAGAATAGCTTCTTTTTGAGTCCCATACTCTTAGAAGACCCTATTCTCATAATTTAAGCAGCTTATGCTTCAGCCTGGTGGAGGAAAACATGGGAGCCAGGAAGACCTCAAATCCAGCTCAAATTCACACTTACTGCCCTGCCAATACCCTACCCTGCCCTGTGATCTGGTGTATTATATTTGAGTTTAAACATGACAAAATGAGAAATGGAAAATCAGAGAGCTTTTTCAATATTCCTGGTCTAGTGTGACCAGTATAATCTTATAGAATTCAGCATAAAATTTTTTAAGAGATAGGATTTGCTCTGATAGCTTTCTAAACCAAATTGTATTCTTTAATCGAATTTACTATGGGGATCAAATCCTGAACCACCAATCTCACACCTGCATTTCTTATATTTATTTACCAGCTCACTTTAGGGATATCATATAGCTCCATATGTAGACCCTTCAGTAAAACACCTTGCTCATTGGTCCTTGATGGCTTAAAATAGCTGAAATATGCATAATTATAATAATTTCCTTTACTGTTAAAAATAGATATAGGTAATGAGCAGAAATATTCGGTTCAACCCTGACTCAGTGTGTGTGTGAGAGCTCTCTATTAGTCCCTCAACATTTCTCAATATGTTAAGGCAAATTTAGAAATCACTAAAATATTTAAGTGACTGACTAGATTAGTTATATGACATTGAACAGATGAATTTAGTATCCTTGGGTCTCAGTCTACCATCTATAAAATGGGAATAGTGGCTTAAATTGAATGTCATATGCAACATATCAGAGGTATATAATTAATACTAGTTGTTATTCTCATTGCTTCTGCTGCTAATTTTGGGTAAATACTTTCAAAATACCAAATAAACTTTAAGAACACTAATAATTAGCATTAGTTTCCTTTATTATCACACATCTCCTACAGTACTCTCCTTATTTATCTCTGATTCATCTAGGACCCGCCAGAGATCATTTCTAATTTTCCAGGTTTGTTGGTTTTATTAATTTGCACTAAATCTCTTGAAAATGCTAAGTTGTGGGGCTTCCACATTAAGGCTTGGAATGAATAATAAATGGCCCTGGGCTGGGTGCTGTCCAGGCTGGATGCACTGTGAGTTTGCCTTATCATCATCCAGCCTTCTCTGCAGCTACACAGATTCTCTTTATCTGGACCAAAGTTGAGACCAGATAAAAGACTGTGTGGCCCATCTTTGGTCCAGATGCTGCGCTGGGGGGAGAGCCACAGTGGGACCATGGGAAAGCCAGACCACAGCAGCCATGTCAGAGTGTAGAGGAACTTTGTAGGTCATTTACTCCAGAGGTCACAAAATGTCTACAGGGGTCAATGGGTCATGCAAATGAGTACAGCTGGCAGGGCACAAGATAGCAAGTCAAGCCACAGGTAGCTGTGAAGCCTCAGCCCACCTTCTGAGAAGCACAGCACTGCTCCTGTTGTATGGTTCCATGGCTTGTGGGGCAGTGGGTCCTGGTGACTATGGAGATGCCAGGAATCTGGACTATTTTCTATATGGGATGTCTTGATTTTAAAATGTTAACACTTCAATTTCAAGACACCATCCAGTCAAATTAAACATAAGCAGTGGGCCAGTTTTCAAACGCTGATTTAGCTTTAGACTTCTGAATCCAAGTTCAGTGCTTTCAATGCTCCCTTCACTCCAGGAGTCTAAGTGCTACACAACAAGAAGCTGTTGGTCTGGCTCACTGGTGGAACTCAAAGCAGTTCCTGGCTCAGAGTGGGTACTCGGTACTGTCTTCTTTCTGAATGAAGGGATCAATGAGATTCATATAAGAAAGACTTAGGAAGAGAAAGTTATTGATACAGGTTATGGAAGAATCAGAAAAGCTCCTTGAGCTTTAAGATATAGTTAAGAAGGAATCATCAAGTTGAAATTAAGAAGCTGCTGGGATTAGGAGGAGGTAGGTCGAAGAGAATGGAGTAGCTTCGATGCAGCCAAAGCTTGTTCCAAAGCACTGGCTTTAGGGAGTGAAGTGGCCATACTGTGTGGCTCCTGAGGAAGGAGGAAAAGTGTTTTGCGCTTCTGTTCAGAGTCTTCATTTGAATGGGCCTCTTGGTAAAGCCAGGGGTGATCCAAGTCTGCCACTAACCTGCTGTGCAATATTGGTCAAGACACTTGAGTTTTCTGAGCCTGCTTCCTCATCTGTAGAAAAGGCCATGGTCTCATCTACTGTATCAGCTTGGCTACCAGAACTGAGAATTGAAAGAGATGATATTCCCAAAGCCTCTTTCTCAGAATACTAAAAGATCTTAAATGGGATCAACATTGTGTTTGTTATTATAATACCTAAGCATCTAATCTTTCATTGATAAGATTGAGAGGGTTAGACTAGTGAGATCATATTTTCAGACCTAATTGGGCTAGAAAATGTCTAGGCAGAAGCCTGATGAGACCAAACTGTCTCCCACTGAATATAATAGCAAAGTAGGAAATACTTCTGTTCATACACTACTGGCTCCCAGAAAGCCAAAAACATACAAACTGCTCCAAATATCATAGGGAATTTTAGTATGTTTGTTTATTTTTATTTTTATTTTACTTCAAAATTTCTAGAGCTCCTTTGGAGCCAGACATTCAAGTACTATCTTCTAAAGAGTCAAAGAAGCCAGTTAAAATAGACCCAGGCAGTACTCTACTGTCAGCAAGTTTCCCTGGCAATGAGCTCGCACTATTCCCAGGGCACAGTGGGAAAAGCGGAGAGGAAGAAAATTGTAAACAGGTTCTGGCGAGCCTCCCTACAGACGGAGCCATACATCAGGCTGATGAATAAGACTCAGGCAGAGCGGAATTTCAGCCAAACAACTTTGTGTACAAAGAGAAAGGTTATCTCTCCTCTTGGGATGGGCAGAGCCGCAAAGTTCCCACCATCAGGACCTGCAGAGCTCTATAAACTTCAAGAACATATACCGGCTCTCCTAGCACACTAATGAAATTGTAAAACGAGAGTTGTCCTTTAAATGTTTGTGCCTGAAGTTATGACCTGTTTCAAACGACAGGGAAATGGAGACAACACTTTAATGGTTATGAATGCGTTTAGAAAGAAGCCTTGGTGTCTAATGAGAGTGAAGAAGGCACAATAATTGAGGAACAATTTACTACCAAGAAATCAATTTGAAAATTCTATACAAGATTATCGCCCATTAAATTGTCTTTCTTCAAAACTGCAGGCCCTAAAATGGTACTTCTGGACAAGGAATTTTACAAACAATAAATGCTAATTAAGTAATCTGTTCAAATGGGTTGATTGAAAGAATAAAAAAAGAAGTACCTCCTGGGGGGAAAAAAATCTCAGCACTCTGGTTAGTTTGCTGCTACTCTTACTACTAAATTTGTTCTTCCCTTCTTTACTGAAAACTGATGGGCTCTGAGAAATGAACTGGACCACTCCACACTCCAGTTTCCACCCATCTCCAGACACCATGAGTAAAGTAGGGTGTGACTGAATGTACACACACTATACACCATGAGTTCAGTGCAGTGTGAACAAATGCACACACACACATACACACTACACCATGAGCACAGTGCAGTGTGATTAAATGAATGTACATACACACACATACATATACACACATTCTATCTACATGAGTACAGTGTAGTGTGAATAAAAGTATACCCACCCATGTACACACACAGTTCATATACTATGTGGACAGTACTGTGTGAATGAATGCACACATACCACAAGCACACACATTCTATATACCATATATAGTCCAGTGTGAATGAATGCACACACACTCCATATATACATCATGAGTACAGTGCAGTGAATAAATGCACACACACACATACACACACTCTATGCACCATGAATACAGTGCAGTGTTCACGAATGCACACACATATACAAACACACATTCCACCACACACACAGCGACACACAAAGAATCTTGCTTATGATGCAATAGGTTTAAGTGGACAGGGTTATTAATTAAAGTAGTAAAATAGAGAAGATTGTAACAGGGCGTGGTGGCATATGTCTGTAATCTTAATACTTGAGAGGCTGAGATAAGAGGGTTACAGGTTCGAGGCCAGCCTCAGCAACTTAGCAAGGCCCTCAGTAACTTAATGAAACCCTATTTCAAAATAAAAAATAAAGCACATGTTTGTAATCCCAGCATTCATGAGGCTGAGGCAGGAGGATCGGAGTTTGCAGCCAGCCTCAGTCATTTCATGAGGTCCTCTGCAACTTAGTGAAACCCTGTTTCAAAATAAAGAATAAAAAATAGGACTGGGGGTATATCTCAAAGGTAGAATACCCCCTGTTTCCATCCTCAGTACTGCAATATATATATATATATATATATATATATATATATATGTGTGTGTGTGTGTGTGTGTGTGTGTGTGTGTGTGTGTGTGTGGTCTGGGCGCATATCTCAGCATCTCAGTGGTAGAGTGCTCCTGGACTGGATTCAATCCTCAGTACCACCCCCCCCAAAAAAAAAAGAAAGAAGAAAAATGTCAACGACTCTAAGGAAACACATAAATGTAGACCATACACACACACACATATGCAGACATACACATACACATACACACACCCACATACACATAAATATTCTTGTACACACACAAAAAGAGGAATTTGTATGTGACTATGACTATTTAAGTAGAGCAACAGTCTGGAAAGCCATCAGATAACGAGGCAGGGCATATAGATAAGAGCACCACTCCATCTTAGGAAACATAGTTTCTAACCAAAAACAAATAATGGCCTGGCCTACCACTGAAAGACAAAACAAAGGCATTAAAAAACAATAAAGAATAACCAGCTCCCTTTCTATCCCTGGTGTTTTACATCAAGAATCCTTGCGTCTAAAAGAGCAAGCTGCTTCGGTCGGCCTGCAGCCTGGCATACACAGTCAGCCCTTGCCCTGCGGCCTCAGAGGCTCCTGGGTGATAACTTCATTCTACAGAAGACCATTTCAATCCAGAAGCCATCATGAAAATGAGAACATAAAGACACTGTATAGCCCTGTGGGACTTCAGGAATGAATATGGTGGGGCATTATCTTCCCCCGGAGTAGATTAGAAAACAATTCCCTCCCTTGATTTCTTTCCAGCTGCTATGAGTTGGTGATGGAGTATACACTCCTGTTAGTGCTATACAATCAGAAAATGGGTTTGAAGTCAGTTTTTACCATTGGTCTGGCACCAACTTCTGGGCTAATTATAAGAAACTTTAATATTGTGCCCTTTAACTTGAACACAGACAGAAAAGGATTGAATATGAGCATTGATTTAACATCGTGCGAAATTAAGCCTGAAGGGCATTATGTCCTCATAAAGCATAATTACTCCTAAAGTTTTATCTCAAATTGTCTCTAAGGAACTCACTAGCATATAATAAACAGACTTGGAAAAATGTCACTGGTCACATTAAACATCCCCTAGTCTGGACACAGAGGGCAGTTTTATGTACAGCAAAGTGTAGTGGCTGAGAGCTGTACCGGCTCCACATCCTGTACAGAGAGGGCTTTCTTACAGGAAGTGCTCTGTACACAATCAGAATGTGTGTGGAATGTATCACACACCTAACAAGGGTCTAAGAAAACACACAACTCAAATAAATTCTTTTTGTCTAATCCTCTGTTTTCAAGCATATTACATACCTGGCCTGTGGAATAATGGATGAGGAACTATTTTTTTCAGTAAAAAAATAAAGTGAAATAAGAACACTAATGAAAGAATAAAACCCAAAAAAGAACCGAAATCATTGAACTTTAGCAGCTAGAACTACAGCTGCCTGTTAGTACCTCAGTGAGCATCCACAGGTGTAGAAATGCCTTTTCTGGGTGCTTTGGAAGAACCTGAGGGATTTGCTAGCCATTCTTGCCTCCAGATGACTCACACCCCCAATATAGAAAGGGCTCAGATAACGGTTTGTACGGATAGTTCCCAGGGAGCAAATGGTGAGCTAGCCTGGGTAGTAAACCAAGGGCGTGAGCAGAAGGGAAGAAGAATGAGAGCTGGTAGCCTCTGCAGAAACAGAAGCTACCATCTCTGTGGAAAGCTTTCACCCAAAAAGTTCATGGTCATCAGTCCAAATTCCTCCAGGATCCCACTGGAAATCACCTGTTCGCTCTCTTCAGTTGTATAACTGAGGGTTTAAGAGGGCATTCTAAGTGAGGACTTTGCTGCCATGCCTGCTTCTAGGTCATCTGCTATGAACATGGCGTATTGTTTTCACTCAGCGTTAAACATTTAGTGCTGTGACCCTCTGAGGAGCTCCCCAGGCACAGAGGGGATGATGCCAAAAACAGTTCAGTAAT